>NC_141688.1:31232374-31884419 GCF_964263255.1 Lissotriton vulgaris
CCAAATAGTGATATTTCCAGTTCCAATTGTGTGACCTACTCGAGCACAGTGTAGGCTGAGGGCAATAGTCCACGTGAGCCCACAGACACGTGTGGTTGTAATGCTATGCACAGACTTGGTGGCACCACATCGAAGGGAGTATAGTGACATAAAATCTGCCATAAATAATGTTCTCTGCCCGAGTGTAATCAAGACTCAGTTCCAAATGTGGGACCTACTAGTCCGCTGTGTATGCCGGTAGAGTACGTCAATGAGAAAGGAGTACAGCGGGCCTTGCTCGCGGAGGCCCTGATGGTCATAGCAGGTTGCCAGGTTCGCGTGCCTCAGGCTTGGAGCTTGCTCCGGCACGTGGTGGGCCCTCCTCAACACACACCGGTGTCAGCAGGTGAGCAGTGAGGCCTGGGTACACAGGGGTGGGCAAGTCAGGTTCGGGAACCAGCGGCCTGGGGTGCAGCAGGCGCACAGGATCGCAGGCAACACCGCTCATGGTGATGGTGATGGCGTCGGCCTCGTGGCGGGCTGAGGGGCGCCGCCCTGGCAGAGACGTTGGGCATTCTGGAAAAGAACCACACCCAGAGCTACGTGCTTTTTATTCACACCCCTACGCTGGCCTAGCGTACACCGGGCCAGCCCACTCCACTCACGCTTGCAGGGGGAACATAACAAGCTACATTTCCATGATCTTCACAAGTGGCTGTGGTGACATGGTTGCATTCACTGTACACTACTCTCCATACACCAGCGGGGTATGTCGACATGGATATGTGTGTGGTCTGCATGCTGCAGTCTGGTCATCACATCCACGCCACACTTGGCATTGTGTACATTCTCATTCATCTGTCACTTGCCTCCTTCGCATATGCCTGGTTCCCACCTCTCCCCACATTCTGCTATTGTGTGGCTGAGGTTCCATGCCGTTGATGGCTTATGTACATGGCTGGCCCAGGTTCCCACAGTTAGTTGTGCTGTTGTGTCTGGTGGGTGGGCATGTTGTTTGGCATGTTGTATGTGAGTTTGTACAGTGTGCATTCCCAGTGTTGTGTGTTGTATGATTGTAGAGTTGAGGTGTGTGTTGTGTTCATTTGGTACTTGCCAACGAGCAGTGCATTTCCTTAGGTGCCATCCTGGTAGCGCTGCTTGCTGATGGACTGTCAGTAGATGTAGGAATCATGCACACTGCTTGGGTGATTGTCGTCGACCTGGGTGAGGATTTCCCGAGGGACCGCTATTGCTTGCACATTGATGGAATGCGTGTGCTTTATGTTGCGGTTATTGTGTGCAGTGTTGCCAGGGGGCACCAGTAGGACATGTGTGCAGTCAATTGCCCCAAAACATGCGGGAAGCCCGCTATGGCGTAGACGCCTTGCTTGGTCTCCGGCTGTTCCAGCGCAGTGTGGGGGAAGCATAGGTAGTGGGGTACTCTGCTGATGATGTCATCCATGTCCTTTGTGAGGAACTTGGATTGGGCTGGCTGTTAGACTCCTCCGACTCTGGCAGTTGTTGGTTGGTAGGTACCAGAGGCCAACAGGTGCAGCACGGCCAGCAGCTTTGTCTGAGGTGGGATGTTGGTTGTCCGCTGTGTTGGTACCGTCAGCCTGTGGGCAATGATGTTCAGGATGCAGAGGATGGTTGTCCTTTTGGGCCTGTGGTGGGCAATGACATTCTCTGGTGTTGGGTCTATGAGGTTGGAGCGTTTTCTGAGGGTCCACTGTCTTTGTCAGCACTGCCTCAGTGTTGGTCCGGGGGGTTGGTCCTGGGACTGGTGGCAGTGGGTGTTGTGGCCCTGTTGGGGCTCCCAGCTGCATGGTCAGTGGCTCCATGGCATCTGTTGGCTTTCAGGTGTGGCTGTGGGCTTGGCTCCCTTTTCTGGTGCAGACTATCGTCCGACTTTACACCAGGTCAGAGCAGTTGTTAATTTCATGCAGCTAACAAGCCTTATTGCGGTTTTGAGATCTTATCGACGATCTGGCTGATCATTAAGAATGTTGCGGAGTAGTGTTGTTGTGGCTTTTTGCACGGGTACGCCTACTCTTCATCTTATTAGCGATAGTTGCCGGAGTCATCTGTGGCAATGTTTTTTGCGGCTGCTTTAGCAGGGAAACTTGATATGGGCAGTTAGCACCAGCTTGTAAATGGGGTGTTAGTGTTATCTCAAATTTGGCTGTGACAAAGTACAGATAACGCGGCAATAGTTCATTGGGAATATGCCCTTAAGAATGTCAAGTCTATACGTAAGATAGTTCAGAGAGGGCCACAGTACCAAAACGGCACTCTTGAAGCCTACTGAAGAAATCAGAACCATTCTAGATCAAGGGGGACACGCAGTACTGATTATGTTGGATCTTTCCACGGCTTTCGACACGCTCTATCACACACTGTTGATGGAGAAAGGAGTTAGGGGCAAGGCGTGGAAGCTCATTAAATTATTCCTCACTGATAGAACTCAAACAGTGCCACTGTTTGAGTTCTATCAGTGAGGAATTTGAAGCGGAATTCTTCTCTCTACCCTGCGGAGTGCCGCAGGGCTCCTCGCTGAGCCCAACCTTATTCAATGTTTATGTCTCGTCTTTGGCACCCCTAATCCAGATCTTTGGGTTCACACTAACATCCTACGTGGACGACACCCAAACAGTGGTGACACTACTCCCAGGGATCACTCATGAGACCGCGTCAAGGCTACAAAACTGCATGAAAGCAATAGGGGGGTGGATGGCCCAAAACTATCTGAAATTGAACTCCGGCAAAACGGAGGTGGTGTTGTTTGGTAGCAACTCTACTTTCTGGATTCCTAAATGCTGGCCGGAGGACATGGGTCCCCTACCTACGCCGATCAAGAAAGTGAAGAACCTAGGAGTACTGATGGACGATAAACTAAATTTCAGGGATCAGGTTAATCAGGTGTATATGCCACATTGTTTATCCTCAAATCGTGCAAAGAAATAATGCCTCTTCTGCCGATAGACTCTCAACAAATTGTAGTCACCGCACTTATAATGTCCAAATTAGATTACTGCAATATTCTGTACCTTTCCAACCATAAAGGGGCGTTAAACAAACTACAGATGTTGCAGAACGCTGCGGCTAGACTCATTACTGCCACACCAAAGTATGAGTCAATCTCAGCCAAAATAAAAACGCTTCACTGGCTAACAGTCAGAAAAAGAACTCAATTTAAGTCTCTCTGCTTGGTTTTTAAAGCCCGGCATGGAATCCGCCCTGAATTCCTCAAACACCGGTTCAAATGGTATTTACCTTAGAGAACACTGCGGTCCTCCAATGCAAAACTTGTAGATGTCCCACGGGTAAAAAAGTCAACTGGGGTGGCAGAAGTTTCACAGTCAATGCAGCTAAAGCTTGGAATGCTCTTACTCTGGAACTTAGAAATATGACCAATCTTCTGCCATTTAGGATAGCACTCAAAACATGGCTTTTCGCGAATTGATCTGCTGTATTTTTCTCTCCCGCCCTTGCCCAAGTTGTTTCTTCACATAGCGCCAGGACACCTCCGGGTATCAGTTTGCACTCTACAAGTACTCATAACATTAACATTAACATATTTTACGTTTATAACCCCTATTTTATTTATTACACATTTTTGCAAACTGACCAACAGGTCCTCGACTTGCCTACGGCCTAATATCTAACACTCCCAAATCGACAGCGCTTGCTTATTTTCATGCTTCTCTAGTCTTTTTAATTGTTTCTTTCTTTTTGCATTCTGTTTTTAGAACCAGTCTTACTCACTACTTCACAGTTTTTCTCTTCAAAGTTAACAATCAATTCCTGAAAGTTGACCCAGACAGCTCTTCTCTCCTTTGAATTGCCAATGTGTATCGTAGAGTCGCTTCAATATCTATCCATAGCCTCCCTTTGCATTACACTAATATAAGAATACATTATAATCTGATGCCTCATAAGGTCATCATTTAAAGTGCCAGACTTGAAAGACAATGGCTTTAGACAGACAACATAATCGTCAGACCTCTCATCTGTGCATTGTTTCCTTTTAAATAATTTGTATTCAATTGTACACAAACATTTGGCATGAGATACACTTTTAGGTCATCTAAGGCAATGGTAAATACATTTTCTAGCCTTGCACTCTTCTCCCCTTCAGGCACTAGTCTGGTAAGCCTTTGTCGTCCTAAATCCAAGGACTATAGCAAAATTCGACATTTCTTTGCAGGACACATTTCTTCAACCTGAAAGGCTGCCATGTGATTCCCTCCACTCTTCCATGGAATGAGGGGATTTCCTGGCACTGATAAAAATGGCTGGGGTGGTTTTAATGTAATATCCTGAACATTCAGGGTGGTTTAGTCTTAGTCCACATCCACCCACTGGGACTGGAATCAACATCTAACCACCAGTGTTATTTCGGTGGATACCCAGTGGTTCTTTAGCATATCATATTGTGTTCTTGCTAGAAAGTTTAACTGTTGGCAAATGTATTTTCAAAATCAAGGAATTTGTTCCAAGTTAACTCCTTAGTTAAGAACATGCTTGTAATTCTTGTGTTGCCTTTAGAGCACTTTTGATGCTGTTTTAGCAACATGCCCCGACTTGATGTGCCACTGGCAATCTGCTTCATTCAGTTCCCAAAAAAGATGGAGACTAAGCTATATGATGCATGTAACATGCATCACATGGGTGACAGCACAAACGCTTCAGGAACATAGAGTTCTCAGCATGGATCCAGCAAACCGCATGTTACTGAGCGTACAGTTTTCATACTACATTCGAAGGGGTATCAGTATTTATGAAAGACCAGAAGCAATGTTGGAACCTTAAAATCACACACACATACACATGCACAGCAAAAAACTCACATCACGCAGAAAGCCACCAGAATCCCTTTGCATGCTTACATCATCCTCCCTAATCCGCGAGACCACAGCTTCTAAAAACCTTCGCTTCTGAGACCTGTCAAGCTCAGGTGCAGAGATGGGTGCCATGTCAACAACGAATATGCAAAAATACAGAACACCACAGCGCACATTGAAGTGCAAACAAATCTAAGGCCACGCAAAAAGTTTATTGAAAACTGTGTCTAACAAAGTGATTTTGTTTCTGATCCACCTCCTGTGAAGGGAAACAGTCTTTACAATGAGGCATTTACCACAAAATACCTTTACTACACATTGTTTTTACCACGCAGGTCTTTACACACATATGCCTTTACCACGCATGCCTTTACAACAAAATGGTAGGGAGATATCAGGTAAGTGTACAAGTGTATATATATTGATTGAAAAACAAATGTTGAAGTAACGTTATAGTGAGGCCTGATAAAAGATCCCTTTTAAAAAAAAAAAAACGTAGAAATTCACTGGAAAAAAACTAAATTTATAATTAGGTGAATATGTCAGAGACAACACTGACATTTTGAAATAAAAAACACAGAAATTCACCAGTGTAGTCAGCAGAGCTAACTATAACTTGTGCACATTCCATGCACTGCTTATGAGCTCACAAATTCACACAAGAAATCATTTATGACATCACTGATTACATCATTGATGACATCATCCAATGAGAGTGCTAGTTTGTTTTATAGTTTACATAGTGGTGGGTAACTACCATAGTTCTGTTCTACCTAATTTTGTACAGCCTGGGTCCAGCTGATGTGTGTAAGCGTTTACAAAACGCATGTACTCCAAATGCATCATAGGTGTGTAGCGGTATTGAACACGTTATAAATCTTTGTACTGAAGAGTAACTCTGTATGTAGGTAACAGCTGATGGTTTGTGGTCACTATGGACCAGATGTAGGTGGCCATTTACCGAACGGTAACGGCCGAATTCGGCCGTTACCGACCAGTAAATGGTCATTCCTGATGCAGGTGGCCTATTTTACTGAATCGGAAAATTTACCGAATCAGTAAATTTACCGAATCGGTAAAATACCGAATCGGTATTTATACCGATTCGGTAACTTCCATATGTAGGTGGGACTCTTCTGAGTCCCAAAGGCCAGTCAGATTCGGTATTTTACCACCCAATCCTATTGGGTGGTAAAATACCGAATACAGGTGTGCATGCACATCTGTGCATGCACACCTGTGCAATGTGACACACATTCTTATGGGTGTTCCCTTCTGGTGCGTAAATTTCTAGGACCCAATTTCTCTCCCTATCTCTTTGTTCCCACCAAGCTATCATTTTACTTGCCTTGTCCCCTAAGTCATATGGCATTCTCTGTGTCACTTAGCTTGCGCCAGGGCTTTATGCATAGTTAGCTCTCATTTCCTGTTGCTTTAGGTGGAGTTGATGACTTATGGGAGAGTCTGGTGTTTCACCATGCAGTATCCTGGTTCCCAACCGACCTATATCCCTTTCCATGTTCTCATATTTCAATCTCAGTTCCTTTCGTCGCCCTCCTATCAAGGCGTAGACATATCCTCCTATAAGCATTCTATAAGCTTCCCATAGAGAACATGTCAAATCAACCGTCCCTTCATTTTCTAGAAAATATTGATCTGTTCATTCCCTGATCTTTTGTACAAATGTTTTGTCTTTGAAATACCAGGAGTCTATTCCATGCAGAACGGTAGTGTCTTTCAGGGGACCCTGCAGCTGCACCCCATTGGGGAATTATCTATATTTGACCATGCTTTGTGTTTAGCGCAGCGTAACAAACCTACGTGTGTGCAATTTGTAAGGATATGGTCTAGTCTGGAGTTGCTGCCATGTGTATGGTCATTTTGTAGGGTTGTGGTCGCCTCTACAAAGGCCCCTAAGGGCTCCAGACCAACACTAGTGCAAGCCCCAGACACTCTGCCCCTTTCCGGATCCAAGACCGCATTCATGTCTCTGCCATCACTAGCTTGCCCTGTGATGTCTCCAGATGTAACAAAAACAACAATTGATGGACAGAATGCAGAACAATGTCATCCATTCACCCCAGTACAGAGATCTGGGCCTAAATCCATCGTGTTTTTGCTCACCATGTCATTCCAGTTTGAATTCAGCCAAATGCCAATCAGTCCTGACCATGTGCCCAATGGGAACAGTCCAGCCGGAACTGCAAGGCCAGGTCCTCCCTGGACTGGAAACAAGCATCCTAGGACCGGTTTCGGGGTTTCACCTCTTTTTAGCCAGGATAGCTTGACTCCAGTGGCAGGGAGAGCCCAGGACCCACGTCTGGGCATACCTGGTGCACTTAGGGTGGGAAAGCAAAAGACACACAATTGACACACAATTGATGGTCGGAATGCAGAACAATTCAAAACATTCACCTCCAGTCAACAGATCTGGGTTACATCCATCATTCTTTTGCTCACCATGCCACCCCAGTGCAGACCTGGTCATATGCAAATCATGGTGAGCACAAAAACGATGGATTTGGGCCCAGATCTCTGTACTGGGGTGAATATATGACATTGTTCTGCATTCTTTTTAGTTTCTGCTTGCATCCTAGTCCTTTGGGTTCCAAAGGGTCCCTCTCTTTTTTTAAGAAGTCTTCCAGCATGAACAGCCTTCCAACACTGTGGCACTTGAGACGGAGTGCTCTCATACGCCTAAGAGCATAGATTTAATCTAGTATGATTTGGCATTGAGCCTTCAAGTACCTGCCCACGCTCTAATAATCCGTGTTAAAGCCTGTAGTTGGCAGAAAAAGTACATTAATACACAGAAATGTTAAATAAACAAATGGTTACAATATCTAACTTCCAAAAACAGAAAACTGAAAAGTTAAATGAAAAATAGAATTAAGCTGCAACAGATATCAAAACTACTACGACAAAATGCTGAAAGTCTGGAAAATAAAGACCCAATAATCCATATCCCAATCCCATTTATACACAGCAATACAACCAAATTAGTTCCAAACGCCCGGACCAGTTGGCACAATGAGGAACTCAGACTAATGAAACACCACTGCAAACAAATCGAACACAGATTGAGAATGAGCTAGGACAAGCTCTGATGGATCGCATTGATGCCAGCACCAATAGATGCAAAGAAATCTTCACTGTAGTGAAAGATTTTGACTCGGTCACCCCTTTGCAGGACCTCTGCAACAATCTCTCCCAATTCTTTTTGCAGCAACTTCAACCCTCAATTGGTCTTGACAGACTAAACCAAACCAAAGAATCCATGCTGACCATGTGGCCCCTCAACCCCCCAGAAGAAACTACCACCACCATGAAGTCCATCCGCTTAAGGGCCTCATTGGACCCCTGCCCTCACCATGCTTACTCCAGAGAACTGCAACCCATCAGCTCCATTCTCACGCGCATTCTGAATGCCTGCACTTCTTCTTCGACCTGCCCACATGTTTGGAAACACACAAATGTCCTCTCATTGCTCATGAAACCCCCTGCGGACCTGAGTACTTTCGCCAACTACAGGAATTCCAATACCCAGATCGAGTTCAATGCCTGCATGAGTGAAATTGACCACTGGTTGAAGACTGTGGGGCATATTAACAACAAGTAGTGATAATTATCGCTAAACGCGGTTAGCGCGTTTTTTTCTATCGCTGGGTTTTATCGCCATGATAGCGCTGTATTAGCAACGCTTTGCGCATTGGCAATATAAAATGTATTTATTTATTTATTTATACAGGATTTGTAATGCGCATGGCTGCCTCAGCGACGAGGCGTCCCAGCGCAACCAGAAACCGGCAGAGAGACAGGGAGACTTACAAGCACCAAATATTAAAGAGTGGGGAACAACCATGTTTTTAGCGATTTCCGAAATGCCAGAAGATTGGGGGTGGCTCGAATGCTAGCTAGGAGGGAATTCCAAAGTTTGGCTACCAAGAAGCCAAACGAGCGACCACCAGCCCTTGCTTTCCTCACTCAAGGCACACAGACCAAACCATGGTGTGCGGAACGCAGAGCGCGCCTGGGCAAATAGGGCTTCAACAGGCCTGATAGCCCAATGGGGGCTTGATGACTCAGGATTTTGTGCGCAAAGCAAAGCACCTTAAACTGAATACGGGCTTCAATTTGCAGCCAGCGCAATTTCAAAAGCACCCGTGCAACTGATTGAGATCTTGGGAGTGCCAGTAGCATGCACGGTGCCGCGTTTTGGACCCTCTGTAGGCGTTTGATACTTGCCTTATTAGCACCAAGATATAAGGCATTGCCATAGTCAAACCTCGCAAGAATGGAGGCTTGCATGATGGTTTGGCGTACTCAAGGCGGAAAGAGGCCAAGCAGAGGCCTCAATCCTCTCAGTAGCCCAAAACAAACAGCAGCAACAGCTCTTGTCTGCTTCTCAAATGTTAATCGGGAATCAAACCAAACACCGAAGTTCCTTACCAACTTCTTCGGTAACGGGGCACGTTTCAGATGTTCAGGCCACCACTGCTCAGACCAGAGCTCCTGGTCCTTCCCATATACAAGAATCTCGGACTTGCTGGCATTTAGTTGAAGGCAATTAGCCTTCATCCAGTCTGAGATAATAGACAGATCCTCTTTGAAAGTCTCCAGGTTGGCGCGAAATTTTTTCGAAAAAGCGATCACCAGCTGGGTGTCGTCTACATACAGCAATAGTGGCCAAAAAACCCCTTCAACACGAGAAATCCGGAGATAAATGATCAGCGATAATGGCAGAGCTCACTGATACTGAAGTGTGGATTTAACTTCACAATACACCTCCTATAGGACATAATGCTAAGTCTTCTTTTTTGCAGATGTTAAAATCAGGCGATAATGTGGGCTTAGCGCGAGTTCAGGCATCACTTCGAGGGTATGCTGTCGGCTTGTTAATTTGGTGAAGCCGTGTCAGCGCGTATTGCAACGCTGCTTTCCTCAGGAATGCCTACTTTGCATCTAATTAGCGATGCAAGGCGAGGCGTTAGGAAACCTGCTGCTAACATGCGCTAATGCATGTTAACGGCGCATTGTAAATATCGCGAAATTATGATTGTCGTTTTTCCGGCACCACACGCCGGAAAAGCATCAATATGTCTGTTGTTAATATGCTCCCACCTGTCTAAATCTGAGAACTGACAAGACCGAAATTGTGTACTTCTGGAAGGGCACATCACCATAGAACTTCCCCTGGTGGCCAACAGAGCTATGACTAACCCCCACTCCTATCAACCTGGCCAAGTACCACAGGATCATCATCTACAGCAAACTCAACATGAGTGACCCAAGTCAACGCTGTCACTGCCTCATGCTTCCATACCCTGACGATGCTGAGGAAGATTTTCCAATGAGCACCTAGAAAACTGTCTCGCACATCCTGGTCGCAAGTAACCTAGACTACAGAAACACTTTCTATGCCAGGATCAAGAAAAACCTCAGCAGAAGGCTGCAGACCATTCAAACTTCTCGCCCACACTTCAAAGGCAGTACAGAACATTGCCTCAGCATATCTCAAAAATCACGTCTGCTTTCACAAACTTTCCAGACATCTCTCATTGTCCGGACTCCTACCTGCACAAATCCTACGCATATTGAAAACCAGATTTGGTAGTCGAGCCTTCTCCTACATTGCTCCTAAGGATTAGAATGACCTCCTATTACACATAAGACCCTCCTCGTCACTTCTTGAATTCTGCAAGAACCTGAAGACCTGGCTTTCGAGTAGTCCCACCAGGCTCCAGGTGTGGCTGCACTGACACCTGCTAAGTGATAGTACGCTCTACCATTTTGCATAACATAGCATATAAATGACAATCATAGAACAGTGGAAACAAGAGAATTTTAGACCATACAAAGGCAAAACTGAACTAGCAGGCCTCAATTGTAAAGGAAAAGAATGCAGCTTGATTCAGACTGTGGAGAAAGGGTTGGACTCTGTTACTAGTGATGACCCTCTTCTACAAATCAATTACAAAGACCTTTAAGGGGGATATACTGATGAATAGCATACTAATTAATCTTTTGAATAATATTTCAATTGAAGTCATCCCAAGATAGAATTACATCAGCCTTCAAAAACAATTGTGATGCATTAAACGCAAAATTAGAGACACCTTTAAAAAGAAAGGAAAATATGGAGCAGCGGCCTATTAGCAACACGACTCTCTTAATAGAATATTTACTTGATTAAGGGGGTGGCTGACTTAAAAAGTGCACTGGCATCCGTTGAAAAGAGGTGATGCAGAAGAAATGGACAATTTATAGCTACTTCGGGGAGCGCAGAAAGGTTAGAATCGTCATACAAAGAATTAATTGACCAATTTATTATAAAGCATGTCCTACCAGATTTTGAGGGCTGGCACACTATTGGGAGAGCACAGGGAGTTCCAATGGGGCTATCAAGCTAGACTACACAACCAACTTTGCAGATTTCTGTATTGAAGAAAAAGGGAATGTGGAGAATCAAGTGTTTCACAAAGAACAAATATAGCAAATGTGCAACGCCCATTGCAGGAAAACAGTAAAGGTGTGGTATGTAGCCTGTGGCGCATTTTGGAGTACATGGTGTGGTAGCACACTGTCATTTACAAAAATAATGTTTTCCATTGAAATGGCCATAAAATGTGCACTGACATGCGATTTTACTGAAACAGCGTTATAGCGCACAAATAACAATGTGAGGAAATCAGGTTCCTGCAAATATTTATTATTTCCATATTATCAAGTAATTGGTCTAGATCTTTTAAAAATCTCTGTTTCCCTCACACTTCAGAATTACAAACAAATGTGCTTCTTTTGTGCTTGCTTCAATTATTAATATAGATTGAAACATTTATAAAGTTCACTTAGAGGTATTTACATTTTATTGTGTATTAAGAAAAAATGAGGTCCAACAGCCTTTCCTTACTGTATCCCAGGCTGTCCTATACTTAGTTTACAAAAGCATCTCAATTTCAGTCTGAGGAAAAAATGTAAACTCCAATCATCATCTTAAAAGGATAAGCAGTAGTTTGTCAGAAGCCATAGCTTGACATTTGATCCCTGTCTTTAAACGCATAGCAAATGTGACAAGATAAAAATGAAATTTAAAGGCATCTTTATTCACATTTACATTCTGAACTTCTGGTTGGTTATTGTCGGAACGCTGCAGCAGCCCCGGCCCTCCTGCTTCCAGCACCTATGGAGTTGGGCGTAAAAGACTTGGCAGTATTCCTTCAAATGCTAAATGTCAATTTGATGGGTGGCATAAAAATTATTTTTAAGTGAAACTTTATTTATTGGCATTTATCAACACAAAACACAGGTTTCAGGAGGTTCAGAGGGATATTTGACCAGTTGGTGGCCAACTGTCCCCTCAACAAAACATGCTATGAACTCCCCCTCCCCAACTATTCCACACCCTCCCTCTTACCCCGGCAGACCGAGCATTATTGTACAAAACTTGTCACACTCAGTGTTCCTGTTTGGTCCACTCCCAACCATTGCCCCCATTCATATTAAGGGCGCGCGTTCAATCAACCTAGATCTGTAGGATCCTGTTATGACTCAAATCGGTAGCTCTGCCACCCCATCTAAACCATCTAGCTCATGGGGATCTCCCAGGGACCTCTCTCTTGGGATTCTTACCCCTCAACCACTGTCTTCTGTATTCCGCCAGGGGTTCCATATTCAAACGTACAAGGACAGCCGCTGGTTCTCTAAACCTCCTCCTCCGCTCTCATGCGCCATCTCAGATTCTATTCTGATTCCCACGGGGTTGGTTGGACCGGGCTTCCCTAGGGTCTGTCTATGTCTCTTCTTGCCACTGACAGGGCGACGTTAAGGTAGAGCAAGGCATACCTCTCCAAGGTCTGCTACCTGCATATTCTCAATGCCACCAGATGGGGCGTAAGTTGAATACGGATCCCCACTACCTCCATCTGACGCAACTCTATGTTCTTCCAGAATTTCTGTATAAGCGGGTATTCCCACAGTGTATGGAGCAGTGTACCTCGCACACCACACCCTCACAGCCGGCTGTCTGAGTCACTTTTCCCCAGTCAATGTAGGCATTCCCTCATGTAATATACTCTATGAAAGAGTTTCAGTTGGACCAGGTAGAACCCGGCTCTTATTACCACCTCTCGTGGGTATTGACTGGCCTCACCCCAAGTTTCGTCTTCCAATATACCCAGGTCTCGTTCCCAGAAGTCCCTAAGAGGGGACAGATTCGGGGGACTATGAGCCAGCAGAGTGGTATACATGGTATGGGTGTGCAGGGGGGAGGAAAGTACACTGCATTCCAGCTGGGATTCCTCTGGCAGGCCTTTTCCTAGCAGGGTATCATAGCCTTTGAGAATGGCGTTGCATCTGCAAGTGTCTGAGATACTGGCTACTTGACATTTCATACTCGGCCAGCAGGTCCTGAAAGGTAATCAGCCTGCCCTCCCTCCAGACATCACTCACTACCGAGATACCCTGTCCATCCCACTTCTTGTGACTTTCGATATTCCTGAGACCCTTCTGCACCTTCTCCCTCTCCCCCTCAATGTGGTCGCCGGTGTCATCTGTCCCCTCCAACCCATGAACCTCTTGGCCTACTGCCATATCTCGAGGACCTGCACTGTCAGTGCTGGGAATCTTTGCGACTTCTTCCCCCCATACAAGTGGTGCAAGTAACCCACTGGGTCCATCGTTCTCCTGTCAGCCATTAAGGAGGACTCATCCTGATCAGAGAAAACCCAGTCAGTCACCACCACCACCACCACCACCAGGTATCCTGCCCAATAACGCAGCCTCAGATTCGGTAAGGCAGTGCCCCAATCTGAGGCTTTCCTGGTCAACACTCATAGAGCTATCCGAGGGGCCACCCATTCCAAAGTAGCGTTCTCGCGACTTTGTCTATCTGCTTGAAGAACTTGTCTGGCACTGCATAGGTGGTATTTTGGAGGACATATAGGAACTTCAGGAGATATATCATTTTAAACAATGTTATGTTATATGTTATAAGGATATTTATTGCGCGCACAATTACTCAAGAGTATCCTGGCGCGAAACATAACCACAGAGAAATCGAGAGCTGAACAGCCGAACAAGCAATTTTAATAGGCTATGTTAAAAAGATGGGTCTTAAGGAGCTTCTTAAAGCAACCAAGGTCTCTGGTGTCCCTGAGAGTGAAAGGGAGGGAGTTCCAGAGGGCAGCGGCTTTGACAGAAAAGGATTGACCGCCCAGTCTGGTTCGCCGGAAGCGGGGAACTACCATCCTTCATTGGGAAGCCGACCTTAGGTGGCGGCTTGGGACATGAAAAGTCACTCTTTTCCTGAGGTAGGCAGGACCAGTATCATGAAGGGCACGATGCGTGAGTACCAGGGCCTTGAATTGGACTCGTTGGGCCACCGGCAACCAGTGAAGAGTATCCAATTGATGTCTTATGCTGTTTCGTCTAGAGATACCCAGCAGGAGTCTTGCGGCAGCATTCTGGATAAGCTGAAGTTTATTAACCAGAAAGGAAGGGGAACCCAGATACAAAGCGTTGGCATAGTCCAGGCGGGACAATATAAGGGCCCTAGCGACCGTTTCATTAGCTGGCTGGGGTAAGAGTGGAAAGAATCTACTCAGAGATCTGAGGGTCCCGAAGCAGGCACCCGTCAATCGCTTGATCTGCTCTGCGAACCTCAGATCAGCGTTAAACCATATGCCCAAGTTCTTAGCTGGGCAACCTTCAGAAAGGGGACGGGGAAAATCAGGTGGCCAAATTAATTCAGTGAATTGGCTTGGAAATTGACCATATAGTAAAATCTCTGATTTTCTCTCATTGCATTTGAGTTTTGCATGAGCTAACCAGGTGAAGACGGCTGCCAGGCATTTTTGTGCGACATCAGTTTCTAATGTCGAGTTGCCCCATGTAAACAGGAGCTGGGTGTCATCGGCGTAGGCCATAATTTTTGCACCCAGCTCCTCGGCCAGGTAGATCAGCGGGGTCATGTAGATGTTAAAAAGAAGTGGGCTCAAAGTAGAGCCCTGTGGGACCCCGGTCTGAAGAAGCCTGGCTGAGGAGGAGTACAATGCTGCCTTGCCTAGCAAGGACAGTGGGAGGTTGCACCAGTGGCCCATGTAGGAAGGTGGATATCTGACTATGGTTGCCCCCAACTTTTTGCCTGGTGTTTTGCTGGTTTTTTGACTTAGTTGACCTGGGGCCCTGCTATTCAGGACCCCAGGCCCACTGCTCTCTCTGTAAAACGGATTCCATGTACCTTAGGTGCATACCCAATTGGATACTGAGTCACCTTATCAGTCCCTGTACAGTGTACCTTAGGTACCCAGGGCCTAGGTGTACCCAGGGCCTACCAGGGGCTGCAGCATGTATTATGCCATCCCTGGCTGGCCATCCAAATCTGACACAACTGGCTGATCAATCAGCTGGGGCAAGGTGGTGTAATCACCCTTTGCTTTAGATATAGTATCCCTATATCTAACCCTAAAATGGACACATATATTCCTATCAGTCACTCCTATGGCAGGCCTTATCAATCCTGAAGGCAGAGTGCTTGGAATTATGTGAGATGGTGCTCTGGCATGAGCTGAGCCCGTTTGCAGCTTGCGGAACCAAGTCCTAATAGCTGTTCCATGATAACGCTATACCATATACTCTTAAGTGCATTATGAACCTCGCGGTCAAATGCTAACTTTGGTATAGCATTATCAAAACATGTCGAGTAAGGTGTCATACGAATTGGAATACTACCCCCTCGCCAATTCTGGTGACGGGGGTAGCATTCCACCCTTCTAGAGGGACACGACATGTATGTAACTGTGAACCCCGGTTAAAGTTAACTCGAGCCTCAGCATCGTAAAATGGATGCTGCCACCATAGACACAAGTCTGACCTCCTTCTGCTGGGAGTCCTTCCAGCGAGTGAGGCTCGGACAAAGGGTTTCCTGCCTTGGGAGGTGCTAGCACCACCCCAGACAGGATTTTGTGTATTAGGTAGGACAGGGCTGAAAGGAATGAGACATGCCTGGGGCACACAAGGTGTCCTTGTGCATACACTGGTCCAAACCAGTTCCTGGGGCACTCCAGCCCCAGAGATGGCGCAAGACCGGGCAAAGGAAAGGGGGTGTAACCACCCCCCTTCCTGGTCCCACCCAGAGGAGGTACCTAGTCGTAGTGCAGCCCCCTTTAGCTGAATAAAGGTAGGAACTGGTCCCATTCCAAATTAGATTATCCTGATCAACTTCACAAGAAGAAACTCTGGACTTCGACGTTCTGCTCCACAGAAGACGGAAGAAATCTCCCTTGTGGGCAAGGAGTGTCCACCCTGCTCTAGCAGGCACCATCAGCGTACAGCGGCTTCCCTTTGTCGTCTTCCTGCAAGGATCCAGACTTCAGAGCCCGACGAGACCCGGATTCCCAGACCTCTCCGACCTCAACCCACATCTGCAGCAGAGCTGAGACCCGTGGGTGCGACGAGACACGTGGGACCGGCCATCTTGAAAGAAGCAGCACTTCGCTCCAGCACGACTTCAGAGGCATCCTCGTCCAAGTGCTTTGGGGACTGAGAAGCCCCGACCCCGAGCAGCTCCTGCATCGAAGATCAGCCCTCCAGCATCCACGAGATCTGCGTGGGGCCCTTCTGCCTGTTTGCTGCTCGCCGCGTTGTCTGGTCACTTGCCGGCTGGCTGGTGACCTCCTAGACGACGAACTCCGACAACTTTGCTGCTGGTCTCGTTGCTCCAGACTGGCCCTTGCTCCCTTCCAAAAGAGGAGCGCCCCGGACCCTCCTGGTCCACTCCAGACGCCGTTTCCACTCACCGCGTGGGTTGCCTTTGCCAAGGCCTGTTGAACCCAAATCCGGAGACGACACCGCCGACAGTGAGAGCCTGCATAGGACAGCTCGTGCCTCCATCCTGGCCGTCGAAGACACCATCTGATCCACGTGGCTGCAGAGACAAGCGTCCACCTTCACCTGATCGCGACGACGACATCTGGTTCCACTCCTAGTTCCACTCCAGTCACTGGCTAGTGACTTTGAACATTGTCCCCTCTGCTTTCAGGTTCTTCTCTTCACTGATCCACCCTTGGATCACACTGGACATCTTCCTCCTGACCGCCTGCAGCATCTTTTCCTCCAGGCTCCATAGACTTCAACGCCGGAACCCGACACGACTTGGCACCTATGCACCCGCAGCCTGTGGGTGAGGTAACATGAGCATCTCGGTGCTCAAGGGTAGCTTAACTCTCCTAGTGTCCAGTTCCACAGTCGTTTTAGTCCTATCTAGTCAGGGACGTCCGTACTCACCTTTTTCTTAAACTGTACTGTCCATAGACGTTTGTACGCATCTCGCGTGTGAGTTCACACTCTGCACACGCGTTCCGTGGGCCTCCTAGTACTTACCTCAAGTTAGTATAGCGTGGTCCCAGCGATCCTACAGCCACTGGACAGCTCCAGTCCTTTGATTGACTTTCACATTCCACTTACTTAGTATATGGTTTGTCGTGCCCCTAGGGCACCATTGTAAATCATGCAACTTAAACGTATTTTTCCTAAGAGTTTGTCATGTGCTTAGCCCTCTGACCTCATAAAGAGTTCAGAGTTGTATGTTAGTTAATAAATACTTGTTTATTTTCATAACAACCTGTGTGGTGTCCTTTCACTTGGTATTCAAGGGGTTATATGTGGTAAAACAGCTGACTTCACATGCCAAAAGAGTTTAGCCTAAAGACTGCTTTGTCCATGCTACCATTAGGATAGCTGGTCTATAAGGTTGACTTACAACCAATCACCATAAGGGTTGTTTGGACTGATACAAGGTGATCACTAGAACTAGTGAGCATCATATATCAGGCCAACTTCTCACAGCCCACATCCTGTTTGTATGCCTCCCAGATTCTACCCACAATGGCTTGAAAGAATCGCTCGTGGTCAGACGTGACATAGATAGCATCAGTACTTAAACCCCACCTGTTCCCACCGGAGTGGGAGTCTCATCTCCAGAGGGCACCCTTCCGTTAAGGTATTTGCCACTGATTTCCCCAAGTTGATGCAAAACTCAGAATACTACCCATTGATCCACAGTATTTCCAGTATTCGTCGCAACGACTGGGCAGCCTCCGCTGGAAACAAGAAAATATCATCTTCATAGATGATTATCATGTCCTCCGATCCCCGGTCCCATTATAAGGCCCATATCGGAGCATCTTTTCAAGTTCACCAGCAGCTCTAGAGCCACAGCCAACAGTAAGAGGGAAAGTGGAGACCTCTGCCTTGTGCCTCTTCATATCTTTATATCCTCAGACAGTACTCTATTTACTCTCACATGGGCAACAGGGTCATGGTACAGTAATTTTACCCATCCCAGAAAAGGACCCTCCGAAATTCATCTACTCTGCTCACAGGTGCGTCTTCTTCTGGGACCCCCAAATTTAAACCGATTAGGCAAACAATTAGGAACTATCACTGGCTGACAATTAAAAATCGGATTAAATTTAAAACTTTATGCCTAACTTTCAAAGCGGTTCACAAACAAGGGCCGGAGTTCCTTAAAGAGCAGCTTATTGCATACTGTCCTACTAGACAGCTAAGATCCACGACGCTGCAACAACTAGTGGTACAGCGGACCAGGACTGTCACCTGGGGAGACAGATGTTTCACGGTTACAGCTGCTAGACTCTGGAACTCCCTTCCGCTAGTGATTAGATCAACTCCCTCTCTTCTTCAATTCAGGAAATTGCTGAAGACCTGGTTGTTCGACCAGTAACCTTCTTGTTTCCAATTTTCACGTTTCTTCTCTGCGACACTAACTGAAGTCATAGCGCCAAGACGCCCACGCCACGGGCAATCGCTGCGCTTTACAAATTGTAATAATAAATAAATAAAATAAATTCTATAGGGAATCGAATGCTTTCTCTGCATCTAAGGACAATATTATTGCAGTTTCCCAGATCCACTCCCTTTTCACCAAGTAACCAAACACCCACCAAAGATTATGGTGCGCTGCCCTATGTGGCATGAACCCTGACTGGTCAGCCCTTACCAGGGCATTCAGCACCCAAAGCATTCGGTCAGCTAGCACCTTTGCCAATACCTTTACTTCAACACTGATCAAGGATTTTGGGCGATATTACATGTATTCCTCCCTCGAACTCCCTTCCTTGTAAATTGGAACAATCAGCGCACGAGGCAGGTCCTCCAGCCGCATCCCTGCCTGTTTGACACTACTATAGAGTTCCCCCAACTGAGGTACCACCTGCATCTGAAGGCCCTTAAAAACTCAGTGGGGAAGCTGTTCGGGCCTCTAGCCCTGCCTTTTTTCATGTGGGTGAGTGCTTCTGCTATCTCAGAATTTGAGATTTCCACGTCTAGGGATTCCTGAGCCTCCTCCGCGAGCATGGGCATCGGGAGGTCTCGGACAAAGGCCGACAGACCATCTGCATCCCGGGGGCTCTAGGAGCTATACACTTCACTCATGTGGGACACCAGCACCCTGGCAACAGCCTCCGGGGTCTCCACCAGATTTCCATCCGCACCTTTCAGATCCCTTACCTATCTCTGTTCCTCCTCCTTCTTCGCCTGCTCCTGTCGCTGTACTCATACAGTTTGGCCCGGAAATGGTTTCTGGCGTCTTGTAATGTCAATATTGGGTACTCCTCTTGAGACTTCCTGACCTCCGCCAACAGCTCTGACACTGGATCAGAAATAAAAGCTGCCTCTAATTTGACTAACTTATTCTCTAGGGTCACACAGTCTTTCTACCTCTTCTGGCAGCAGTACGGGAAATAAGATGACCCCTCAACACCGTCTTGCAAAGCCTCCCACAGTACCGCACTTGAAAATATTTGGTGGCTCCTGTGGCCAGCTCTTTCCTGGTGTTCCAGTCTGTTAGCTCCCAGGGATCTAGTCTCCATACACCCGCAGTGGCCCAACTGAACCCCAGCACATCACCTGCAGCAGGGAGTGGTCGGAGATCCCTCATGGCAGGTGTCACACATCTCCACACCAACTAGACTGATGCCCAGGGACCAATAGGTTTTCTAGTCTGGAGAGGAAATTCTGAGCATTGGCCACATAAGAAAACTGTCTGTGGTCGGGGTGTTGCTCGTGCCACAGGTCCACCATGCTCATAGACCCCATAAATGTTGCAGGCATGTATCCACACTCGGTGGTATCTAACACTGCATCCCATGTCCATTTCCCCACTCAAGGTCAAATTCAGGTCCCCCCCAAGGAATGTGAGAGCATCCGGAGCAGCTATCAGCCTGTCCCCTATACATGTCAACCTATCCCTCTGCAGGCCAGGTAGGAGATACCAGGAGACCACTCTATCCATGTTCCAGAGGCCACTGCCCTGCACCCGTCCTGTGAGGCCAACGTCTTTACCACATGAAACTGGACGGACTTGTGGACCAGTATCCCTACCCCCCTGAAGCCCCCCGTGAATCCTGCATACACAACAAGGCGAAAAGTCCCTCTATTGAAGAACCTGCATCTGTTCCCAACTAAGTGAGTTTCTTGCAGTAGTACTGTATATGGGGCATGTCTAGATAAGAATTTCGTCTCTACTCCCCTCTTGATACTGCTTCACTGTCCATTGACATTCCATGAAAGGACTCCTGATTCGCCACTTTCCACATCCGGAAATCATACGCTACCTGTCCTTGGCCATGCTCTCAGGCATTTACACTTTTTGATGAGGAACTTGCCTCCTATTGCTGCTTTAAAACTATTTAACAACCAACTTTCCAACAATAGCCCCCCCACATCCTCACACTGCGAGCTCCAAACTACCCACCCCCACCAATGCTTGAGGTGCCTGTCGCCCTCCTCCCAATAGTCGCTGAACAGTCCTGTCAAAGGAGTGCCGAACTAGGATCTAGGGTTGGTAGTGAGTCACAGCCCGTAATGTAATACCCGATTTACACAATCAAGTCCGACATCATGGAGGTTACCACAGGGAGGCCCCCCTCATCAAGTCTCCTACTGTGGCCGATGATTCTCTATCAATATGGTCCTTCTTGGCATCCTTGTCCGTCTCCAGATGTAACACTGGTTCACTTGTGACCAAGCCTGACCACCCTGTATTTCAGCCACCACCCTTGCCCCGTCCGTCTATGCTGTCTTGCTCAGGGCAGACTCCAGCCTATGGCCTCTGCTCCATTGTGGCCTCTGTGTGTTCCAGATGCCCCTGTCTTCGGCCCTGGGTGATCAATCCAGTGGCAACCCATGTCCTCCACTGCCAAACCAAAGAAATGGGAACCCTGCCAGCCTGAGACACAAAGCTTAGTAGGGAACAACAAAGCGTATGTAAGACCCACGCAATCCAGCTGTTTCTTAATTTCGAAATAAGACTCCCTCTGGACCTTGGTAGTAAAGTCTGGGAAAATATTGACCGATCCTCCATCCAGCTGCCAGGGACATGGCTCCTAACCACCTTCAGTGTATAGTCTTGGTCTAGAAAATTCAGGAGTTACGCCACTATGGCCCTCAGGGGGAGAGTGGCTCCTGGGACTAGGGGCCTTCCCAGTAATCTTTCAACAGTAAACAGTTGAGATGGCTTCCACTCGTTTACCACTGTGCTCAACCAGCCTTTGACATAGAGCTTGGTCAACGGTTCCTCCACCCCTTCTGGACCCCCACCAGGCAAATATTTTTATAGCAAGAGGGACCCTTCAGATTGTCCAGTTTCGCCACCATGATGGCGTTCTCCGCCTCTAGGTTGTCCAGATGAGTTTGAGTTGACTCTAGTGTTGGAGTAATTTACTTGAGGGTGCTCTCTGTCGCACCAACTCTTTCTACCAATTTCTGGTGATCGACCCACAGTAGCCCCCTCTCCTGGGCAACCATATCAATCTTAACCTCAAGGCTGGACTTTATTTCCTTGATTGCTGCCAAGATAGCTGCTGTGTGAGCCCCCAGATTTTGGTCCATTTCTACTATGGGGTAGTCCCCCGTATCATGCACTGGGTGCCTATGGTCCTCTTGGTGGTCTGGCCAGGCCTCCTTTGCTTGGTACATGATAGCAACAGTCTGCGCCTCTCTCCAAGCATTGGTCTCCTGGGGGAGCTACTACAACTTGGGGAGTCCAAGCACTGCTATGCCAGCCAGTGAAATCCCAATTGCCAGTGTCCCCTGCAGCTGCCACTAGCTCTCCTATTCAGGGGTGCGGTAGGGCAGGCCAGGGCCGCCCCACAGACAACACACCTTAGCCCCCTTTCCAGTATCCAACTGATACCCCCATCGGGCCGCAGCCATGCAACTGTAGGGGGAGCACACCAACCCCCAACAATGAACCACAGCCACCACCACCAGGTAAGAGCATCCGGGCCCACCTCAATCACCACCACTCCCTGCCAGAAATGTCGCCGTTTAGTGGTCAGGCCCACTTCAGTACGGGGGAACTCCTCGTCACTGCTGCTGGGTGTCAATTCCGCTGCTCACTGTCACGCCTCTGCTCAAG
This sequence comes from Lissotriton vulgaris, assembly GCF_964263255.1. Lineage (NCBI taxonomy): Eukaryota > Metazoa > Chordata > Amphibia > Caudata > Salamandridae > Lissotriton > Lissotriton vulgaris. The sequence continues at coordinate 31,254,635 of NC_141688.1, forward strand.
CTGGCGCATTCAGGGCCAGGTCTCCTTAACCCCAGGAATAAGGCTCTTTGCCTCCAATCCATGGCACCAACTACTGCACCATATATATGCCATCAGGATCCCCATGCTTTTGATGTCATTGTCTTATACCCCGCAGTAGGGCTTCAACTGACTCTTGCCCCCCGTTGCTGAACTCTTTCTTGCTTCCCTGGTTTGGACAATGTCACCCCTTCGGCCCTAGGTACCACCTGCAGAAATTAGGGGCAGGTGCTGCTGGGCCCGGCTGCACCAGGAATCATCCCATGTCCCTGGTTTTTTCCCTTTTCCTCTTTTGGGCAGCTGTTAATGGACTCACGGGTGGCCGCCATTTCGTGCACCTCCCGTGCCACTCCTTGCAGCCCCGCAATGTTGATCGGGTGACTCCATGGCAGCTGTGGAAGATCAGCTCGCTGCTGCCGCTACCATCTTGGATTCAGCGCTTAACACCACTGTCACCGTTTCCCGCCGTCAGAGGGCCTCCCGGCCAAGGTATCAAAATCCTTTAACCTATTTCTTTTTTTATTGATTTAAAAATGATTTCCTATAGCGCAAATGGGTGAATAATGAGCAGAAGTTGAGACCTATTAACTCTTGGATTACATCACGCAACCCATTTGCCACTTTATTATGGGTATTTTTACAGGCATAAAGCCCAGAACTCGAAGTTACTAACCAAGTGGTCTTCATATGCTTTTTTCTCATCTACTAGGGCTGCCCGTAGATATGTTGCAATTTGTTTTTTGAAATCTTTAGATATAAAGATACATAAATGGGAACTGGATAGGCTTGGATTATGGATATGGGCAATATTCTTGATTTCCTCTAGGCTATTAGTGGTCTCCAATATTTTGGCTCTGACTGAGGATGAGCGTTTCTCTTATCATTAATGCCTTTCAAAGGTGAAATTCTTATAGATGGGGTTGTTAATTGTATTCGTTCAATTTTCCTAGATACTTTTAGTACATCTAAAAAGCAAAACAAGCCCAAGACAGTCAAAGCGTTTTCTCAGTTCAGGTCAGATATAGATTTGATGGATCCTTGGATTAAGGAAAATCCCGACAAGCGAGGGCATATGCGCACCCCTTCCAGACAAAAAACTGCTGCCTGCCTATATTTTCTTTAAGATATCAGCCTATTTAACCTTTACATCAGGGTTACTTTATGCTATTTGCTTTTCTGACCACTCAGCAATAGAGTTGAGAATTAATATGATGACTGTAGAAGGGCAAAGTAGACGACAGCAGCTTAATAAATTACTGTTGGAAGATGAACAGTGGATAAATCACACAAACATTTTCATTAATATTTCCTTAAACTAATAAACGGTCAATTTTTCTTTGATATGGTACTCATTTAAAGCTATACTTCGAGGTACAAAACCTTTTAAAATATGTATTTAAGAGCAAAACAGAAGGCAGAAATTTACGATGTGGAGGATAAGATCAACAGGGACTAAAACAATTGTTTGACAACTAGACAGGAATGGGATAAAGCTAGAGTGGCCGTACATAATTATTGTTATATCTTAGAAAGCTTATTGAAAAAAACGATGTACAGTAAAGACATTAAGAAATCAAACTTAGAACTATAATTCTTGCTTAGTCTGACTGGGAAAAGTTTCAAAGAAATGCTAAAGTAACATTTAAGACCCACAAAACAAACTGATCTCGACTAACCTGTGAAGATATATCAAATGTATTTGAACATTATTTAGAATTTATATTGAAGTTTAAGAAATAAATAATAATTAACTTGATCAATTTCCCGCATCATTACTAATTCCCAAATTGAGAAAAGAGGTACCTTCTCAATTGGTGGAACCTTAGACGGAAGAGGAAGATGAATAGCTGAAAACTGTGACAATTGTCCCCAAATGAGAAGGTTTGTAGGCAGGATGGAGCCCCTGCAGAATCTTTTAAAACTGTTAGTGAAGTCATTTGAGTAAACATTTATGCAGACTGGAAAATCATATTTTGATAGGAGCCCAAGTTTTGTGTCTTTTAACATGGAAACATTTGGTAATATCTTACATCCCAGGAAAAAAATTAAAGACCTTAAATCTTACTGTCCAATAACATTATTAAATGCAAATTATAAAATAATTGCAACTAGAATTTCCACGTTTTGGAACCCATTGATACATAAAGTTCAAATTGGGATTATTGTAAGTAGACAGTAAACAGTCAATGCAAATTATCTGATAGAAGCCATTGATCATTTTATGGGACAAAAAGATTGCTGCGGTGAGAAAAGGACTTTTGATCTTGTGAACTGGGAAGGTTTATTTGCCATTTTAGGAGCTTTCGGTTTTGCATCTCATCTCTAAAGGTTACTTCAAAATATATTTAAAGATTTAGAAGCACATATTGTACATATTGTTGTAAACATGAACTTTGCAGACACTTGAAAGAGAATAGTGGCACCAGACAAAGATGTCCAATTTTTACCACTTTCTTTTTGAAAAGAAATGTAAAGAAGATTTATATGGGGGAGAAAAGCACCTAAGTCGGCACTACGCACTTCATATCTATGTTATGTTATATGTTACAGGTTTTTGTATAGCGCTAATGTCAAAACCGTAGAATTAAAGTAATAGTTACAAAACAAAACCTAAAAACGACTTTAAATGTACCTGTTATCGTTATGTCTGCAATGAGCAACTCATGTGACAGCCATGCAAGCCATAACTGCACATCAAATGTCATGGTCATGACCTCTTTCTTGAGGTGACATATTGTCGTAAGGAGATTGATCAATATCAGGTGAGCAAGTGAAAAGAAGTTTATAGGCATCGTAAGCCACCGACGCGGAGCAGCCTGCCAGCTCAGATTCCTACTGCCAATGCATAAGGGTGGTAGAGTCTGAAGCAGCCATTCCACCCGCGAACGTGGAAGCATTGATGTGCAGCATATGACATTGTACAGGAGCTCAAGAGTCAGACCTCGGTGAGCTCGCGACAGGCCCAAGGAATTCTCCCTAAACTCGGGAAGATAGTGAAAAAAATCCAGAACCACTGGTGTCGCGCCCCGACCAAGCAAAGGCCCAACCAAGAGCAAAGGCTCCCACAGCTGTAAAAAATGTGATGTTTGTTCCTCTGTCATAGCAGATCCTGGCTTCGTTGGGCCTACCATCTCTGGCGCATCCCATCCTCATTGCTAAATGGTGTCATAAGGAGACGGATCAATATCGTCTAAGTGAAAAGAAGCTTAATAGTATTGTAAGCTCACGATGTAGAGCAACCTGCCAGCCTCGGATCCCAACCGCTAATGGATAACAGTGGTGGAATCTGACTCTGCCATTCCACCCACGAATGTGGAAGCATTTATAGAACAGAACTTAGAACACAAGGCATAATGTAAAATGTACTTTATCCTACACTAGTAGTACTATAATAGTCTTACTATTCTGATATGATTGCACCTGCTGCGCCATTCAGCATCTTCTGCTCAACACTCTCATACTCGCACTCTATCTGATAGGTCTGTTGCATGATTTTGCAATCATTACATTGGAGACTGCTATCATGCATACACTAAAAAACAGCAGTCTAACGAACCTTAAAATTGCTAACAGCATTGGGAGATTTGTGATCGAAAGTAAGGAGTTGCGTATCGTCGGTGTACAAAACAATATGTACACCAAACGATTGTATCAGCATAGCCAGGGGAGTCTTATACACATTGAATAGTGTAGGGCTCAATGCCGAACCCTGGCAAGCACCGAAACCCAGTGCCTAGGGTTAGGATGCATAAGGGGCCATCCACACTGATTAAGACCTCTCTACCAGAAAGGAACTCAGCAACGCCAAGACTGAACCACACACAACTACAGCCCGAGACGCTGCAAAACAATGGAGTGTGAGACTCCCTCAAAAGCTGTGGATTGATCTAAGAGAACTAGAGCAACCTGTTTCCCCTGATTCACAGCTAGCCTGATTGTGTCTGCCGCTTTCAATAGAATGCTGAAGCCTGGGCAGAAGCCCGACTGGGATAGGTTGAGTATCTCATTATGCTCTAAAAAGTAGAAATGCCTGGAAAAGCAATGACCTTGAAGGTCTTCGTGAGCCCCAATTCAGGAGTTTGGGAAAAAGATTTAACCACCTGGGCAAGAGCGGAGGAAATGGCACTGCAACGGGATTAAGCCAGGGGGGTGCACTGCCGCCCCATAGCTGGACTGTGGGTAGAAATCTTAGACGCATGAGAAAACCCCACAGATGATGTAGACTCAAACAAGGGAGACTCCGACACATCACACCCGACGGACTCAGAGACTGAGTGGAAGAGAGAAAGTGACCCTGACTGGCACCATGAGGGGGCTGCATTCTAGTCCACTGGCAGAGGCTGATGCTACCCCCCTCTCGTGTAGGTGACACGCCCAGACGTCCCTCTCCCAAACTGGAGAATGGCTCTACGAGCCATTACCGAGTCCCTGGGACCCCTCTCTGAGCCCCCTGACCTCACCGCCCCATATGCCCCCTCATGCATCATTATCTACTGTAGGCCGCATGTGGTCGCTTTGAGACACAGGTTAGGGAGGTCTTACCCACTTTCTAGTTCGTTATACTTTCTTTACTTTCATTGACTCTTTTTCTTACTCTTAGTAGGAGGGCGGCTATTGGTTAGCAGGTCAACTGGTGACATGTAATGTCATGAACCAGTTGCCACTGACTAGCATAGCCCTACAAACAATGGCGACTCCTGTTCACATGCTCTACATAGACCCTCTCACTCAAATTTAAATGTGATATTGATTATGCTTTTACATGTAATACCCTGTTGCTTAAATGGTAACTGCATTGATATGTTAATGTATAATGCTAAATATTTTATAAGAAATTGGTTGTAACTGCAAAGACTGAAAATGCCAATAAGCACAATTTTCTTTTTAATCTGTAGATTACAAACGTCACTATCAGGAGACTGACCCTAGTATCACTCCCCAGAAATGTATCAACTGGCGCAGAGAACTACCTCCTTCAGACCTACTAATAAGCTGAAGTTACGACCGTTGCCCCAAACAACGGGATACGATAGGGAAGTCAATTGTTATTTGTGCTCTAAAAGTAATATGAGAAATCTCATGTGTAATTTGAAAAACGGCTTCTGTAGGCCACGTGATTCCCATGGTTACACTCAATGCGTTTCCTCACTCCCCGTCTAACCATGTATTACCAGCAGGTGCGCCACGTGACACGGCCTGGTTGGACTAGTGTTGCAGTTCAGTGTCGCCTTTGTGAAGCTCGGTGGCGCCATGCGTGATTACCCTTCACCCAGTGCTGCTTTGAGGGCAAGTGAAACTGAAACGCGAGGTTGACCTCCGGCTCCCACTCACACTTGACAAGAAATCTGCGCTCAGTGAGAGACAACAAGACGCACTTTTGGCCCACTTCTCCTCCATCCAACCTGCCTTCCTCTTGCGAAACGGAGGTACAGAGGGCCTGTGGCACTTAGAGGTCCCTAGTGCGCATGCACCAATTACACCATTGCATGGACAGGGTAAAAGAGGCGACAGGGAGCATAAAGGAAGAGAGAGGAAGGGGAGCGAAATTGTCAGAGGCTAGTGCATCACATGCATGATCATGTACACCTGTGAGAATTGTATGAGTGGGTGAGGCAGCAACATCACCAACAGAAACTGACCATCTCAATCAACCTATTGTCAAACCGTCATGGAATAAGCCAACAATAAGAGCAGAGCTGCAGAGCCCTATTCAAGGCAAAGGAAGGGTGTGGAAATGCGTGCCCTGATTCCACACTTTATTGCAACATCACCCCATAAGCAAATTTCTTATTGAGAAAAGGAACAAAATGGGCCCTGTACCGTCCCTATAAGAACTTCATGGTTATGTGACAACAATCTTGCCAGTGTAGCTAGCAGAGAAAGGTCATCTCTGGTGGCAAATCAGCCACCTGATGCCATAGCAGAGGCGCAACTAGAGGCACATTTCGGGGGGGCTACTAAACATTTTGGGGGGGCTAACTCTTTCAGCAGTAGGCAGAGGGGAAATGAAGGGGTGAAAAAACAACAAAGCCTCGTTAACACGTTAATGGTCTTTTAAAAACCTCTGAAGGGTTCGGGTGCAGCTGCGATTAGCTAACAAAACTGACTGTGTGTGTGCCCGGGAAGATGTCTCAGCCCGGGCTGACACACACAACGGGGTGGGGGGGCTGAAGCCATTTGAGCCCAATGGGCGTTGCACGCCTGTGCCATAGCACTGACATACTCAGGAATATCCCGACCGCCAAAACATAAATCCCATAGGATATAATGTATTTATATTTCGGGGGATGGGATATCCGTCATCGTTGTGATGGAGTAATCAGTCCCCCGAGATCTAAATCAGGCCCTTAATCTTAAAACTGTAAACAATGAAGACCCGCAGCGCACGTCCTCTCAGTGTACGCTCAAGAACTCATCATGCCAATCGAATTCATTAAAGGAGCTCAGAGCCCAGCTCTTCAAGGAAAATTTCTGGAATGACTCTCAAACAACATTTGTCAAATCCTTGTCTCGGACCTGGAGGGATCTCAGGGACCCTACCCTGCTTTGATAACACCTTGCCCCCCCATCCTAAATTGGCAAAGGATCTGTGAATTCTTCCCCTCCGCCCCACTATTGTTCAACTCACTTTACTTGTACCTACGGTATGGACTGTTAACATGCAACAGAAAATAGAGGCTGAAGAAGTGTAAGAGGGAGTAGAAGGAACGGCAGAAGTTGTAGTAAAAATATGATGTGGATAAAGTGCAGTAGAGATAATAGTGAAACGAATGAGGTAGACAATAAAGGAGAGAGGTGATAGTGAAAAGGGTAAGGTAGATAACAGACACAAGAGGTGTTAGTGAAATCGATGAGGTGGACAGGGGACGATAAATATAATAGTAAAAGAATGAGATAGACAAGAGAAGGGAGAGATAGTGAAAATGATGAGCTAGACAAGGTATGGAAGAGATGATAGTGAAAAAAATGAGGTGGACAAGAAACGGGAGAGATGACGAGCTCGCCCCACTACGCAACCCCGACAAACAGCACCCCAAGAAAGCCGCCTGGTTCACCACTGATCTCCAAGAAGTTAGGCACACTTGCAGACGCCTGGAGAAGAACTGGAGAAACACCAAGGCAACCGAAAAATACGAGGACGCCATGGCGGACTACCACAACCAAATCAGAACCACCAAGAGGAACTTCATCCACAACAAAATCCTCTCCAACTCCTCCAATTCCAAGGAACTCTTCAGTGCCATTCAGGAATTCACCAACCCACCCAGCGAACCAACAGACATCACCCCATCCCAAGACTTGTCTGCGACAAGCTTGGAACCTACTTCCACCTCAAAATCAACAAGCATTTGCAATCCAATAGATCTCGCATTACTGAAAGTTTGAGCTATTGGCGTTGCATTATTGTTTGCACCAGCAATAGCTCAAACTTTCAGTAATGCGAGACCTATTGCATTGCAAATGCTTGTTGAGGAGAGGAACTGCTCCTACCTTCTTATAAGGCCTGCTCACGGAGGACACTGAACTACCCAAGAGTGCATGACAGGTATCCCAGGATCACTACGACTCGGGCTAGCATGAACCAAGAAGCAAGAATCAAGTCAATGAAAAATCACCAAAGACAGCGGTGGCATTTCCTCAGCTGGCCACCACACTGAGCCTGCATCGTCCTTGACCTACCCATACATTACAGTGATGCATCTGCCTCTTCCAATCCCAGAGATCAGCTTCACACGCCTGGTCAAAGGCTTGGCTTTCTGAACTGGAGACAGACGTCCTTAATACACTTAAGCCCCTCACGCTGGAATATCGTGACCATGAATGGATACAGTGGGTGCTGGCCCACGACTGCATCTGCTATCATATGATAAGACCAGACGAATCCTTTTTTTTTTTTTTATAAATCTTTTTATTAACATTGCTCACAGACTCGCAGTATACATCACAGTGTTCAATGTTCTTAAAATCTTTGGCAATTCAGAGTACAATCACGGACAAATCGTACATTCTCAAGTCCACATCACCCCTGTCTCTCCACTCCCGCCTCCCCTCCTGCACCCCGATACTTCCGCCAGGGACCCCAGATCTTCCTCCATTTCTTCACATACCATGGCCTTGTAAACTGTTTCCTCCGCCCTCTGACACCAGTCTAAACCTCGTCGCCACTGGTCCCACCGTGGTGCCTCCTGTGCCCCCCAGCTTCTGGCTACGTTCCTTTTCGCCACCCCGGCCGCTAGGGCCAGCCAGTTCTCATTGTACCTCGACCAATCCGTGGGGCCCTTGATTATTAAGAGTAACCATCGTGGCTCCACCGGTACTGGCGAACCAGCTACCAGTTCCATAGCGTGAGCACCCATGGTCCAGAAAGGAACCACGTTCGGACAGTCCCAAAGGATATGAAAGAACAACCCCTCAACCTGACAGCCCCTTGCACACAGAGGAGACAGGCTCCTGCCCCACGAAAACAAGTGTGTATGCGGGTAGTACACCTGGTGCAGGATTTTGAACTGGACCAGTCTAAACCGGACCCGCGCGGCTATCTCGCACAGGCTCTGCAGGGCATCCTGCCAATCGTCATCATCTAAGGTACCAATATCAGCTTCCCATTTTGCCTGCAACAACAGCAGCGGGTCAGGCATGTTATTGATTAATTTCCGGTAGATGGTTGCCCTGGGCTTCTCCAAGATGGGATCTAGCAGGAGCCTGTCTTCCATCGGCGAATACTTCGGAATGGAGGTCCCCAATGGGATATGAGCGCGCAAAGTGTGGGAAGACGCAGGTAATGGTAGTGCTGTGAGTCATGCATATGGTATTCTTTTTTAAGGAACTTGAAGGATATGAGGGCCCCCCGTTCCAAATATCCCAAGGGTATTCTATTCCAATCAGTTTCCAACCCTTGAAGCCAGTAAGCCTCTTCACCTCCTTCAACTGGTCCCCGAACCAGAGCGGGGTCCTGCCGGTTATAGTGTCCGCCCATCCCAGAAAGACCAGCCGAATTCTTAACTGGTCTGACTTCAAAGAGGTCATGACTGCACACCAATTACTGGATTCCCTGTATGCCTATGAAACTAGAACACAAGATATCTGGCACCCTGAAGTTGCTCAATTTATTTCAGTTTGTCAAGACATTTGTTGGTTTGCTAGGGGTTTGTTGGCTACTCTGCAGCGGGTGATTCACCTCGTTGCAAACACTGCAGCAAGATTAATTATTCTTAAAGACTTTCAAGTTCACTCAAGTGAAGCGATGTAGGATCACAATAATAATTCTTCACGTCACTTCATCCTACTCAATGACTTAACAATGAACAATTCCTGTACAACATCCAACCACTCCACCCACCTCCACCCAACTCCACCTAAAACCCTCATCACTCCAAGACATCCTCACTCTCGACATATCCCGCTCTAAACTACAGTTGCGGATGCTTGTGGATTTCATGGGACTCAAAACACAAGTGACAGAATTCCTTCTGTTCTCTAAACGCAAAACCAGACTTGACCTGCGACTCATAAATGAACTTGGTGTTTAAGGTTTTTCCCTGACACATCCCCCACAAGCCAAGTCTTTGTGCATCACCCTGGATTCTAAGCTCACTCACCATATAAATCTTGTAGCCAAATCGGCAAATGTTTCCACCACTCTCAAATAGCTGAAACATCCATTTAACAAACACCATCTATGATCCGCGATCAAAGGGCTGGGGTAGCTAGGTTGGATTTTATCAATGCTTTGCTCTCCATTTCAAGACCTCTCCCACTCAGCAGCAAGATTCAATTCCTCCACAAGACAAACTGGCCACGTCGCATATGGCTGGGTCCAAACTAAGGTGGCAAAGTGAGAAAAAGAACGAATGGTTAAACCCAGATCTCCTGACTTAGGGTGAGTGTTTGAAAAGTTTCAGCACTTTGTTTTTGCCACACCACTTTCATGCCAAAAAGCTTTCAAAGGCTTTCTAGCCAGAATCAAACTGAGGTACTGTAGTTTAGGAAGTAAAGAAATTCATCCTAATAAGCCATGCCCAGCAAGACATCTACAATTCACCCAAGAAACACACTCTCGCTGCTTATCGTTTTAAGGGGCTCAAACCCCATAAGAACCAATAAGACCCTCGTGATGGAAAGACCACGATTTAGGAAGTCTCAAGCACAGACGGCAATCCTTCTCACCTGTGCTCGATACTGGAGCTAAGACCCACTAAAGACTAATGTATTCTAAATACATCTGAACTGACAGATGATTATGAATTCTATCATATTTAATTTGAAGCCTGAGTCAAGTGCTTCTCACTATATATGAAGGTATATTTTTCCTTTACCCCTCGTGGTTTCCTATAGAGCATCTAACAACCCCTTGGGCCATTTATGCAAAATTGTTAAGCAAATAAAAAGGGTAGAGAGGCAAGTGTTACAGCCTTACAAGACATCTACAACTACACAACGAAAACACTCCCAGCATCACAGTATTTCCGAAAAGCACCGATATGAATAATTTGGTGGTATTCAAGTCCATCAACCCCCTCAGAAAAGCTAGACTAAAATTGTCGACACACTGTGGTCTTATAAAGCAAGTACTTTCCTGTGAGCTCCTGAGAGGAAAGCCTGACTCAAGGTTTATACCTCGTCACCTGTAATGCCAGTAAAGAAGCGAGTAGCGCCATCCGTACTCAGAGGCAGAAGCAGTAGCTTATAATATATGAAATATATGGAATATTCCAGCCCAAACCTCACCTTTTTGCCAATTCTGTGTATTTAGGGTTGAGTCTGTGGCCCATCTTTTTGAAAGCCCTGTCTACAAATTTCCGCGAGAGAGGTGGTTAAAACCTTTGTGCAAGGAACTGGGGACCAGACACCACATAGTCGCGATGCGTATCCTGAAGTCTGATACCCGGCCCTTGTTCGTGTGTGGTATGGCTAAGTTTTTAACTTGGACATGGCTGATTAGGCTTAAAAGATTTAATGAAGTTGCTTAAAGTAGTTGGAATCATAAGGCTGTATGAAACTGTTTAATTAAGGCTACTATGTTGGACCTTCTTAATTAATTTATTGTTGCTGCGTATCTTTTTTAAATCATGTGTATGCATTTTTATCTCTGTTATGTGATGCTTTTTAAGATATATTTTTATCGAAATAAAGCCTATTGACTGACTGAATATATGAAACATACAGGCCCCATCTAACTCACCACTCGTTTACCTGCAGGGGTTCTAGCAAAGCAAGTTCCCCAAAGTGATGGACAGCAAGGTCGAGCCTTAACCACTCCAGGCCTGAAAACAGAAGCCAGATTAGTACCTGAAGGTACTTGCACCAGAGTTCCTTCTATATCTCTTTTTAGGGGGAAACGCTGTTAAGCACTCACTGCTGACATCCGATATTAGTGCCGCTCATGAGTTGGGCTGTGTTGACTCTGCTCAGAATCCACCATCCTCCACAGATCGATAAACATAGTACCACTAAAATGGGTACCAGCACTTATACAGGGCACTTGGAAAACAGAACTCTTTAATGCCACACGCTAGCCAACTTTTTTTTGCGTTTTTTTATAGCGCGAAGTAGACCCGTGGATATCAGGTGTCCGAGCGCTTTACATAGCACCAGTTTTATTACAAATGGACACATTCATTGTCGTCAGGCACGGGGAGATTACGTGATTTTCCGAGAATCACAGGATGTTGAGCGTCGTTGCCGAGATTTGAACCAGTTCCCCAGTTTCGAGGTCGACCGCTCTCGCCATAAACTACATCCTCTCTCCATTGCCATTAACCTGTCACAGGTTAATGGCACAGGCTGTGAACCAATATTGAAAAAATACTGTCGCTTACGCGCACCGGATACCGAAGGACAAACATTACATCAATGATATCCAGTAAAGGGATTCATTTACCATAGCAAAGCCGAATTGAAACTCACAGTCAAAGCAGGGGAGCAAGGGAACCACAGGCCCTAGTGCAGGAGGGTTAAATGGTCCAGCCTGTCCTGCTAGGGCAGTAAAAGACATGACACTGTACTGATGTTCAGTAGGCCCTTCTCAGGCCTGGGCCCCGGTGCCATTGCACCTGATGCACAATTAGTGGCGACGCACCACAGATTCCCCTCCATCAACCAGCCAATTTTAGCCCAACATCTTTTAGGAGGAAACGGGCATTCTGTGGGTTTTTGTTGCTAAACTCACAGTCCTGCTCGGAATGTTTTAGATCTAGGGTTGTGGAGGTGGAGGAGGGGCGGGGACATATGTAAAGAATCCAGATGCACACAGCGGGTGGGTCACAAAAGAATCAAAAACGTTGTTCAACCCGAGTACAATAAAACTGTGCCCACAACACATCACAGGAAACATGCAGCAAGTGTCAATATTGAAAGAAAAGATATTCAATTTCACGAGTTGCATTTTCTTTCAAATAAAGCGGGATTATAAATCTTTATGACTTCGGAGGTCACAAAATTGGCGTTTTACCAACATTTGCCCAACTTAAACAACCGCAATTATAGGGTTAATATCTGAATACTGCACCAAAAGAGCTGTATTTTTTTTAATTGGGGTAGTTTCTGCGCTCAAAATGGCTAAATTCAAACAAACAGCTGATATCCCGTAATTTGGGCGTATATAGGAGGGGTGAAATCGCATATTTATGGACCTGTTCAGCCGCAGCCTCGGGCAGTGCCTTGGCAATGCCAGCAGGTGAATCTAGGGAGAGTCAGAGTTCTGAAGACTGTATACGATTTTGAGGGGGTCACTTGTCTATTTCTTTTCACGCAGCACCAATATCAACGGACATTAAAGTGTACTATTAAAAAATATATTTAAAAAAGACGTCACCTATTCCTGTAATGTATTAAAATTCAACTCTTGCTTGAGACACGTGGTGCAACTAAGGCTACACTGGGCATGATGGGTACCTCATTCCAAAAACATGGCGCATGCTCTTTTGATAGCGCTTCGAAGGCAAGCACCCTGCGGTTGCTCACTAGCAACTCCCGATGGCCAGAAGACCTTCACAGGGATGCTGCAGATGAGCCCTACCCAGGGCCACTGGAATTATGTGATGGTGCGGCCCCAGAGATTTTGTAGAATTCAAGATTTACCAAATTTGCCACATAATCCATAATCTCCTGCATAATTTAAGGGGAAAAAATTCTATCTCAAAGAGTTATAAAGATACAAAAAATACAGCCATATGTGATGCCATGCATTGAAAGGACATTTGCAAAACTGGACTGGTCACATTTCTGTTGCTTATTGATATATTCAGGTATTAAACTGATACTAACAAGGTGCAGCCAACGCCCAGACAGTGTTACCCTGTTTAAAAATGACAAAATAATAATGTAATGCCATTACAAAATGTCGCGCATTATGCCACATAATTTGCCTTTCTTGCCACATAATTTACACTCCCCAGCCACATAACTTGACACTCTTGCCTCATAATCCCAGTGGCACTGGCCTTACCTCAGTCAGAGTGCTTCAGTGGACATCCTGGGTCTGCCTATGGTGAGGTTTTGAGGGAGGGGGCATCAACATGGACCTTCTGTGGCCTTCCCAAAGGGTATGTGGAGTGTGCTAACTGTGCAACACACAGCACGTGACTTCCTAGAACATGTGCTTGCATCTGTAATAGAGACATGTCCTCCATTGGATATGCCCCGTCTCATGCAAATGAGGGAATGCCCACTTTACAATGCACCAGCGACAGGTGATTAGTAGAAGGTATCTTGTTGGATTTGTATTGTGTATTGAGTAAAATTATAGACCTCTGTCCGGCTGTACATGTCACTCAGAATATAGAATGGATTCTCTCTATATTTATTAATTTTTCCTCTATCTGTGAATGCATGGGACCGCTGTTGTTTGAAGAATGCATCTGTAATAGAGACATGTCCTCCATTGGATATGCCCCGTCTCATGCAAATGAGGGAATGCCCACTTTACAATGCACCAGCAACAGCTTTGAGGCCACATGGTGGCTAATATATGCAAGGCTACTGGAATTATGCGTTTCTGTGGCTGTGACGTTTTTTGCATAATTATCGATTTGCCACATTGGCTACACAATCAGTCCCCTGCTGCGTAACTAGCAGATTTTAATAACAAAAATATTTGTAGCAAAAAGGGATAAAAAGTTTCTAAAAAAGCAGCATTGTTTACCGCAGTGCAGTGGGAGGCACTATGCAAAGGTTGGCTGTTCAACTTTCAGCTACTTATTACTGAGCTGGGGTGTTAAAATACTACTAATGGGAAAACTTTTGTCCAGGCAGTGTCAGCATGGTTATAAATGGAATAATAATGAACTGATACGATCACAAAATGTGCCACATTACGATGCATCGATGCATTTCTTGCCGCATGACTTTGTAAAACATGCTGCATAGTTTCGTCCTCTCTTGTTGTTACATAATTCCAGTATTGCTGATATATAGCCGCCCCTTTTGAAATGTACACTTCTCGTAGACCGTAAAAACGGGCAACTGTTTTCAAATTTTGCCCGAAAGTTTAGTCTAAAAGCAAGCCAGGTCGTTGTAGTTTATAAAGAGAAACAGGATAAATACCAATATTCACATCGAAGTAATCCTCCTCCCTCCTTAGTTTTTTCCCCCTTCCCTCATCTCACCCCTCTCCTTTTCCTTTAGTCACCTCCCATCCCCCTCCATTTACCTCCCACGACTTACCATGTCGGTTGAATGCTCCCTGACATTATATAAATGTTCCTCTACAATTACATTCAGGTTCCTGCAACTCGCTATTCTATCCCTACCTATTCTGTGCCTTTAATCATTATTGTTTTGCCTATATTATTATCTGTATTCTGTATTGGTTCTAACACCTGTATAACTCATATGTGGTCAACTACTTTTATTGTTTTCTTATTGTGTAATGCCATTGCTGAGGTAAAGCGCTCTGATACCCTCGGTGGACCTAGCACTATATAAAACCTTCAAAATAAAATAAATAAAAAATAAATAAATGCTCTGTCATTTACCAACCCAACGTCTCCGGAGTACATTAAGAAAAGTGCCCGTTTCCCACATGCGCGAGTTCTGCACAGTGAAAAGCTGCGCGACGACACACATTTCAACAAGGAACACACCGTAGGGATCTGGGCGTCACGTGCAATGATTTTTTTTATTTTTTTTTGTTTGTTTTTATTGTTGCATCATAATACCTGGGTACATAGAGAATCAACTGCTGGCGTGGCTTCAACATTCAGCCACGGTCAGCCGTGCGCGCAACTTTTCTGTGTACAAACTGGTGGAATTTGACATTTCTTCCATGAAACAGTACAGATCAGTCAGATATGTTCTCAGGCTGAGATCCTATAATCGTGTTCCGTAAGGGAGAAGGGAGGATACTAGTGGGTACATGAATGCCCGCCTTAGTGGCGTAGGATCGGGGTCTGTACAGTTCTTATAACTGTATTACCAGTAACTGGGGAAACACAACTGTGGAGGGGAGCATATAGGCGTTAGCAGGTGCACGGTAGAAGAAAAGCAGGTGTCGGATGTCGGGAAACAAGGGGTTCCCTCAAAGTGCGCCCATATCAAGGTGGCGTAGTCAGAGAGCGGGGGCATTCCATGTTAGTGCTTAGTGGGATGGTCAGTGTGGGGTCAGGGTCTTGAACGTGCAGTGATAGTAGAGGGTTTCACTGATAATGCTTTCTTTGTAGGGCCGTACTGTCCTGAAACATTGAAACACATTCACTGCTCATAGAAACCTCCAATTGCGAATGCCTCTTTGTGAAACAGCGCGTTACTCGTGCTAAAAGGAGGTAGCAGAGGGAGGGGCGAGAGGAGGGGGCAAGTGCAATTCACTTGCGAGAGCGAGCAGCGCCAGGAGCGCTAATTGCTTCCATATTGCTCTGTGCGCTCCCGCAAGTAAATCGCCACACTTGCGCGCGTTGCCATTCAGGGGCGGCTCTAGGTTCATGGTGGCCCTGGGCAGGGAGCGTAGGAAGGGGGCCCCGGAAGAGGGGGTCCGGGCGGGGCGGAGCGCGGAGGCCAGTGAAGAGGGGGGGTCATGGTGTTTGGAAGTTGTATAGAGCCAGAGGCCCCAAATCCCTGCCCGGGGCCCCCACACAAATATGTATCCATCCTCAGAGGATTATTATATTAAGGATATATATTGATGTGGTGGCCCCTGGGATTTGGTGGCCCTGTGCAGGTGCACAGCCTGCACATGCCTAAGGCCGGCCCTGTGCCATTGAAGGCAATGAGACGCGTGCACATGTCAGGCTGAAAAGCCATAGCTATAGCAAAAGGTCTTTTTGCCTTTCAGCGCATGCGAGCTGCGTAGGCGAGACCTAAAAATCTCTATGACAACTTTGTTGCCCATCCACCAGTCGCAACAGCCGATCCCCCGCCCTCCTGCCCTCCAGAGACACCAGCCAGCCCACCATCACCAACTGGACGCCGATCACGACCGAAGACACCTTCTCCACCATGAAAGGCATCCACTCGGGCCCCCACCAAACCCTGCCTACTCACATCTATCACAGAGCCGTGGACACCATTGCATCCGAACTACAACGCACCATCAACACCACTGTCAAAACAGGCACCTTCCCAGATGACTGGAAGCATGCAGAAGTCAGGCCCCTGCTCAAGAAGCCCACAGCTGACCCCACCAACCTCAAGAACTACTGGTCCATCTCGCTCCTCCCCTTCGCAGCCAAAAATGCAGAGAAAACAGTCAACAGGGTACTGACACAATTTATCGAAGAGAATGCCACTCTCGACCCATCCCAAACCGGATTTCGAAGCAACCACAGCATGAGACCGCCCTACTCGCCTCCACAGATGACATCTGCACCCTTCTGGACCAAGGCCACTCCTCAGCCCTTATCCTGCTCAACCGATCAGCGGCCTTTGACACCGTCTCCGACTGCACAATAGTCGCCCGACTACACAACGCCGGCATACGAGGAACAGCCCTGGACTGGATCCGATCATTTCTAACTGGAAGAAGCCAAAAGTTTAGATTACCGCCCTTCCTCTCCGATCCCACGAAAATCACCTGCAGAGTCCCACAGGGATCATCACTGACCCCAACCCTGTTCAACATCTACATGGCCCCCCTCGCAGCCATTGTCCGACAACACGGCCTCAACATTCTATCCTACGCTGACGACACCCTCAACAAAAACCCCACCAATGTCAAACTCAACTTCCAGAAAGGAATGGAAGTAGTTGCAGTCTGGATGACCAACAGCTGCTTGAAGCTCAACACTGAGAAGGCAGACGTCCTCGTCCTTGGAACAACCCCTTCAGCATGTTACAACACCTGGTAGCCGACCGCCCTCGGAAGCCCACCCACCCCCTCAGACCACACCAAAAACCCCAGCATCATACTCAACTCATCACTCACCATGAACCGACAGGTTAACATTGTCACCTCCAGCTGCTTCAACACCCTCCGTATCCTCCGTTAGACCTTCTAATGGATCCCCCCTGAGTCATGGAAGACAGTCACCCAGGCACTCGTCACCAGCAGACTGGACTATGGAAATGCACTCTACACTGGCATCAGCAAGTCCCTACTCCGCAAACTCCAGACAATTCAGAACACCGCCGCCAGACTCGTCCTCCGCATCCCCCGGCACAAACACATCAGCCAACACCTATGAAGACTCCACTGGCTCCCCGTGGAGAAAAGAGTCACCTTAAAAATCCCCACTCACGCCTACAAATGCCTACACAACAACTGACCCAAATACCTCAACGACAGAATCAACTTCCACGTACCCAAAAGCAACCATCGATCTACTAACCTCGCACTGGCTGAAACCCCGTGCATCCATAGAGCCAGAGCAGGCGGAAGATCCTTCTCTCACATTCCAGCCAAGACTTGGAACGAGCTAACGGCAGACATCAGACACTCTGCCTCCCTGAACAACTTCAGGAAGACCCTCAAGACCTGGCTCTTCGGCTAAACAGAGCTGTGGACCCCCTCCCTACCCAACCCCCCTGTCTCAAGGCGCTGAGCCTTGAGACCCTCACTGGTGAGTAGCTTGCTTACAATACCGCTGATTGATTGATTGATTGACTGGGAAAAGGATGAGGTAGACACTGTACCAAGGAAGTGATACTGGAAAGGGATAAAGTGGACAAGGGATGGGAGAGATGATAGTGAAAAGAATGGAGTAGACGAGGAATGGGAAAGATGATAGTGAAAGGGATGAGGTAGACAAAGGGAACAGAGATGTACTATTGAAAAGGATGAGGTGGACAAGACGGGAGATATGATAGTGAAAAGGATGGAGTAGATAAGGGACGACAGAGATTTTAGTGAAACAGATGTGGTAGGCAAGAGAAGTGTAAGATGATAATGAAAAGGATAAGGTAGACCAGGGACCAAGAGGTGATAGCTAAAAGAATGAGGCTGACAAGAGATCGTAGAGGTGATAGAGAAAATGATGAGGTGGACAAGGTACCGGAGAGGTGATAGTGAAAGAGATGCACTAGACAAGAGTGATTATAGTGAAAAGGATAAGCTAGACATGGAACGGGTGATATGATAGTGAAAAAGATGAGGTGGACACCATTAATTATAGTGAAAAGGATCAGTTAGAAAAGGAATGGGAGAGATAATAGTGAAAAGATGAGTTTGATAAGAGACAAGATCGATGATAGTGAAAAGGATGAACTAGATAAGAGACAGGATGGATTACAGTGAAAAGGATGAGGTAGACAAGGAATTGGAGAGATGATATTAAAAAGGATGAGGTAGACTAGAGACGAGAGAGTTGATAGTGAAAAGGATGAGGTAAACAAGGGCAAAGTTTATATTTTGCTTTGAAATTTTTGTGCTCTTTGTAAAATGTACATTATATGGACTTTGCAAAACTCTGCCTACAAGCATTTTTTTCACTAGAGTCCTTCCTTTTAAATCTTTTTTGCATTAGAATTTTCCTTCTTAATTGGGAATTTGGGGAGATTTGTTCCTGCAAATCGTACTTTAGCAGGATTTCTTCTCACATTTTGAACTCTGCAGTCTTTGCAAAGGTCATGAAGCTGGGACAGCATTGAAAAAATGGAGGAAAACATTCACACCGTTGGGTCACCAGGCATGCAGGAGAGGGAACGTGAAAGAGCAAGAAGAATAGAAGAGTAGAAGAAGGGGAGACAGGGGGAAGGAAGAGAATAAAAGAAGTGGAAGAAGAGGATAATCAGGGCCACTGGAATTATGCAGTGGGGGTACACAAAATTACAGGGCAAGAAAAGACAAATGATGTGGCATAACGCGGTACACTTTTTGATAGCATTACTTTATTATTTTGCCATTTTTACAGATGGCAATGCTCATGGATGTCAATTCACCAAAATGCCTGGGTTGGTGGAAGCGACATCATACACTGTTTGACCTACACTTTCACTTTCACACACATACAGAAATGCAAACACACACATTCACTCATGTACACACTTACTCTCACATAAACACACTCTCACTGCACGCACGCACAAAACATACATTTAAAATAATTTTTTACTTATCTCAGTTGCCAGGTAAAGTCATATTTCAAGTAATTGCACTCCATTTCTTATTACAATAATAGTGAATGATATCATATTATCCACTATTAGTATCATTTAAAAAATGACAGAAAATCTGGTAAGTGGCGCTCCAACCGACGTCCGTAAGGAGGGCCTGCCCCGGTGTTCCTGGCACTGAGTTTGTCACCGCGGAGGCCACGGGTCGCCAACGCAGTACCAAGGGTTGCAAGAGACAAGCCAGGGGTGGCAGCTGTGACCCCTGGCGATCCCTAAATGAGTCCATAGTAATACTGTGTGAGCAAAGACTTCACCTCATTAGTAACAGGTTAACAACCAGCGTTTGAAAGATGACCAGTTAACCTTTGTGAAAGACCTTCCACCGCGCACAAACCATATGTTGCTATGTTTTGTAGTAACTTTTGATCTTTTCGAGTTCGTAAAACATTTTTTGATTAAATCGTCACATTATAAAGCAGATGATGGATTATTTGGCAAATGTGGGAAGTTCATAGTTATGCGAAAAAAAACTCATCCACAATATCACATATTACCAGTGGCCTTGATAGAATATAGAAGGTCGAGGTGGTAAGAAGTAGACAAGGCACAGTGAGAGAAGGGCACACTGCCAAGGCAGGAGTTCATAAGGTCAGCCAGAAGACGTCGCAAAGGCAAGTGACGTATGCAACGTTGTACGGACCCTCGAAGTGCGAGTTTGTGCCCCTCACTGCGAAGCACCTGTCTGGAAGACTAAAATCACTCGTTGCGCCCGGGGAGCACCGAAGACCAGTGCCTATTAACTCCTTCGTGCAGTAATTGAATTTATATAGCGCTTACTGCCCTTGACGAAGTGTTGAAGCGCTGTATGGCCAGTAGCAACACTTTGGAACGCGCTGTACGAGTCCCGGAGGGGCAGTGTGGGACGCGGAATGATGACGGAGAGGGGCCGGGGTAGCGCTCCCTGTAATCACAAGCTGTCTGGGAGCCCCCCCCCCCCCCCAACCAGAGTATTATACATTGCATGACTGCTAGACAGGGGCACATGAGAACATGGCCAGCCTTTAGGACAGCGGAGGCGCTTTAAGAAGCAGTGCCTTCACCGAGCCATCAAAAGATGTAAATCAGACAACAAATCTAAAAATATGAAAACAACTTTAAAATGAAAAACATATTTTGCAACATTTCTTAGCGTCTATGACGAAATCACTGAATTGAGTGACATGTACTTAAAGTAATATCTTTTTAAACATGAAACATTCAAGAATATCCCTGAGCCCTCACGCTGCTGCCACGATTTACCGAAAATGTGACAGCCATGTCCTCTATTTAAATTGTCTATGTTGTAATCAAATGAGAAGCAAGATAGATTATTTTTATATTATCCATGTAAATGTACGTTTTTTTGTAGAGCTAAGATCCTGAACGTTATCACTTCTGCGTGATCTCAAACTGGATGGTTAAGGAAAATTATACGAAGTGAAGCGATGGGCCGTGTATCACACAGTTTGGTCGAGTGTAGCCGGGATTTGAGTCCACGATTGCACATTCTGCAGTTTAGAGAATGTAGGGCTATATCCTACTCTATGCCGTCAGTCCTTTGTGCTCAGTTATTCAACTATTGTTATTCAATTAGTGTTTATATATGGAGTTTAAAAAAATACCCCTTTTACACCCTAAATAAACACAATTGACACTATATTTACACACATAAATACAGGTGCCTAGTCATGACATTTGTAGGTGTACTTTCTGTGTAGAATGTTTCCACAGCCAGCGCATATCAGTCATAGACATCATTCCCTGAGATAAGGCTGCAACACGCACATGCTTCTCATTGAAAAGCGTTTAACTGCAGGGCAAACCCTTCGCTTTCGGTACTCATTTAATTGCTGGTATTGAGGTGTTGAGCAGCTCCCAAAAATAGTTCCTTTCTCAAGTCAGGCGAGTCACAGTAGCTTCTGCATTGCCTTACTCCGCAGGCTGGCCTGGCTTCACAAAGAGAACACTTTTAGGAAAGGCTGAACACCTCAAATACCACAATTAAATAATTAATAAAACACTGAGCTCCTAGAGACCCCCCGAGTTTACTCCTCAAGTTACAGCACTTCGAGGAGTCTGAGGTGGTGAGCAGCATGACTTCAGGGAGCCCAGCTCTGTCTGACACTGTTTAATCTTTAATTCCCACTTCAAAATCTGGGGGCAGAGGCATATTGTCAGGCAAAGTAAAAAAGGTCCAAGGATTCTAAGGCTTAAACAATGCTTTGATAAGCTGCTTTTATAGGTGAATGGAGACACACTCGAAGCTCTGGACCTCTTGGGCTTCATGTAGAAATGCAGGTTTGAGAAGTGGTGAGTTTCTTGTCAGGAATAATATCCGTTCTTTCAGGTCGTCATACAGAGGACAGAACTATTTCAGGTTGCAGTGTAACATCTTTATTGTTTTTTAGTGGAACATGGACAGCTGACACGTGTTTCGCCCCCTCTTGGCGAGTTGCGCCGGGGCTTTCTCAAGGCTAGTTTCACATATATAGCGTATATTATTATGGTTTCCAATTTTAGCAATATCCAAGATACAGGGAGTTCAATACTCCAGGAGCAGAAGTTCTTCTGTGAGTTCTGGCTGCTGTCCCCGGGGAGGATCCACCGGCCCCGGTCTGACTCCGTGTTCGGAACGCGGAGGAGGGTGTGGGAAGGAGCGTTGCACGGGATAGAACGGCGGTGTGAGGGAGCCGGACTCAGACACTGCGGTACAGACAGCCAGAGGCATATTGTCACCTGTTACCTCCCCCGTCACTTACGGTTCCTACGCCCGTGGTTCTAGTGGTCCAGAGTGGTTGGTGATAGCTGAGGAGGAGGGAGGGGCATAAGTACAGGACCCTCTCTGTACTCACAGCAAACCTGGGAGTCCCAGACTAGACTTGTCGGACCTAGAGGTGAAGTGTGACTGCGTGTGAGGGTTCGGGTGCTGCTAAGAGTCCGTCTGGCACACTGATCAGATCTGAGGAGAGCAGAACCTCCCCCTGTGCTCACACTCAATGTCGGTATTCCACACGATGGTATCTGTCTTTAGGTTCTAGAGGGTCGGGACCTAACCCCCATCTAATCACAGTTTGCATGCGTGTTTCACATCAAGAGCCCCTATTCAGGATCTAGATGTCCAACTTCTAGTCCCCAAGCAGTCACAGTCTGCATGGATATTTCACATGATGAGGTATTACTTGGGTTCTAGAGGTCCGAGTTCTAGTCTCCGCACATCCCAGTCTACATGGATATTCCACAAGATGAAGTATTAGTCGGGTTCTAGAAGTCTGAGTTTTAAACTCCGCGCAATCACAGTCTGTATGGATATTCCACTTGAGGAGATATTAGTCGGGTTCTAGAGATCCGAGTTTTTGTCTCCACGTATTTACAGTCAGCATGGATATTCAATTTGATGAAGTTTTAGTCGGGTTCTAGAGGTCCAGGTTCTAGGCTCCAAGCGGTCATAGTCTAAATGGATATTCCTCATGAAGAGATATTTGACGGGTTCAAGAGGTCGGACTTGTAGTCTCCGTGCAGTCACAGTCTGCATGGATATTCTACATGATAAAATATTAGTCAGGTTGTAGAGGTCCGAGTTTTAGTCTCCGTGCAGACACAGTCTGCATGGATATTCCACATGATGAAGTATTAGTCGAGTTCTAGAGGTCCAAGTTCTAGTCTTTAAGTGGTGACAGTCTGCGTGGATATTCCACATGATGAGGTATTAGTTGGGTTCTAGAGGTGTAAGTTCTAGTCTCAAAGCGGTCACAGTCTGAATGGATATTCCTCATGATGATATATTAGTCGGGTTCTAGAGGTCCGAGTTTTAGTCTCCGCACAGTCACAGTTTGCATGGATATTCCACATGATGAAGTATTAGTCGGGTTCTAGAGGTCCGAGTTCTAGTCTCCAAGCAGTCACAGTCTGCATGGGTATTCCATATGTTGAGGTATTAGTCAGGTTCTAGAGGGGCGAGTTCTGGTCTCCGCACAGTCACAGTCTGAATGGATATTCCTCATGATGATATATTTGTGGGGTTCTAGAGGTCCGAGTTTTAGTCTCCACACAGTCACAGTTTGCATGGATATTCCACAAGATGAGATATTAATCGGGTTCTAGAGGTCCGAGTTCTAGTCTTCGCATAGTTACAGTCAGCATGGATATTCCACATAATGAAGTATTAGTCGGGTTCTAGAGGTCCGAGTTCTAGTCTCCAAGCGGTCACAGTCTGCATGGGTATTCCACACGTTGAGGTATTAGTCAGGTTCTAGAGGTGCGAGTTCTGGTCTCCGCACAGTCACAGTCTGAATGGATATTCCTCATGATTAGGTATTAGTTGGGTTCTCGAGGTGCGAGTTCTAGTCTCCGCCCAGTCACAGTCTGAATAGATATTCCTCATGATGAGATATTAGTTGGGTTCTAGAGGTCCGAGTTTTAGTCTCCGCGCAGTCACAGTGTGCAAGGATATTCCACAAGATTAGATATTAGTTGGGTTCTAGAGATCAGAGTTCTAGTCTCTGCGTAGTTACAGTCATCATGGATATTTCACATGATGAAGTATTAGTCGGGTTCTCGAGGTGCGAGTTCTAGTCTGCAAGCGGTCACAGTCTGAATCGATATTCCTCATGATGAGGCATTAGTCGGGTTCTAGAGGTCCGAGTTTTAGTCTCCACACAGTCACAGTCTGCCTGGAAATTCCACATGATAAGGTATTAGTCGGGTTCTAGAGGTGCAAGTTCTAGTCTCCAATCGGTCACAGTCTGAATGGATATTCCTCATGATGAGATATTAGTGGGGTTCTAGAGGTCCGACTTTTAGTCTCCATATGGTCACAGTCTGCATAGATATTCCATAAGATGAGATATTAGTCGAGTTCTAGAGGTCCGAGTTCTAGTCTCCGTGTAGTTACAGTCAGCATGGATATTCCACATGATGAGGTATTATTCGGGTTCTATTGGTCAGAGTTCTACTCTCAAAGCGGTCACAGTCTGAATGGATATTCCTCATGATGAGATATTTGTGGGGTTCTAGAGGTCTGAGTTTTAGTCTCCGCGCAGTCACAGTTTGCATTGATATTCCACAAGATGAGATATTAGTCGGGTTCTAGAGGTTCGAGTTTTAGTCTCCGCGTAGTAACAGTCTGCATGGATATTCCACATGATGAGATATTAGTCGGGTTCTAGAGGTCCGTGTTCTAGTGTCCAAGCGGTCACAGTCTGCATGGATATTCCACATGTTGAGGTATTAGTCAGGTTCTAGAGGTGCGAGTTCTGGTCTCCCCACAGTCACAATCTGACTGGATATTCCTCATGATGAGGTATTAGTCGGGTTCTAGAGGTGCGAGTTCTAGTCTCCGCACAGTCACAGTCTGAATAGATATTCCTCATGATGAGGTATTAGTCGGGTTCTAGAGGTCCTAGCTTTAGTCTCCGCGCAGTCACAGTCTGCATGGAAATTCCACATGATGAGGTATTAATCGGGTTCTAGAGGTGCGAGTTCTCATTTCTGCACAGACACAGTCTGAATGGATACTCCTCATGATGAGGTATTAGTCGGGTTCTAGAGGTCCGAGTTTTAGTCTCCGCATAGTTGCAGTCAGCATGGATATTCCACATGATGAAGTATTAGTCGGGTTATAGAGGTCTGAGTCTAGTCTCCAAGGGGTGACAGTCTGCATTGATATTCCACAAGATGAGATATTAGTCGGGTTCTAGAGGCCCGAGTTTTAGTCTCCACGTAGTCACAGTCTGCATGGACATTCCACAAGATGAGATATCAGTCGGGTTCTTGAGGTTTGAGTTCTAGTCTCCGCATAGTTACATTCAACATGGATATGCCACATGCTGAAGTATTTGTCGGGTTCTAGAGGTCCGAGTTCTAGTCTCCAAGTGGTCGCAGTCTGAATAGATATTCCTCATGAAGAGATATTAGTTGGGTTCTAGAGGTCCGAGTTCTAGTCTCCGCACAGTCACAGTCTGAATCGATATTCCTCATGATGAGGCATTAGTCGGGTTCTAGAGGTCCGAGTTCTAGTCTCCAAGTGGTCACAGTCTGAATAGATATTCCTCATGAAGAGATATTAGTTGGGTTCTAGAGGTCCGAGTTTTAGTCTCCGCGCAGTCACAGTGTGCAAGGATATTCCACAAGATTAGATATTAGTTGGGTTCTAGAGATCAGAGTTACGTCTCTGCGTAGTTACAGTCATCATGTATATTCCACATGATGAAGTATTAGTCGGGTTTTAGAGGTCTGAGTTCTAGTCTGCAAGCGGTCACAGTCTGCATGGATATTCCACATTATAAGGTATTAGTCGGGTTCTCGAGGTGCGAGTTCTAGTCTCCGCGCAGTCACAGTCTGAATCGATATTCCTCATGATGAGGCATTAGTCGGGTTCTAGAGGCTCGAGTTTTAGTCTCCACGCAGTCACAGTCTGCCTGGAAATTCCAATGATGAGGTATTAGTCGGGTTCTAGAGGTGCGAGTTCTAGTCTCCAATCGGTTACAGTCTGAATGGATATTCCTCATGTTGAGATATTAGTGGGGTTCTAGAGGTCCGACTTTTAGTCTCCACATGGTCACAGTCTGCATGGATATTCCACAAGATGAGGTATTATTCGGGTTCTATTGGTCCGAGTTCTAGTCTCCAAGCTGTCACAGTCTGACTCGATATTCCTCATGATGAGATAGTAGTCGTGTTCTAGAGGTTCGAGTTTTAGTCTCCACGCAGTCATAGTCTGAATGGATATACCTCATGATGAGGATTTTTAGGGGTCTAGAGGTCCGAGTTTCAGTCTCCGCGCAATCACAGTCTGCATGGATATTCCACATGATGAGATATTAGTTGGGTGCTAGAGGTCCGAGTTTTAGTCTCCGTGCAGTGACAGTCTGCATGGATATTCCACAAGATGAGATATTAGTCGGGTTCTAGTGGTCCGAGTTTTAGTCTCCGCACAGTCACAGTCTGCATGGATATTCCACATGATGAGGATATATTAGTCGGGTTCTAGAGGTCCAAGTTCTAATCTCCAAGGGGTTACAGTCTGCATGGATAGTCAACATGATGAGGTATTAGTCAGGTTCTAGAGGTGCTAGTTCTAGTCTCCACGTGGTCACAGTCTGCATGGATATTCCTCATGATGAGGTATTAGTCGGGTTCTAGAGGTCCGAGTTTTAGTGTCCGCGCAGTCACAGTCTGCATGGATATTCCACATGATGAGGATATATTAGTCGGGTTCTAGTGGTCCGAGTTTTAGTCTCTGCGCAGTCACAGTGTACATGGATATTCCTTGTGATGAGATATTAGTCAGGTTCTAGAGGTCCGAGTTTTAGTCTCCGTGCAGTCACAGTCTGCATTGATATTCCTCATGGTGAGATGTTAGTTGGGTTCTAGAGGACTAGGTCTTCAGTCTTTTGGGAGTTTCACAACAAATATTGCTTGAGATCTTGATAATACCCTATCTGGGTGTCCCACAGATCCTTTCGAAGTTCAGTGTGATACAATGCTCAGAAGGTAGAGGTGTCGGTTCTTCTACTCTCAAGCTCTCCCTTTGAGATAAGCGTGGTGCGTTGTTCAGTTCTAGATGTAAGGGTTCTTCTCTCCTCTATCCTCACATGCTCTCTGGGGTACGACATCAGATATTGCTCTGGTTCTAGGTTTTCCTGCAGTATTCAGTCTCTCTGGGAATTGCATGTGACACACTGCTCAGGTTCTAGAGTATTTGTTCTGTCACCCTACGTACTCACAAACTCACTGACTCTATCTCAGATATTGCTCAGGTACTAAATGGATGGCTCCTTTCCCCTCTGTTTTTATGTGATGCATTGATCATTTCTAGAGTTAACAGTTCTGCCCCCCTCTGTACTCAGAGACTCTCTTGGAGTTCCACGCGATGCACTGTGTAGGTTCTAGAGGTATGGGTTCAGCCCCTGCAAGTGCTCACGGGCTCTCTGGGAGTAACACATCACACATTACTTGGGTTCTAGATGTATAGGGACTGTCCCCTCTGCACCGACAGATCTTCGGGGTGTTCCACAAGATACACTGCTCATTTCTAGAGGTAAGGGTTCCGTCCTCCCTCCTTGTATCATACATGATACATTGCTCATTTCTAGAGGTAAGTGTCCAGTCTTTCTGTTATGTTATGTTAAATTTTTATAGCGCACGGCTACTCCAAAGGAGTGTCCCGGCGCTTTATCGAGGCAGCTCAGAATAAAAAACATAACACCATACAGCGAACAAGTGAAAAAAGAACAACAGAAGTACTAAAGGTTAAAAAGCCAAGTCTTCAGGCTCTTCCTAAAGTGAAGCAGATTAGTAGAGGACCGTAGGGCCAGAGGGAGGGTGTTCCACAACTGAGGGGCCCTCAGACTAAAGGAGCGCTATCCAGTGCGTGCCTTCCTAATTCGAGGAACCACAGCCAAGAACAGAGATTTGGATCGCAAAGATCTGGCTTTCTTTGCACACAGACTCTGAGAACTTCATGTGATGCAGTGCCCGCCTTCTAGAAGTAAGGGGTTTTGCCCTCCCTCCTTGTACTCATGCATGATAGGGTGCTTATTTCTAGAAGTACGGGTTCTTCCCCATCTTTACTCACAGACTCTGAGAGCTCCATCTGGCACATTGTTTAGATTCTAGAGGTATACATGGGTTCTGCCCGCCTCTGTACACATACATGCTACATTGCTCATTTCTAGAGGTATGTACACATGCTACATTGCTCATTTCTAGAGGTATGTACACATACATGCTACATTGCTCATTTCTAGAGGTAAGGGTTCTGCCCCCGCTGTACTCACAGGCGCTGAGAGCTCCATCTGATACGTTGTTTAGATTCTGGAGGCATGTGTGGATTCTGCCCCCTCTGTGCACATACATGCTACACTGCTCATTCATAGAAGTAAGGGTTCTGCCCCGTCTGTACTCACACGCCGTTTGGGATTTCCTCTGCTGCCATGGCTCGGGCTCTCTTCGCGGCGTCTCTTCCTTGTCCCAGGACCCGGCAGCATCCGAGCGTCCCCTCTTCTATAGCTGGGAGCGGAGGCGATGAGGGCGACTTCTTGTGACTTTCTTAAGCTCCACCCATCGGCTCCCCCGGGGTGGGCTCCAGCACATGCCCAGGAGAGCGGGACCCACGCCGGATCTGTGAGGGAGGCAGGCCGGTGCTCCCTCGGCTGACAGGGAGGGCCGACGCTCCCCTCCCCTCACAGGAGGAGCTGCGAGGGTGACAGGCGAGGAGACACACCCTCGCTCGCTCCCTCCCCTCCCGCATGTAACACCGGCCGGCCGTGCCCCGTGCTCGTGACCCGCGTGTAACAAGCGAGACGCACGCCCGAGCGGACCTCACCTACACACACCCCGACGGAGAGAAGACAAACACACCTGTGTGGGACGGAGGGAGAAACACACCTGTCTGAAGACAGACCTCCATGGAGAGAAGGTGCGCGGCGGCCTCATCTGAAGGAGGAAGATGACACACCTGTATGAGAAAGTGAGAGGCACACGTGCTCTCACGCGTGGGAAGGAGGGAGACTCGCGCTTAAATGGAGCACACTCCCGACGACCCCCCCCCGCCCCCTCCCCCCCCCTGCGCAAGGAAAAGAGATACCAATCCTATGTGATTCTTAGAGTTTATACATTTGTACCTCTTCCTTGAGTGACTTTACAACTTGTACATTTGACATTTTTTCTATTTGTATCTCTTCTGTGTGACTTTACAACTTGTACATTTGCAATTTTTTTTTCCTGTTTGTATCTTTTATGTAACTCGTGTAATCATAAATCCTTATGTATCGCACTGGTTCTTTTGTAAAGCGCTCTGACACCTTCAGGTAATGTTCGCTCTATAGAAATTCGCATTAAATAAATACATTAAATAAATTAATACAAAGAAAGAGGGAGGCATCCTTGTGTGAGGGAGTAAGACACGCCACAATGGGGAGGCGGGAAACACACCATGATGGAAAGAGCGATGCATAGAGGCCCGCACAGGATGCACCGCGCCTGTAAACGAAGGTGTGAGGCAGGCATTTACAGAAGGAAGCAGCCAAGCACCCCTATGGAACGAGTGACACAAACATGCAGGGACAGGGGGAGGACGCGGTGACGCTTGTACCGGCAGAAGGGCGTCGCTTACCTGTCCGGTATGGGTACCGGGTAGAGGGAGACGCACACCGACATGGAAAGGGAGGAGGAAGCAAAGCATTGAGATGTGGCGGAGGAGACCGCACCGGTCACTGGAAGGTGGAACACCACAATCTGCACCTGAGGGCAGAAGCTGCACTTGTAGGGTGGGGACTCACGCGAGCACGTGAAGGATACACGCACACTGCATGAGAAAGGGGCTTACATGTGCTTGTGGATATACATACACGACACACATTCACGCATGCCATACCTATATATATGAGGAGTGGCCATTGACCATAGTAATGTGTGTATTTACTGTTCTATATCATTGGGTAAAGCAAACACAACTGCGTGTTTAGATGCAGCTCGGACTTGTCAGGTCCTCTCAATGTGGGTCACACCCACAGAGGCATATACCCGCCATCAAAACTCATCTTTGATATCCCACTGCTTCTTAAGACAGGGTGTTTTCCCTCCCTCAAGGGGGGCCTCTGTTGTGAACCCACTTGTCAAAAAGCCCCCCTCCCCTCCCCCTGAATCCACAAGATCTGAGTAATTTTCGTCCAGTTTCACTTTGGCCATACCTCTGAACATTACTGGTAAACTGGTGTCCAACGATTTGTTCGGGAAAGTGACTCATCGATTCTGGATTCTGACCAGCTCTCAGCCGACTCGGTGGTTCTCTCCATTCCATTCCATTTCAGGAGATCTCAAATGCGGCCATCTTACATTTAATTGTGAGTCACTATTAGGAAGGGATGCTATTGGCACGCCCCTTCCTAATAGAAAGTCGGTAATAAGTGATCGACTCGCAAAATAAGGTTTGAAATAGGGCAGACCTATTTTGCGGTCGCAAGCCGGCCGATTTACCGTTTGCCACTTCAAAATATGGTCGTTCATCTGCCCCTGGGTGCCTTAAAACTGATATCTCACAACAGGGCGGGCTAACTCCCTTCCGCATTAGGGTCTCTCCACTGGCTGCCCTTCGATGCAGATTAGCTTTTAGAGCCCTCGTGTCAGAAAGGTAACTTATGGAGACAGGGTATTTCGTGTTGCAGCAGCACAATTGTGGAACTTTCTGCCATCTGCCTGGAAACCCGACTAATCACGGCCATGGAAGCTGTTAAAATATGTTCTGAAGTGTAATATTACCTTTCTTAGCGCCTGGAAGCGTACCAATAAATAAATATAATATACCACTGCATGAGAAGGAGGAAGATTTACATATGCATGTAAAGGACCCCCACACACCCTGCATGGGATTGAGAGAGGGGACTCACAGATGCTTGTGCGAGAATCCCCCACCCCTGCTCCTCATACACACAGAAAGATACCTGCGGTTAAAGAAAGTAGTGCCAAACTGGGACCGACGGAGACACACATCTGCCTGTGCACGAGGGATAAACACATGTGTGGTGTGGGAAATACAAAAACATGGCCATACCTAAATGGGAAGCAGGGAGTCAGAAACATTTATATGCAAGAGAGAGGAAGAGGGCAAACTCCTGTAGAGCAAAGAAAGAGGCACACGTGTATAGGAAAGGAGGTTGTGTGCACATTTGTATCATAAAAGGGAGGCCATTCTGGGAATGAGAGCATCGCAGCCCTATGTTTAAAAGACAAACAAAACAGGTGATGGACCGAATGTGGATCAATGTCACACACTCACCCCAGTCCGAAGATCTGGGCCCAAATCCATCGTTTTGGACTGGGTTGAATGTGTGACATTGATCCACATTCGGTCCATCACCTGTTGTTTTTGCAAATTCCGCCCTAAGTGCGCTGGGGATGCCCAGACGTGGGTCCCAGGCACTCCACACCACTTGGAGTCAAGCTAGCCGGGCTGATGAGAGGTGTTACCTCGAAACCGGTCCGGTCCTCGGATGCTTGATTCCGTTCTGGGAAGGACATGGCTTTTGTAGTTCGGACTGGACTGTTCCCACGGGGCACAGGGTCAGAGCTGATTTGCATATCGCCATTGTCTAACCCAGGGTGGTGTGGAGTGCAAAAAAACGATGGATTTGGGCCCAGATCTTTGGACTGGTTTGAATGTGTGACATTGATCCACATTCGGTCCATCACCTGTTGTTTTTGCTATGTTTAAAAGAGGTGGACACACAACCCTGTGGCTGAAGGGAGCACGCATGTCGTTGACGAATAGAGGAACACACCTATATGTGAAGGAGGCATGAAGGCACCAATGCTTATTTGAAAGACGTTGGGGTAAATAACCCTATATAACCATGAACGATTCACACCTCTGTCTGTATGTCTCTACATGAATTATGAACGGGCGGTTCATTCTTAAAGACACCCTGGATGCGCCAATGGTGAAGCCCTTGCTATGAAATTAGATCATAAATGTTCTAAGTGGCCGAAGCACCTTTGACCTACTGCCCCAGCCCCACGCAGATGCCCTCTCACTCTGTGGTGGGTGTCCGCCCTCTTGAGGTCTGCATACCCCACCACTCTCGGCTGGACACATTCTATAGCCGCATTTCAGTCGATGAAAATAAATATGCTACTCACCTCTTGTGCTCACAACGCTGACTTGGCCAGGGATTTGCCTCGGCTCTGAGAGCCTAAGAATGAGGCGAGCCATCAAAAGATGTAAAACAGGCGAACAGGTCATAAAAATGTAAAAGACCATTTCTCAGTGTTTCAAATACATGGGATTATATCACTGAATTCAGTGACATTTATTGGAAGCAATGTTTTAGCTTAAAACATTTAAGAATATCCCCTTGTCGTGACATTGCCACGAGTTGCGTAAAATATGTCTGTCATGGTCTCTATTGACGCAGTCTACATTGTGATCAAATGTGAAGCAAGATTGTTTTATATTAACCATATACTGGTGAGGTTTCTGTAATGCACAGATCCTGCACTAAATTACTTGAACATGCTCTCAAACTGGATGGTTAAGGACAAGGATACATAGTGAAGTAAGCGATGGGCCGTGACTCACACACCTTGGTCAAGCAGAGAAGCCGAGATTTGAGTCCAGTACTCCATAGTGTGCAGTTGAGACTCAAGGGTTACATCTTCCGCTCTTCCATTTAACAGCAGAGGCCAGTGCTTTGTGTTCAGTTATTCAATTACAGTTATTCAATTAGTGCTAGCATACGGAAGTCAGAAATATACGACTGTAAGTAACTAATTAACAAAACAAAGACGCCAAAGAGCCCTCGTAGAGTTCGCTTCTTGGCTTCTTGTGCCGCATGGTTTCAGAGAGACTGGTTTCTGGTGCTGCTTTTCAATCATCAGTTTACACTTCATAATCTGGGGGAAATACTGTTCAGTGTGCCCCCCACTGCAAAATCTGGGGGGATAAATACCCCCTGACCCCCCCTGGGTCCTACGCCCATGGTTGCATGGACCATCTAGGCTACTTGGCTGTGCGTCAAGGAACTCCAGGCTACCTATCTATGGGACGGGGTAGGACAAATTGTGCCTTCTTGCCCTTACCCGAGCCCGGTTCCCTGAGAAGCAGTACATTATGGAGAATCCTGTGAGGATTCCACATAAGAACTGAGCTGTCCCAGGACACTGTCTCTCTAGTGGGAGCACTGCCAACTCTTGTTTGTGTGGTGCCCTCCACCATGCAAATGATGGAACACCCCTCCAACAATGCGACAGTGCTTTTGCATGATATATTACTCTCAGGTGTTTGGTTTCCTTTTGCGATGGAAGTGTAAAGCATGGTGGAATCTACAACCCATGTCTCCAGAGCCATTATTTATATAACTCAGGGTGGGTGTGGACAAGACTTGTGCAGCCGGCTAGGTCAGATGAGCTCAGAAGAGAAACCCAGGTAGGGGAGACCAGTAGGGATACCTCTACACTACTCGAGGAAAAGATCATCATATCTTAAGGGACATGGATGACTGACTAGGATCAACGGTGCTAGCACACCGCAAAACTATACCTGGAAACTCACCTGCGTTAGCGGGTGTCACCCGCATTTGTTTCACGTTCATTCACCTTATTGGATTACCTTAAATGCCAGACTTGTCCCACATTTTTGATTCAAGAGATTGACAGGCATACAAATATAAACTGTTCTCAAGCAAGATCAGATGCAAATGCAAGATTTCAGCGGGGCTTACCAATCAAGGGCAGCTTGATATTTAACTTTAGTACTGAGTTTGACCCCATTCCAGGCGTTCCTACAAAACTGTGGCAATCAACGACTACGAGCCAGCATTTCAACCATGTAAAGCTGTAGTCTGACCACAAATGATAAAACAGGGGGACAGCAGGTGCACACCAGGCAGGCTGGCTGCAAGTGTCGGAAGCAAAGATGCTGCATCAGTGACTCGTGGCAGTTTCAGTGCAAGGTGGTATTATACAACTGGCTAAGGCACCACCAGTAGATGGTGCTAGAATGCCCCTGCAAGCCACATGGGATGTAGTCAAAACTTTCTTTACCTCTTATGTCAACAATTATTGTTCCTGGTCTAAGTGACCTAAAGACTCATTGCATCAGTGTGCATTCTTATCAAATGATGGTGCAGCTGGTACACCCACTTGCAGGAAGTTCTTACTTTATTGTTTCAATCAGCAGTGCATAAAATAAGGGGAATCCAGCCAGATCTTAAATTCGGCAGCCATGTGTGAGCTGGAACCATAATCTGCCTGGACCCAGTGAAATGTATCCTGAATTATTCCCAGTGTATTTACAGACACTGGAACACATTCAACAGAGGTCACACATATAGACACACATATAGACTACTCTTCCTTCCATGCAGCAATGTGCAGGTGGCGAAGGGGTTTTCATATTTTCAATTCCAGTTGGGCCAAAACAAGCTCAAGGGGGCATCAGCTCTCCTTTTATTCAAGTAAGATCCTGGTTGGGAGCTATCTGAAGCTTATCAAATAGATTCCAGTCCAATGGAGGGAAACAGGAACATAACAGTAACAGTACTTTTCACTTCACAAGTACTTAAGGGAAACGCTGGATGCACGTTTTTGATTTTGTTCAACCCCTGTATATAAGAGAAATACATGCACTGTATGAAAGTCAGATATATTGGTTGGTCTGAGTAGTTACACAAATTTCAATTTAACAAGAAACTTTTTTTTACATGTAACAGCTCTACTCACTTGTATATAGGGTCTCACAGCACTTTCTATCACACTCACACATTATACATTGACAATAAATTATACGTGTGAAAATCAATATAGAGGCTGTGTTACGTAGGTCAAACAGGGCTACAAGGCGTGGGAGTCACATATTGTCTTTACTGGAAGGCATATTATGTTAAGTGCATGGTCAAGGGGAACACAAAGTCAAGATTTAAAAGGTATTGCTGTGCTTGGGGTTGTCTGTGTCAATACAACTTTATCTCTACCCAAAGGAAATCTTTTTAGCAACCTTATATTAATGACAGATTGATAAAAAAGCAATTTTTCTAAACCCATGCCTTGCAGTCTGCATGCAACTCCTTGATGTTGGTTTATAGCTCACTGTGCTATATTTGAAGGTCTGCAGTTAATGAATTGCAAGGATCTCGGTATCAAAAGCAGTAAGCCTACTACCTATCTGTGATCTGCATGTTACATAATGTGCTTTGCAGAAGATACATTCAGTGCTTAATTTCAGCTAGTGGTTGCTGGTGGGGCCCACCAGCACTCATTTTTGGTGACTGGCATATATGTTTTTCTAATCAGACATTTCATGACAGCAAGAGAGGGAAGAGAGGGAAGAACAAACAAAGGGGAAACCAGGAGAAAGACTGCAATGGGAAACCATCACGAAGAGAGAAAGCAGGAACCTGAAAGAAATGTCTGATAGTCGATTAAAGAAGCTTGAGGTGGATTCCAGGCTACGCAGCCTTGGTATGTGGTGCATATACCGCTGAGCAGAGCTTCAGGATGGCACTCGTACTTTTACAAATTAAGCACGGCAAGCCTCTATGTTACTTTATGGGTCAAAACCGTGACTAGACAAAACACAAGATCTCTTCAGCAAATACATGAACCACCCGAGTTATCTTACCATTATTATTATCCCCTGAGAGCTAAGCACACAAAGATCTCTGCAGAAGGTGTCTTGACCCAATAGGATATTTTAAAATGCAGAGTTTGTGACCAATTAAGCTTGAATAGATTTACTGTCATATTTGTCCTTGTTGCCAATTTATTTAAAATAAATTAATGTTTAAGACTCTTCTTTTCACGTCTCTCTGCCTCGTAACTCCACCTCCTTTCCAGTGTCACACCCTGACCCCCAATAAAAAAATTCTAACTTTGCAACACAAATTTTCAATTCTATTAAGGACAACAAGGCGTGGATTATGTTTTCTCCATCTTTTCTGCCCAAACACAGCAGCCAATGAAAACATAAGATAAATTACAGTAAACTGTACAAATCCCATGAGTCTCAAAACAACGCCCTCCTACCAGGCCCGGACTGGCCGTTGCGGGCACCGGGAAATTCCCCGGTGGGCCGCATGGTTGGGGGCCGGTTTTGGGCCCCTGGGGGCCGTTTTATGTTACAGGGCCGTTTTTGCAGCTATGCTGCAAAAACGGCCCTGTAACAAAAACGGCCGAAAACCGGCCCTGGCACAGAGCGCGATCGCACCCCGCCCCCCCCCCCCCCCCCCTCACCTCCCGGAGGGGGGGAGGGGGGCCGGCCGAGCACTTTGCCAGGGCCGGTTCTGGTTCCCAGTCCGGCCCTGCCTCCTACCACAGTCCACCAATCATCTCGACTCCTAACCCCCAAAGCAGTGAGACACCATCTTGACTGCCTCTTTCTTTGCGAAAGCCAAAATCCAATTATTCACCAACACAAACATCACTGTAATTATGAAACTGGAAAAAATTGAAAAATTCCGGAAGAACCTCGATATTCCGAAACTGGGGAAACTTCTATAGCCATCAAGAAACATGTGACCAAAACACAATTCACTCCTGTTTCTAATCCGACCCTGAAATCAGAAGACAATACATGAAACTATTTTCCAATTAAAGGCTGGGCAAAAAAACATCCAGAAAACCACCCCCTCTATAGCATATCATAGACAAATGCAGTCGGACAAGATGCTATTAAAAGAAACGGGTGGGATAATCATCGCCTCCGTGTCCTTAATAGAATCGAATACTCTTGTTGCAAAGCTAGAGTTTTTTTAATTCTATGTTAGTGCCAGAGGCACAGATTATACTAATTTAAACCTGATTTACCACAACAGAGGATGCATGAACAACAGGTTTATAATAACATTGTTATATATTTAATCAGATGATCACTCGCAAAGAATATCTTCCAATCTGGAACCCAATATTAAAGCTATGGGAGCCGTAGCTCCCCTGATGGAATGAGCACCATACATATAAATATCGATACCTGCTTCAGATATGACCCATCTGACCCAATGGGCCAAAGTCGTGACAGACACTGGTTTAAAAGGTTTTAGAAGAGATAACAACAATTGACCAAAAGGATCTGTACGACAACTGAAAGTACGATCCTCATACATCTTTAAACATTTAACCACACAGTTTTTGAGTATGAGGGAACGCTGGATAGTCAGCACAATGGGACATGGGTTTTGTCCATTTTGAAATAATGAATGATACGCCTTCAAGAGAAAAAAATCGACTCGCTAACTTAAATGTTCACACATCAAAGACTCTCCTACATGAAACCAGAAATATTAACATTGTCAATTTGGCTGATAGCGTTTTCATGGATAACAAGAAATTATCGGGCCATTGCTCAAAGAGAGGTAAAACGCAGTTCACATCGCTTAACTGAGTGTAACAAGATTTGGAAGGATTAGCAACTCTAATGCCTTTAAGCAACTTGCAAACCAAAGGGTGCATACCTACCGGCTTAAAATCCATTGGGAGTGTCAAGCAGACAAGGCTGATCGAAAGTTGTTTACCAACCTGTAACATAGCCCAGAAGAGGCACATTCTGAAAGGAAATTGATGACATGCTTTAAGTCTGATTCAAAGGGATCCAAGGGCCACATGTGTCAAGCTAAATTGCATCCGCAAACGCTGACATTTGGAGAATTTCAGCATTTGCGATCGCAATTTAGCTGTGTGCCATGTAGGTAGGCAAATACCTACTCGCAAAATAAGGAATCGCAACATTTTTAAAGGGAATCACAAAGTACCACCAACTTGAAGTTGGTGGCAATTTGTGATTCCCTAAATGCTATGCCAGTAGGCATCGCAATTTGCAATATTGCCTTAAGGAATTGCAAATTACTACCAACTTCAAGTTGATGGTAATTTGCGATTTCCTTTAAAAAAACACTTTTTTGCTTTTTGCAAAGTGC
This sequence comes from Lissotriton vulgaris, assembly GCF_964263255.1. Lineage (NCBI taxonomy): Eukaryota > Metazoa > Chordata > Amphibia > Caudata > Salamandridae > Lissotriton > Lissotriton vulgaris. The sequence goes on from NC_141688.1 coordinate 31,292,578, forward strand.
CACGTGGCACACATGCACATTTCAGGGGTGCAACAGGGTGTCCTTTTGGAACCCTTGCTCCCTTGAAATTCCGTGCACAATTTGAGAGTACCTACTGGGTACTTGCAAATTCTGTTGAAGGTACCAACTCATCCATTTCCTCCAAGCTGTAGCGTACTGCTTGTGGGAGGATGGAGCCCGAGCCTATTGCATTAAGCAGGCAGCGTACTCCGAAAGTCCATCAATTTGGTCATGTCTCCCGGTATTTTCCAGGCCATGAGAGCTAGTTGATTGTAGAGAATAAGGGGGTGAAACATCCACACAGCGTCTGACAGAAGCTCCGAAAAAAGGAGAGGAAGGGTCATCAACATATCTGGAAGGAGCGAAATTCAGGTCTGGGCCTTCCATTCTTCATTGCTCGTCGTTGTCTGACTTGAGCTGCCACTGTGGAAATACTTGCGAAAGGAGGAAAAGCATAGTTCACGAGGGTATACAACCGTTTCAACACAACTTTTACAACGCATACTTTTTCAACACACACCATTACAACACAGGATCCTTTACAACGAATGCCTTTACAACGCATGACATTACATAGCAGATGCTATTACAACGCATGCATTTACAACGAAAGTATTGGTAAGTATATCATTTTATTTAAACATTTTTAAGTAATTTTATATATATAGTTTTGGGTTATGGGGTACAGGGGTATTATGAGGGTTCAGGGCTAGGTTTGGGTTATGGGGTACAGGGGTATTTTTTAGGGTTCATGGTTGGGTTTGGGTTATGGGGTACATAGGTATTTTTAGGGCTCAGGGCTGGGTTTGGGTTATGGGGTGCAGGGGTATTTTTAGGGTTCAGGGCTGGGTTTGGGTTATGGGGTACAGGGGTATTTTTAGTGTTCAGGGCTGGGTTTGGGTATGGGGTATAGGGGTATTTTTAGGGTTCAGGGCTGGGTTTGGGTTTTGGGGTACAGGGGTATTTTTAGGGTTCAGGGCTGGGTTTGGGTTATGGGGTACAGGGGTATTTTTAGGGTTCAGGGCTAGGTGTGGGTTTTGGGGTACGGGGTATTTTTAGGCTTCAGGGCTGGGTTTGGGTTATGGGGTACAGGGGTATTTTTAGGGTTCAGGGCTAGGTTTGGGTTATGGGTACAGGGGTATTTTTAGGCTTCAGGGCTAGGCTTGGGTTTTGGGGTACAGGGGTATTTTTAGGGTTCAGGGCTAGGTTTGGGTTATGGGGTACAGGGGTATTTTTTAGGGTTCAGGGCTAGGTTTGGGTTATGGGGTACAAGGGTATTTTTAGTCTTCAGGGCTAGGTTTGGGTTTTGGGGTACAGGGGTATTTTCAGGGTTCAGGGCTGAGTTTGGGTTATGGGGTACAGGGGTATTTTTAGGGTTCAGGGCTGAGTTTGGGTTATGGGGTACAGGGGTATTTTTAGGGTTCAGGGCTGGGTTTGGGCTATGGGGTACAAGGGTATTTTTAGGGTTCAGGGCTGGGTTCGGGTTTTACACTAACTGGATTTTGTATATTATTTTTAAACACCTACACTATTTAAAAAAAATATATATATATTTACAAATATATTAATAAAAAATTAATTTAATAAATAAAATTAAGTAAATATTTATTAATTACATTTGTTAAAAAAATAATATACTTACCTAGACTTACGTTGTAATGGCATGCGTTGTAATAGCATCTGCTATGTAATGTCATGCGTTGTAAAGGCTTTCGTTGTAAAGGATCCTGCGTTGTAAAAATTGCGTTGTAATGGTGTGCGTTGAAAAAGTATGCGTTGTTACGTCATACATCCGTTCACGAGTATTGTCCAATCTTGTAGAAAAGCGTCTGTGGCTAATGTCGCGGAGGCTGGTCTCCAGCTGTAAAACTCTTTCAGTTGATGATTCAACCTAGAGGCAAACAGGTCCACCTGACAAGGGCACAGGGTCCATTAATTCAGTTTAAAAACTGATGGTTGGAGCTTTCAATCATTGTGATTCACAAAGAATCTGGAGTTCCAATCTGCTACAATGTTTTCCTTGCCCGGCAAGTATTCTGCTACCACCGTTATCCGTTGTTTAAGGCAAAAATACCAGAAGTCCTTGGCTATCTCCACCAACAGACTGGTGCCCCCCGTTTGTTGTTTATAATGGACTGCAGAGAAATTGCCCATCCAAAGAAGGATGAAACAGTTGGTCTTCTTGGGCAAGAGAGACTAGATGGCAAACAATCCTGCCAAATGTTCAAGGCAATTGATGGGAAGACTGAGTTTGTCGGAAGAACACCGACCTCATGTGGAAAACTCTACACACCTGATGCCCTATCCACAACGATTTGCTTTGGATTCTATAATCACATATGAACCGCTCCAAAAAGTGCTCTGCCATTCCACACTTCCATGTGCTCAAACCCCCACATGGGCTCTGCTCTCGCATCCTCAAACAATGGGTCTTGGTATTCGTAAGCCAGTCCCTGATGAAGGTGCTGAATCTTCATTCATTGGAGAGTGCTGTAGGGGCCCAGAGAAGATTGCTTGAATAAAAGAAGGTAGGAGACCCACCAGACGTGCTACAGATCTTGGTGGCACTGTCTGGCTGCACAAATGGGATAGCGTCTCTCATTTGATGGACTTCATCTTTGCCGTTGGTAGGAGTAGCTGGTATTGGAGCAGATTCGGAATCCCGAGAACTCTATCTGTTATAAAAGGATCATTATTGACTTTTCATAATTGATAACAAATACCAACTGTTGAGGGAGGGATGTCGCCCATGAGAGATGAACGAGGAGCGTGTCGATGGATTGAGCCAGCATAATCACATTCCCGAGATAGACTATCATTCGAACTCCCATTTCCATCAGCTTTTTGGACACTGGTTTTAGAAGTTTCAGGAAAAGTCAAGGGGCCAAGGAGAGTCCCAAGGGAACCACCACTGGGATCTCCATTGAAACTGACCCCACCTTTCTTCTGAACCAGAAATATAGTACTGCAAAAACCTCTGGAATGAGGGCAAGAAGGAGCAATAGTCTGCTTTGCCAAAAACTCTTGGCTCTATTAGGCTATAAAGCTTATTTCAGGTAGGGAAAAAGGGGGTGGGGTAGAGGTCTGACCAGCCATGTGGGAGAGTTTTATGTGATAACCCTGGACAACCTCCAGAACTCAAGTATCTGACGGACTCAGGCCCAGATGTGAATAAAATGCCAAAGTCTGCCCAACAAAGGAATATCTGGAAAGGGGTTAACCTTTGGATTGACAGGTGGAGGCTTGTGAGCCTCTGTTGGTGCCTTTATTAAAGCGACCTCTGTAACCCCTGGATTTGGAGGGGAAGAAACCAGCTTGGGAGATGTCCTGTCTGTTTCTTTGATACTAGAATCCGTAATCTTTCTGAGGACCTTGGGAGAAGCCCCGGCCAGCCAAACGTCCTTGGCTGGCCCGCCCAAAAAGTGGTTGGAAAACTTTCTCAATAGATGATTGGGTTATATGGAGGGCGTTAAAGGTGCAAACAAATTTGCCAATGTCTTTAACAAAGCACTCTCCAGAGAGTTTGCCTTTGGCCAGGAGGTCGGCGTTCGACGTGGATAACTCAATCAACTTGGATCAATCCTCATTAAGACTGATTTACGCCTTTCTGAAGTGCAAGACCAATTTGCATTGCCAAGGAAGCAAACTGCTCATAGCCCACCTATGCGAAAGTCAGGATTGATGCAGGCACCATCTGGTTGTGCATGAAGACCAGTTCTATGGTCTTAGCCAAGAGACCAGATAACGTCTAAAATTGTATCCTGACATGCCCGTAGAGCCCTGTCAATTACTATTTTGGGGTTTTGGGTGCTCTTCTTTAAGAAGGTGATCCTAGTAGGATCAATCTAGGTCAGGATGGGGGCATTCCGCCCAAAGGCGATTACGGACCTCTTTTTCAAAACTCTTTGAAAGGTGTGGCTGCATGTATTAGGCCACCGCAGAGGAGGGGGTCCATTTAAAGGATCTGGGGTAGACAATTTAATCTGGTTCAAAGTCGAAGAGAGTACGAGAAGAAGAAGAAAAGGAACTGCCAGGGAGGATACTAGAGGACCTCTTTTGTTTGGCCTGGGAGGGCTTACTATGGTCAGAAGTAGGTGATGAAGTTGTGTCAGAATCAGTGTCAGGGGAAACATCCTGAGAACCTGGTTGGGGGAAAGATTTCAAACTGAATGTGTGTTCCGTCCAGATGCTTTGGGACAGTTTAGCGATTGGTTTGGAGTTAGGCCACGGGGGAGAATGAGTCAAAGCCTGAGGGTATTGGAAGGACCCCGCGGGCAGGAAGGAACAGGGGATAGATCAGGGTAACGGATCACTAGCATAATATCTACACTCATAATATCGACATACGAAATTATCGAGACACAAATATCGATAACATAAATATTGATATGCTATACTTAGTTAAAAAAATGCACAAATATCGAAACACAAATATGATCAAACACAAACATCGATGTAACTAATATCAAAATCAATAATATTGTTAAAACGAATATCGTAAACATTAAATAACCATAAAAAATAACACAAATATCGAAATCAAAAATATAGACCACACAATTATTGTCAAAACAAAAAAATCGACACCTTAAAAATACGTCAAATAAAACAGTACATAACAAATAAATATAAACAATATCACAAACATACAAAACATATTAAATATACACAATTATAAAAATTATAAATAAAAAAATAACTTTAACATAAGTAAAACCACCAAATTAATTTCTCTTTACAAACATAATATATAAAGTAAATAATTATTTTCATACCTTAAATACAATATAAATTACAAATTATATACTATTATACTTTTAAATGAACAAAGAATAAAAAAAACGGTTAACTGAACATTAATTAGCATTTCTCAAATGAGGAAACAACTGCCAAAATAATTGAGAAATATTAGCAACAACCAATGAAAAGCACCTACAACTTAAATAACCCAATTGTTTACAGAACAATTAGACAAACACTATATAAACTAAAGAAAACAGCAAACACAAGAGTAAGGGAAATCTCTGCCAGACTGCTTCTACAACATCAGAGTTCCACATTAGAAACCCAGATTTCAACTTTACAAAGTAAGTCAAATATAAAGCTAATGTTATAACATGATAAAAGATAAGTAAAGTACTTTTAAAATAATTAAGTAATGTAATATTTATTTTAATTATATCTCCTCTACAGAAACTCCAAATGAAACTCAACAAACTACAAATAACATCAAAAAACCACCTTGCCAAAAATTAAGTATAAATTAAAATTATACTAATGCAAGAAATATGAATCCCAACCCAAAGGCCCCACTAATCACACAAACCCCAAAATACAGAAAATGCTGTTAAACAAATGAATTACAATTATATATTTTTTTCTACAGAAAATAAAAGGAAACACTAAAACCAAGCACCAACAGAAACATCTCAACAACAAAAAAAATTCTACAGATTAAAACATGTAAGTATAATTTTGTTTATAAAAATCTGTAATACAATAAAAACATTTATAATATATGTAATATTTTTTATATTTATTTCTCATAGCTGTTGAAACATCAAAATCACAGAAGGTGCAAAATTCATTACTTCACAGAAAGGAAAACTTGTATTATCCTATATGGGATATGTCTACACCCAAGAAAAAGAAACAGGCGACAACATCAATTGCAAATGCAGCAAATATTATGCAAATGCAGGTTATGGGAGGGCTACCACAAAATAAACGACTGTATTAAATATTAATGAACATAACCACCCCCCTAACATAGCAGAAATAGAAGTAAGAGATGCTTTAGAGACTCTTAGGGAAGCTAGCACTAGCTCTCAAAAACCGACTACTGAAAAACGAAAGGACATACTACCCCGAGTTCCAGAACATGTACCTGGCCAATTACCCTCCATCCCAATGTTAAAAAGATTAATAGCTAGAACAAAAAAATCAACTATGAACACCCCACCTGCCACCAAAAATTCAGTGAAGTTCAAATACCATCTGAACTCACTCTAACTCATAATTAAGAGCAATTCCTTCTTTATGATAATAAATCTAATTAAAAAAAGATTATAATATTTGCAACTCTCACAAACCTACTTAAACTACAAAATTGTGAGAAATGGATGGACCATTTAAAACATATCCCAAACCATTTGACCAATTATATACAATCCATGGACAGTATCACAATAGTAACACCCCCTTTATATATGTCCTGTTACCAAGCAAACACACACCTACCTATTTAGAACTCCAAACAAAAGTAAAGAAAGAAACTAATAACTACTACCCTCAAAAAATTATCTGCGTCGGTACAGGCCAGCAACAGCAGGACAGGTTAGTTCACAGTACCTTTCTTACTTCGGCTCACACGGAGGTGCGAGTTGGTCTTGGCATCCGTCATGGTTGCGATGCGAAGTGGAAGTGGTGCACGGTGCGGTGCCTCTCGATGCGGTTATGCTGCGGCTTGGTGACGATTGTCCAGACGGCGTCGGTGAGACCAAGGCTTACAGTGCAGGGCGAGACGGTGCTCGATGCAGTGCTGGCAGGTCGTGGTGCAGATGACAGATGCTGTTGTGGCGTCCTTCATGGTTACGGTACAAAGTGGAAGCGGTGCATGGTGGGGTGTCCCTCGATGCGGTGCAGGCAGCGGCTCGGTATCGATCATGCAGACGGTGTCGGTGAGACCAAGGCGTGCGGTGCAGGGCGAGACGGTGCTTGATGCAGTGCTGGCAAGTTGCGATGCAAGCGACAGTGCCGGTTGGCGGGAATTGGTGCTGGCCGAGCCGGACAGCTGTGTGTGACAAGCGGTCACGGGTGTCGAGCCAGCAGCGACTGTGTCGGTGATACCAGGCCAGCGAAGTGAAGCGAGGCGATGCGGGTTGCCGTGCCTCTCAATGCGGTGCAGGCAGTGGCTAGTGACGATCGTGCAGACGGTGTCGGTGAGACCAAGGCGTGCGGTGCAGGGCGAGACTGTGCAGCCTGCGGTGCCTTCAGGACTCATGGCCAGCGACAGAGTCGGATGACAGAGCCGGTCACGGTTCCCTCTTCTTTCTGGCAACTGAAACAACGGTTCCAGGAGCGGTTCCCGGAGGTTGGAGTAGTCTTTGCAGTTCCTGATACTTCTTAACAGGAGGCCAGCTTGGTTTCAGGCCCTTGGAGATACTCAGCACAAGTAGAGAAAGTTCAGTTCAGTCCTTTCACTGCCCAAGGCAGAAGCGGCAGCTGCAGGCCAACCCAACAAAGCAACAACACAGCAAAGGGGCAGTACTCCTCCTGGCAGCTCTTCCAGCTTTTCTTCTTAGCAGGTTCCTTGATTCCAGTGAGATGTAAAGTTCTGGGATTTGGGACCCCTTTTATCCTCAATTTCTCTTTGTTCTCTGAAGGCAGAGAGGCCTTTGCCTAATCCAAACCAGTTCTGGTCCGTCCTGGAGTACTTTGTTGACAAGACTCCATCTTTCCTTTCACAGTGTAGACCAGGGATATCAGACGCACCACAGGAGGATGAGCCAGCATTGTGGAGGGAAGGCTGAACCCTATTCAGGTCCCAGGTGCAACTCCTCCCACTCATCTACATGCAGATCTTGCTATTCAGCCCCGTGCTGACTCACCCTATCTCCTGGAAACCCCCAGCCCATGTCATTCAAACTCCAGACAAGGAATACAAAACCTAGCAGAGGCAGGCTTGGATGGTTAGACAAGGAAATGCCTACTTTCGGAAAGTGATATTTTTAAACACAGAATGTTAAAACCAACTTCACCAAAAGATGTATTTTATCATTCTGAGTTCAGGCATACTAAACTTGAATTTCTACCATGTTCCCTGAGTCAGTTAGGATTATAGGATGTAATAATCAAACTGCCCATTCTGGCCTATGGGGAACAGGTAGCCTTGCAATAGTGAAAAACAAATAGGCTGTAATTCACTATCAGGACATGCCACACACACCAGGGCATGTCCTACCTTTTACAGACAACGCACCCTGCCCATGGGGGTACCTTGGGCCTACCTACTCACATGTAGAAAAGGAAAGGTTTAGGGACTTGCAAGTGTGTGCACTTGCCAAGTCGACATGGCAGCCTCAGGCTGCGTACAGGATCTGCAATGGCAGGCCAGAGTTACACTGTACAGGCTGTTTGATTGAGTGGCACAATTTAGTGCTGCAGCCCACCAACAGCATTTGATCTACAGGCCCTGGCACTCGTAGTGCACTTTACTAGGGACTGACACATAAATCAAATAGGCCAATCATTGAAAAACCAATCCATAACACATTTTATACAGGAGCACTTGCACTTTACCACTGGACAGCGGTGAGGAAAGTGTGCAGAATCATTACACTAGCAAAAACAGAGTAAAAACCGGAAGGTCAGAAAGCAAAAAGTCAGGGGAAACACGCCAAAAGATGCCAAGTCTAACAGACTCTATGACTGGTTATTTGATTTACTTGTCAGAACCTAGTACAGTGCACCATGTGTGAGCAGGGCCTGTAAATCAAATGCTGCTGGTGAGCTTGCAGCACTGCTTGTGCCACCCACAGAAGCAGCTTGTAAAATATGGCTCAGGCCAGCCATTGCGGAGCCTGTGTGCAGTCTGGGACTGCCATGTCGACTTGGCTAGTGCACACACTTGCCAGTCCCTAAACCTTCCCTTTTCTACTTGTCAGTCACCCCTAAGGTAGGCCCAAGGAAGGGCAGGCTGCATTATTCATGAAAGATAGGACATGCCCTGGTGTGTGTGGCCTGTCCTGATAGTGAATTACAGCCACTTTCAATTCAATTTCAAAAGCTTTTATTCGATTTGTGCATACAAATCATACAAGCAAAAAGTACATAGTTAAAATATTAAAATCATCATATGAACTCTCATAGAAAATGACAAAGTGAAAAAGTTAGGGTGCAGCAATTAGTAGATGAACATGTCTCTGTAAGTCAACATAATGTAATAAAATGCAATACATTCTTAATGAGCAAACAGAGGATCAGTAGGGATTACTCAAGAGGCCTTTCCTGGCAGCTGTACATCAGAATTTTTAAATAATCATAATATACTGTGGACAAACATGATTATGACATGATTACAGCCACTTTCATTTTTCACTATTGCAAGGCTACCTGCTCCCATAGGCCAGAATGGGCAGTTTGATTACAACATCTTATAATCCTAACTGACCCAGGGAACAAGGTAGAAATTCAAGTTTAGTATGCCTGAACTCAGAATGTTAAAATACATCTTTTAGTGGGGGTGATTTTTACATTCTGTGTTTGAAAATACCACTTTTAGAAAGTAGGTATTTTTTTGCCTAACCATCCAGTATGCCTCTGCTAGGTTTGTGTATTCCATGTCTGGTTTGTGAGTGACAGGAGGCTGGAGAGGGCCTTGACTCCAGCGGTCTGATGGGTCAGGGCTGGGCTGAATAGGACCTGCATTGAATAGAGGTTAGAGGGAGGAGATTTCCTTTCACTGACCTAAGCCCTCATAGAATAGAGAGTAGGGGGCGGAGATTTCCTTTCACTGACCTGAGCCCTCATAGAATAGAGAGTAGGGGGAGGAGATTTCCTGTCAGCTACCTGGGCCAGGTCTGCTCTCAAACAATGCTGTCTCCACCTCCTGCCATGAAGCTGCACCCAGGAGGACAGAACTTGGTTTGACTTGGTACAGATACTCTCTGCCTTCAGAGAACAAATGATTTTGCAGTATAAATATTGGGGCCACGACCCCAAAACTTTAGATCACTTCTGGGAATCAAGGAGAGAAATCAAGGAAGCTGAAGGAGGAGACTGCCCCTGTGCTGTTTTCTGTTTGGGGTTGGCATGCAGTGGTTACTTATTGCCAAGGAAAGGAGAAAAGGAACTTAGTGTACTTTTACTATTTTGAGGAAGATCTCCAAGGGCTTAAAGTTGAGTTTGCCTCCTTTTCTGAAGTCTCAGGGCCACAAAGACTTCACCACCAGCTCCCCCTGAATTCCCTTGCTAGGAATTCTACCTTCAGTGAGGTGTCTGCTGTTGTTTGGGTATAAGAGACTGCGTGTCGCTGGGAGTTGGAAGCGCAATGCAACACGGAGAAGCATGTCACCGCTACAGCAGTTGCCATTGCATCGCCGAAGAAGCGTGCCGCCGCTGCAGCTGTTCGCCGTCACATCGCAGACGAAGCGTGTCGCATCACCGGAGAAGCGTGCCGCTGCCGCAGAGGTCGCCATCGCATCAGCGCAGATGCGTGTGCCAGGGCCTGCGGGAGCTCCAAAGTTCATCGATTTCGCCGCACGGCTGTCGGGCGTGCACGCATCCAGGTTTCTCGAATCGCATCAAAGACGCCATTTTGTCGCATCACACTGGATCGTCGCATCGCATCGAGGCGCCATCTTGTCGCATCATAACCGGAACACAGTAAGAAACCGACGCATCACCTCCCCCGAAGCAAGGAACCGACGCATCACCTTCCCTGAGACCCTTTTGTTTGTTTTGCGTGACGCATCCAAGGTACTTTGACAGTAAAGTGTTGCAGTTACCATCTACATTGAAATAAGCTATTTCTACCATTTTAAAGTTATGTTCTTGGTATTGTATTGTGGATTTATGTTGTTTGGTTTTGTATTAAGTCTAGTAAAGATTACTTATTTTTTCTAAACTGGTGTGGTGTTCATTTGTAGTGTTTTCCCTGTATTACTGTATGTGTTCACATATGTTTTACACACTGACTCTGGCATAAGCCTGTCTGCTCGTGCCAAGCTGCCAAGGGGATGAGCCGGTGTTATCTAGGAGTGTATCCTCCTTTTCCTGACTAGAAGCAAGGACCCCTACTTGGACAGAGGTGCAAACCATTGCCAACTAGAGACCCCCATTTCTAACAAACATAAACTAAGTCCCCAACTCGACTATTTCGAACATACCTAGGTGGAAAGGCTACACAGATCTGGACACAGAAGACAGTCAAAATTCCACATTCCATGTTGGAATGTATACAACAGTACCCTAAACAAAGAAGCAAAAACTAATAATGCAGTCAAAGGATGGTTTAATGCATTCCACGCCACAACAGGCAGAATACAACCAACCCTACATAAATTATTAGAATCAATCCAAAAAGAACAAAGCTACCAACAACTAAGACTAAAACAATCTATAACACAGCTATGTCCAAAACTAACTTAACAAACTAAAACAATGTACGGGCACTTACAATATAAAGTAAGACTCTACCCAAACACTAAAGGGCTACAATATTTAGAAACAATTGCAAAATTCCTAATTTAAAACACTAAAACATAAACATAGAAAAATAGTAATTGTAAACTGAGTTCTTAACTAAACATTTTTATTCTAATATCTAAAAAATAAATATGTCACTTAATTTTAACGTTTTTTTAAAATAATTTGACATAATAAATATATTTTATGTCTTAAAAAATATCAGTAACAATTATACAAATAACATTTCCCTCCCAATGTAAATAATTTAAAATAACTTATGTTTTTGTAGCTAAAAAATGTAATCCAGGCAGCCAAAAAAATCCAAATGTGTTGGTATTCCAAAACAAAATGGAAAAATACAACTGTGTAAAACAAACTTTGCCGACAAAATATCCATAGTGTAGAACCATAAAAAACCCTAAAAAGAAACTTAGAAAAAGAAACGCTCCAAAAAAACTCGACAAATAAAGGAAATGTAAAATAGTTATTAGTTTACTTGAAACTAATACTAATTTCCTTAAAAAAAAAAATGGCATCCTTCACCTAACGCCAATTTGGAAATGTAGAATACCTAAGGAAAAGAAACACAAGCCCTCCTTCACAAACATAAAGTAATATTATTTAAAAACACACATAAACACGGTAATTAAGTATATATAGCAAACCATAACACCAAACTATTAACACACTAACTGCATTTCACATATGCTAAACTACAAATGAAACCAGACAGCAAACATAAAATCCAAACCTTATATACACTATAAACTACCTTACTGCCTTCACCCTACTCCTAAGTTAAGTCTAAAAGCAATTAAATTAAACTTACCTTAACCGATGTCAAGCAGCTTCCAGCCACGAGCTACTCCCTTCATAAATGACCTAAAACAACACTAATAGCCTAGAAAATAGAACTTCGTTTAAAAAACAGCCGCCTAATTGAAATAACAAAAATACTTTACCACATTAAACTCAATTTAAATTAGAAATGTTATACAAAAAAGTTTCAAAAATACCTCTTAACATTACTAATGTAAAAAAAAAAATCTGTTATATTAAAAATGGTAAAACGTATAATCATAAATATTACAACACAAATAATATTTATTTTTATACACTAAAAAAATTATAATAACTTTTATTGTTAGAAAAAAAATTGTACTACTTGCTAAAAATGTGAAAAATTTTATTCATGTTAAAAATATTTTTCTTCTACAAAATGCTTACGTAGCTGTATAATATTAATTGTTACAATATAATGCAAAGAACAGGATGGCTGGGTAACAATTGCGCACAGTTGTAAGAAAGTAAGTTGAGTCCATATAATTACAGCTCAAAGGATAAGGTGACGGCCATCCACCATTCATCAGATGGTATGGAAAACCATACCATTAAGCAAAACCAAAGAATATATCCCGAGCTTATAGTCCCATTAAAGAATCCTTAAGGACAAGATGATCTTCCCAATCTTCTTTTTTTAATTTTGTGGTATCTCTTCAGCACAAAAAGAACTAGCCGCCAACACGTGTTTCGTCCTATGTGCTGTCAACCACGGACTTCCTCAGGGCTCATAAAAAAAAGCTGTTCTAAATGTTCAGCAAGGTATATAATATTCAAAAGAAAAATCTGTCACGCACCCAATAATTTATTATATTTCTCCAAAGCATACATCCGAGTTTTCTTCCGGTAGTTTATAATAATACTTTTTTCAGCAACCAATTCAAGCAGCACAGTCCCTAACAGCAATCTCAGGGATGGCCAACGCGACAGTGATTTTTGCTCAAGACTCTGGCAGAGGCGCACCCGCTGATGCTTACTTCATGGGCCACAATGCTTTGGGGTAACACGCTGGTAGGACGAGCAGTGTGCGACCAATTGGACTTTTGTTTATATTCAGGCTCCCTTGAGCCGGTGGGGCTGACGAGCCCATGGCTACACACCTGCGTTCCACGAGCGGTACCGGACCTGAGAACATTTTTCGGCAGCCTACGCAGCGACCCTACATACATGCCTATTCCCTGCTGATGAGAGGTAACAACTTCGAAACACGTGTCCAGGGATGGCCAACGCAACAGTGATTTTTGCTCAAGACTCTGGCAGAGGCGCACCCGCTGATGCTTACTTCATGGACCAAAAGTCTTTGGGGTAACATGCTGGTAGGACGAGCAGTGTGCGACCAATTGAACTTTTGTTTATATTCAGGCTCCCTTGAGCCGGTGGGGCTGACGAGCCCATGGTTACGCACCTGCGTGCCACAAGCGGTACCGGACCTGAAAACATTTTTCGGCAGCCTACGCAGCGACCCAACATACATGCCTATTCCCTGCTGATGAGAGGTAACAAACTCGAAACACGTGTCCAGGGATAGCCAACGCGACAGTGATTTTTGCTCAAGACTCTGGCAGAGGCGCACCCGCTGATGCTTACTTCATGGACCACAATGCTTTAGGGTAACACGCTGGTAGGAAGAGCAGTGTGTGACCAATTGTACTTTTGTTTATATTCAGGCTCCCTTGAGCCGGTGGGGCTGACGAGCCCATGGTTACACACCTGCGTGCCAAGAGCGGTACCGGACCTGAGAACATTTTTTGGGGGGCTACGCAGAGACCCTACATACAAGCCTATTCCCTGCTGATGAGAGGTAACAACTAAGTATGAGCGGAAAATCCGTTCCGCTCGCGGATTTTGCGAATTTTCGGTAAATTCCCGAACTCACGTGAATTTACAGAGAATTCGCAAATCCGCGAGCGGCGGATTATTCCGGGGGCAAAAGTTGAAGCCTGGCCTGTTGTAACTATTTTACGATGGCGCCGGCAAGCTGCCAGCGCCATCCTAAAATAGTTACTAAGTTAGCTTCAACAGGAAGCTCTAATAGATAAAATAAAGCAGGTGCTCGATTTTATCTATTAGAGCTTCCTGTTGAAGCTAATTTAGTAAGTATTTTAGGATGGCGTTGGCAGCTTGCCGGCGCCATCGTAAAATATTTACAACATGCCCTTCCTGTGAGCCCAAAAACAATCGTGAGCGTCGTCGAGGCAGGTGTGCCTTCTTCACAAATCTACCGTGGAAAATCAGCTGTGATGCTGGATAGAGGCTTTTGCATCCTTGACTTTCACGAGCGCAATACCCGTGCTGTTTCTGTGACCAGGAGCTTATTTCTCTTCATCTGCTGAACTGATCTTTCTCTGACCTTTTATGCACACAAGAAGCATGTGTGAACTCGCATGGTAGCCTTGCCCATTTGGCCCCGCCCACACACTCGCGGTTTGCACCGTCTTCCCGCCATTCACCCACTATGATGGATAGCTCACTCAAGGGACTCCTGCGCCCTTCGGGGCGATTGCATAGTAACACACATATGGTCGCTCGAACTAGTTGATGCTCAAATTCAGTGACTCATTCATTAGCCCAAAAACAATCGTGAGCGTCGTCGAGGCTGGACAGGTGTGCCTTCTTCCCAACTCTACCGTGGAAAATCAGCTGTGATGCTGGATAGAGGCCTTTGCATCCTTGACTTTCACGAGCACAATACCCGTGCTGTTCTTGTGACCAGGGGTTTCTTTCTCTTCATCTGCTGAACTGATCTTTCTCAGACCTTTCAAACACACAAGAGGCATGTGCACTCGCATGAAAGCCCCGCCCCAAATCCGCGGATCCGCAAATCCGCAAAATCCGCAAAATCCGCGGATCGTGGATCCGCAAAATCCGCCCATGCTTAGTAACAACCTCGAAACACGTGTCCAGGGATGGCCAACGCAACAGTGATTTTTGCTCAAGACTCTGGCAGAGGCGCACCCGCTGATGCTTACTTCATGGACCACAATGCTTTGGGGTAACACGCTGGTAGGACGAGCAGTGTGCGACCAATTGGACTTTTGTTTATATTCAGGCTCCCATGAGCCAGTGGAGCTGACGAGCCCATGGTTACGCACCTGTGTGCCACGAGCGGTACTGGACCTGAGAACATTTTTCGGCAGCCTACGCAGCGACCCTACATACATGCCTATTCTCTGCTGATGAGAGGTGACAACCTCGAAACACGTGTCCAGGGATGGCCAACGCAACTGTGATTTTTCCTCAAGACTCTGGCAGAGGCGCACCCGCTGATGCTTACTCCATGGACCACAATGCTTTGGGGTAACACGCTGGTAGGACGAGCAGTGTGCGACCAATTGGACTTTTGTTTATATTCAGGCTCTCTTGAGCCGGTGGGGCTGACGAGCCCATGGTTACGCACCTGCCTGCCACGAGCGGTACCGGACCTGAGAACATTTTTCGGCAGCCTACGCAGCGACCCTACATACATGCCTATTCCCTGCTGATGAGAGGTAACAACCTCGAAACAAGTGTCCAGGGATGGCCAAGGCAACAGTGATTTTTGCTCAAGACTCTGGCAGAGGCACACCCGCTGATGCTTACTTCATGGACCACAATGTTTTGGGGTAACACGCTGGTAGGACGAGCAGTGTGCGACCAATTGGACTTTTGACTATAGTAATCTCTGCAAAGCGGCGTCTTACAATCGAGTAGGGGTATACATGATATTCTTCCATGCTGGTGTGCTCCATATTTATGGTTTGCTCCATAATGGTCTCTGCAGGCGTCCAGGATTTGAGCGTGATTGTAACCTAGAAGGTGTAAAACATGCCTGCCCGACGTGCTGCATAAGTATGTATATACACATTAAAAACACAACTCAAGTGGTGACACGCATATGACAATCACACAACATAAACAGGTAAAAAGGTGTTGCCGGAGTAATTGTGCACATACTTTGTTTTAAGCGAGGTTGTGCTTCATGGACTCCGGGGGGTGGGGGCGGGGGGGGGGGGGGGATGTCTCCCTATGAAAAATTCTGCCAAATGTGAGGAGAAATGGTACGAGATGTTAGAACATTTTAGACATCAATGAAGGTAAAGACGGGCTCTATTAAAAAAATGACAGAATGAAGGTAAAGCTGGCTTGCATCCTTCATTACGAGACCTGTGGGGGCAAATGCACTTACTTCAAAGTCGGGAACGCTGCATCTGGGAACCTATTCCTCTCCCCGCCGGACCGCATCTTAGCGTGTCTCCGACGCGGAGCTCAAGAAAAGGCTTCCGCGTTTCCTGCGTGTCAGTCTATGGAGACTAGCCCGCGGGAGACATTTCAAAATGGCCACTGCTGATGGCAAAATGTGGCGGCCATGTTAGTAGGATACGCGAGTGGGCTCCCCGGTGTCCTCATGGTATATCCAAATAAAATTACCCATATTTTGTCCTCGAAGGAGTCAATTTTAAAATGTTTTTTCAAAATAAATTAAATTGAATTTTAAAATTTTGTGTACACCACCGTCCAAATCTTAATTAATCATTGTTTTATCTCTTAGTCAAATCATGTATCTTCTTTTTTTTTTTTAAAAGAGAGTATTGTATTGTAAAAATGTTAAGTTTGTACTTTTATGGTTTTCCTCGAATAATGAAAATCGAATAAAGATTTTGACTGACTGACTGAATTAACATTAAAATGGAAACAGAGGAAATGATTCATGGCACTGTCACTTAGGTATTAAGGGACAATAGAGGGGTCTGTCTATAGGTATAGTGGTTTTGTGAAAAAAAGGCAATCTCCCTCAATGTGGTTGATAATGATGACGACTGTATGTATAGGTGACAGATCCACTATCTGCGCCTTGTTGTATAGTGCTGAACATCGTGAAATACTTCCACCAGTCAGGCACAGGGCACGTGCCTGTTGTATGATCTCATGAAACATAAATAGGCAGTCTCCCTCAAAATGGTTGCTAATTATGACGCGTGTGTGTATAGGTGATAGATCCACTATCTGTGCCATATGGTATAGTGCTGATAATGAAATTCTTTCACCATTCAGGGACAAGCATGTGGCTGTTGTGTGGTCTCATGAAACATAATGTGATAGTTAAAGAGGAGTACAGGAAATTTCACTGGGGTGTGTATTACTCCAAACTTATCGCAGGTTTTAGACCCAACCGGGGGTCATGAAGGGGCACTGTAGAAAAATCAACAGAACAGGACCCAGGGTATGTCATCATTGAGGCCTTGGGTGTCAGTGCGGAGTTTGAACACCCAACGTTGCTCTCTCTCGTGCAACCTCTTTTCTAGGTTCTTTTTGTTGCTGATGTGTTCTAGTACTACCCACCTCAAGTCGTTAAATCTATGTTGTTTTTTGATGAAGTGGGCAGTCATCCTAGTAGTGGCGTGCCTGCAACATATGTTGCTTCTGTGCTCAACTATGTGGGTGCTGACTTTCCTAGTAGTCATACCCGCATAGTGGAGATTGCATGTGCACATGATGAGATACACAACCCCTGCTGTGTTACAGTTTGAGAATTGCTGTAGTTTCCCAAGTGATGTTGTTATTCAGAGTCACTGTTTTTGTGGCTGCAGTAAGGTGGCAGACACTGCAGTTACTGCAGGGGTAGTGTCCTATGGGTAGTGAATGTAGCCTCCAGACACTTCCTTCTTCTGTAGTTGTACTTCTGGGTCGTGTGTGTACTAAATGGTTCTTCAAGTTCATGCCAGGTTTGTGGCTGAACATGGGTGTAGGTATGTTCAGACCTTTATAATCAACAGGTAGGGAGGAGGAATTCTAGTCCATTCAGTTCCCCAATTCAATATACCACATAACCAAGTGAGAGAATAGACACTTGTAACTACTTAACCGTAGGTTCGATTGAATCACCCTCATAAACGCTATGTTAATTATGCGGTGTATATCGTTTTTCCGCCCCACATATGCGTTATGGCATTATCATTGGGTGTCCAAATTTGTGCTATATGCCAGCCTCCAGCCTGAGGCAACCTCTGGTATGAGTAGTAGTGTCCAGCGATGTGAGGGCACCCCCAAAAAAAGGTAGGAGGAAGAAAAATGTATCTAAAAAGCAAGACTTCACCGCAAGAGACTTTTAATTAACATATGGTGAGGTTTTGTTATTAAAAGTAAGTGGGTATAAATGCAGATCGTGTTACTGGATCTCTTTATATCACTTTTTGACAGAGTCAACATGTTTCAGCTCCATTTCGCCCAGCCGGGTTTACAGAGCATTCGTCAGGACAGACAATATAAAAAAACAAATCAGTTACTTACACAACTTGTGAAGTACTCAGTGGTGTTATTATTAAACACTCTGTTTCTAGATAGGTCAAGTTACCTTTTGTTAGAAATCTACAGGCTTCAGCAGGGAACGTTAGGACACTCTGGGCCTCAGCCGCATTCAGGAAAGTTTCCGCCTCTTGCGCTGGCTCTGCCAGCACAAGACGCGGAAACTTTCCTACTTTTTTTGGGGGTGCCCTCACATCTCTGGACACTACTACTCATACCAGAGGTTGCCTCAGGCTTGAGGCTGGGCACACAGCACAAATTTGGACACCCAATGATAATGCCATAACGCATATGTGGGGCGGAAAAACGATATACACCGCATAATTAACATAGCGTTTATGAGGGTGATTCAATCCAACCTACGGTTACGTAGTTACAAGTGTCCATTCTCTCACTTGGTTATGTGGTATGTTCAGACCTCCAATATTCCGTGTGTGCCAGTGTTTTTTGACTATTTTTGTGACTTTATCAGAAGCCATGTTAAATGTGGTTATGCAGATGGGTCTCTTGGAATCAGAGCTGTTGTTGGTTTTGGGCTCAAGTAAAGCATCTCTGTTATTCGCGGTCCTTTTTCTCGCCTTAGATACCAGTTTTTTTGGGTAGTTATGCTTCAGGAGTTTCTCACTGAGATCCCTTGCCTGTGTGTTGTAGTCATGTTTATCCATGCAGTTCCTTCTCAGGCATACGAATTGCCCGAATGGAAGGTTTTGTTTCAAATGCTGGGGATGGAAACTGTCGTAAATGAGGAGGAGGTTCCTTGCGGTTGGCTTAAAATGTGTGGTGGTAGCTAGGATGCCTTGTCGTGCCAGTATGTTTAGGTCCAGAAAGACCAGATGTGATCTGCTCATGATGTGGGTAAATTTTAGGTAGGGGTCATGTAGGTTGAGCCACCATAGGAATTAATTGGCTTCTGTCTCAGTGCCCTTGCAGATTAATAGAACGACGTCTATATATCTTTTCTATAACTAGACATGATGTAGGTGGGGGTTGGTGTTGTTCACAGTCGCAAAAAGATTGGATGATGCCTGTTTCAAAACCATATAACCCCCCAACCCCAAATCAAATGAATCCCCCCCCACACCCCCTCCCCATCCGGTGGTGACGAAATGATAGCATATACAAAATGAAAATAGTACAGCAAAGTCAAAAGAAACTATTGGTGCCTCAACTAACGGTGAGACTCAGGCCTACCCATAGTAAAGCTAAGGAGCCCCTTAGGGCCAAACGAATCAAGGTGGGAGCGTCTATATTTGGAAGAGGTGCATGGCCCGAACTGACGGTGGACAGACCGCTGAGGGCAGACCGCGAGACGGAAAGGCCACCAAGGGTCCCCAGCGAAGCACAAAGTCTTCAAAATCTTTCTGGAAAATGTCCGCCAGGCGCTCCAAGGATATAATCCTCCATAGTAGAGCATGCCACAATGAAATTGCCGGGGCCTCCGTCTTCTTAAAGCCGCTGCTAAAGTGAGTTTGGCCGCCCCCAGGCAAGTCCACCAAATTGCTTTCTCAGTCTTAGTCTACCAGGCCAGAAGTGGGTCTCGGAAGCCAAGGAGAGTAAAGTCAATGGAGGTTGGGATCCGGTAGCCCAATATGTCTTTGATATGAGAAAGGATCTCGTCCCAGAAAGGCCAAATCTTAGGACAATCCACCAGATATGCCTTAAGTCTCCTGGGAGCCCACATCCCCTCCAACAAAGATCTGAAGCGTCAGGGAAGATACGTCTAAGTTTTCTAGGGTATAGGTACCAATCATATAAGGGTTTATAGTGGGCTTCTCGAAGTGTCAGTGACCTATTGTGCTTAAAAATATCTCTCCAAAGAGGAGCCCACTCCCCATCTGTAACCTCCCTCGCCTAGACCCGCTCCCAAAAAGACATAAATCGTGCTCGAGGGGGGTAAGCCGTGCAAAGCAGCATAGCGTAAATAGCTGATATGGCACCCTGCATAGAACCCGCCCTAAGGGCCACAAACTTCTCAATATCTGTAAGCTCTCTAGTGGCAGCCTCTTGAATGGAAGGTGTCAGGATCCAGGGTTTGAGCTGCAGGTAGTGGTATTGTTCACTCTGTGGAAGCGTGAATTCCTTCCTGCATTCAGCGAACGACAAGACTTCTCCATAGCGGAACAAATCACCGATTTTAAGGCAGTGTCCCCTCCTCCAACAATCAGATGGCCCCTCATGTAATGCCGGGGGGAAATCTGGGTTGAAATGAATGTGCATGTATGGGGAAGGGAAAGAGGTCCACACCGCCCTCTTGGTAACCTTGTCCCACGTGGATAGAGTCGTACGTGTGGGAGTGCTGAGATAGGCATTGGGAGGGTGATCCTTTCTGGGTTTCCACAGTATATCCCATATATACCTCCCCACCACAGAGCGGTCCATGTGAAGCCAATGCTTATCGGATTCCCTGTCAAACCACTCAGTTGTGACCCGCAACTGGGCCGCCTGATAATATAGGGTGAAGTCAGGTAAGTCTAAACCACCTTGGGGACGCAGACGTCGGAGTACATGATGGGGTAGGCGCGCCCTTCCCCCTTGCCAAATGAATTTGGTGACCAGAGTGCGGAGGTTAGGCAGAAAAGTTCCCTCCAGATCAATGGGGAGCTCCTGAAACAAGTATAAGAATTTAGGTAGGACCGTCATTTTTATGACATTGATTCGCCCCAGCCAAGAAATGTAAAGAGGCGACCACCGTTTAAAATCTTGCTGGAGTTGAGACAGCAGGGGTGGATAATTCAGCTTGGAGAGATCGCACTATTTAGCTGTGAGGCGTACACCCAGGTAAAGCAAGGAATGCTTAGCCCATTGAAAAGGTGTCAAAAGTTTCAACCGGGACACCTCAGCAGAGGAGAGGGTAAGGTTAAGTATGAGTGACTTCGTGTAATTTATCTTGAAGCCGGCTACTCGCTCAAAGCATCGTAGTTCTCTTTGAAACGCTGGCAACGAAAGGACAGTAGCTGCAAGCGTGAGGAGAACATCGTCAGCAAACAATGAGGCCTTATGCACATCTCCACCAAAGGGGATGCCCCGTATCTCCCCCTCGGCCCGAAGTCTAACCGCCAGGGGGTTTGATACTTAGGGCAAACAAAAGAGGTGATCGGGGGCACCACTGATGGGTGCCTCTACTCAGAGCAAAGGGGGAGGAGGAGCAGCCGTTGACCGTCACGCGGGAAGTGGGATGGTGATAGTTGGCTGTCACCATATTGATAAAAGAGTCCCCGAACCCAAAATTCCGCAAGGTTAAAAAAAGGAAGGACCAGTCCACCCGGTCAAAGGTCTTCTCCGCGTCGAGGCCCACCAGTACCGCGGGTATCCGAAACTTCATAGCCTTCTCGATCAGGTGGACCGTACACCTGATGTTATCATGCGTTTGCCTGCCCGTTATAAACCCCGACTGGTCGGGATGAATTAGCGCCGGAATCAAAGAGTCCAGACGCGCTGCCGGAATCACAGAATACAGCTTGGCGTCCAAATTAAGAAGTGTGATGGGTCTATAGGAGCCGCAAATTTGCGGATCCTTACCCTCTTTGGGGATCACAGTAATGACAGCTTCCGCCATCGAACTAGAAACCCACCCGTTGAGGCAATGGCCTGGAAAAGATCCGTAAGATGAGGAATGAGCTCTGTTGAGAAACATCTATAGAAGTCAACCGTAAGGCCATCAGGACCCGGGGCTTTATGCAATTTGAGTTTCGATATGGCCTCCCCGACCTCCTCTGGAGTGATGGGGGAATCTAACTCTGCGGCCAACGTTTTCGACAATTGCGGAAGGGCAAGGTGATCTAAGAATCGTTGTTGCTGCTCCGTGTCTGGAGTGTCACCCCGATGAAATTCACTATAGAACTCCCCGAATATGTTAGCTTTGGCGGTGTCAGAGCGCGTGAGATCACCCTGTCGGTCCAAGATCCTCCGATGAAGTCTCTTTCCCGTTGTACCCTAATCCTGCGTGCTAGGTGAGGACCCACCTTGTTGCCCTGCGTGAAAGAGGCCTGACGCAGTTTTAACAGGGTGAACTCTGCCTGATTAGAGTATGTGGCTCTCAGTTTGCCCCTGAGAGCAGTAAGTTGCCTCTGGAGGACGTGGGTTGGGTTGGCTTTATGGGCCTGCTCTGCTACTCCCAAATCTCTCTCCAGAGCCTCCCTTTCCCTCGTACGTTGTTTATTTAAGTTCGAATTAAGTTGGATGCACTTCCCTCGAATCACGGCTTTAAAGGCATCCCAGGTGTTTTGGGGGGTTGTGTTCTGCGGATCGTTATGAAGGAAAAAAATCAGCAATAGACGCTCTGAGGTCCTTTCTTGCCGTGGGGTCCCTGGTCAGAGCCAGGGGGAAATACCACTGCGGTGTTTTAGGAGAGGTCCCACTCCATTGGAGGGCCAGAATGATCAAACTATGGTCGGACACTGATATCGGGAGAATCTGGGCGGCCTGGAGGGCCCCTAGCAGGGGTTGACTAATGAAGATATAATCAATTCTGGAGTATGACATATGGACATGGGAAAAATGAGTATAGTATTTAGTGGTGGGATGTAGGGAACGCCAGGCATCAAGTAGCCCCAGATCAGAGACTTTTTGTCGTAGTCTACTCGAGAAGGTGTTAGTGGTCCTGGTGGAGTCGGAGCTATCCAAAGACCCCTGCCACGTGAGGTTAAAATCTCCCGAAAGGACAATAGGACCCTCCACAAACCCTCCTATTTGGTCAAGAGCATGGGAAAGCAATGCAGATTGCCCTGAGTTGGGCGCATATAATGAGACGAAGTTGCAAAGCTTGCCCCGCAAGCGGCCCTTAACTAACAACAGCCTCCCCTCCTTATCTGTTTTGTAAGACTTGAGTTGGAAATTTTTAGAAACATGGAAAAGCAGGGCCACCCCATTGTGTTTCATTGTGGCTGGGGACTTATAAATCATCGGGTAATTTCTGTGACGCAACCTAGAAACCTCAGCTCTCTTAAGATGAGTTTCTTGCAAGGCTACCACCTCAAATTTGTGATCATTCAAATACTTCCAAAGTTGCTGCCGTTTCTGTGGGGAGTTCAGCCCCTTAACATTCCAAGAAGCAATGTTAACCATCAAGAAAAGAGAGCCCCCTCCCCCTCCCTGGGTTTCTGTAGAGATCTCCGTCCCGCCGCCCAAACCTCTCCGCACGAGGCACATAATTAACACCACCACTCAAGTCCTCCACCCCCCCTCGTATTGCTAACGGGTTATAAGCCAGTCTCACCAAACAAAGAGCCCCAGATGCACAAAGCCACCCCCCCAGTCACCACCGGATACCCTGCCCCACGTCCGAAACCTTCCCTTCCACCTTCCCAACCCCACCGAAGGACCCGAGGGCCCCCGGCCTAACCCCCCCTCCCCCAAACACATAGGAAAAAATACTGGGTATCACGGACAAGACCCGCACCCCCGATCAAAGTGTCAAGAAAAACTAAGGAACGATAACATGGCAGGCAACCAATAAAAATTAAAACCTCAGTGTCCTTAGTATGCAGAGACTGCGCTCAGTAGCCCTCCCGTCGCCTCGCCCATCGTCAGGCCCAGGCAGGGCTCCACCATCGACCATTGCTTCTAGAAGACTCTCCAGAGCTACATGGTGAACAAACATCAAAAAGGAAGCTCCCTCTGAGAAAGAGAAGAGTCCAAGCGGCCCCAGGTTAAGTGACAAAGGTCGGAGGACCTCCTGAGCCTCCGGCAATGGCGGCTTCTCGAAAGCTCCAGCGGCGAGGCAGATCCGGAGATTGAACGAAGAAGGTCCTGGCGGGTAACACTAGTGCGGCCCGATCTTGTCGGAAGACCCACCAACGACCCAGCCAGCCAACAGGCCGTCAACATCAGAGTTCGTCTGGAAGGTGCAATAAACACACAGCAGATCAGGAACAAACCAAGGAGCTTCAACAATTCTTTGTGACGGTGCGCCAAGGATTGGAGTCACTCCGCGATGATCCCGCCGGCGCCCTGGAGCCCGCATCTGAAGGCTCCTCTGGGAGCGGAAGACTCAGCACCCGCAGCCCCTCCACCAACTCGGAGATGTGGTGAGTTTTGTTCCCATATTCAAAGATGAATCCAATGGGGAAGGCCCATCTATAGCGAATCTTGTCTTCCTGCAGTTTCGCAGTGATGGGACGCAGCGCCTGACGACGGGCCAGAGTTGCTGAAGCCAAGTCCTGATAAAGAGAACACCCATGGCCCTGGAAGGACACCTCCTTCAGGTTCCTGGAGGCTACAAGTATGGCTTCTTTCACCTTGAAGGAGTGTAGCTTGCCAGGACATCTCGAGGGCGCCTGCGGCTCCCCCCTGAAGGGCTCCTACACGGTGAACTCTGTCTATTTTGATTTTGAGCAGCTGAGGTGCTAGAATCTCAGCGAAGAGACCAGACACAAAGGCCTCCAAGACCGGCCCCTCCTCCAGGTTACGGATCCGTATTTTTGCCCTCCGGGTTCTGTTCTCCAGGTCCTCCGCCTTGAGTAAAGCCTGTTGGAGCTGCGCGTGAAGGGACTGTTGCTGATCCGCTGCCAGGCCCTGTGCTTGCCCTTCCACCTCCAGCACTCGAGATCCCACTGCATCCACATCTTGCCAAAGGGTAGTGAGCTTTTCATTGAGATCAGCCTTCAGTTGATCAACAGAGGTGCGCAAGTCCTGCTTGAATTCTCGGCAAAGCTCTACTTTAAAGTCCCGGAGGGTGGCCACCAGGTCTTCACGCATAAGCGACATTTCGGGCAGGGGTGCGGCATCCCCACGGAGGCTGACTTCTCAGCGGCCTTGAAATATTGAGAAACCTTGTTGGAGTGCTTCTTAGGAGGCATAGGGCCCCCTCCCTCGACCTGCGCAGTGCCTGGTGAACGCTCAGTCTAACCAGCGACCCAGGCTAACCTCTGCCCGTCCCGCGAGGAGTACTCTCAATATCCAAAGGGTGCAACGCTGCCCCGGAAGCCCTCAAGCAGGGACTGTAATAGGGGGCCCCCCAGAGAGGACGAGCCTCACCCAAGCCCTCTCCGACGCCTGGGCACCACTGCAGCCAGAACAAAAGGGTGTATATTCTGTGGCACTTCTTCTTATGCTGGCTCCTCACCACCCTGGTGGAGTCATAGCTTCAAATCCGCCTCTCTTCCCCAACTGCCGCCGTCAACCTCGGGACCAGAAATGCCGCCATCTTGGGGTCAGGCTTGTGAGAGAGACTTCGCCACAGCACGGGAAAAGGCACCACTCCGCTTCACTTAAATACACGGAGACGAGGGTCCGCAACCGTCTGAGACCCAT
This sequence comes from Lissotriton vulgaris, assembly GCF_964263255.1. Classification (NCBI taxonomy): domain Eukaryota; kingdom Metazoa; phylum Chordata; class Amphibia; order Caudata; family Salamandridae; genus Lissotriton; species Lissotriton vulgaris. Next base: position 31,318,141 of record NC_141688.1, read on the forward strand.
GGCCCATGAGATGCCCCCCGCCACTGCACAGTCTCACCCCGCCAGAGCCGCCACACTCCGTCACTCAGTCATGCAGCGCCATTACCGGGCCTGGAGCCCCGTTCACGCAGCTCCACTTCGGCGGCGCTCCACTGTGCTGTTGCCGCCCTCTTCCACAGTCCCGCAGCTAGGGGTCCCCACGATGGCAGCCCGGGGGCCCTCGATGTTGTCCGGAGCTGCCCACGGGGCTCCCGGCACCGGCAGTCGCAAAATGGCGCCCGGGGCTCACGGTCCACCCCGGCTCGGTGGACACTCACTGGACCCAGCGGAATCCCAGCTCTGCAAACAGTGCCCGCCGGCCAGCCAGCACTCGGGAGGGAGCAGACATCAAGACAGCCAGAGGAGACGTCCCTAGTCTGCAGGTACGGCCATTCGTCGATCGGGGGGATGCGGAGCTGAGCAGAATCATGACTGCTCCGCCATCTTACTTCCCCACGCCCCCTTGAGTTGTGTTTTTAATGTGTGTATACATACTCATGCAGCACGTCTGGCAGGCATGTTTTACACCTTCTAGGTTACAATCCCACTCAAATCCTGGACGCCTGCACGCGCACCATTATGGAGCATACCACAAATATGGAGCACACCAGCATGGAAGCATATCATGTATACCCCTACTCAATTGAGAGGGAGGTTTGTTCTCTAACCAGTTTTCTTTTTACCATTACAGATATACTATGTGACATAGGCATTGTATGTATAAATTACGCATGCTTTATTAGCAGCAGCCTTTTCCTACTATTTTTTCACTATCTTCATTTCCCTATTTAGGTTTATTAGGAGTGGCATACCCAGAGCTGGCCCCTGTGTGGTCCTGGTGAAGATGTAGGGGTAGGCTCAAAACATGTTGATCATACACTGAACTCCTACGCATTACAATTAGGTTTCCCAGTGTAACAGCCCCTATTTAGATATACCAACCTAGGAGCAAGAATAAAGTATTTAAGCCCACTAGCAAGGTATTTTTAAATCACTTTCAACCCACTCCACCACACTTTGCACCACACATAGTCTTCCACTAAAAGTGCTCCTACGTAGTTTCGCAAGTCGCGGCTCGCCCCAGTTCGTAGAGAAATGGGATGGCCCCATTGATGAAGCATGTAACCGTGGGGAAATCCTGGTGAGTGAGGGGACTCCAGAAAGAAATGTTTCTTTCTTTAAGGTTCTTCCTGATTACATTGATTAGGAACCACTCCCTTTGACTGGGTCTCAAAATCCGTGACATTGGTTTTTCTTTGTATGTATACTTAAGGAGGGCGGACCTATCCATTTACCCTCTACCTCCCCCACCCTTGTGTACTATTATGAATAATATAAACGGTATATAATTATCTAATGTATATTTACAAAATAAAAAATGAGTATAACTGTTAAAAAAATATATATTAAAAATTGTATTCAAAACAGTGGATTCGTGCATCTTTTGTTTGTAAACAAATGTACATATGTACCAACTTCTACATTATATACAACAGAAAATTGTTTCATACTTACTAAGCTTTAAAACTGTATAGTTATGTTTAAGTATGTTCTGAATATGTGACATATCAAAAAATAAAAAATATTATTTTATAAAATATATCCAATTTATTCAAACATAAAGTTATATTTACAAATATATACTATAAAAACTACATTTACAAAATCGATTTTTTTATATCAATATTTTCAAAATCGATATTTTTAACAACAATATTTTAAACAACATACTAAATCGATATTCTTGACATCAGTATTACATACCACAATATTTTTGACTATCGACTTTCAAAACACGATATTATGATACGACGATATTTTAAACTCGATATTATGTCTACTTACCTAGGATGCCACCCAGTAAACTCATCAATATGGTAATGGGTTGAATAGCCTTAAAAAGTACTTTGTCCTGAAAGCATTGCACCGAATGATCAATAGCCTCTACAAGGTATATAGTAACGTCTACGTATCCGTAGGCCCATAGGCTTTATAATCAATGTCTACTTGCTGACAATCAGACATACTGAAGGCACCAGTGGTAACAAGGGAACATGTTACTATCCAGTCCCCAGAGGGAAGCAAAGGATGAATGTACGAAAAGTGAAAAGTCCCAAGAGTTAATAATTATTGCAGCCCTCTAGACTCCAAACAGTCAGGGTGTCAGGTGGGAGCCAAGCAGCAAGGAGATCTACTAGCTAGTAATGTATACGGTCAATCGACTCAAAAAGGGATTGTAGCCTATATGAGCTGAATTTGCCAGGTAAATTTTGTATCAAAGAAAAAAGTATCCTTTGTATAACAAGAATTGCCAAATTAGGAGCTAAGCAGCAAGGAGATCTAATAGCTTTAGGCAGGAATCTGCCAATTTCAACCTTTACCCCTGTTATTGCATCCCAAGGAAGTACAGAGTCTTTCTCCACTCCTAAAATTCAAACACGGAACTGCTGAGTGTGGTAAGAGCGCTGCTGTGGATATCGAAAGAGGACTGCGTGCAAATAGCCCAATTGAGCTATTCGGCGCATTCCTCGCTCCCAAGTGGAGCCGCAGCGCACAGTCAGCTCTAAACAGATGAAAAACGGGGAAAATGCCAGATAGAACATGTGCCGAATGTCAAAGGGGGTTAGAAAAAACGTAATGATCAGAAAGGGGAACTGCTAGGCAACATAAGGGAATAAACACAAGATGCGTATCGCGTCAATACAGAAACAAGTTAGCCCAGTGAGCGTAAAAAACATGATATATTGACAATCTGGTAAAGGATATCAAAATGAACAATAATAGTAACACCACAACAGTCGATATTTTCAGTAATAACAGTGAGGCACTTATCTTGACTGCAGAGCAGCAAAGAAAGAGGCAATCAAGATGGTGTTTCACTGTTTTGGGGGCTATGAGTGGAGAAAACCTCATTAAACCCCACGATTCCAGCTGATTTTAGACCTATTTCCCTCCTGCCATATCCGATTAAAATCTTGGAGAAGGCAGTCAGTAAAACCCTATCATGTTATCTTGAGGACAACCATCTGCTGGACAGGGTCCAATTTGGATTTTGCCCAGGTCACGGTACCGAGACTTCTTTGGCAACCGTAATGGGCAATTTACGAATGTGAGCCGACAATGGGAATGCTATGGTTTTAGTGTTACTAGATATGTCGGCCACATTTGATACGGTGAGCCATACAGTACTGATGGAAAGACTGGAGAAGATAGGGTTGTAAGGACGGGCCCTACAGTGATTACAGTCCTATTTATCAGGAAGACAACAGGTGGTGACCATGACACCGTTCACCTCCAATAAATCTCCAGTACACCAGGGGGTACCGCAGTGCTCTGCGATCAGCCAGATTCTTTTTAATATCTACTTACGGCTCCTGTTCCCCATGATCAAATCCTTCGGAATTGTCTTGGTTAATTATGCTGATGACACTCAACTGGCGTTTTCCCTGGAAGGGAAACAAGGGGTATCCATGGATACGTTACAGAAGTGTATGCGTCAGACTGGCGGATGGCTCAGGAAAAAATCACTACAATTTAATGGGGGGAAAACAGAGGTGGTGTACTGTTCTACTGCCAGATTGTCCCAGCATCTAACACTGGAGTTCAAGCTCACTCCAGAGGAGGAATCCTTGGTCCCAGTCAATAAGGTGCGTAATTTGGGGGTCTTGGTAGATAATAATCTCCAAATGGAGTCACAGGCCAACAAAACTGTAAGCGTGTGCTTCTCTTTAATGCGCAAGCTACGGAAGATTCTCCCACTACTCCCAAAGGACTCACGCTCTCCTGTAGTAAGGTACACAGTGCTGAGTAGGCTGGACTACTGCAACTCCCTGTATTTGGGAGCACCTCAACATATTTTACAGGGGTTGCAGAGAGTCAAGTCCATGGCAGCAAAGTTGGTGCTAAATAGGCAGCGTAGGTCTTCAACAACTTTGGCCTTGAACGATCTTTATTGGCTGCCTATTAAGGAGAGGGTTTGCTTCAAATCACTCAGCTTCGTATACAGAGCAGCACATGACTTGGGCCCAATTCCCCTGCAGGAGACGTTCACCTGGTACAATCCAAAGAGGCAGTTTCGTTCCTCTAGTGCAAATCTGATGACGACTCCCAGATGTAAGCGCTCTAGGATGGGGGGCAGAGCATTTAGTGTGGCTGCTGCACACCTATGGAACGAGCTGCCCCAGAGCATTAGACAAGCCAATTCCCTGATTGAGTTTAGAAAGAGTCTGAAAACTTGGCTTTTTCCCAAAGTCTGAACCTTAGTTTTCCCTGTGGTTACTCTGGCCTGCTTTTATGGTGGTCATATTTAAGTCTAAGCACCAGGATACACGTAGGGTGGCGGTCTGCGCTATATAAGAAGCTAACAATAACAATAACTGGTGGACTGTGGTTGGAGAGTAGTTTGAGACTCATGGGATTTATAATGTTTATTGTACCTTTTCTGATGTTTTCATTGGCGGCTGTGTTTGGGCCTCCGGTCCTGACAAAGAATTTATGGGTTTCAGAGTAAAGTGGAGACTGAAGATCCAATAATAATTTATAGATTTTGGCAGCAATATGTCCCGACCATTGCCATAGGGATAGAAGTATGAATAGAGCCGATTTTCTAGAAAGTAGAAGTTAGAATAATTTAACCTTAATCTTCTGAAAACTATAAAAATACAGGTTAGTGAGACTGTGTTTTCTGGCAAGGACTGAAAAGGGGAGCAGGTCGCAGTTATCATCGTAAAGGTCATGAATAAGCTTATTTCCCTTGGAGGCCCACACACTTGCATTGCAATTCTAGAATTGAGATCAGCGTTGAGCATTGAATTAAACCATCTAGAGTTAGTAAAGCATTCCAGAAGTTGTTTATCTAACATTTTTCGCGCACTGACCATGCCAGAAAGAATGCGTTGGGAATGTGATGTAATGAACTTCGACATCATGATAAATGAGGTAAGCTGAAAGGGAGGCAAACCTCACGGTCATTTTGTATCCATGGGGGACTATAAGGTGAGTCTGGTAGAAAGCAGGACGCCCTTTGGGACGCTAGGAAGGCTGTTTGATATAGGTTCCGGTTAGGGAGGTTACACCGACCTAATAAAACAGGCTTCCTGAGAGATTTATATTACTCTTTTATTGTTCCAAAAGAACTTGGAAGTGAGTTTGTCTAGCTCTTGAAAGAAAAAGGGGAATGGTTTAGAGGAAGCATAGAAGATAAGAAGTTGACTATCGGAGAAATCATCATTTTGAGTTTTTTTGAAGTCGACCCCACCAAGAGATACATTTGGGAGACCAGATATTAAGGAGATCTTTCACCTTAGCAATAGTATGTGATTTGTTAAAAAGTACTCTATCTGTGAGATCCCTACAGAACCAGGGGCCAGATGTAGGTGGGCAAATACCGGTCAGTAACTGTGAAGTTTGTTTAATTTCACTGTTACCGACCTGTATTTAGCCATGTGGGATGTAGGGAAGGATTCGGTAATAAGGAATCGGTAAATACCGATTCCTTAATACCGATTCCTTATTGACCTTGCATTTAAGAAATCAGTAATACTGATTCCTTAAATGCAATGTAGGTAGCACTTAAAACAGCGCACCTCAGCCTTAAGGAATCGGTATTTACCACCAACTTCAAGTTGGTGGTAAATAGCGATTTCCTTTCAAAAAGCACTTTTTTTGCTTTTTGAAATGTGCCATGTGACACACATGCATGCCCTTAGGGCATGCATGTGTGCCACATGTGCACACATGCACATTTCAGGGGTGCAACAGGGTGTCCTTTGGACACCCTGGCAACCTTGAAATACCTCCCGGCATTACCGATTCGGTAATACCAAATCGGTAATCCCGAATGTCTTCACATTCATTCCTATCGGCCTCCAAGCCCATAGAAATGAATGGGTAGGTATTCGTTATTACCGAATCTCAATTACAAATTCGGTACTAACGAATATTAAGAATTCGGTATTTTTTACCGAATTCTTACCTACATCTGAAATACCGATTTCTAAATACCGAATCAGTAAAATTCGGTATTTAGTAATCAGTATTTCCCTATTACCTACATCGGGCCCCAGATTCCCAAATATTTAAGGCGAGTCGACTGCCATTTAAGACCTGAGTCACCTTAGTTAGAAGGGAGATACAGAGGATTTGAAGGGAAGAGTTTAGTCTTGTCTTTATTCAAAGTATAGCCAGAGACAGCCGAAAAAGTACAGATGATGTTAATTATAGAAGGAATTGCCCATTCAATATCCTTTGAAAAGATAAGGATTCTCCGACTACTCCCAAAGGACTCACGCTCTCCTGTAGTAAGGTACACAGTGCGGAGTAGACTGGATTACTGCAACTCCCTGTATTTAGGAGCACCTCAATATATTTTACAGGGGTTGCAGAGAGTCAAGTCCATTTCAGCAAAGTTGGTGCTAAATCGGCACCGTAGGTCTTCAACAACTTTGGCCTTGAACAATCTTTATTGGTTGCCTAATAAGTAGAGGGTTTGCTTCAAATCACTCTGCATCGTATACAGTGCAGCACATGACTTGGGCCCAATTCCCCTGCAGGAGAAGTTCACCTGGTACAATCCAAAGAGGCAGCTTCGTTCCTCTAGTGCAAATCTGATGACGACTCCCAGATTTAAGCGCTCTAGGATGGGGGGCAGAGCTTTTAGTGTGGCTGCTGCACACCTATGGAACGAGCTGCCCCAGAGCATTAGACAAGCCAATTCCCTGATGAGTTTAGAAAGAGTCTGAAAACTTGGCTTTTTCCCAAAGTCTGAACCTTAGTTTTCCCCATGGTTACTCTGGCCTGCTTTTATGGTGGTTATATTTAAGTCTAAGCACCAGAATACACGTAGGGTGGGAGTCTGCCCTATATAAGAAGCTAAGAATAACAATAACTGGTGGACTGTGGGGGGAGAGTAGTTTGAGACTCATGGGATTTATAATGTTTATTGTAACTTTTCTGATGTTTTCATTGGCGGCTGTGTTTGGGCCTCCGGTCCTGACAAAGAATGTATGGGTTTCAGAGTAAAGTGGAGACTGAAGATCCAATAAGAATTTATAGATTTTGGCAGCAATATGTCCCGACCATTGCCATAGGGATAGAAGTAAGATTAGGGCCGATTTTCTAGAAAGTAGACGTTAGGATAATTTAACCTTAATCTTCTGAAAACTATAAAAATACAGATTAGTGAGACTGTGTTTTCTGGCAAGGACTGAAAAGGGGAGCAGGTCGCAGTTATCATCGTAAAGGTCATGAATAAGCTTATTTCCCTTGGAGGCCCACGCACTTGCATTGCAATTCTAGAATTGAGATCAGCGTTGAGCATTGAATTAAACCATCTAGAGTTAGTAAAGCATTCCAGAAGTTGTTTATCTAACATTTTTCGCGCACTGACCATGCCAGAAAGAATGCGTTGGGAATGTGATGTAACGAACTTCGACATCATGATAAATGAGGTAAGCTGAAAGGGAGGCAAACCTCACGGTCATTTTGTATCCATGGGGGACTATAAGGTGAGTCTGGTAGAAAGCAGGACGCCCTTTGGGACGCTAGGAAGGCTGTTTGATATAGGTTCCGGTTAGGGAGGTTACACCGACCTAATAAAACAGGCTTCCTGAGAGATTTATATTACTCTTTTATTGTTCCAAAAGAACTTGGAAGTGAGTTTGTCTAGCTCTTGAAAGAAAAAGGGGAATGGTTTAGAGGAAGCATAGAAGATAAGAAGTTGACTATCGGAGAAATCATCATTTTGAGTTTTTTTGAAGTCGACCCCACCAAGAGATACATTTGGGAGACCAGATATTAAGGAGATCTTTCACCTTAGCAATAGTATGTGATTTGTTAAAAAGTACTCTATCTGTGAGATCCCTACAGAACCAGGGGCCAGATGTAGGTGGGCAAATACCGGTCAGTAACTGTGAAATGTGTTTAATTTCACTGTTACCGACCGGTATTTGGCCATGTGGGATGTAGGGAGGGAATCGGTAATAATGAATCGGTAAATACCGATTCCTTAATACCGATTCCTTATTGGCCTTGCATTTAAGAAATCAGTAATACCGATTCCTTAAATACAATGTAGGTAGCACTTAAAACAGTGCACCTCAGCCTTAAGGAATCGCTATTTACCACCAACTTCAAGTTGCTGGTAAGTAGCGATTTCCTTTCAAAAAGCACTTTTTTGCTTTTTGAAATGTGCCATGTGGCACACATCCATGCCCTTAGGGCATGCATGTGTGCCACATGTGCACACATGCACATTTCAGGGGTGCAACAGGGTGTCCTTTGGAACCCTGGCACCCTTGAAATACCTCCCGGTATTACCGATTCGGTAATACCAAATCAGTAATCCCGAATGTCTTCACATTCATTCCTATGGCCTCCAAGCCCATAGGAATGAATGGGTAGGTAATAGTTATTACCGAATCTCAATTACAAATTCGGTAATAATGAATATTAAGAATTCAGTATTTTTTAACAAATTCTTACCTACATCTGAAATACCGATTTCTAAATACAGAATCAGTAAAATTCGGTATTTAGTAATCAGTATTTCCCTATTACCTACATCGGGCCCCAGATTCCCTAATATTTAAGGCGAGTCGACTGCCATTTAAGACCTGAGTCACCTTAGTGAGAAGGGAGATACAGAGGATTTAAAGGGAAGAGTTCAGTCTTGTCTTTATTCAAAGTATAGCCAGAGACAGCCGAAAAAGCACATATGATGTTAATTATAGAAGGAATTGCACATTAAATATCCTTTGAAAAGATAAGGATATCGTCAGCCTACGCAGTAGTTTTAAAGATCTTTTGCCCAATTTGAGGGCCTTTGATTTTCAAGTCTGTATTAAGTAGCCTAAGTAATGAGTCAATAGTAAGTAAGAAAAACAAGGGGGAGAGGGGACACCATCATCTCGTCTGCTGATGAAAGTCAAAGTAATGTTTGCTTTGGGGTTCGCACACAACGCCAAGACCATGTTAATAAAAGATGTGCCTAAATTGTGTGATTCCAATATTGTGTGCAAGAAAGGTCAAGACACTTTATTAAACGCAGTTTACGCATCACAATCGCAGCTAATGGCAACAAGGAGAGTCAAGCTTTTTCTAGAATATAACAAAAAGTGCGGATATTGAACCTTGCAAGATGGCCTGAGCTATGGATAAGCTTGGGAATATAGCTTTACAGGCTATTGGCTAGGACATTGGCAAAGATTTAGAATTCCATGTTTAAAAGGGAAATGGATTAGAAATGTTTGGGATCAGAATGATCTTTTATCTCCTTAGGTATGACCACTATGGTAGTCTCGGCGGCTTTACCTGAGACCTTGCCCAACAAGGCATATTGATCAAAGTTGTTTTTATGATGTTTGATGATTAAATGTGTAAAAGTTGTATCAAAAATTGATAGGGAAGCCATCTGGACCGCCACTTTGCCAGAAGGTATAATAGGCTTAATCGCTTTAACAATTTCTTCTGTTTCTATGGGTTAATTCAAATGCGTCCTTTCAGCTTCAGACACTGTGGTCAATGTAAGCGGGCTAAGGTACTCCATGCATTTTGATGTATCACATGAGAATTAGGGAGTATACCAACTTTTGTAAAAGTCTCTACACGCCACAAGAATCTCTTGATTGTGTATTTTTAAAAATGTAAGCGGGCTAAGGTACTCCATGCATTTTGATGTATCACATGACAATTGGGGAGTATACCAACTTTTGTAAAAGTATCTACACGCCACAAGAATCTCTTGATTGTGGATTTTTAAAACATCCATCCTTGTCTGTGATATGGACAATTTGGGTATTGAGATTGTTAAATTCAAGAGGAGAGGTCAATAATTTACCAGCTCTATTGAGTTGTAGTAGCTGTCGGGATTTTTGGGCGTAACCACCAAGGTAAGCTCTTTTACTAACAATGGTTTTAAAGGAATCTTTTAATTGTTTAATATCATGTAGAAGGTACTTATTGTTAGAGGAGTGTCTATATAAATCTCCAAGAGATTTAAGCGTGCTCTTAATTTCACTGTTTTTCCTAGAAATTTTCTGTATGATTTCCCCTCTCATAGCGCATTGGAACGCATCCCATAATACTATTGGAAAGTTAACAGAGTGTTCATTTTCCCCCAAAAAAGAGCTCAATCTCTTTTTGAGGTCCATAACATCAGCTTCATTTTCTAATATTTCATTATTTAAGCTCCAGGTTCGACGCCCACCTTTCTCAGCAAGGCTAAGAATGGACATCGAGATTCCAGCATGATCTGAGATAACTTTTGGATGGATCTGTGTATCCAACATATCTTTAAGGTGAAAGGCATCAACAAGGAGATAGTCAATGCAGGAAATGCCAGAGTGGGAGGAAGAAAAAAATGTGAAGGCACTGCCTTTTAGATTATGTAGTCTCCAAGCACCTAGTAATTGTTGTGATGCTCATAGGTGAAGCTGTTGCTTGTGTGCCATGTGGACTCTGTATTCGAACGCTGAGTGCCGGTCTAAGATAGGATCCTGAGGAAGATTGAAATTCCCCCCTTCTATTGTGTTAGACCCTTGTCGGATATCAGTTAGTTTCTTGTTAATTGTACGCCAGAAGTCAGAATCATCTATATTGGGAGCATAGATATTCATAATTCATGAGCCCTGTTAGTAAAATCCGTATTTTTTTTATTTGTAAAACACAAACTACTCACTTTTATGGGTCTCAAGGCGCTGGGGGCCGTCGTGGAAATAAAGTGAGCTATTACCCAGAGTGGCATGGTGCTGAGCTGAGCTACCCCCGGAGCCGGGGATCGAACTGTGAACCCTGTGCTCCGAAGTCAGCTTCCCTGGTCGCTGCACCACACCTCTCCATCAGTCAGTCTAGTAAGTGGTCATCTGCCATTGGTCTCATATTCAGCTGTGACTATGGTTAACCCTGAATTCTTAGATATGAGGGCGAGGACCTAATTTATTTTTCCACCAACTTCAGGGCATGTAACTTCCGCAACCCATCACTTTCTCATTAGTAGTGCCTCTTTACAGCCTATCTTGGTCTATTTGGTCCCCCTTCAGCTCTATACAGTAATCCAAGATTCAGCTCTTTTCACCAGATGATTCAAACCTTTGGTATTCAAGGAAACAACTTCTATGCAGGGTAGTTGGCATTAAGTGAATGACAGGCATATGTTGTAGTGTGTTGGGCTCAGTGTGAGTCTGAGCAGATTGAAGGTTCAACTGTGGTGAAGCAGATATCCTACTGGGAAAAGAGGTAGGGGAAAAAGGGATTAGGGAAGAGAAAGAAATTGTGTGGACTCTCGCCTTCTCTGTACCACATCAGAGGCCCTGGTCACAATTCCACCAGGGGTGCCTGTAGAAGACATAGTGCGTAGGAAAATAAATGTGTTCAAAGTACAGCAAGGGCTGTCGAGACCAGTACTAAGGTTACCGCCGGGAGACAATGTATAGGTGGCGAGAGATGAAGAACAGCAGGTGCGGTGAAATCCAAGCAGATAAAAGAGAACCACATTCTAAAACTGTTTGTAAACGCCAAAGTATGAGTAGGAACAACATACCCAAAAAAGCTTAGAGGCCGTTTAATATGTTCAAAATATCATATGTCCCAAATCTTTTCTAAGCAAATTCTAACCAAGACATATCTCAAGCAGAACCCTCAACATGAGATGGACCAAGTCGTCATAAAACTCAGATCAGAAATGAATAAGCAAATAAGCATAAAATCAAAAACCAATATATATATGGTATAAACAAGTGCGAAGGTGGTGCTGATGTACTGAAGGTCAGGTGAGTAGGCATCCATTGCCGCAGTATAGGATATTGCAAAATAAGTGTATTGGAAGAAGTGAAGATGTGCAGCTGATAAAATTATAGATAGTGTGTATAGTTTATTGTTAATAGCTCCCATAGCTTAGGTGGGCAAATAGGTATAAGTGAAGGGCATGCATGTAAGTAGTTAAAGGCCGACCTACGAGTAGATTATAAGAAGTTCTAGGTACCCTATTTAAAGAAGAGTTGTAAAGATGGCATATCCTATTACAAATAAATCAGATGTGTTAGGAAGCTCTTGCAGGGGACTGGTTTTAGCTTAATTGGTAAATGAGGGGGTGTAATAAGCCCCAATATGCTAAGGGTACAGAAGACCCAATTAGGGTTAGGGTTGAGGTATTATAAATAGATAATTGCCCGCTTCAGTACTAAGCGATCTATCGCACTAACTGAAATTGAAATTTGGTCACTTTTGAGAAATGCATGTAGAAAGGAGGATAACTCTTTATGGAAAAAACACAAAATTTAAAGTTTCATGTTCTGCAAAATGTGGTAGCTGTATGTGGAGGTATATATTAGGATGGAGATGTAAAAATGAGACCAGTATGATCATGGTAAAACAAAGATGAAGACAGTTGTCTTCAATCACCAAACCAGTAGAAAACGTGACATAGGAGTGGACGACTCAGTGATAGTAAAAGTTTATGATCCGTGAACCAGTTCCAGGAGTGAAAGTGTGTACAGCAGATCAGGCACAGTGTTGAGGTGAGGAAGTGCTTGGCAAGGCATCCGACTCCATCTGAAATTCGGATTGATTGTCCAGGAAATTTGCCAAGTCTGATGGCTCCACAAAAATCTTTCACTAATCTCTGAAGGTTATCCCAAACTTCGAAGAGCCTGAAAAAGAGTACGTGATTCCCAAGTCCATAAGTCTTTTCCATAGATTCAAGAACCCTTTGCAGCGAATTACAGTATCGCCGCTACCAGCTCCATCCAGCAAAGTGGATGTGGTCGGCTTTGGTTGTGACAAGCCTTGTTGCTTGAGCAGTAGAATGGTATTTCTTTGAAAATTAGGGTTATGGGCACGCAGACATGAATTGTTTTGCTATCCTGAGCTATGTCATGTATACCCTCGTGGGTCACGTTCGTGCTATATAAAACTCTGTAAATAAATAAATAAATAAATGGTATTGAGTTTAAGCTGCCTTTAATCAGTGACTCCGGAATAGGTGGAGATTGCTATGAACATTTCTGGGTCGCTTTTGTGTCTCTATCCTTCATGTTTCCATTTGCACCCTCCGCCATGTATCTTGAAAAGACTGATAGCATTTGTTGAAGAAAAGTAAGGAACCGGGTGAGCAGCTGATTATTGACAGTACACCAGGAGCAAACTGCTTGAGCGCTGAACTTAGGGCCCAGGATACTCTCTGTAGAACTAAAGAGAAAAAAGCCAAGCAATGACACTTGACAGGGCAAATTAGATTCCAGCCAGCGTGTCAATTATGCTCCTGAAGACTGGATAGCATGTGAGTGAGGACTTGCATAATAATTTTGCATAGGAGTGTATCCGAGATATCTGTGGGTATCAAAAGTAAGGGTGGGTGGAATTTGCGTAATCGCGTTACGCAAATCTCCGCGAACCGGTAAAAAATCTCCGCGAACACGCAGAAATTCTGCGAACACGCGGAATTGCTTGTTCGCGATGCTTTTTTACTGTTCGCAATCGCGGTTTGCGTGCTCGGGGAGAAATATCTTGCGAACACGCATTTGAGAACACGAACAAGCAAAAAATGTTGCCAAGTCGCGGAATGCAGAATTTAGGGCAATTTTGCGTTCTCCGATGAGCGGATCGGGATTTACCGCTCAGGCCTAATCAAAAGAGTGCGAGAGTCTATTTACTAGTTTACAGATATACTTGCTTCTACCAGCCCCCACTCGCCAAGCTAGTCTCCACTAGCTATACTAGCTACAGCTGTATACCACTGGTTTCAATGGCATTCACAATCTCTTTGTATCTCTGTCAGCAATAAGTTTAAACTCTACTTGTACGTGGTTGAAAGTATACAAGATTGTAGGCCACTATACTTATGTTGATTTCCAGATCCCAACGAGTGATCTTAGATACTGCGTCAATGCCAGGGCCGGTAGTGTGACAGGCACCTGTTATATCGAATAATTGCCGGGATCTAACAGCAGGGGATAAAAGCAGTGAGCCTCACCTCTTGAATTAAGGGACCTGCAGATCATTGCGTCCAATAACAGAGCTTAGGTCCCGGGTGGGACCGCAACGATGAAAGCGGTGACAGCCGGAGTCAGCTCTGAGTGAAGGCTATGGAGCCGCCATTTTCCTAGACTGAGGAGCTGCACTACAGTATCAAGAGAGTCGGTATTGCACATAAATGCAAGGGCGCTAAGGCGTGTATATAACTTACTACTGAGCGATGACTAAAGGGCTGACTGCGATGGCTGGGGGATCACCACCGACAGGCTGTCAGTGGCGGCCCCTCGGCCATCGTAACAGGAATCTCCATCCACCATATTACAATGACTTCTGGACGGGTGGCGGTCATAAACACCAACTGACATGGCCCAGACAGGCAGGCTTCATCTGACCACCTGTCGGACCTACCTGTAATCAGACATCGCCATACGGATTACAATATTCCTTTCTGCGAGTTGGTCTGCGGCAGTCAAACCGCAGGAAAAAAGCAGGAGGAAATGGATTTGGGAGCCTGTAGCGGGCCCCCCTTACACCCTGGGCCAGGAACATAGGCTCTGGGGGACACCTTTGGTGCACTCCTACATATCCCTACACCATGTGGTAGGCACCGCATGGTGTCTGCCACGTAGTGTAGGGATATGTGTGGGGTGTCTGTTTTGTCTTGCGTCGGGTGCTGCAGGGCGCAGCACCCAATGCAATACAAAACATGGGCAATGCAACTGCCACGTTGGCGGTTGCATCCTAATTTGCCCTGTGGGACCGACGCCTTGAAGGTGGGCGGTCCCAAATACGATTTCATGGTCCGCCATCCTAATGACCGCCTAAGTTTTCCTCAGAAATAGGTCCGTCCTGGCCCCAAATCAGCGGTACATAACAATGGTGCAGCTCCCTGAGCTAGTGCTGCACTCAGACTCCGCCATCTTGGGACACGCAGCAGCAAAAACCTGGAGACTGTGAGTGAGCTGCAAAAAACGAAATTCAAAGGTTTCCAAGCACACCTCGGAAAACCCGCAGTGTTCCACCACCTGTAGAAGTGCTTATTTCTAGCTATATAGCATCCTATCCGGTACTCTGGACTGACCATGCCCCGGAGCTCAGCTAGGAGTAGCAATCTTAGCTGCGCGCTTGGCCACACCCCCATCACTGTTCATTGCTTAAAGTCAATCCTTTGTTCTGCTCTGAAGACACCAGTCTAGACCAGAGCCTGAAGCTGAAGTAGTGGTTCACTTTTACAAAAAAAAATACAAAAAAAAACACAAGCATATTTTATTTTCTGCAATTGTGTGGATGAATTAAAACCAGCAAATTACTCCCAAACCCACAATAGCCACTGACTGCAGATCTTTGATGCAGAAAAGCAGCATTAATAATCTATTTTATTTTAAAGCCATCTGCTGTGTTTTGACTATTGAGCCCATGGAAGAAAACCTGTTGGCCAAGTTCCCCTTATCTTTGGTTTCCTTTTTCCCTAATCTGGCACTCATTCTATTTGTACATAATTGCAGCAGTCAATCAAGTTCCGCACAGTCGTAGACTCTATGGGCGGATGGACACAGCTAATCGAATTACCTTGAAAACCCTCAGTCTTGTCATTGACGTAAAGTGGTTTGAAAAATAAAAGGAGAGATCAGATTCACACAGTGATAAGTCCTTCCTGGAGTCTTTAGATTTTTACGCTATTTACCAAGGGAGCCCCATGCATTTTCGTTTTTTGTATGCCAGATTAAACAGAATTAAAACAAAGTGATCTTCACTAAACACCATCAAGGTCTATCACAAAAATATCTGAATAACAGGGAACGGCGGTGATGATCAAACTATTGACCTTAGCAACATCTGCATACATGTAGCATCATTTGGTGTTTGGCTGATTCTACCCCAAGCATGCTAAGCTTTGGGGTGAAATTCATTCACGTTGGTTCATCAGAATGACAGAGGTAGTGGCCGTGACATCAAACACTCTTTGACCCCTCCACAGGAGAGATGACAGGGTTGAGTTTAGTTCAGCCTTCAACTGCCTCCTGTTTGATGTTTGAGGGTCAGGTTAAAAACTATCAAATGGCAACTCAGAGAGTAGGCAAGCCTCTTAGAGCTCTGTGTGTTTTCTGTTACTTGGGTCTATGTCCTATCATCACTATTGAAGCCCAGGACCATGTCTCTACCGATGTCTTACATCAAACAAGATGTTTGAGGGGGCGCCTCAGCCGCAAGTTTTCATGGCACGCTTCATCATAGGCGGCCTCCCACACTGAAGTAGGACAGTCACACTGCAGTGGACTCAACCAAGAAGGGAGTTCCTACATATTCTCTGAAACAGGTTAATACAGGAGTCCAGATGTTCAACATCCCCCTATGGCCATTTGATGCAACATGGCCCCAGCGCGGCTAAGACAATACCGCCCACCTGCTGGAAGGAATGGGTCCCACATTTACACTGGCAGCTGCTCATATACGTCACATATCAGCCCCCTTTCAGAATGGGAACTGTATTCATTGGTATAAGTGAAACAAGGAACACAAATTTCCAGTTTGCGCATTTGTGTAGATGAATTAAAACCAGGCAAAATGACTCCCCAATCCAAAATAGCCACTAACTGTAGAACCTGATCCTTGATGTACAAAAGCAGCATTAATAATCTATTTTATTTTAAAGCCATTTGCTGTATTTTTGGCGATTGAGGCCATGGAATGAAACCTGTTGGCCAAGTTCCCGTTGCGTTTGGTCTTGTTTTTCCCTAATCTGGCATTCATTCTATTTGCACATAACTATAGCGGTCAATCGAGTTCCGTACAGTCGTAGACTCTATGGGCGGATGGACACAACTAATCGAATTACCTTCAAAGCCCTCGGCCTTGTCATTGACGTAAAGTGGTTTGAAAAAGGAAAGGAGAGATCAGATTCACACAGTGATAAGTCCTTCCTGGATTCTTCAGATTTTTCTGCTATTTACCAAGGGAACCCTCTGCATTTTAGTTTTTTGTACGCCAGATTAAATAGAATTAAAACAAAGTGATCTTCACTAAACACCATCCAGGTCTATCACAAAAAACATCTGAATAACAAGCAGTCTGCAGTGATGACCAGACTATTGACATTAGCAACATCTGCATACATTTAGCAGAATTGAATCCTAGCCATCAATGCAGCACAAGGCCTTGCGGGTTCATCAAATTCGAGAGGTACTCTTAGGAGTCTAGAATGGTGTCCCGCATCTTATGGTTGTTATCACACAATGGTTCCTTTCTTGGTGTTTTAACAGCTTCTTCTTGGCTACATGCTATTTCCTTGTCAGATGCGCTGTCAGAACTGCTCTACCTTGCCTGCGACTGCGAAGGATTTCCACTTTACAGAAATTAGGTGTTTGGTTGATTCTACCCCAAGTATGCAAAGTTTTGCAGTGAACTTTCATTGACGTTGGTTCATCTGAATGGCTTAATTTTGTCTATTGTTAAATTCGAGAAACCGTGAAGTCTAGGCACAACAGAATTCACAGACGTTTGTTGATTAAATCGAATAAACATGATTATGATATCACGTGTTTGCCACTTGGATTGTCTCTTGTTTTAATGTTCTTAGCACCACATTTTAACCCCCTTCTTTGCTGGGCTAATTCCCCCACGGTGTGGCACATGGGAAACACAGACTCATTCCCACAGACACTTTCCTTAAACTCATTACCACAGATGCAGAGAATGCTTCCCACAGGCTGTGGGGGTGCAGAGACTCCTTCCCGTAGATGCTCAGATAAGAGGCGTATATACACAGCTCCTTCTGTTAGACACTCCAATAAGAGGTATAGAGACTCCTGTTAGACACTCCAATAAGGGATTGAGATATTCCTTTTGTCAGACACTCCAATAAGGGGATATAGACACTCCTTCTGTCAGACAGTCCAATAAGGGGGTATAGAGACTCCTTCCATCAGACCCTCTAATAAGGGGGTATAGATACTCCTTCTGTTAGAAACTCCAATAAGGGGGTATATAGACTCCTTTTATCAGACACTCCAATAATGGGTATAGAGACTCCTTCTGTTAGACACTCAGATAATTGGTGTATAGTGACAGCTATTTCTGTCAGACACTCCAATAAGAGGTATAGAGATTCCTGTTAGACACTCCAATAAGAGGTATAGAGACTCCTTCTATCAGACACTCCAATAAGGGGGTATAGAGACTCCTTCTGTCAGACACTCCAATAAGAGGTATAGAGACTCCTGTTAGACACTCCAATAAGGGGGTATATAGACTCCTTTTATCAGACACTCCAATAAGGGGTATAGAGACTCCTTCTGTTAGACACTCAGATAATTGGTGTATAGTGACAGCTATTTCTGTCAGACACTCCAATAAGAGGTATAGAGATTCCTGTTAGACACTCCAATAAGAGGTATAGAGACTCCTTCTATCAGACACTCCAATAAGGGGGTATAGAGACTCCTTCTGTCAGACACTCCAATAAGAGGTATAGAGACTCCTGTTAGACACTCCAATAAGAGGTATAGAGACTCCTTCGATCAGACACTCCAATAAGGGGGTATAGAGACTCCTGTCAGACACTCCAGTAAGGGGTATAGAGACTCCGTCTGTCAGACACTCCAATAAGGCGGTATAGAGACTCCTTTTGTCAAACACTCCAATAAGCGGGTATGGAGACTCCTTATGTTAGACACTCCAATGAGGTGGTATGGAGGCTCCTTCTGTCAGACACTCCAATAAGGGTCTATAGAGACTCCATCTGTCAGACACTCCAATAAGGGGGTATAGAGACTCCTTCTGTCAAACACTCCAATACGAGGTATAGAGACTCCTTCGATCAGACACTCCAATAAGCGGGTATAGAGACTCCTTATGTTAGACACTCCAATGAGGTGGTATGGAGGCTCCTTCTGTCAGACACTCCAATAAGGGGGTATAGAGACTCCTGTTAGACACTCCAATAAGAGGTATAGAGACTCCTTCGATCAGACACTCCAATAAGGGGGTATAGAGACTCCTGGTAGACACTCCAGTAAGGGGTATAGAGACTCCGTCTGTCAGACACTCCAATAAGGCGGTATAGAGACTCCTTTTGTCAAACACTCCAATAAGGGGGTATAGAGACTCCTTCCATCAAACCCTCTAATAAGGGGGTATAGATACTCCTTCTGTTAGAAACTCCAATAAGGGGGTATATAGACTCCTTTTATCAGACACTCCAATAAGGGGTATAGAGACTCCTTCTGTTAGACACTCAGATAATTGGTGTATAGTGACAGCTATTTCTGTCAGACACTCCAATAAGAGGTATAGAGATTCCTGTTAGACACTCCAATAAGAGGTAAAGAGACTCCTTCTATCAGACACTCCAATAAGGGGGTATAGAGACTCCTTCTGTCAGACACTCCAATAAGAGGTATAGAGACTCCTGTTAGACACTCCAATAAGGGGGTATATAGACTCCTTTTATCAGACACTCCAATAAGGGGTATAGAGACTCCTTCTGTTAGACACTCAGATAATTGGTGTATAGTGACAGCTATTTCTGTCAGACACTCCAATAAGAGGTATAGAGATTCCTGTTAGACACTCCAATAAGAGGTATAGAGACTCCTTCTATCAGACACTCCAATAAGGGGGTATAGAGACTCCTTCTGTCAGACACTCCAATAAGAGGTATAGAGACTCCTGTTAGACACTCCAATAAGAGGTATAGAGACTCCTTCGATCAGACACTCCAATAAGGGGGTATAGAGACTCCTGTCAGACACTCCAGTAAGGGGTATAGAGACTCCGTCTGTCAGACACTCCAATAAGGCGGTATAGAGACTCCTTTTGTCAAACACTCCAATAAGCGGGTATGGAGACTCCTTATGTTAGACACTCCAATGAGGTGGTATGGAGGCTCCTTCTGTCAGACACTCCAATAAGGGGCTATAGAGACTCCATCTGTCAGACACTCCAATAAGGGGGTATAGAGACTCCTTCTGTCAAACACTCCAATAAGAGGTATAGAGACTCCTTCGATCAGACACTCCAATAAGCGGGTATAGAGACTCCTTATGTTAGACACTCCAATGAGGTGGTATGGAGGCTCCTTCTGTCAGACACTCCAATAAGGGGGTTTAGAGACTCCTTCTGTCAGACACTCCAATAAGGGGGTATAGAGACTCCTTCTTTCAGACACTCCAATAAGGGGGTATAGAGACTCCTTCTCTCAGGCACTCCAGTAAGGGAATATAGAGACTCCTTCTGTCAGATGCACCAATAAGAGGGTCCTGTTAGACACTCCAATAAGAGGTATAGAGACTCCTTCTGTCGGACACTCCTTTTGTCGGGGGTATAGAGACTCCTTCCGTCGGACACTCCAATAAGAGGTATAGAGACTCCTTTTGTCGGGGGTATAGAGACTCCTTCCGTCGGACACTCCAATAAGAGGTATAGAGACTACTTCTGTCAGACACTCAACTAAGGGGCGATTAGCAACTCCTTTGAGTAGACAATCAAAAGAGGAGGTGCAGGGATGGTTTCCCACAGACAATCAGATAAGGAACAAAGAGACTCTTTTCCAAAGACATTTGCATGAGGGGGTACAGAGACTTCTTCCCACAGACATTCAGCTGAGGTGATGAATTTCTTCTCACAGACTCTCGGAAGAGGGCAGAGCTTTATATGGACCGGGTCCCTCCAGGCTTCAGACCCGATAGTGATTAAAAGATAACACTGAAATTGGTCCTTATCAGGTCCTATAATCAAGTCCTTCACTTTACTGACAAAAACACTTCACGGTTTCTGAAAAATGAATGTAAACCCATACAGGTAATCATGCGATTTACTACATTTACATTTCACATGCTTTATTTTATCTTCCAAGATTAAAATGTTATTTATTGGATGTTATATTTATGTGTTTATATTGTGAAGCCTATCACTGTTGTATAGTGAAATGAATCTCATGCATGTGTTTATAATTTACTACGTTCGAGAGTTCTGGAGACTGTGGATTCTCACAGTTGCTGTCACTGGGTCAGAAAGGATGCAGCATACATGCTCATCCGTTCCTTGGCCTCTCTTTAGAGCGCACACAGCGATCATCGCTTCTGCCAGTCGCAACTGTGATTCTATGCAAAGGTGGATGAAGGAGGTACTGAGCTGTCAAAATATTGACATTGCAAATGTTAAAGAAAAGGCAGCGCTTACAGCTGATTGGGTGCGTTCTGTGTGGGGGGGTGAAGTGAAGAAGATGCAAGGAAGTACATACAGGGGAGGGTGAAAAGATGGCACTGAAAATGAAAGAGATTAAATGTGAAATATGGAGATGAAGCATTTAAAACAATGTCAAGAGAAAAGGGGCCCAAGTGTCAAACAGAGACTGCAGAGGAATACAGTGTGAAAAGAAGAATGGGAGTGTTTGAGACACTCTGTAGACCACTACCCCTTCCACAGAACTTATATTTAATTCAAAGTCTCATAATTTCAGAACTGAAATATTTTCAATCTTTTTTACAAGAAAATCATTGTTCTTACTCATTTATCTTATACAGCTAACAACCATTTACAAAGCCAACAGTCCTGACTTGACTTGTTTTCTCGATGCAATAAGGGAAAGCACAGAGAAGCAGCCAAATACCAGTTGGGCTGCACAGATGTTTTAGTAAGTTTAAACCACGCCTTGGAATATGGAGTCCACGCCCCTTTTAATAACACCATCCCCCAGTTTTTTCATCCTATATGAATCCCTGGATGAGGGCATGCACAAACCCCTTTCGACAAAAGTGGGGTGGGGACAGAGCCTCCTTCCCGCAGACACTTAAAGGCTTATTTACAAGGCCTTTGCGCCTCTTTTGCATCATTGTTAACATGGGAAAAGTGACGCAAAAGTGGCGCCAGGGGCTTGTTAATCTGCCCCTTAGTGTGTACAAAGAGCCTCACAGACACTCAGATAAGGGGATGAAGAGACTCACTCCTACAAGACACTCGGAAGAGAGCGCTGCAGAGATACCTTTCTGCAGACAGTCAGTTGAGGGGATACAGACTCCCTCCCACAAATGCTCAATTAAGAGAGGAACAGAGACTCTTTCCTGCAGACCCTCAGGTGAGAGGGTGGCAGATACTGCTACCCCTGGATATTCAGATAAGAAGGATTCGGGGACTCCTTCCAGCTGACACCCAGATGAGAGGCCTGCAGAGACTGCATCATGGAGAAAAAAAAGTTTACAGAGAGAAGGGCAGGCATATGGACCCTTCTGTGGCCACAAAGGGTGTTAGGTATGTTCTGTCATGTATCACAGAATAGCTAAAAATAAATGTGAGAACACTTTTGTAGTGCAGTAAACTCAGTGCTTAATTTGTAAAAGATAGAGTGCTGGTGCCCAAAGTTCTGACCAGAAGCTTGAAGCCGGTGCAATTAAACAAAGGTGTGCCGAATGCCCAGGCTGCTAGTGTTAAATCCACCACAACACACTCCCTCGTTCTTTATCTCACTCTTGTTGGTTCCTGCTTTCTCACTGCATGACGTTTCCTTTCTCTTCCTCCGTCTTTTTGATTTGTGTGTTTTTCCCTCTCTTGCCCTGCCACCGGCAACTAAAAGGATGCGTGGGCAGTGAGGAATAGGCCCACGGACTAGGCCCTTAATGTCGCCCAGGGGGTTGAATTTTTTGGGTGGTAATCCAGTACGTAAGCGCTAATGTTCCTTCAAAACAAAAAACAAATTAAGAGAAAAGGCACAGTTAAAATAAAGATATGGCTCAGATAGAACAAATACCTTAACGTTCCAATAGGAAAAAAAACATTCTTAGTTAAAGTGCTGTTCTGGTTCTAAAGCAAACCTCCGAATTTTGCCAATTATGGTCTGCGACACAAACCACAACTTGCATCTCTGTCATTAAAACCATAATTCATACCAATATGGACCTTTCATTACCTCGTACATGATGGTCCAGATGCCATCACAAATGGCATCACGACTGATATTAAAAAGAACTGTGCCATTAAACCTGGGAACACTGATGGTCATGCTGCTTTGTTATATGGTATGTTATGTTAACATATTTATTAAGCGCACAAATACCCAAAGGTGTCTTGGCGCTTTAATTTGTGCTTGAGGTGTCTGATTAAGGCTTTATTGTCGTGTGGTTCCTCCCAATCCGTGGGACCTGCGCATTGTTCAGATAACATAAACTAAGCGCTTGGTGTCAAGACTGATTCCAGACACCCCCTCAGGATATGTTGGCCGATACACCACTGGCTCACAGTGCCACCGTAAGCCCCAGTAACCTACCGGGGAGCGAATAGTTTCTGGCAACCACTGAACATAGGAATTGTGGAAACAGTACAGAACCTTCCGCTCAGTCACTCATGCTCACTTATTCTCAGAGAAGTATACAGTGAATATACAGTGGGACCTTTTCAATAATATTTATTGAACCAACGTTATTCTTGCATAAAATATGTGTGCTGCAATGATGAGTAGACAGAAGCAGATAAACGTGATTACAAGCACCAACAACATAAATAATATATATATTTCTACCATGGTGCTAAACAGTTGTATATGCAGGCATATAAACAAGGCAGTAATCCAGCATACTCCTACTATGCAAACTAAAACCTGCTCAAAATAACACATCTTCTGTACCAATTAATACACCAATGCAGGAAAGAATCAACCACAGTAATATTACGCCCATTGAATCGATTTGGGCGGCAATTCTAAACTCAATGCAGTACTCTACTACAGCTTTACAATATCAATCGCACAAAATGGACCTACAGCTTATGGTCGTCCAGACATTGACCAATTTCATGTCGGGGATCGACAAAAAACTATCAGAACTCAATAACCTAATTAAACGCTGCATGGTAGTCAAACCATTCATTTTGAATGCACTGGGCACCAATAATTGACAAGCTAACAACATTACCAACTATGTTAGGGAATCTGCTATCAGAAATAAAAGGCAGTGCTCCATCACCCCATACATCCACAGATGGCCGGCACACAGCAGGGACAGTCTCACCCGAACCCCTAAAAATCGAACTAACAGCAACTAGCTCTTCCAACATTGTTGCAGATAATGACATAACACCAATAAGGACCCCAATAAAAACGGCTCCTTCAAATAAAAACCCTACACCACGAAAAGCTGGTAACAAACAAAAAAGGAAGGGTCGCAACAAGAAACCGCTATCTGATACTTTATATACATTAAGCAAACCGCCTGTTACCGCAGTAAAAACAGACCCCGATTTTGAAGAAACAGGGTCCACTTTCTGTCCCGTCTTGCCTGGCATGTTGGATCACTCCTCCGTTGAGCCCACAACAACTACAGCTGTCACCTTGGGGCCATCACAGAGTCCTGCAAGAAGGGACATCCCCAAAGTGAATGAGAGGCAGGAGGTAACACCTACAGCTAAAGGCCCAGCAAAAAGGAATATCCCAACAACGAAGGAGAGGCAGAAGTCAACACTAACAGCAAACCACCCTGCAACTCCGAAATACACTGGGGAGGGTCAATCCCAAAGAACACTATCCAATGAATTTCTCTTGGCAAAAAACGAGTATCAACAAAAACAGTCGGGGGCCCTGCAAAACAAAGCTGCTCTCCCAGCAAAAACAAGTCTTTATCTGCTCTCCCGTCAATTTCTCGTAATTCTGCCAATCAAGGAGCAGACCAGAGCCATCTTCTGGAACAAAGGCCTTACTTACAGGTCGAAACCCCCACTTACAGAACCAAAGAAAGTACAACTGAAGAATTGGTCAGCCTCATTCTCATTTCCGAATATGAATCACGGGGAAGAGATGATATAATAAACAGGGGGAACATTTTACGACTTTTAAACTCCATCCCCAGCCTTGGGAATATAAATTAATCGTACCTACTTTCCATAGAATTCCGTCCAAGTAATAACTGCCAGTGCCCAGATGTGACCAGGCCAAACTGGTACCACAATTGTAACAGCATGGGAAAACTTCATTAAAACCTTCAGTGGCAATTTTGCGACCAGGGTCGGGACCTAATCAAGACACTCAGAAGACGAATTAACAAAAGTTAATTTCAGTCCAGAAACCAAGAGCCTCAAATGTATTACAAACCAGACCTTTGGATAACTGCAAAAAACACCAGGGAACCTGGAGCTGCAGTCGACCCTTCCACAAACGAAGGCACCATTGAGAAGGAGGAAGTGGAGAAAAATAAGGCAAAAGAATGACGAAACGTGGGCTAAATTATTGCACGATGCCAAGCAACACAACAGCGCAAAGTTCTGGCAAACAATCCACAAGCTAGAGCAACCAAACCTCCCAGGAATTAGTTCCAATATAACAGAGGCCGCCTGGGTAGACTACCTCTCTGCCCATTTTAACAACAAGGGAGGGGAACCAAACAAGGTAGCTAGCATCGTGGTACCGGACATCGAATCCCCCAATAAGGGAAAAGTGACAAAAAATTGCACAACCAAAGCCTACTTGGTTAGAAGCACTAACATCCACAAGCAACAGGGGATTCTACGGGCTGGCGATTTAGACTCCACATACCCCACTGAAGAGGAAGGATATGCTCCCAAGGAAAAACAGATAAAAGGCCTTTTAACCAAGGGAAGAGACATGGGAGCGCCTGGCCCCAACGGGATCCCATCGGTACTGTATAAACATGATGCCGTCTTCTGGAGCAAGGCCCTGCTACCAGAGTTTAAGGGCTTAAACACCACAGTCACCATTCCAGAATCTTGCAAAGGATCTATCATTAGCCCAATTTTTAAACAAGGCAAAAGAAACGATCCAAATAATTATCGACTGATCGCACTTCTTGACGTAAAAGCCAAATACTACGCCGGAACAATCTTGGACAAGCTAACATCTTGGGCTTCAGATAAATCCATCATCCCCATTAATCAAACTGGGTTCTGCAGTGGCCAAGGTACTACAACTAATATACTGGCTCTTACGTTGTTAATGGATGCAGCAAAAGCATCAAAAATGCCCCTCGTCCTGTGTTTTATTGATTATACAGCCGCTTTCAACCATTTTGATCGTTCCAACCTGTGGGGAAAACTGGAAAATTGGGGTATACCAAACACACTTCTGGATCGGCTAAAGCAGCTGGATACAGACACATGGATCAGGGTCAAACTAGGGGCAGGGTCACACATCTCAAAATGAATCATGACCTCGAAAGGCCTCACGCAGGGGTGCGACCTTGCCCTGATTCTTTTTAACTTCTTTTTGGCTGATCTCCCATGGGAGCTGGACAGCTGTGTATCCCATGCTCCAAAACTGGGAAACAAGCTAATGTCAAACTTGCTATACCCTGATCATGTGCTTTTAGCAAAAAACACAGTTGATGGACAGAATGCAGAACAATGTCTTACATTCACCCCAGTACAAAGATCTGGGCCTAAATCCATCGTTTTTTTGCACTCCACACCTCTCTAGATCAGACACTGGCTATATGCAAATCAGCCTTGACCCTGTGCCTCATGGGAACAGTTAAGCCCGAACTACCAAGCCATGTCTTTCCTAGACCGGCATCAAGCATCCAAGGACCGGTTTCTGGCTATCAGCCTTCTTCAGCCTGGATAGCTTGACTCCAGTGATGTGGAGAGCCTGGGACTCACGTCTGAGCATACCCAGCCCACTCGGGGTGAAAATTGCAAAAAACACAGTTGATGGACAGAATGCAGAACAATGTCTTAC
Organism: Lissotriton vulgaris; assembly: GCF_964263255.1. Classification (NCBI taxonomy): domain Eukaryota; kingdom Metazoa; phylum Chordata; class Amphibia; order Caudata; family Salamandridae; genus Lissotriton; species Lissotriton vulgaris. The sequence continues at coordinate 31,344,800 of NC_141688.1, forward strand.
ATTCACCCCAGTACAAAGATCTTGGCCTAAATCCATCGTTTTTTTGCACTCCACACCACCCTATTTCAGACACTTGCTATATGCAAATCAGCCTTGACCCTGTGCCTCATGGGAACAGTCCAGCCCGAACTACCAAGCCATGTCTTTCCTAGACCGGAATCAAGCATCCAAGGACCGGTTTCTGGCGTTCAGCCTTCTTCAGCCTGGATAGCTTGACTCCAGTGATGTGGAGATACTCTGACTCACGTCTGAGCATACCCAGCCCACTCTGGGTGAAAATTGCAAAAAAACACTAGTGTGGCAGGGTATGCTCAGACGTGAGTCCCTTGCTTACTTTGCCACTGGATTCAAGCAAGCCAGGCTGAAGACACCGGTCCTCTGAAGCTTGTTTCCGGTCCAGGGAAGACATGGATTGGCAGTTCCGGCTGGACTGTTCCCATGAGGCACAGGGTCAGACTGATTTGCATATATCCATGTTTGAACTGGGGGTGGCAGAGTGGACTAAAGAACAGTGATGGATTAAACACAGATCTTTTGACTGGGTGTGAGTGTTTGATTGATTCAGATGCTCCGTCCATCACCACCCCCTTTTGTACCGCTTTTGGCCGCCACTAGTGTGGCAGGGTATGCTCAGACGTGAGTCCCTTGCTCACTTTGCCACTGGATTCAAGCAAGCCGGGCTGAAGATGGCTGGAATGCCAGAAACCGGTCCTCGGAAACTTGTTTCCGGTCCAGGGAAGACATGGCTTGGCAGTTCGGGCTGGACTGTTCCCATGAGGCACAGGGTCAGACTGATTTGCATATAGCCATGTCTGAACTGGGGTGGCAGAGTGGGCTAAAGAACGGTGATGGATTAAACCCAGATCTTTTGACTGGGTGTGAGTGTTTGATTGATTCAGATGCTCCTTCCATCACCACCCCCTTTTGTACCGCTTTTGGCTGCCACTAGTGTGGCAGGGTATGCTCAGACGTGAGTCCCTTGCTCACTTTGCCACTGGATTCAAGCAAGCTGGGCTGAAGATGGCTGGAATGGCTGGAATGCCAGAAACCGGTCCTCGGAAACTTGTTTCCGGTCCAGGGAAGACATGGCTTGGCAGTTCGGGCTGGACTGTTCCCATGAGGCACAGGGTCAGACTGATTTGCATATGGCCATGTCTGAACTGGGGTAGTGTGGAGTGCAAAAAAACGATGGATTTAGGCCCAGATCTCTGTACTGGGGTGAATGTATGGCATTGTTCTGCATTCTGTCCATCAACTGTGGTTTTTCATTTGTCACCCTGAGTGGGATGGGTATGCTCAGACGTGAGTCCCATGCTCTCCACACCACTGGATTCAAGCAAGCTGGGCTGAAGACGGCTGGAATGCCAGAAACCGGTCCTCGGAAGCTTGTTTCCGGTCCAGGGAAGACATGGCTTGGCAGTTCGGGCTTGACTGTTCCCATGAGGCACAGGGTCAGACTGATTTGCATATAGCATTGTCTGAACTGGGGTGGCAGAGTGGGCTAAAGAACGGTGATGGATTAAACCCAGATCTTTTTACTGGGTGTGAGTGTTTGATTGATACAGATGCTCCGTCCATCACCACCCCCTTTTGTACCGATAATGTGGTTTTAATCAGTCCGACACCAATTGGCCTTGAGAACCTATTAAACACAACAAGCAGTTTTTCTAACCGGAACTCCCTCAAAATAAATCTCAAGAAGACCAAAATTATGGCAGGCAACTACCATAAAAAGAAGACCAATAGCTGGTTCCTTGATGGCCAATGCTTGGATCAAGTACAATGTTACAAATACCTGGGAATATTAATGTACCATAACAGCTCATTTAAACCTCAGCTAGAGTCCATGCGAAGAAAGGGGATCACAACATATTTAGCACTGAAGTCTCTGACGAGACGGCTTCCCGACCTCACGCTTGACCCCTTTTTACAGGTCCTGAGGGCCAAATTGCTGCCGTCATTGACATACGGGAGTGAGGCTCTCAAAGATAAAGATGCAGCAGCCTTAGACATCATAACAGCCAACTCCTATAGACCTATATTCCATCTCCCAAAATATGTCTCCCGGCTCAAATCCGGTTAGAATTTGGGATCCCTAGACAAACGGTGGAAAGAAGGAGTACCTACGTTAAAAGTTGGCACAGAATCCAAAGTGCTGAGGCCGGATCTTTAAATTCCCACCTCTGGAAAGCCTTGCACAATCAAGAAAAATGTCCAGCCAGGGACTATCTGTTTGACTCTATTGAGTTACTAGGCTTGACCGAACTTTGGGCCGTTCCAACGGATCATCTTTCCTTCAAAAAAGAGGTGAGAAAAACAACATCCATGCTTATTGTTCTAGAAGACAAAGCAATTCTTACCAATAAGGCAAATGGCTGGATAGTGCTCAGTGACTATGTAATGCAAAAACCCCAAGCCTACGTGAGTGCCGGAATTAAGATAAGCAGGAAGGAAAACTTTCTAAGGTTCGCTTGGGGGTAAGCCCCATCTTCCACCTTGGGAAAGGAAAGGTTGCACTCTGACCAGTCGCCTTTGAGGAAGTGAGAAGGAAGACATCACTCACGTAATATGCAACTGCCCCGATTTAAAGGACATAAAATGCACCTTGCTAGGTCACTTTTCCAGGCATTACGGCATCCGGTCCTGCAGGCAGGCGGTGAAGCTTCGCTTCAATCCTATTGACGTTCAGCTCAACTGTCGGCGTACAACATTTTTTGAGCTGGTAACTAAGAGACTTAAGAGCCTGTCGTTACCCTAAACATGCTAAAATACTACTTAAGTACATCAATTCTCTAACTTGTATTAGTTGTACTTGCACTTTAACTAGCAAGCCTCTAACTTGGAAAATGGACCTGGTTAAGTGCCATCTACTTGAGAAGTTGTAGTAGACATGGCTGCTAGTACCAAATGAGATGTAAAAGTTTATGAGAATCTTTTTTTAAACGGCTGATTGTACATATTAGGAATATGCAATTGTTGACCCTTTTATATTATGCAGATTTTTATAGATTTTTAAAGGTATTTATCTGTGCACAATGAATCTTTCTAACATGTATTTGCAAAGATTTTAATTAATCAAGCAAAATAAAATGTTATTATTATTATTATTATTATTACTATGCAGACCCTACTCTAAGTGTACCTAGAGTGTGTGTGGGTGTAGAGCCAAGAATTCCCCCCAAGGGACGATACAACTCCATTACCTGATGGGATAGAGTGTAGGGCCCTGTCTTGGTCTCGAATATAACTCTATTCCGTTAGCTAGATGTCCCTGCAACAGATACATATTAAACACCTAGGTTGTGATGAAGGCTTGCCGTGCTGAATCACATTTTCCAAGCAAGTTCTAGTACATTCTTTAAGCTGCACACAAGCATCTAGTATATTAAGAGTTCTCCTGGTTTTCTTTCTCTCTACTTGATGTTTACTTTTATGCTTGATGTGACCTTCATTGTACTCCTTGACCCAAATTGATGTCAATTGCATATCAAATATGCTTCAATCCTGATGATGACCTTTCACGGTTTATGCCAGAGTCCATATGCTGGCTACACACACGTGTCTTAATTTTAACTCCAAGATCAATTCAGCTTCTGTGTGACTACTTGTTTGATCTTTGCCCACATACTCCTCTCACTACTTATTTTAAACACTGGGGCTTAGACTGTACCTTGAAATTGTGTACTGGTATGAGTTATATTCTGTGTATGAACTCTATGCACTCAGCACTGCACCACACACCTTACACAAACCAGAGCGCTATGTTATTGTGTATAGCAGCTCATTGACTCAATAAACCAATACAATCTCAGTTTATATGTGTTTTAAATTGTATTTTGGTTGATTGCACATGGTTAACACATTTCACATATATTTTATATATGTGTTATTAATTCCAGAATGTATTGTAATAAAGAGGAACAAGTGCTTCATGTTACTTTGTCCATTGAAGCAACACCCTCTTGAGAATGTTTTACCCTGTTGTGATATCCAGTAATCCACCCTTGCAGCATACAACGCTGGTCCCCACTAAGTCAAACAGGGAAGGGTCGATTCTATCACTAGGCGATATTATCAGCACGCCGATGCTTTTGTCTTCACCTGAGGAGCCAGGTACTACTCTGCCTCAACCCTGAGATTCAGGGGTTTTCCAGGGTGCTGTCAGTATTTTACTCAAGATATGTCTACCATGGTCCATACCATTCGTGACACACAGAATCTGCACAACCATGACACAATCAAGCCACTTAGGTTTCAAGCTCCTTTCTTAAACAAAAATTTAAATAAAATGTTATTGTCAAAATGACACACAGTGGAATATATGTGGCCCATTAAAAACCATCATCTTCACCAGTAGAATTAAATATGATCTAAACACCTGGCAGCCTCAAAGACGGCAATATACAATGTGAAGACTTTGTGGGTTGTGAATGTAAACAAAAAAGTCTTTCATCAATATACCGTGGGGATAAGGTAGACTATTATAATGAGACCTGAGCAATATGAATAAGTAAATGTTTCTTGCAGAGAATTAATCACTTGTAACTTTTCATTATTTAGACAGTTTGCTTTGACTTACGTTACTACAAGCAGTTCTGTAGTAAATTACTTGAACACAATTGGCCAGAATGCCTGATAATTGACAGAACGTGAGCAATGCTATATAGGCTGAAAGAAAAAAGGGACTTCTTTACTGTGAACAAGACTGTAAGGTCGGAATGAGTTGCTGCTGTGGTGCTGTCTAGCGCTATATGTCTTCACAATACAATTAGGTGATTTATAGCTCCTGGAGTGCGTCATTATTGTCATTTGAAGAAAGAAATATACAGAGGTGGGTCCACCCTCTACACCCTCTACACCAGCACTAGCTGATGAACAATCCACATTTGGGGCCACATTGCTCGTAAACTTGGGAACTATCTGGAGTTGCCTTCCCTATTTTGCATAATTTATGCGGTACTCTAAGCGGTACTCTAAGCCTGAAAAGATAAATAAATTAAATATATATATATATATATATATATATATATATATATATATATATATATATATATATATATATATATATATATATATATATATATATATATATATATGTATATATATGCCACGAAGCTCCTCCCGAAAGAACGAGCAGAGACCCAGGGGAACTGTTGGAGGCTCTTTAATGAAAAATAATGGCGGATGCATTTCTAGCCGGTGTTTGGCCGTCGTCAGCGCCACAAGCCTCCAAAGGTGGAATGCACTCTGCTGATGAGCGCCGCCGTTTCTGAACTCGTGTTAGCGAGTTCGCACCGCCCCCTCAAAGTTGAAGCACACCTGTGCAGAGTCCTTAAATGTCAAAGGAAACTACAAGTCCTGTGTTGCGGGTCCCCGGGGATGTTGCTCGGGGGAAGGATCGGTGGGAAGGCATCCACTGTGCTCAGCAGAGTTACAGCAATGTGTGCCCAAAAGAAGAAAAAAAACCAAAATGAGATGGTTTAAATTCTGTAGGTTTGTAATCCATTAAAAGTCCTCCTTGGCTCCCCGTACCACCTCAGCTTGAGGTTCCAGGGGATACATACGGCAGGGACTACGCTGTCAGTGCAGGCAGCCCAAAGCAAGGTCGGATGACCTCATCACCACCAACTTGTGTCCCCAGGTTCCAAAGCGGGCTTAAACTGTTCAAGGTGCTCTTGAAAAGGGTTGATTGTAGCAGGGAACTGCCACAATATGTATATATATATGTATATATATATGTAATTTCAGCAATGCATGTGATATTGCATTTCAAATTGTACATCTTGAATGTATGCCATTGGATTTGTTATGGTTTGTGTCATTACAGAACAAGTGTGTATTATGTTGGTAATTTGCAATATGTCAGTATTAATTAGAGGATTCAACACTAGTTCTTTGGTATTTCAAAATGTTAAAAGTCGACTTGTAATTGGTCGCATAACGCATGTTTCCTATGATGGTTGGCTAAACATTCTGTGTTAACAGACTCGAAGTGAGCAGTGACACGGTAGTGTTTCTTTTCTGTTTACATGTGTATACGACTTAAATAACGGTCCTACAATGGTGACTCTGTGTGTAAAAAAGTCCGGATTCACAGCCGAAACGTGTTACATGGAACCTCAAATTGGACATTACCTAAGCCTATATCCGAAGAGCTCTACACCCACCTATACTCAAGTACTTCTTCTCCCTCCCCTCTCCATTCCCACTTCCCATTTAGATTCGTAACTGTTTTCTTGCGCCGTTTCCTTGTCTCCCCGTGCACCGTTTGCCAAAGTTCTTATACTTTCGAGTAAAAATGAATGTCCTTAGGCGCTAGAGGGCGCACCAGCTAATGGCCGCACTCTAGTGAGGCTCTGGCTGCCTGGCCAGAAGGATCCTTGATTTATCCTCTTATCCTGCGGGCGGACGCCCAGAATTTGCAGTGCAGGTCCACCTACCCGAGCTGCACCTCCGGTCCAACTTTGGAGGAAATCCGACGTCAGATGCCGGAGTTGCGCTGCTGGGAGTCCTGACCGATGTGCGCTGCTGGTTCCCGCTGCTGAGGCGTCCGGACACCTGACCACGCGAGGCCGCGGCTCTCCACGAGGCGGCTGGGCCTCGGAGCTGAGGGGCCTGTGTCACTGACGGAGGATTCTGCTGAGAGCCCTGGCGCGGCGCCGGAGGTGAGTCACTCCCCCTGCGAGGTCGCGGTGGTGCGCTGGGGCGCTGCTTACTGCCCTGGCGGGCCGCTGCAGGACCGGGTGACCCTCGCGGCGCCGGCCTTGATCTGCCGAAGGGGGCGGACATCTTCCCGACATCGGGCCTCGGGGCCCCGCGGGTGCCCCTGTTCTCCTGCTGCGTCCTAGGAGTGGGAACCTACGAGGCAACAACACACCCCCGGAGGGCATAGATTTTGCCCAACCTGTGGCCCCTGCTTCCTGCACTCGGCGCTCGGGCCTCCAACCACGTCCTGCGGCCTACCGCCACCCCCCACTACCTCGCCCTGGACTCCAGACCACGGAGCCTGACGCTGCTCCTCATCGCATCGCCCGCAGCTCCATCATTGATGCGGGGGCCCTGAAGGGTGAAGGAGTGGCTGCCTGTGATTCCTCTGCCCTCGAGGAGCTGATACCGCCATTTCCGCGTTCGCTGCGAGTGGGGCCGCCTGGACACGCCAACTGGGTCCGGAGCAGTGGGCACGGTCATTGGCACCGGTCACAGTGCCCGGGAGGGGCTCACAGCTAAGCCAAGATGGGCAAAAATGATAATAAGCAACCCAAACTCTCTTTCGAGCCAGCAGCTGCCAAGAAACCGTTACGCAGCATGGACCGGGACCAGTGGAGCCTCGAACCCGTCGGGCACTGAGCCCCCCTCCGCCCCCTTGGCCCCGGAACTGAGACTGATGATGGAGGAGATGCGGCAGGGCTTCGCCACGATAGTCGACAAGGTTGACCGCTTATCATCCCGAATGGACGGGGTTGCACAGAAGCTGGAGGTTCATGAGGAGCGCCTGGGGGAGGCGGAGAGGCGCATCTCTACCTCGGAGGACACGGCCGCTGCCCACGATACGCGCCTCACTAGAATGGACAATATCCTGAGAGTTATAGCGGCGAAGAACGAGGAGTTGGAGGCGAGGAGCAGACGCAACAACATTCGCGTCACGGGGGTTCCAGAATCCACCAACACTGGGCGCATGGAGGACTACGTGGAGCGCATCCTCCTCACGGCAGTGGGTAAGGAGGCCTTCTCCAGCCAATTTATTGTGGAGCGGGCGCATCGCTCCTTGGGCCCGGTCCCCAAGCCGGGGGCGCAGCCGCGGCCCATCATCGCCCGGTTGCTTAACTACCGGGACCGCGACACGGCACTTCGCGCAGCCCGCACGCATCGGAATCTAACTTGTGACGGCGTACAGTTCTCCCTGTATCCGGACTTTACGCCCATGGTGCAGGACCAGCGTAGGAAATTCTTGGACGTGAAGAAGAAGCTGAGGGACATGCAAGTGGACTACGCGCTTCTGTACCCAGCGTGGCTCAGGGTGACCCACCAGGGCAAACAACACTTCTTCGTGAATCCGCAGCAGGCCGAGGACTATGTTCGAAAACTGCGCACTGCCAGGAGGGGCAGACAGGATGAAAGGGAGGGTGAGGCAGACGTGAACCCTGCCGAGCACGAGGAGTCCTAACTGTGTCCTTGTATACATTCGACCACTGCCTCCGACGGATGGTACGGCGGCTGGACCTAGAGCTGTGATGCCTGCTACCGTCGGGGTGGCCCGGCCCTGCCGGAAGTAGCATAGTTGATGGGCTTGCGGTATTGTTGATTACTGTTGAACGACACCTGTTTTTTGTGCATTTTTCTTGCCCCTCTGCTGGAGGTGCTCCAGGACTGGGCGATCCGACGGCGGGACAGAGACAGAGATGAACAGCGGTTGCCCCTGGGATGGGCCTCATGCACCCTTTTTGATGTTTCTGCCGGTATGGAGGGAGGGGTTGGAAGAGGCTGACCTGCAATATGGGCTATAGCCTGCAGGGATCACACATGCCAGGCACCACCCCACCTTCTCTGTCTTCCCCGTATGGTGCACGAGGGTCGAGAGTGGAGAGTTGGGGTGATTGGGTGCATTCCTCTAGTGTCCTTAAGAGGGGATTCCCCAAAAGGTTTTTCTATTGTTCTTGTGTGTTGGGGGCGGGGTGGAGGGGGGGGTTGCGGAACTGGCAAGATTGGGTTGCTTCAGTGGGCGGGGGGGGAGCTGGGAGTCAGGGGGGGGGTTGTTGTGCATGGTGGGAGGGGTGGGCACTGTTTGTTGGGATGCGAGATGTTGAAAGCAGAACTGATGTTGCGGAAGACTTTAATGACAAGTGTGCAGGTACTGGAGTTCGTGTGTATGAAAGTGTGGCTGCTTATAGGCGGAGAATGTTCTTGACGGCGGAAAGATTTGTATCAGGTGCATCTAGATTGAGGATTGCAGCATTGGCCGAACGCTCCTTTCAGGGATACTGTGACCAACACAGGTGATGATACGTCGAATACTGTCTCAATAATGTCCTGGAACGTCCGTGGCCTTAATAACCCCCGCAAGTGCAGGAATGTGATTGCTTATTTAGATCGACACAATGTGCAGATAGCTATGCTCCAGGAAACCCACCTTAACCCGACTGGCATTCCTAAGTTTGCGAGCAGATGGGCGAGTGTGAGAGAGTTTTCCTCCTATTCCACGTACTCTAGGGGGACTGTCATTTTAATCAATAAACGGCTGCCGTTTCAGAAGCTGGTAGTGCGGGCGGATAGAGAGGGGAGGTACGTCATCCTTTGGGGGCGATTGGGCACTGATGTCATAATGCTTGTTAATAGTTATGCGCCTAATGTTGACACTCCTGGTTTCTTTTTGTCACTGTGGGGCCATGTACTGGAAATTGAAGCCACTCACATACTTTGGGGGGGGGACTTCAACCTATCGTTATGTCCCGTAGCGGATAGATCGGACGGTAGTGCACAGTACAACACTAACGCCAGGGATACACTTCAGGGCATACTGACAGAGGCTGGGCTAGTAGATAGCTGGAGGCACACACATGCATCAGTTAGGGAAGGCACACACTTTACGGCACATACACGCTCGTGGGCAAGGATCGATTATTTCTTTGTCTCGCGAGGCCTCGCTGGGGGAGTTGTCCGTGTGAAACATCTGCCTCGTACCTACTCGGACCATTGTCCTGTTTTGACAGTCTTGGTGATGCCGGGGTATACTAGGGTGCGACCGCCGTGGCGGCTCTTTCCCTCAGCCTTGCTGGACCCTGTCTTTAGGCAAGAACTGGGAGAGGAGATTGAAGCCTTCTTTCCGAGAAACAAGGGATCGGTCGACAAGGTCGAAACGATCTGGGAAGCCTTTAAGGTGACAGTGAGGGGGATCACGATCTCCAAAAGTTGCGGTATACTGAAGGACATAGTGCGCACATTAACTAAGATCGAGACAGAGCTTAAGGCGCTGGAGGCAGAGATGATCAGTAACCCCAGCCCTGACCTAGCGGGGAAGTTCAGGGCTCTTTTGTCGACCTATGAGGAGGAAGCGGCCAGGGAAACGAAATTCCGGGGCAAATACTGGACGGCTAGGCGCTACTGTGAGGGGGACCGTCCGGGGAAGGTGCTGGCTGCTCTCACGAGGCACCAGCGCTTCGCCACCCATATCCTGGAGATCTCTGATGGGGAGGGTAGGACTTACCAGGATTCCCAAGGAATTCAAACCATCTTTTTACAGCACTACCAGCGCTTATATTCCACGCAGCAGGTGGGTGAGGTGGAGTTCGGTACTTTCCTGGATGACATCGCACTCTGCTGGCTTAGCGATAGCCATAGGGCTTTCTTAGGATGCCCGTTCGAACTGGATGAGATCAGAGAGGCGATCATGTCCCTTAGCAATGGCAAAGCGGCGGGCTGGACGGCCTACCGGCCGAATTTTATAAATGTTACATCGATATAATGGCGCCGGTGCTGAAGGAGGTCTTCGAGGACTCGCTCGAGGTAGGGATACTTCCGGGCTCCATGAGAGAGGTAGCGATCACGTCACTTTTGAAACCGGGAAAGGATCCGAAGGACACTGATGCCTATCGCCCTCTGTCACTGCTGAACTGCGACGCGAAGATCCTCGCGAAAGTGCTGGCGACCAGGCTGTCCCTACTTATGAATACCCTGGTGCTGCCGGACCAATCTGGCTTTGTCCCGGGGAGGACCACATCCCATAACCTACGCACACTGTTCTCCCTGATACCCACCATCTCGCCCGACTTGCCGGTCGCTGCCGTGTTCCTGGACGCCACAAAGGCGTTCGATTCGGTGGAGTGGGGTTACCTGATAGCTATTCTGAGCAGAATGGGGTTCCCCCGGATCTTCATAGCCTGGGTGCAACTGCTCTACACCTCACCGGTCGCCAGGGTCATCGTCAACGGGGTGCTTTCGGCGCAGATGCCGATCACGAGGGGGACTCGGCAGGGTTGCCCCCTGTCACCCCTGCTTTTCGCCTTAGCGATAGAGCCATTGGCTTGCAGAATTCGGCAATTGCACAATGCCAGTGCCTTTAACTGTCTTCAGCGGCAGATAAGTATTTCCCTCTATGCAGATGACGTTACTTTGTACGTACGTCACCCACAAGAACACCTTAATTCGCTACTGAGGGAATTTGTGGCGTTCGGTGGCATGTCCGGGGTACATATAAACTGGAAGAAGTCGCAATTCTTCCCTCTCACGGTATCGGTAACCCGGTTCCCGCTGGATTACCCACTGGAATGGTGCAGCTCAGACTTGAGATACCTGGGCATAGAGGTGTCGCTCGATAAAGACGTTACTGTCCGGTCGAATTACGGGGTGGCTATCTCGCAGTTGACTGATAATGTGTCCCGCTGGCGGGCCTTGCCGATATCGATGGCAGGAAGAGCTTCCCTGATCAAGATGGTCGTCCTCCCGCGGTTCTTATATCTATTCCAAAACATTCCCTACTACCCGGGGGCCTATTTTTTCAAACAGCTCCGCTCTGAGCTACTGCGCCTTTTCTGGGGTGGTAAGCAACCACGCCTTAGCTGGAGGGTCTTAACGCAGCCATACGACAGGGGCGGATTCGATGTGCCCGTCATGGAATTATACTATCTCAGCGCTCAGGCTCAACACTCCTACCACTGGGTTAACCCCGCTCCCTTTATGCCACAGGTCGCTGCTGAAGACTGGATCGTTCATCCGCTCCCGCTCAAGGGCATGCTGATGGGACTGATCGGGGATGTTGAGACGCCCGCTACCACCGTCACCTGCACTATTGATGCCTGGCGGAGAGTAACTAAACTGCTGGACGCCCCCATGCTCTATTCCCCGGCACTGCCCCTTGCATATCACCCAAAACTTTCTCTTTTAACGGAAAACGGATTTCGGTCCATGTGTAAACGCATACACCTTCATACCTGGGGAGACCTATTTCAGGACGGAACGTTCCGTACCAAGGAACAGCTGTTCCAAACTACTCCTCCGACGCCCATGGAGGTGTTTTATTATATCAGGCTCCGGCAGGGTATGCGCGAAATACTCCCCAACTTCCCGGAAGAACCTGGGACGGTACTGCCATTGCATGTCATGCTCGTCTCCGATGGCAAGCACTTAGTGTCTAAATTATACGCCGCTATACGTGGGCAACGCCCAGTGATACTGCCGAAAGCCCGGACTAACTGGGACTCTGAACTGCCATCTGCACTTACGGATGAGCAATGGAGCTATTGCTGCGCAGTCACGGCTAGGATTTCCTCCAGCTGTCGGTTGAAAATTATTCACTATAAGTTTGTGCAACGCTATTATTATACCCCAGTCAGGAAACTTCGGTTTCATCTCTCGGAGGATGATAGGTGTGCTAGGTGCCGGGCGACTGGCGCGGACTTCCTTCATCTGGCCTGGGAATGTGGAGCCATACAGACTTATTGGGAACAGGTACACGCCGCACTCCAGATAATGATTGCTGGCCCACTACCAATGGAGCCAATAGTGATGCTACTGGGGTATACCAAGCAAGTGCCCAAACCGGACCGCAAATTTGTCGACATTGTGCTGCTCCTCGCTAGGCGGAGGATAGCTTGCAGGTGGGGGAGAGGGAGAGCACCAAAATTTAAGGACTGGCTCGACGACCTCACATACTGCCAGGACCAGCATGGCGTTTACGCGGAACTGTTACCCGCCCGATGCGCGCCTAGCGATTTTTGGTCCCCCTTACAAGTGTACTGGCTGTCTCAGACGACGCACAGCGATTCCTCTGGAGATGACGAACCGGTCCCGAGCCAGTGAGCGTGTAGGTTGCTGCTTACCGCATTCACCATACTACTTCTCACATGGTTAGAGGTAATTTACACCACCTGCATTGCATAGGGTAGTCGTGATAATTGTTTCGGACTGATATTGAGGGGGCTGGGAACATTCGTAGGCCTGTTGACACTGTTTTAGGAGGGGACCTCTCTTACTCATCCGAGTCTTGGGATTGTGATAGTCGGCGCACGCACTGTTGGCCACACATACTCGTGGATGTAGGTGACACTTGCGAAGGGGAACGATGAGCGCGGCTTCGCTCTATGGTGGGTCCTGCATGTCCCTACACTAGGCGTTGGTTGCGCTGCTTGGCAGGGGTGCACACGCTCACCGTGCGGGTGGTACAAAAGCTGCACGTAATGACATAGCCTGCTGACTGGACAGATCACGGACGATTGAGGATTGGTGGGTGGTGGCGGCGCCGCCCCTGATGGCAGGTCCTCATGCCTGTAAGCGAGGGGGTGGTGGGGGTCATCCGCCTTACACCCGAGACTGTAGTGGGGGGGTGGATCCTTGTATACTGGTGTCTCTTTGATGTACATATGAAGCTGTACCTGTGATGTACTTGACCGAGTGAAGCTGCTTCCTCTCTCTGGAATGTACCACGATTTTCGTTGTAATGAATTGCAGATGCTGTCACCGTCATGTTTTTTGTGCTGAACGCAACTAATAAAGGTTTAAAAAAAAAAATAAAATGAATGTCCTTCATTTTCGGAAATTAAACAAATGCAGTATCGCCATCCCGGAGCCCTTCTGACTGACTTCTTCATTTTGCTTTTCCTCTGAAATGAGGCACATAGCCATGGTGCCAACAATGCAGGAGAAGCCTGCCTGGCAGAGCTGTACATGACGGCTGGATTCCACACCCATGATCTCAAAGCCTGAGCTCGTCGCTCGCATTAGGCTGTAACTACAGCCTTGGCAGGTTCAGTTCAACTAAAAAAGCACGCGATAGTGTCCAGTAGCAAATGTTCAAATGATTAGAATTTTTGTGGTGAAACTTAATCTGACAGGTTTATCGAAAAGATGATTTGGCACCTAAGCGAGTCACTTTGTCTGCACCCTTTTGCACTTTAACATGCTTTAAAATAATTATCTCGTGCGTTTCTAAAGCTGTAAGCAAATACAGACCCACTCTGCTGAATCACAGGAGCAACTAAGTGATGTAGAAGACAAACAGGTCAGGCGGAAAATACAGCAACAAAGGTGGGGCAAACAAGTGCCTTATCATTACTCAGGAGAGAGAAAATACATTCTGCAAACCCATTAAAGCTGAAAAAACATAACCTAACCAATCCCTCGGCGGTACTAGAAAAAGCAAATAGAAAGTGCCAGGTCCCTGGTGATTCCAAACCTAGATATATATATCCCAGAGCATCTCTCACCCATGAAAGTGCCACAGAATGAACTAGTGCCACAAAGAGAACAGAGGGCCTGTATTTAATACCACCCACCAGTGAGACAACAAACTTGCAACTCAGAACAACATTCGGTTGAGCAGAATGCACAACTTACCAGAGAAACCAAAAACAGTTCTAAGCCAGTCAAGAAAGAACCCAGGGGCATATTATCAACGGCCAGCGCAAATTATTGGTGGCCGCTCTTAGTGTGAGATTTGTTATTGACGGCTATCGCTGGAAATTATCGCCATGCTAGCGCTGTTTTATCAACGCATAGCGCAATGGCAATTATACCAGCGATAGCGATGTTTTCCATGAAACAACTCTGGTTTTCCAGCGATGTTTCATGGAAACTGGCGATAACCTTGCTGATACGACCCTGTGGCCGTATCAGCATAATCCACCTTCAATTTAAAGTATAGGTAAGTCAGCATTTTTGCAGATGTAAGTTTTTGTCGAAAACCGCGGTTTTCGCCAAACACTAACGTCTACAAAAATGCCTGGGCCTCCTTGTAAATAACGCAATGTGCACATCAGCGATAATTTACAAGGAATACTGCCCAGTGATGCCCACTTTGCATCTCATTAGAGATGCAAAGCGAGGCGTTGGGAAATCGGGTGATAACATGCGACAATGCATGTTAGCACCAACTTGTAAATAAGGCGATTAAAATATTGCAGTGCGAGGGCGGCGATACTGCCCTTGTTAATATGCCCCCCAATGTTTTATGAGTAATAGACAAGACGTTGTATTGAACTCTACCACTTTTTCTTTGAGTGTGTAGTGTGCCCCAAAATAGTTCTACATACAAATATGGTCTAGTGTAAGGCAACAGCCGAAACGCGTCGACCGTTCTGTTTGGTTTACACAAGGTGTTAATGAAATAAAGTACCTGAAAAAGGAATTCCACTCGCATTCATGGATATTTCAATAGTCTAGCCGGTTATTGATTCATTAGCAGTTTATTGTATATTCCAGTATTACCCAACATGTTCCAGTATCTCCAGAGACCCTGTCTCTGTGAACAAGTTCTCTGGAGAGACTGAAAAGCGTTGGATATTACTGCCATGGTAGAATAAACTGCTAATGAACCAATAACCAATTGGACTATTGGACTATCCGTGAGTGCGAGTGGAATTCCTCATGGGAAACGCTGCTGCTATTTAAAACGGTTTGACTCTGCCGTACCAAAATCGCACTGACTGAGAGCGCCCGTAAGTGTCGGAAATGGGGCCATGATGAAGAAACAAAGCAAAAAAAAAATATATATATAGGCTCAAATTTCACTTATACAAAACCAGTGAAATTCAGCAGTTATAGTTAGCTGAGCTAACTATAATTTACGCTCCTGCAATGCACTGCTTATGACCTCACATATTACATCATTCATGACATCCTTAGTGACACCACTGATGACATCACCAGCCTGCTCACTTTTCTTTTTGTTCACGTTGTATTGGTACTCTACTCAAGTCGAGTCCCAAGATGGCTGCCAACACTTCCTGGTTGAAGTGTTGGCAGCCAATCAGAGCTTTGCATGTCACTGCACAAGTTTGTTACTATTCGCGAATTAGCCATGATCACAGATATACAAATTTGGATTTCCTTAAATTTCTCTATAACTTCTGAATGGATTTTCACCGGATAACTGAAAACGTGATCTGCGAACCAAACTCTAACTTTCTGCCAAATTCGGTGTAATTCCGTCCAGCATTTCGGGCTGCAGTTGTGTTCAAAGCTCCTATGGGAATTAACATGGGAAATGCACTTTTTTACCCCCCCTCTTTTTCTCGGCCCCTCATGACATATTGCCCCTAAACTTTTCATGCCCAACAAGAATTGAATGCCTAAATGAAATATGAAAATAAGTGAAATGACACAGGAGCTATCTTACTGATTGGAAGCTCCAAGATGCTGCAAAATAAAAAACAGCAATAAACTCGAGACCAGGCACCTTTGTATTTTTCAAGTTTAATGTGTCCTGCCTGGTAACGTAGGACAAAACCCCCCGTATTTACACAACAAGAATTAGGGGCACACTTTTTGGGGAAAATCTGGTCAAGATTTGTCAAACAGATCCAAAGAAATAGACAAGTCAAAAAAACGCTTTTCCTATGGAAACATGGTCCTAACTATAACTACCTACTGTCAAACACCAGTAGGTAATATATAACATGTTGTTTCTGGTTCAATTGGTTTAAAAGTTACCAAAAATGAAGTGACACATGTTGCGGTGCAGTGCAAGGCCCTTTGCAAAGGTGGACTGGTCACCTTTCTGCTGCTACTACTATATACGGGTATTAAACTAGTGCTAATGAGGTGGAGCCAATGACCAAACAGTCTTACCAAGTTTAAAAATGACGAAATAATGAAGTAATACTATTTCAAAATGTGGTGCATTATGCAGCATAATTTCCCATTTCTTGCTGCATAATTTACTCACCCCTGCTGCATAATTTGGCCCTCTCCTGCAGCATAATTCCAGTGGCCCTGAAAATGATATAGTGTTCTTTAGAAAAGTGTGCCTTTTTGTGAATCTCCCAAAGCTAGACACCATTTTGAGCATGTTAAGTTATGCTTTCTGCCTTTCGTTTACATTCAGCACGTCATTATTTTTCACTGAACTCATGAAAGTGCTAATTTATCTAAACAATGACTTTGCTAACCCATAAGGTGACGCAAGTCTGCTACAAGCCACATGATATATTCGTTTCAAGGCGTGACAGTGGATATGTAAAATAAACAGGTAGACCAAGTTGACATATTTTCATCATGCTTGTTCATACTGGTTGTGTCTTGGATTAATGGAAAGTCCCCCATGTAGGTTATAGGTCAGTGGTCAACTCTATATAACCCCACTGAATTATAGAGGTCTTCGGGCCATGTTATTATGAGAGGTAAGCTAGACTGCAGCAGCCTCCACTCTCATGCTGAGAGTTGGCAGGGAGGAAAAGAGCTAATCTCAGCTGACGTGTTTCCTTCCAAAAACTCTCTCCCAGCTGAAGTCTGATAACTACAGCTGCTCCACTGTGCACATGTATGCAGTGTGCTGAGTCCCAAGAAACTCCAGAGGAAAATTAGCTACCCCATACCCTCATACTGCAGCATATAGAAGCAGTCTTTAGTGTGTTAGGCAGGGAGGATCATTCTACTTCTGTTAGAATTATTCGTTTTATTCCCACTGCTAGCAACATACATAAATGCTGTTTTGATTATTATCTGTGTGTTTATTAGTCAAGTACTAAGCAACAGGATAAGACTGATAAAATAAAACTCTTTTAAATGTATATTGGGGCTTTTCTTAGTGCAGTGTTTGAGTGTGCGATACTAAAGAACAAAATTGGATTTGAATCACCCTTGTGTCCTTGAACTATTAGTACCCAGAAAGCACAGACACAACACCAGCAAGTATGCTCAGTGTGGTTGTGTGTGGCTAAAATACCCTAAATTCCCCTGCTCAAGTGATGGTCCAGGCATCTCTGGGTGGGGAAGCCATCCCTGGTAGACCCAGGACAGAGACCTAGGGTACACAACACACCTTCAACTCTTTCGTGAACTGAAGCAGGGTCGGGGTGGTCATGTTGCTCCAGATTGTGTGTGCATAGATGGATAATGCCCATCGCCTTGCTTTCTACTTTTTTTCACTTCTTTGCTGCCAGTCTGATGGTGCTTGGCAAGAGTTGTGCCGAGAGCAGCCAGAGATTCTGAGCTTGTCATGACCTGCACCCCAGATTGGCGGGGTGCAGGTTATGATGGCCGCATAAATTCAGTAGCTGAATGTCAACCGCCTCTCATGGTTCATAAAGACAGGAGCAGAAAGTGAGCAAGGATATTTCATTTCTGAAGTTTCCACTTGTTTGCCCATTCCCTAACCTCTTAGCAACAAGTACAAGGCTTTTAATGGGCTATGGGTTAGATAACAGGTGAACTCTGTGACAACTTTAGGGTGCAAAGGGAGCTCCATGTCACTTTTGCTATCATCAGTACTTTAGTGAAATGATATCCATGTGTTATCCCTGTTATGGGTCTGATGCTCTCATGGCACCCACACAGTCAACACTTTAACACCATCAGATGTCAAAAGTTACATGATGGCACTTCTACCTTCCCTGGCTCTTTGATGAAACAATGACCAAGCATGATCCATTCGGCGACTGATGCTAGCTTGCGACACACATAAACACAAATGCAATGTCAATGCAATAATGAATCTGTTCGGGTCAGCTATTGAAAGATGAAAAAGGATTGGTGAATGCTTGAGGCTTCGCCTATGTGATTAATATTAGGCTGTTTTTTGTTGTAAGTTGTAGCTTGCTGAGTAGTTGTACAATATAAGTTACAGAAAGTCGGTTAAAGTGTTATGACTTGTTTATGTACAAAAAGGGAATATATTGTGTTGTTACTAATGGTATATTGCGGGTAATTTATAGAAATGTTTTTAAAAATTAAATGAAAGACGGAAATAATATAATTAATTGATGTAAAAGCAATATTATTTGTTTAGAGGAGTTCTGACAGCTTTTGGGCCCTGTGCCACTGCACCAGCTGCACCATTCAAATAATGCTCCTAGTGCCTGCAGGATAACTGCATCTGTGGCTGCCTGTTTAGCAGTAAAATATAACAATATTTGAAGCCTTAGAGGAGTTATGACAAGTGTTGTCCCTTGTGCCACTGCACCTGCCGCACCATTCAAATCATCACCTCATTTCCTGTAAAGTAACCACGTTTGTGACTCCCTGTTTGGTGGTAAAATGTTGCAATATTTGGTGTTTACAGGTGTTCTTAGAGCTTTGGGCCTGGGTGTGGCTGCAACTGCTGCACCATTGAAATTGTGACCTTAGTGCCTGCAAGGTAACTACACTTGTGACTGTTTATTTAGTGGTTAAATATACAATATTTGGTGTTTAGAAGCCTTATGACATCTATTTAGCCTGGGTGCCACTTCACCAACAACACCAGTGAAATAAGGACCCTAGAACCTGCTAGATAACTGCATCTGTGACAGCCTTTTTAAGTAGTAAAGTTAAGCAATATTCTGCATTTAATGGGGTCCGTAGAGCTTTTGGCCCGGTGCCACTGCACCGGCTGCACCATTCAAATCAAGCCTTTTTTAATGACACGATAACTGCAATTGCGTCTGCCTGTATAGTAGTCCACCTGCTGCACCATTCAAATCAATCATGACCTTGTTGTCTGCAAGGTAACTGCACTTTTGGTTGCTTGTTTAGGAATAATAAATACTAATATTAGGTGTTTGGTGGGGTGTCGGAGCTTTTGGTCCCAGTAGCACTGTGCCTGCTGTACTATTGAAGTTATGATCCTAGTGCTTGCCAGATAACTGCACTCATGACTGCATGTTTAAGTTTAAAATACAGCAATATTAGATGTTTAGAGCAGTTCTGACAACTTTTGGGACCGGTACACTGCACTATTCAAATAATGGCCCTGTTGCCTGCAAGATGGCTGCACTTGTGACTGACTGTTTAGTAGTAAATTATAGCAATATTTGATGTTTAGTGGAGTTATAACAACTTTTGAGCCCGGTGCGACTGCACCTGCTGCACCTGCTGCACCATTCAAATCATGACCCTAGTGCCTGAAAACTAACTGCACTTGTGACTGCCTGTGTAATAGTAAACTATAGCAATATTAGGTTTTAAGAGAAGTTCTGACAACTTCTGGGCCCAGTGCCACTGCACCTGCTGCACCATTCACTCATGACCCTGTTATCTGCAAGGTAACTGCACTTGTGACTACCTCTTTAGAAGTAAAATATAGCAATTTTAGGTGTTTAGTGGGGTGCCTAGAGCTTTTGGCCCTGGTGTCACTGCACCTGCTGCACAATTGAAATCATGACCCTGTTGTGTGCAAGGTAACTGCACTTTTTTTAATGTGCAATGTTTATTACAACATTTAGAATCTGTTCATAAAGACCAAATGGATTAAGTTGAAAAAATCAATACGATTATGCCTGTATAGTGCAAAGAAAGGCACTGTGGCGTGAATAGGAAATGCCACAAACGTTCTAAGGCTAAAAAATCTGCTTTACACAACTAAGTAATAAAAAAAAGCAAGCATTCCAGCATACTGTTAGAAGCTCTCTGCCTTTTCCGTGGGAAGAGATCTTATCTTGACAGTGAATGGCACTTAAACAGTGTGAACAGCTTTAGTAGAAGTATCCTAAATGTGTGCAGCCAGGGGAAGTTAACAAAACAAAGTTCAACACAAAAGTGAATTAACACAGTAATTCGGGTATGGGAAATTATAAGAGCCCCCTTTTAAGATATATTAAATGCAAGAGAATTAACAAGCACAGCGCAAGCGCTGTGCAGGCGAAACCTTAAAACAGTGATCTTCAAAGCAATTGCAGTGAATATTGCTGGTACTGTGAGCAACCATAGAATATGTAAAACATAAGAAAGTAGCTATTCATCTACCTGCTACCAGCATTTTTTTTTATATTTGCCATTCAGTAGATACAAACCAAAGATAACATAATGGCTGCTATTTATTTATTTCCCAGGAAGCAGCCTTTACAACACGGGCATTACCACGTGCTGTCATTACCACGCTGCTTTTACAACGCAAGTCGTTACAACGACTTGCGCTGGAGGGCACTGTTGGATAGGGAATAGTTTAATTTTCTATTCCAACACCTTCCCTACTGTAACGTGGGCTGGAGTTGGAATAGAAAATTACACTATTCCACTATCCAGCGCTTACAGTGCAAGTCGTTGTAACGACTTGCGTTGTAAAAACAGCGTTGTAATGGCACGCGTGGTAATAGCCCGCATTGTACTGTCACACAACCTCAGACACAGGTTGGACAAATATCGAACGTTCTTTGCTATTTGCACATTCCAAACAACTTACAGAAAAAGCACCAAAGCACACACTTTATTGAGTTAATTAAATCCTTGATAAGACAAGGCATGAACAATTTCACCATAAAGGCAGCTGACACGTGTTTCATCCACAGGACTTTTTCAAGGCTAAAAAGATGTATCCTACTACTACTCGTCGTACCCAAGCACATTGGTAAATTAGTCATACACCATGAGTTCCTTGTTCCAGCAAACACAGTAATTGTGCATCCATCAATCATAACATCAGCGAACATGAATCCATTATCAAAGCGGCCTGTCAAGCAGGTCGATAATGTATTCCTGCACAAGATGTGCCTGCCACTGGTGCACTCGAGAAGAGTCCACATTCTCAGTAGGAAAAAGCCAAAGGCGTAAAAATCCTCCAAGCTGGATGAAGGGTTCAGAGTTTTGAGGAAAACCAAATTCGAGGATCCAATAGAGGAATTCTTTAGTAGCAAGGAGTCAGGATCAGCAAAGGGGCTCTCCCAAACACAATGGCATAGTTTGGAGACGCGATTAGATCAAAGGCAACAATCTCTTCATCATCGCCCAAAGAAACTATGAGAGGAACAGGGATGCCGGCGCGCGTGGTGACTGTGCAGACAGGCCCTGAACCATGGCCGCCGATCAGCGAGGCAGCACAGAGGTCCTGTCACTTATCACAACACTCTCCATTTGTTCTACTGTATATCAAACGCAGCTGCTTTTTTCAATGTGTTCTTTCAATTTAAAACACTTGTGCCATTTACCAAATTCAGATTTAAAAAGAAAGTTTTCCAAATGAAAGCATAAAGACGTATCTTTGCTAATGTGAATGTCAAAATGTAATTTACCTTATTTATTTAGCCATGAGGCACACACAGCGCTTGCAACACTCAGCATACTGTGAATGAAAGGAGAGACAATTTCCAGTTTTGGAATGACTAATTAGCACAGGCATACCAAATTACAAAACAACACCTACACCATATTAGAAGGAACGATGACAGCATCTGACCCGGAACACATGAGAAATCAAAAATAGGCTTCGGGCATAAGGGTCATTAGTAATCTCAACAACTCATCTGTTTGTAATAATTACCCCAATAACTAGTTATTTATACAGTGCTTTGTACAGAGCTTCTATCAGCTCTAAACAAAGTAAAAACAGCTGGTGTATTGGTTAATGTTGTTGCATGTGACTGATGGGAGGCTGAGGTGGCCTTGCAAGGCACATATGAAAGCAAACCATACCTCTAATAGTTTGCTTTCACATTCTTTCACAAGTACCAAATCCACAATTAATCACAATTGAACATGCCTTTCCTTTACCCAGGGGAAGGCTGATTGGCTTTGCCTACATTTCTTTCCTGTTGGCTATGCTGCACGGCATCAGCAAGAAATGTGTTTGGCCCACGTGGTATAGCAGTAGTTTTTAACCTTTCGACCTTTGTAGACCCCCTCTTAATCCTTATTGAAACCCAGGGAACTTGTCTAAAACATTATTTGAAACCGGGGACTCCCCTGAGTCATTGCTAGTATCCAGGAATCCCCACCTCAGCATTTTCGATGACTTGATCATCATTCACAAAACAAATACACAAGAAATTGAATATTTTATTTAATTCACAAGTATAAATTATTATTTATTTATTTTTAATGGGAAGGATGGAGCTTTTCTAAATACAATTTAGTCCACTCCTTGTCCATAGGATAGTCTGTTTGATGCACTTGCATTGCTCCCATTGAACAATCTGAGGATAGTAACTTATTTTTAGCCTCCAATTTGAAATTGCATCACACTTACATAATGTTTTAACATGTTCAATGTTTAATTTTGCTTCTTTATTTATACACACTTTATCAATCTGTTAATATTCAATTTCTCAAGCAGTCGCAGACCCCCTGAGTAGGCTTTGCGGACCCCCAGTGGTCCCAGGACTGCAGGTTAAGAACCACTGCTGTATAGCAATGCCAAAAGGCATTGGAGGAGCCAATGGATTCTAAAGGTGAGACCTATTGGCTTTACCAACAGTTGCCTCTTCTGCGGCAAGTTGAAGTTGAGTTAAGATCGTCCTTGATACGGTGTGTTGATTTAGGCGTGTTGTAACTGTTTGATTGCTGTAGTGTTTCATCACGTAAGTAGTTTGACAAGGAAGAAGAGTTCAGGATTAATGCAAAGACTCGTTACTTGTAAACCACATGCTGCAGGGTCACATCTTCTGGCCACAGTACGTATGGCTCACTCTTTGGGGATGCCACCACCAAGGGGCAAGATGGAAAGGAAATAAAATAATTTGGGTGAAGGCAAAGGTGTCTGTCAACAGATAGAGCCATATCGCATAAAATTAAGTAGCGAAGAGAGGAAATGGGGGCTTGATGTAATACAGGACTACCGGTGAGCGATATATGCGTTTTCCACCATTATGTTTAGATCTCATTCCACTTCAAAGAGGGGCCTTTGTCACTGGAGGGTGAAAGAAGAGCTCTCTCTGTGCCGGTAGGTCTGCATAATGTCCTAGCAAGTTGCAACAGCCTAGACACCAGATGACAAGACACCGGAAGGGGTAGCAGGGATTCTTCTGAGTGGCTCTTGTACACAGGTTATTGATTGACAAAAACACCACTCTCACCCAGCCCTCACCAGACTGACCCATAACCTCATTATCTCCCCCAACCCCGCCCGCTGGCCATGAGCCCATTAGCCCCTATTCTGCCTCTTTTTAACGATTCAAAATGAGTGCTTTAAATGGGCATGTGCTGTCAATTACTGAGTACCTGCACTTCTTTAATTTGAAAGGGAGAGTACCTGCACTTCTTGACACTGCTTCAATACATTTAAAGGGGGTTACCTGCACTTCTTAGTAGCAAACAGGTACTCCAAACAGTAAGTATGTGCACTTTTATAATTCCCTTTAAAGCACTGTTAAAAATACTTGGTTTTGTACATTTAGAAGTGCTTTTTTAGGTATACCGTTAGCCAAAACCTTGTGATTTTACCAAAATTATATGCATAATATACTTACAACTTTTGAGCCCGGTGCGACTGCACCTGATGCACCATTCAAATCATGACCCTAGTGCCTGAAAACTAACTGCACTTGTGACTGCCTGTGCAATAGTAAACTGTAGCAATATTAGGTTTTTAGAGAAGTTCTGACAACCTTTGGGCCCAGTGCCACTGCACCTGCTGTACCATTCAATCATGACCCTGTTATCTGCAAGGTAACTACACTTGTGACTACCTCTTTAGAAGTAAAATATAGCAATTGTAGGTGTTTAGTGGGGTGCCTAGAGCTTTTGGCCCTGGTGTCACTGCACCTGTTGCACCGTTCAAATCATGACCCTGTTGTGTGCAAGGTAACTGCACTTATTTAATGTGCAATGTTTATTACAACATTTAGAATCTGTTCATAAAGACCAAATGGATTAAGTTGAAAAAATCAATACGATTATGCCTGCATAGTGCAAAGAAAGGCACTGTGGCTTGAATAGGAAATGCCACAAACGTTCTAAGGCTAAAGAATCTGCTTTACACAACTAAGTAATAAAAAGCAAGCATTCCAGCATACTGTTAGAAGCTCTCTGCCTTTTCCGTTGGAAGAGATCTTATCTTGACAGTGAATGGCACTTAAACAGTGTGAACAGCTTTAGTAGAAGTATCCTAAATGTGTGCAGCCAGGGGAAGTTAACAAAACAAAGTTCAACACAAAAGTGAATTAATACAGTAATTCGGGTATGGGAACTGATAAGAGCCCCCTTTTAAGATATATTAAATGCAAGAGATTTAACAAGCACAGAGCAAGCGCTGTGCAGGCGAAACCTTAAAACAGTGATCTTCAAAGCAATTGCAGTGAATATTGCTGGTAATGTGAGTACCCATAGAATATGTCAAACATAAGAAAGTAGCTATTTATCTACCTGCTACCAACATTTTTTAAATTTTTTCCATTTAGTAGATACAAACCAAAGATAACATAATGGCTGCTATTTATTTATTTCCCGGGAAGCAGCCTTTACAACGCAGGCATTACCACGCGCTACCATTACTACGCTGCTTTTACAACGCAAGTCGTTACAACGACTTGCGCTGGAGGGCGCTGTTGGATAGGGAATAGTTTAATTTTCTATTCCAACACCTTCCCTACTGTAACGTGGGCTGGAGTTGGAATAGAAAATTAAACTATTCCACTATCCAGCGCTTACAGTGTAAGTCGTTGTAACGACTTGCGTTGTAAAAACAGCATTGTAATGGCCCGCGTTGTACTGTCAGACAACCTTAGACACAGGTTGGACAAATATCGAACGTTCTTTGCTATTTGCACATTCCAAACAACTTACAGAAAAAGCACCAAAGCACACACTTTATTGAGTTATTTAAATCCTTGATAAGACAAGGCATGAACAATTTCACCATAAAGGCAGCTGACACGTGTTTCATCCACAGGACTTTTTCAAGGCTAAAAAGGTGTATCCTACTACTACTCGTCGTACCCAAGCACATTTGTAAATCCGTCATACACCATGAGTTCCTTGTTACAGCAAACACAGTAATTGTGCATCCATCAATCATAACATCAGCGAACACGAATTCTCCTTGCTGGATGAAGAGTTCAGAGTTTTGAGGAAAACCAAATTCGAGGATCCAATAGAGGAATTCTTCAGGAGCAAGGAGTCAGGATCAGCAAAGGGGCTCTCCCAAACACAATGGCATAGTTTGGAGACGCGATTAGATCAAAGGCAACAATCTCTTCATCATCGCCCAAAGAAACTATGAGAGGAACAGGGATGCCGGCGCGCGTGGTGACTGTGCAGACAGGCCCTGAACCATGGCCGCCGATCAGCGAGGCAGCACAGAGGTCCTGTCACTTATCACAACACTCTCCATTTGTTCTACTGTATATCAAACGCAGCTGCCTTTTTTCAATGTGTTCTTTAAATTTAAAACAATTGTGCCATTTACCAAATTCAGATTTAAGAAGAAAGTTTTCCAAATGAAAGCATAAAGACGTATCTTTGCTAATGTGAATGTCAAAATGTAATGTACCTTATTTATTTAGCCCCGAGGCACACACAGCGCTTGCAACAGCCAGCACACTGTGAATGAGAGGAGATACGATTTCCAGTTTTGGAATGACTAATTAGCACAGGCATACCAAATTACAAAACAACACCTACACCATATTAGAAGGAATGATGACAGCATCTGACTCGGAACACGCGAGAAATCAAAAATAGGCTTCGGGCATAAGGGTCATTAGTAATCTCAACAACTCATCTGTTTGTAATAATTACCCCAATAACTAGTTATTTATACAGTGCTTTGTACAGAGCTTCTATCAGCTCTAAACAAAGTAAAAACAGCTGGTGTATTGGTTAATGTTGTTGCATGTGACTGATGGGAGGCTGAGGTGGCCTTGCAAGGCACATATGAAAGCAAACCATACCTCTAATAGTTTGCTTTCACATTCTTTCACAAGTACCAAAGCCACCATTAATCACAATTGAGCATGCCTTTCCTTTACCCAGGGGAAGGCTGATTGGCTTTGGCTAGATTTCTTTCCTGTTGCCTATGCTGCACGGCATCAGCAAGAAATGTGTTTGGCCCACGTGGTATAGCAGTAGTTTTTAACCTTTCGACCTTTGTAGACCCCCTCTTAATCCTTATTGAAACCCAGGGAACCTGTCTAAAACATTATTTGAAACCGGGGACTCCCCTGAGTCATTGCTAGTATCCAGGAATCCCCACCTCAGCATTTTCGATGACTTGATCATCATTCACAAAACAAATACACAAGAAATTGAATATTTTATTTAATTCACAAGTATAAATTATTATTTATTTATTTTTAATGGGAAGGATGGAGCTTTTCTAAATACAATTTAGTCCACTCCTTGTCCATAGGATAGTCTGTTTGATGCACTTGCATTGCTCCCATTGAACAATCTGAGGATAGTAACTTATTTTTAGCCTCCAATTTGAAATTGCATCACACTTACATAATGTTTTAACATGTTCAATGTTTAATTTTGCTTCTTTATTTATACACACTTTATCAATCTGTTAATATTCAATTTCTTAAGCAGTTGCAGACCCCCTGAGTAGGCTTTGCGGACCCCCAGTGGTCCCAGGACTACAGGTTAAGAACCACTGCTGTATAGCAATGCCAAAAGGCATTGGAGGAGCCAATGGATTCTAAAGGTGAGACCTATTGGCTTTACCAACAGTTGCCTCTTCTGCGGCAAGTTGAAGTTGAGTTAATATCGTCCTTGATACGGTGTGTTGATTTAGGCGTGTTGTAACTGTTTGATTGCTGTAGTGTTTCATCACGTAAGTAGTTTGACAAGGAAGAAGAGTTAAGGATTGATGCAAAGACTCGTTACTTGTAAACCACATGCTGCAGGGTCACATCTTTTGGCCACAGTACGTATGGCTCACTCTTTGGGGATGCCACCACCAAGGGGCAAGATGGAAAAGAAATAAAATAATTTGGGTGAAGGCAAAGGTGTCTATCAACAGATAGAGCTATATCTAGTAAAATTAAGTATTGAAGAGAGGAATGGGGGTTTGATGTAATACAGGACTACCGGTAAGCGATATATGCGTTTTCCACCATTATATTTAGATCTCATTCCACTTCGAAGAGGGGCCTTTGTCACTGGAGGGCGAAAGAAGAGCTCTCTCTCTTAGCCGGTAGGTTGCATAATGTCCTAGCGAGTTGCAACAGCCTAGACACCCAATGACAAGACACCGGAAGGGGTAGCTGGGATTCTTCGGAGTGGCTCTTGTAAACAGGTTATTGATTGACAAAAACACCAATCTCACCCAGCTCTCACCAGACTGACCCATAACCTCGTTATCTCCCCCCACTCCCGCCCGCTGGCCATGAGCCCATTAGCCCCTATTCGGCCTCTTTTTAACGATTCAAAATGAGTGCTTTAAATGGGCAGGTGCTGTCAAGTACTGAGTACCTGCACTTCTTTAATTTGAAAGGGAGAGTACCTGCACTTCTTGACACTGCTTCAATACAATTAAAGAGGGTTACATGCACTTCTTAGGAGCAAACAGGTACTCCAAACAGTAAGTATGTGTACTTTTATAATTCCCTTTAAAGCACTGTTAAAAATACGTGGTTTGCAGAAGTGCTTTTTTAGGTATAGCGTTAGCCAAAACCTTTTGATTATACTAAAATTATATGCATAATATACTTACATTAAAGGGGCTTTCAGCCACCTGTCTTCACCCATTGGTCTCCTGTTGTGTCATTCACATTTTGTTTCTGCCCACTACAGAATTCAGCATGGGGCATTGGGTCATCCTACTTCAGCCACTGGTTAACTTCACTTTGAATGACTAGATTTAGCCCTTCCATAAGGAGTACATCCACACACAAGTTAGTTCCCTTTAGTGCGCGGATTTTTGTTTTTATTTTAGTATTATCTTAGTGTTGCATTTGCTTGTAGAGACTGACGTGATAGCATGCACTTTCTACCAGATGAGAGCACAGGGCACACTCCTGGCTCCTGCCAATTCTGTTGTAAATGCCTTTTGAAGTTCCTTTGTTTATCTGCTGCTTTTTTTATACCATACCAGCAGCTCACATGAACTCTGAATATAATCTCATGAATGTGCTCTAACTTTGCAACCCTTACTGTCTGTCTATCGCTCTTTCTGCCCTTCCTTCTTTCTTGTTTCTTACCCATTTCTTCTTTTGGTCCTTGCTTTCTTACTTTCTTTCCTTCTTTTGTTCCTTCTTTCTTTCTTGCCTTCCATTTTCTATCACGCCTTCCTTTCTTTCTTGCATTTTTCTTCCTTGCTCTTTCCTGTCTTTCTTTGTTCTTCCTTTTCTCCCTCTTTTGTTCTTGCTTTCTGCTTTCTTTCTTTCTTCTTCTTTCTTTCTTTTTGTTTGTTTTCCTTTCTTTGTTTCCTGCCTTCTCTCTTCTTTTTTTCCTTCCTTTCTTTCTTGCCTTCTTCTTTATTACTTTCTTTCTTTCTCTATTTCTCTCTTTCTTGCCTTCCTCTTTCTTTCCCAAACACAAGAGGCTCGTAGTCAGTGCCAGATCAATTGGCTTTTAAAGGTTTTTCAGCCAAGACCTTTTGATTTAACTAAAATTATGTTAATGACATAGCTACCTATATGGGTTTACATCAAGACTTCGTCCATTTGGCTGTGATTGTGTCATTCACATTCTTCCTGCTTCCGGTCTAGCATGCATCAAGGATCAATGTGCCAACCCACTTCAGCCAGTGGATGAGTTCACTATGAGTTACAGCTTGTTGCCCTTGGCAAGAAGCACATCCGCATGCAAAGTAAGTCCTTTTAGTGTCAGGGAGTACTTTTGCAATATGAGTCGTTTTGAGACTAAAACAACATGTTTGCTTTTAACCAATGTTTTTGTGTTTAGCAGCTACCCAAACAATAATGTTTTGCAAAATTCATGACAAAACAAGAATTGCAGAAAGGCAGGTGACCACCGCCAGACCTATTGGCTTTGCCAGTGCTTGTTTTATTTGCCAGAGGCTTCTAACAAGAAGTACAGTAACTCAACATATACCTCTATAACAGCTTTGTTGAAATCCGATCTGAAGAAGTGATTTATGTGGTCCAGAAGATTACACGGGGGACTAGGTCTGACAACCGTGCACTTTCACTGGGGCTAGCCAGAGTTGCGGGACGTTCTATGGGGTTGGGGCCGTTTCAAGATATCTGAATTGGAGAACCTCTTTAGGACACACTGTGCCCACAAACCTGCCCAATGTTTGCATGAACAGGAATGTCACGCTCCCGTTCTGTTGAAAACAGCGTCCACTGATGCTCTTTACCTGCTCTTGGAAGGTTGGTGATGAGCTAAAAGGGAAAGAGACGCGCCCAGGTTGCTATAGAAGAAGGCTCCCATTTGGACCATCAGTTGCCAATCACAATGCATGTTATAATTGTCAGCCTCAGTTTCAGTAAACCCTGGTATCACCAGCTGTTCAGTAATCACCATGGAAATGTGCAGCTGTTTATTCATGAATAAAGCCTGTTACTAAATATTCCCAGAGTGGCAGGTGCACCTGTGATCTCCATTCCATCCGAGCCCCGGAGATGCTAACTTGCCCAGGATTACACTGTGTTTAAGTGACTAACCCGGGATTACATTCTTGGATGCCTACTCCCAAGACTGGCAGCTTAGCTGGCCACGCCCCTTACCTATACCCTCGCACTGTAGCTTCCACTGGTTGTCACACTGGTGCAAACCATGTGCGCATTGATGCTCTGAGATGAGATCCTGAGGTGTGACCCTCATTGTGCGCTCATTCAAGGGACTCGGATGGAATGGAGATCACAGGTGAATCCCCAGAGGTTCACTAATGTTCTTGACTGCTGGGGGTATGGGGAGGAAGCTGGAAGGTTTGTGGGTAGGTAGGGATGATTTAAATGAGTTTCCTTTCTCCCATATGCATGCAGACAGTACTATGGTGTGGACTCCTGCCCTCAAGACCTTACTGGCCATAGTGGGCACCGGGCAATCCCCCGGTGCGCCGCACGGGTGAGGGCCGGTTTTGGGCCACTTGGGGACGTTTTTGTTACAGGACCGTTTTTGCAGCATAACTGCAAAATCGGCCCTGTACCAAAATCGGCCGAAAACCGGTCTTGGCAAAGAGCTCGGCACCTCCAACCCCCCCCCCCGAGTTGGGGGGGGGCGAGCACTTTGCCAGGGCCGGTTGTGGTTTCCAGTCCGGCCCTGCCTGGCCTTGCCCTCTCTGTTCTCTCTCTCACGGGTTCCCCTGCCATGTTTTTCCTCTTCACAATGTCCCTAGTGCAGTGGCGTAACACAGGCGTTCACAGCCCCGAATTGCGGGGGGGGGCCCACTCGCTCCAGATACCCCCTCATTCAGTGGCGTAATGAAACTTGAAGGGGCCCCCCTGCAAAGCACATAAAGTGCCCCCTGCGGCCCAGCCCACCACCTACCACTTTGCCTTCCCACCCAGAAATCTAGTATATTTTGATTTGAAACCTCCAACATTTAAATGAGAATACTGTGCCTACTGTTTAAAGTTAATGGCCCTGAGAAGGCATAGATTAAAGAGTGCACAATGAATGATGCAACAGTGTGAGAGTAGGGTAAGAGGAGCGACTGCAGGGTGAGTGAGGTGACCATATGTAAATGCCATGGTACTTATAGAGCACACTGTCACCAGACGGTCACCTTGCGGTGTCACCTATTCGGCTTCCTGGCGCTGATATTCATACCGCTGTGGAACCCCTCCTGGCTTTCCCTGTGAAGTGTCCACCCCTGGGCACCCCCAGGGTGAAGCCAGGCATCCTTAGTGCTGTTGGGGCCAGTGTGGAGGCTAAGCAAGCTATTGCCCAGAGTTGCAGCGTGGGGCCTGGGATTAGAATAGGCACCGAAGCGAGAATTAACAGGTCTGAGGAAATTGAGCCCGAGACCCCGCCGAGGCGGGAATCAAACCCTGGTCCCTGGCCAGAACTCTGCATCAGGGTCTGCCGCTCTAACCATTGAGCCACACTCCTCCACTGTAAGTGGAGAGTTGACCGAAAGAATGCATTGTTAGTGATGGGCTTATTTGAGTGAGATTGCAGATTGAGCAGCGAGGGGGACAGGTGAGTGGAGTGTGACATGCGTGCAGGGTAAGTAGGGTGCTTGTGTGACTGCAGGGTGAGGTACAGGGTGAACAGCACAAGTGCACTGTGAGTGCAGAGTGATGACTGAGTGCAGGGTCAGTGGGTGAATGGTGGTCAGTGTGAGTGCATTGTGATTGCTGTGAGTGCAGGGTGAGATTAAAAGTGGAGGGCCAGAATGAGGTGTGAGTTGTATGAATGAAGGGTGTATTCCCGGACACTTGTAGTAACTCAGCATGCTCTTGACAGCGGCGTAAGGTTTCAGGTATAAGTTAAACTATTGTTATTCTGGCATTATTAGGGATAGAGAGTGTAGGAAATAATGTGCTGATCGTGCAACAAACTTCCAGTCTTATGATTAGGGTTGCCAGCTCATTATTTTTGAGGCCCTTACAAGACAAAAATAAGCAGTCACCTAAAGCTGTATTTTCAGCACTAATCTTTGCATACTTGGAACAGCAAACATAAATAGAAAACACTTTTAATTGCGTTCTAGGGCTGCCTGAATGATCCATGACTGATAATTAAAGGGAACAAAGACAGAAAAGTCACATTACAAATGAATACATACATTTTTATTTTTAACCCTATTTAGTGTCAAGACTATGTCTTTCAGTGTCTTTAAACAACACATGGCTGGCATTTTTCTTTTGGCAACCCTACTTTATATTCATTTTCATGAAATGCATTCTCCCACTAGAGCAGTAAATGCAAATTTCAAATGTCAGTAATAGGCAGAGTGGGGGCCCAGGGCAGGTACTGGAACCAGAAAACAACGAAGCCTCTGTAACCAGTTTACAAAGGTTTGTAACTATGCAAATGGTCTCTGGCCTCGAGGCAGTTGCCTTCAACCCCCTTGCTTGTGGGCCTGGAAGCTCAGGTCACTGTGACCTGCACCCACCGCATGCACCTTTTAATTTATGAGGTAGGACTGTTATGAGGTAACTCACTGGTGTAACCAACCTCGGCGGGAGAGTGTAGTGCTGCCTGCTTGCGCTACAGAGTTGATGGGGCCCCTGGAGGCTGGAAAACGGGGGCTGCTGGGGGCATTGCTGCCAAGGTTTCAGATTGCCATGTGTGACTGAGGATGATGTATGTTTGATCCCCCTGTCAGTAATATCTATGACATACACAGATAATTCATTTTTCCAATAAAAACTTTACGGACTTAATCGAAATGTGAAACTGATTTGTCTTTGCCAGCAGGCAGTCACAGGAGCAATGTTAATTTTTGCAGACCCCTCAGTCAGAATACTGGGAATATATTGGGGACTCATTTTTACTGCAACAGCGAGAACCTTTACATTCCACCACAGTACCAGCTCTGATTAGGTCTAACAGTTGCTCCCTTCTGGTGGCCACAGAGCCCTTCCCTTCTCAAGTAAGATGGCCACCATGTCTTTCTCAACAAAGATGATTCCCATTTCTCCTCTCTGGAGAATGGATGTAGTCAAAAAAATCTTTAATGAATCTTGCATTCCCCAAGAGTGCTAGCTAATTCTGTCCATTATCAGGCATTCTGGGCAATTGTGTTCAAGTAATTTACTACAGAACTGTTTGTAGTAATGTAAGTCAAAGCAAACTGTCTAAATAATGAAAAGTTACAACTGATGAATTCTCTACAAGAAACATTTACTTATTCATATTGCTCATGTCTCATTATAATAGTCTACCTTATCCCCACGGTATATTGATGAAAGCCATTTTTGGTTTTTAGTTACATTCACAACCCACAAAATCTTCACATTTTATATTGCCGTCTTTGAGGCTGCCAGGTGTTTAGATCATATTTAATTCTACTGGTGAAGATGATGTTTTTTAATGGGTCATATATATTCCACTGTGTGTCATTTTGACTATAACTTTTTATTTCAATTTTTGTTAATGGAGCTTGAAACCTAAGTGGCTTGATTGTGTCATGGTTTGCAGATTCTGTGTGTCACGAATGGCGGGGACCATGGTAGACATATCTTGAGTAAAGTACTGACAGCACCCTGGAAACCCCTGAATCTCAGGTTTGAGGCAGAGTAGTACCTGGCTCCTCAGGTGAAGACAAAAGCATTGGCGTGCTGATAATATCTGGTAGTATTAGAATGGACCCTTCTTTGTTTGAATTAGTAGGGACCACCGTTGTATGCTACCGTTGTATGCTACAAGGGTGGATTACTTTATCTCAGTACAGGGAAAACCATTCTCAAGAGAGTGTTGGTTCGATGGACTAAGTAACATGAAGCACTGGTTCTTCTTTATTACAATACATACTGGAATTAATAACAAATATATAAAATATATGTGAAATGTGTTAACCATGTCCAATCAATCAAAATACAATTCAAAAACACATATAAACTGAGATTGTATTGGTTTCTTAAGTCAATGAGCTACTATACACAATGGCATAGAGCTCTGGTTTGTTCAAGGTGTGTGGTGCAGTGCTGAGTGCATAGAGTTCATACACAGAATATAACTCATACAAGTACACATTTTCACGGTACAGTCTAAGCCCCAGTGTTTAAAATAAGTAGTGGCTGACTGATTGACTCGTCAATCTAAGCGCTGAAGGGAAAAACCAGGTCTTGACCTGTTTCCTAAAGCTAGACTTATTGGATTGTAGTCTATTCGAAGTAGGGAGGGAGTTCCACAGCTTGGTCACTTGGTGGGAAAAGCTCTTGCCGCCCCATCTAACTTTCTTTATCTTAGGGTTTAGTAGCAGCCCGTATTGGCTGACCTCAGACTCTGTGCCGGCGAGTACCAGGAAAATAGCTTTTGAATGTCCACCTCACCTCCTTCATATAGCGTCTTGTGCACAAGGCAGAGGGCTTTAAATTTTACTTGCTGAGGGACTGGGAGCCAATGAAGCTGTCTGATACCAGCAGACGTAGGGTGATGTTTGGGGAGATCTAGCAGCAAACGAGCTGCCGCATTCTGCAAGGACTGCAGTTTAGCAGTTTGGCCTTTGTCTATTCCTAGGTATAATGCATTCCCATAGTCGATTCTCGAAAGGACAATTGCTCCAATTACAATTTTCCTAAGAGTTAGTGGAATAAACGGCAGGATTTTACGCAGCACTTTCAGAGTGAAGAAGCAGGAAGAGGTTAATTGATTGATTTTTTTTCCAAACTTTAGTTCGTTGTCGAACATGAATCCAAGGTACCTGGCCTTAGTCACTGGAACTGGGCAGTTCCCAGCCCCAGAAGGCCACCGTAGTTGGCTCCATACTGAAGGACCCGTCGCAAACTTAATAACCTCAGTCTTTTCGATGTTGAGTTCGAGGAAGTTTGAGTTCATCCAGCCCATAACGGCATTAAGAGATTAACGTAAGAGTACGGCTATAGCGTCCACCCTCTGCATTACGGATACCACTATCTGGGTATCATCACCGTATGAGACTAAGATAAGACCATGCTGTTTAATTAGTCTGGCCAGAGGGCTGACATATATGCTAACAAGGCTGACCCTTGAGGAGCTCCACATGGAAGGCACAAGTTTGCCAACTTAATACCATCTCAGTGAATCAGCAGTTCCCTGGATGCCAAGTAGGAGGATAGTAGGGTAAGAGCTGTTTCTCTAATACCTACTGCCTTCAGCTGCTGCAGCAATAACGCATGGTTGACGGTATCAAATATTTCTGATAAGTCAAGCAGGATGAGGACGGCTCTTCCCCTCCCCCATTCATCAGTTTTCAGATTTCTTCTGTGGCCATTATCAAGGCAGACTCTGTGGAATGTCGTGATTGGAAAACATGTTGGGCGGAGATCACCATCTAAATAATCAATGATTTCCAGATTGATGACATTTTCTAGAACGTTGGTTGGTAATGGGAGGCACGATATAGGGCGGTAGTGCTTGACCTCCATGGGGTTTAGTGTGGCTTTCTACAGGATGGGAAAGCAAAAGACACACATTTGATGGACAGAATGCAGAGCAAATCAAAACATTCACCCCCAGTCAATAGATCTGGGTTAAATCCATCATTCTTTTTCTCACCACGTCACCCCAGTTTAGACCTGGCCATATGTAGATTAGTCTTGACCCTGTGCCTTATGGGAAGAGTCAAGCCTGCACTGCCAAGCCAGGTCCTCCCTGGACCGGAAACAAGTATCCTAGGACTGGTTTCAGGGTTTCACCCCTCATCAGCCAGGATTGCCTGATTCCAGTGGCACAGTGAGCCTAGGACCAACATCAGGGCATACCTGGCGCACTTAGGGCCAGAAAGCAATAGACACACAATTGATGGCTGGAATGCAGAACAAATTAAAACATTCACCCTCAGTCAAGAGATCTGGGTTAAATCCATCATTCGTTTGCTCCCCATGCCACCCCAGTTTAGTCCTGGCCATCTGCAAATCAGTCTTGAACAAGTGCCTCATGGGAGCAGTCCAGCCCAACATGCCAAGCCATGTCCTCTATGGACCAGAAACAAGCATCCTAGGACCGTTTTCAGGGTTTCACCCCTCATCAGCCAGGATTGCCTGATTCCAGTGGCACAGTGAGCCCAGGACCAACGTCAGAGCATACCTGGCGCACTTAGGGCCAGAAAGCAATAGACACACAATCGATGGCCGGAATTCAGAACAAATCAAAACATTCACCCCCAGTCAAGAGATCTGGGTTAAATCCATCATTCTTTTGCTCACGTTGCCACCCCAGTTTAGACCTGGCCATCTGCAAATCAGTCTTGACCCAGTGCCTCATGGGAACAGTCCAGCCCAACCTGCCAAGCCATGTCCTCTCTGGACCAGAAACAAGCATCCTAGGACCGGTTTTGGGGTTTCACCCCTCATCAGCCAGAATAGCTTGATTCCAGATGCACAGTGAGCCCAGGGTCCACATCTGGGCATACCTTGCGCACTTAGGATGAGAAAGCAAAAGACACACAGTTGATGGACGGAATGCAGAACAAATCAAAACATTCACCCCCAGTCAAGAGATCTGGGTTAAATCCATCATTCTTTTGCTCACCATGCCACCCCAGTTTAGACCTGGCCATATGCAAATCAGTCTTGACACTGTGCCTCATGAGAACAGTCCGGCCCGAACTGCCAAGCCAGGTCCTCCCTGGACCGGAAACAAGCATCCTAGGACCAGTTTCAGGGTTTCACCCCTCATCACGGGCATCCCTTCAGGACACGGCAGGAGTACATCCAGAGCTCAGGCGCAGGTTGCTCACTATGACACTGGTTGGTCAACTAGACACTGGATCAATGTTCTTGCAGGCAAAGTTAAGGACATGAATATAGAGCCCCTTTTTTTGGCTATTGACAACACATTGATTGAGTAAGAAGGGAGAATTTGTAGCATGGTTCCATGAATTTACTGCTGGAGTGTGAGAATGCATTCCATTAAACGGCAGCATAAACATGGGGAGGTTGTGGCATCCATTCAGGATTGCATCTCCCAACAATCTGCAATAAGCATTTCATATAAATATATAGTAGGGTTGCCAAAAGAAAAATGCCAGCCACGTGTTGTTTAAAGACACTAAAAGACCTAGTCTACACACTAAATAGGGTTATAAATAAAAATATATGTATTCATTTGTAATGTGACTTTTCTGTCTTTGTTCCCTTTAAATTTCAGTCATGGATCATTCAGGCAGTCCTAGAACGCAATTAAAAGTGTTTCCTATTTATGTTTGCTGTTCGAAGTATGCACAGATAAGTGCTGAAAATACGGCTTTAGGTGACAGCTTATTTTTTTCCTGTAGGGGCATCAAAATAATGAGCTGGCAACCCTAATCATAAGACTGGAAGTTTGGTGCACGATCAGCACATTATTTCCTACATCCTCTATCCCTATTAATACCAGAATAACAATAGTTGAACTTATACCTGAAACCTTACGCCGCCGTCAAGAGCATGCTGAGTTACTACAAGTATCCGGAATGCACCCTGCATTCAGATAACTCACTCCTCATTCTGGCCCTTCACTTGTATGCTCACCCTGCACTCACAGCAATCACAATGCACTCACCCTGACCACCATTCACCCACTGACCCTGCACTCAGGCATCACTCTGCACTCGCAGTGCACTTGTGCTGTTCACCCTGTACCTCACCCTGCAGTCACACGGGCACACTACTCACCCTGCACGCATGTCACACTTCACTCACCTGTCCCCCTCACTGCTCAATCTGCAATCTCACTCAAATAAACCCATCACTAACAATGCATTCTTTAGGCCAACTCTGCAGTTACATATGGTCACCTCACTCACCCTGCAGTCGGTCCTCTTACCCTACTCTCCCACTGTTGCATCATTCACCGTGCACTCTTTAATCTATGCCTACTCAAGACCATTAACTTTAAACAGTAGGCACGGTATTTTCATTTAAATGTTGGAGGTTTCAAATGAAAATATATTAGATTTCTGGGTGGCAGTGCAAAGTGGTCATGCTAATCTCATTTTCCTGCTCACTCCAGTACTCACCATCGCTCACTCATTCACTTATTGTTATTTTGAAATGCTCTTTTCTGCTCCCTGCTACAGGCTCTCCGGTCATACTGCCCCCTTTGACAGAGTCCCCCAATGACAGAGAGAACTCACTCACTCACTCACTCCTTCACTCCTTCACTCACTCACTCACCCACAGCAGTTCAAGATACCGAGATCCTGGAGCAAAATGTCTTTGGGTCTGTACCCTTCCTTTAGCCTCGAGCAAAGGGTTTCACTGATGCAGCCATGTGGCCCTCCTAGGGTGAGCCCTCGGCTCTGGGAGCCGAGTCCAGGATGTCCCTCAGTGGTACTCCGAGGGCACCTCTCTTCCAACCCAATACTTTTACCCTCCCGGGCATCGGTGCGTGGCGGGGGCGCGTGCTTATTATCACTCAGATGTAACTCCTGCCAACCCTCCTTTCAGCGTGTGTGCCCTGAAGCCAGGCCAATGTACCAAGGAGGGAGGGGCGGGTGGCTGAGTCCAGGAGCAGACACTCCCCAGGGGAGGGGGGGGGTGGTAGCAGTCTTCTGCCCCACTGAGCTTTTACTTGGCTTAGGAGACCCACAACAAGGAACCTGGATTTCCAAAGCAAGATACTCAAGCATTTTACTGTCTCCACCATGACTCTCCTCTCATGCGCCACCCTCATATATCTAGCGCCTACCCTCCCCCCAGGGCTTTAAGTGGGATGAATTAACTGAGGGGTCTCTCAAAAGGGCGTGGCCGATATAATTAATAAATCTGTGCTTAGTGCAGCACGCCTGTCTGGTAGTTTGCCTCTTCTGGCATTACATCCAGATATATAATACAGCAAGTCACATTACACTTACAACAAGCCAGGGTTATTGGTTGTGTCAATGGTTGTCAGTTACATAGCATAAATAAGCAACAACCAGGGCTTTGTAGAAATAGCACATTGAAAATGCGCCAGTGCTGAAAAGGTGAGTGTAAAAGAACTGCAACGAATCTCTTTGAGGTGACATCAAAGGCAGTGAAGGGTGGTAGAGTTAGGATTTGCTTTTTGTTATCTCGAGGAATGGAGAGCCCGATAAGGACCCCTCTCAGCACCGGTTTGTAGAACTGCCAGGTGCTGATCACCGGCGAGACCCGGCCCACTTAAAACCCTGCCTCTCACATTCTCTACTCTATGGCTTTCTGGCCCTGTTCTCGCTTCTCCTGCTTCTACTTTCCTGCCCAGTCAACCCGGCCCCATTGGTTGGCTCCGAATAACGCAGCCAAAGTGTCGGATGCATTTTTTAGACGATCCTTGTATTCCTAGGCCCCTCCCTCACTCGCTGTAGTCTGATCTCCCCTTCGCTCTCCCCACTAAGGTTGATGTGGAGTTAATCTGTGCGATCCTAAATCTTTGAACTTAAGATGTTATGACCTGGGGTTCCAGCGTACCCAGTGTCCCATATTCGAATTCACAGCTGGAACCCACGGCCCTCTCCACTATCGGCTGCATATCAGGTTCTCAGTGGCAAAAATAACATCAGGCAGAAATACTGTGCCCATGATACCGCTCTCAAAAATATAGCCACACCAGGTGTGGATTTTTGGATATTAACTCCAATGAGGTGATTTTTTGTGTGAATGATATTTACAACAATTTTAGTCAGACGCTGCTTAATTTACAATATTAGGCTATCATATCTTCCACGGTGCTTTGTAATTTCACTTTTGTGGTTGTGTGGGCAGTTTGTTAACAGACCACGAATTCATTGAGTTCACATCTTCGTGATACTGTTGTGTATTTTAAGAAATAGACATGAGACATCGTTTGTAAAAAAAGAGATGCTCTCACAAAGGAGGCCAGAATGAGGCAAAGACGCCTTAAGACCCTGTGGCGCACACACTTATCTTCAAAAATAATTAAGCCTCAACAATAACAGTGAGCGCCCAAAATTTGTGAAAAAAAAGAGAAAGACAGCAGACCTTTTCCATGTAGGCACCCAGGATCTGGAACAGCACCTGTGCATCCGCCAGGACCACTTCAACCCTGCTCCAAGTTAAGGAACAGCTGAAGACACACCTCTTAAAAAGAACCTTACATCACAATGTGTGACAGCCCCCCTGCACTCTCAGATCCCAGCTTCCACCCTGTGACTTTTTTGTGTTGAAATTGGTCATTAGCATTTTATAAAATATAACCCAATATAAGCATAAGTAATACTAAAGCAGAGAGTACATTACAATAATAGCATAAATAGTTGAATATATGGTTTTGCACTCTAGAAACACCACATACACACAGAATGTAAGACATTGGCTCGCAGACTCATGCGCGCACTCTTTTTAACCGCCAATACAGCGCGCGCTCACAGCCTTGCAATCAGAACGCTCTTCTCAAGAGAGAAATGAGCCTAGAGCACCATGATAGCTTTACTACACACTGCCAGGGCTTTCTTACCTGCTGATATGAAGATTGTCGCCATTCACTGAGAGTCCGCCTCCTCCGCCTATGCCCTGGGACGTCAAAGTGGATCGTCCAACCTGTTCCTGAGCTCTGGACGCACTCCAGCCGTGTCCTGAAGGGATACCCGAGGTGGGCCAGCAGCGGCTCCCCCAGGTGTCTCCAGGAGCGCCTCTCGATGGGTTACTTTGGGCTCAAGGGAGGTTCACTCTCCGTCTTCTTGCTCCTGTGCTTGCTTGGTGTTGTGCTATTTAGCAGGGATTCATGAGCGCTTCTCATTGAGGTTCCAGGTGCATCCACTGACTCTTCTCTCTGGGTTACTTGTTGTGGTCCCTAGGCTGCTCTCTGGGATACTTGCTGTGTTAGTCACCATGGTTCTCCACTTTGCTGGTGTTGGACTGCCTCTCGGTGCTCTTCCCTAATATTGCTGGTGTTGCTGTAAGTGCTTGCTCATCACTCTGATCTTTATTATGAGGGATTCCCAGTCTTTCCATGGGTACTGGTTGCTACTTTCTCACGAGCTGCTCAGATCACAGTTCCTTTTCTCAGTGGTGTTCCCAATGGCTGCTTGTTACTGGCATCGCAGGTTATCTGCTGGTGCTTCTCAGCATCCCTGGGTGCTAGCTGCTGATATCCCAGAATCTCACAGTGGTTCCTGACACTGATGTGCTCAGGGGATCCCTGTTCCTCGTTACTGACACCCCGGGTTTTCCCAGTGGTTCTTCTTATTTCCTACTGTTTCCCTGGGGTCTTGTTTCATATGTGCCCCATTTTCACAGTGTTTCCTGTCCTGGATATTTCTGGGGTATTTTGGTCTATGCCAGGGTTCTAGTTATTGATATCCCAGGTTTTCCTGATAGTTCTTTCTATGGATTTCTTGGTGTGTGTATCTATCTCTGGATCTGTGCTACTGATATCGGAGTTTATTACTGAAGTTCTACTCCCAGATATTCCTGGTGTATCCTTTGGTGCTTGTCATTCATTGCCCATGTTTTCCCATTGGTTCTTCTCATGGCCATTCCTGGTGAACCCTTGGGTGCCAGTTACGGAAATCCCAGGTTACCACCGATTTCCCTTATAGTGCTTCTTATGTATATTCCTGGTGTATCCTTGGATGTGCGTTACTAATATCTGAGTTTATAACTAGTCCTTCCCGTATATGTTCCTGGTGTATCCCTGGACACAGGTTACTGGTATATGTGGTAATGGTAGTACTACTTACGGATATTCCTGTTGTATTTCTGGGTGCCTGTTACTTATATCCTAGGATTTCCCAGTGCTGCTTCCCACGGATATTCATGATGTGTCCTTGGGTGCTCACTACTGACATTATGGTGGGTCTTTGGATGGATATTCATGGTGTATCCCTGGACTATGTAACTGGAGCCGAGGTTAACACTGAGGTTCTTCTCAGGGATATTCCTGGTGTATCCCTGGATGCATGCTACCAAGATCCCAGGTTTTCAGGGTACTTCTTCTCCCAGATATTCTTGGTGTATACTGGATGTGCAGTACTACCATCCCAGGTTTTCCCGGTGCTTGCTCTCACAGATATTCCTGCTACATCCCTGGATGCGTGGTACCAAGATCCCAGGTTTTCCTGGTGCTTTTTCTAATGGATATTCCTGGTATATTCCTGGATGCGTGGTACCAAGAGCCCAGGTTTTCCCAGTGCTTCTTCTCACAGATATTCCTGGTAGATACCTGTATGCGTGGTACCAAGATGCCACGTTTTCACGGTGCTTCTTCTCACAGATATTCCTGGTATAT
Organism: Lissotriton vulgaris; assembly: GCF_964263255.1. Classification (NCBI taxonomy): domain Eukaryota; kingdom Metazoa; phylum Chordata; class Amphibia; order Caudata; family Salamandridae; genus Lissotriton; species Lissotriton vulgaris. The sequence continues at coordinate 31,387,106 of NC_141688.1, forward strand.
CCCTGGATGCATGGTAACAAGATCCTAGGATTTCCTGGTGTTTCTTCTCACAGATATTCCTAGTGTATCCTGGACCTGCAGTACTGCTATCCCAAATGTTCCTGGTGTTTCTTCTCACGGATGTTCCTGGTATATCCCTGGATGCATAGTACCAAGATCCTAGGTTTTCCCGGTGCTTCTTCTCACGGATATTCCTGGTATATCCCTGGATGCATGGTACCAAGATCCTAGGTTTTCCCGGTGCTTCTTCTCACGGATATTCCTGGTATATCCCTGGATGCATGGTACCAAGATCCTAGGTTTTCCCGGTGCTTCTTCTCACGGATATTCCTGGTATATCCCTGGATGCATAGTACCAATATCCTAGGTTTTCCCGTTGCTTCTTCTCACAGATATTCCAGGTGTATCCTGGACCGGTAGTACTACTATCCCAGGTTTTTCCGGTGCTTCTGCTCACGGATATTCCTGGTATATCCCTGGTGAGTGTTAATGATATCCCAGGTTTTCCCGGCGCTTCTTATCACAGATATTCCTGGTATATCCCTCGATGCATAGTACCAAGATCCTAGGTTTTCTCGTTGCTTCTTCTCACAGATATTCCAGGTGTATCCTGGACCGGTAGTACTGCTATCCCAGGTTTTTCCGCTGCTTCTGCTCACGGATATTCCTGGTATATCCCTGGGTGAGTGTTAATGATATCCCAGGTTTTCCCGGCGCTTCTTATCACAGATATTTCCGGTGTACCCCTGAAATCTCATTACTAGTGCCCCATGTTTGCAGGGCAGCTCTTCTCACAGATATTCCAGGTGTATCCCCGCATGCCCTATCCTGTTAGTGATACACTCTGCCTGTAGTTGGCTTCAGGGCGCTGTTCCCCGTCTGTGTAGCACCGCTCCCCGCCAGGAGTGAACTCTCCAGGCCCTCCTGTTCCTGTGAGATGAAGCCGCGCACAGGCCTCGCCGCCGGCTCCCGGCTCCGTGCTCTGAGAGCGCCAGGGATTTACCCCTCTCCCAGCAAACGCAATCCTCTTACCTGCGCGCTCTGCCCTACATCCAGAAATCTCTCCACCCACGGCCCTGGCACCGGGCAAATCCCCGGCTATCCCTGGACGCTTAAAGGAGACCCCGTGTGTCCTTGAAAACATTCCCGGCTACCCCCCTGCCCCTGTGAGGGCAGAGAGCGGGAAGACAGCACCCACTGAAACGTGAAGGGCAAAAAATGACATGTCCGCTAGACGTCCGATGACCTCAAGGCACAGCCAGTCATCAAGAGATTTTAATCCCATTGCGAAGGCAGAATGTAAGGGAATATTGAAGATCGAATGACTGGTGTTTTACGGTATTTTTCTGTTTTGCTCGCCGATAAAATGTCGACTTTCAAGCGCAGTTCATATATTGGAGTAAGAGAGGAAATAAAGGCCGGTGCTGAAGGGTGAATGGATGGGGGGGGGGGGGGGGGGGGCGGGAGGGAGGGGGGAGGGAGGGATAGTCTAACTATGTGAGGAGAAGAGTACGGGGGAAGAGATGAGGTACCGTCGTGCACAATGGCAGATTTGCACCAATGCTAGAGTAATCCTGTAAACAATATTGATGTATTCCATATAAACTCTATTTAGCAGCGGGAGTGCCACTGAGAACTGGTCAGTTCTGCACTTGCACAAACCCTGGTGCAAACCTGCAAAGTTGGTGCAAGTATTCACTTCAGGAAAACCTTGTTCACCCATCCCCACGGCTCGCCCTCCCCCACTGTTACATCTATCCCATAATCCGACTAATCTATGTGAAATAATCTCTTTGCCCTTAGATGATCCGGTATGATAAGTTGCATATTTAGAAAAATGCAAAGTCTTGCAATCCTATTAGAATCTCCCTGCACGAAATTACTTTTGGCAATGTACATACAGCGATGAAACAGCAAGCTCCTTTTCTGAGGTTCAATTGTGCTGAAACTATTATGTTTTCTTCAAAGCATTGTTATAAATTGTAACATGGCCGAAAATATTAATATGAGTCACTCCAGCGCCCTTAGAGCCTGGTTTGCGCTAATATGCAATTTAAAAACAGAAATAAACCTGTGTGGTCTGTAAGTATTGAATTGAGCGCGTTTGTGTATCGGGGTCCAGTATAGTTCCCTGTGGAGTGGTGTGATGTGAGTTCTGTGTGGGAGGTTAAAGATGAGTCTGGCTGCCGAGTTCTGGATGGTTTGTGGTCGTCCAGTGAATTGCTTGGGTGATCCCAGCATAGAGGGTGTTCCCAAAGTCCAACCTGCTGGTGATAAGGGTGCGAGTAACAGTTTTCTAGTGATGCTTGGGAGCCATTTTAAAATCTTCCCTAGCATGTTCAGGGTATAGAAGCAGGATGCAGTGACAGTGTTGACTTATGAGTTCATGTTGGCTTTAGTGAACAGGCATACCTTACCCATTGACAGTAGGATCACTAGTTCGCTACCCCACTTTTAATATACCACCCAGGAGCCAGAATAAAGTATTTATAGCTCACTAGGCAGGTATTTTTAACCACTTAGACACTTACCACTCCAACTACACTACACCACATGCACCACACATAGTCCACCACAATTTAAGTGCTCCTACGTAGTTCACAAGTCGCAGCACGCCTCAGCCCGTAGAGGACTGGGATGGCCCCAATGATAAAGCATGTCACCGTGGGGAAACCCTGGTGAGTGAGGGGACACAAGAAATAAATATTATTTTCATTTCTATGTTACATATCACAGTTATTCCCACTCCAACCCCAACAAGCGTTGTGAGCATTAACAAACCAGGTTCCTGACTTTTATTTCTTACAATAGTTTTTTTGTCTACTGTTAGTATAAAGAGGGCGAACCTGGTCCTTCCCTCTAACTCCCCCCTTGATCTTGATATTTCGTCATGTTCAGTTTGACTTTTTATCCATTTGCACTGCAGTTGCTTCCAGTGGAGTTTGGTCAGCCTGAGTTCCTCTCTGTACCATTTGGCTCGTTGGCCTGTGGTCAGGCTCTTGTTTCGGTTGTGCTTGAGGGGAGCCAAGGTGTCGATGCATGCAGTGATCCAGCTGTTGAGGTTTTTTATGGCTTTCAGCAAGTTGCTAGTGTGCCCGGTCCAGTGCTCGGAGCAGTGAGATACTTTACGAGCTGCAGTTCTGGTGGTGGTAGGTCTATGATGGTATGTGAAGCGTAAGATGAATCTGACAAGTCCAATAGGTGTTCAGCAGAGTAGGTGGGTTCAGTAACGTGCTGGTTGAGGCCACAGTGTCCAAGGTTTTCCAGAAGGGCCATAGAGTTTGGGTCGGTGAAGGCTTCAAGGTGAAAGTTAAAGTCTCTGAGAAGGATGACGATGCTGGCTTTGATGATGAGGGGTGCGAAGATGTCAGTAATGTCGTTGGTAAAATTGGTATGGGGTACTGGTGGTCTGAATGCGAGGGTTCTGCCCAGGGAGAAGTTGGCTGAGATGTGTTTATTGAACGTGAGGTGTTCCAAGTAGCTGGCAGGAGTGTCCGTGTAGGTGATGCAGCAGATGGTGTCTTTGAATGTGATGCTCAAATGCTTTTCTTTTTCTGCGTGAACTAGAAAATATTGGGCTGCTGCCTATTTCTGTTAATGCTATTGGGACTGCATGAGGGAAATGGCACTACTGCTGCATTTGCTCTGGCCTATAATTATCACTTGCCTGAGAAGATAAACAAAGAGCAAAACATTGCCTTAGTAAATACCATTTTAGCTCTTATACAGAGAAAACTTTAGCTGTCTCGCCAACATCATGTAATAAAAAAATCATAAATAAAAATACATATATGCATACATAGAAGGATTTCAGGTCTGCATTCTTTGTCCATTGATCTATTCAACTGTCATTCACATTTTGCTTGTGCCCACCGTAGCATACAACATGAGGCAATGGGTATGCTCACTGCAGACGTTGGCTGTATTGCACTGTGAGTGACATTAATGCACCTGCTCACATCTTCATATCCATCCAATAAGATGTGTACGTCAGTGGTCAGGGCTGGTGGATCAATACTTTACCTTTACTTTCAATTTCTCATTTTTTGAATTTTTTAGTCATCCATGTGCATTTAAATTATGTCTTCAAGTTACAGTAATTGAAAGTCAACAGTACTTTTTTTTCCATCATTAAGAATCATATTGTCTAGTGATGTGCCTTACAACTAAAAGGGGTTCTTTATCTGTAATAAGAGCATTTGTAACCTGGGCAGCACCCATTTTATTTGATTAAAAATATATGCAACAGTGTTTTTTTTCACCATTTAGACAACAGCATGTTTTCTTCTACTTTTTCTTTTTGTTTCATTTGCTTGCAATGAAAAAAAACAGCACCAGCTTGCCAAAGCCAGACCTATCGGTTTTGCCAATGCTTGTTTCATTTGTTTCCTAATACTTGTTATTCTGTATTTATAATTAGATATAAACAATACTGCAAGCAACAAAATGCAAATAGCATAGACTGAATAAATACTTACAGCAAACATACATTAACTTTAGAGCTTAGACGGTTCCCGGGCCACATCCTCCTCATTGACCCAGTCTCTGAATATAACTTGCGGAAAAGAGGCAAAGTTGCTGGCTGGGTATGGAAAGTCTGCTGCTCCCCACAAACATATTTATCTCCCTAGTGGCACTGATGATGACTCCTGCCTGCCTCCCTGTGCTTGTTATCTTTCCGGAGGACACGTGTGTGCACAGATCTGTGCCTGTTGCAGAGCAGGATTGGCCTGCTTTGAGCACACACTCCCAGCTCCTCCCACAGTGTACCTGATTTTACTCATTTAGGGCCAGATGTAGGTGGCCATTCGGTAACGGCCGATTTCGGCCGTTACCGACCGGTAAATGGGTGTTTGGGATGTAGGGGGCCAATTTTACCGATTCGGTAAATTTACCGAATCGGTAAATTTACCGAATCGGTATTTTTACCGATTCGGTAACTTCCAGATGTAGGTGGGACTCTTCTGAGTCCCAAAGGCCTTTCAGATTCGGTATTTTACCACCCAATCCAATTGGGTGGTAAAATACCGAATCCAGGTGTGCATACACATGTGTGCATGCACACCTATGCCATGTGACAGACAGACATGCCCTTAGGGCATGTCTGTGTACCACATGGCACACAAGCCTGTATTTGGGGTGTTAGAGGGTGTCAAAGTGACACCCCCTGCACCCTTGCTGGAATCGGTATTCACCGAATCGGTAAATACCGATTTGGTAATGCCCATTGATTCCTTTGGGCTTCAATGCCCATGGGAATCAATGGGCATTACCGAATCGGTATTTGCAGAATCGGTAAATACGGAATCTTAATGATTCGGTATTTACCGATTCTGTAATACCTACATCCCCCCACCCCCTCTATTTTACCACTTCTTAAATACGGAATCAGTAAAATTCGGTATTTAAGAAGTGGTAAAATAAAATTACCTACATCTAGCCCTTAGTGTTTTCATGCCAGCACCAAATGGGAGGTGAAGAACCTGGTGAGAGGGTGGGGCAAGAGGATTGAGAGACAGAAGAGGGAGGGGAAGACTTTGGATTTACCAGTGGGGGTGCAGCTGCTGGATCCCAAAAATACCTTAGGGCAGTTTTCACCTTAGCTAGATGCCAAAGCGACTGATGCATAAACTGTGCTCCTCTGTAACATAACATGCGTATTTGTGAAGCGCACGTTCACCCGGAGGTATCATGGCGCTGAATAACAGATGTTTCTTGTTACCCAATTCCATGGTACTCATTTTATCGACCTCAGGTGGATGAAAGGCTGAGTGGACCCGCCAGGATTTAAACCTGTGACCATGGGGTCGAACACAGGACCCTGCAGGGGAGGCATTAGTCCACTGAGCCACCAGACCGGGCTGTGAAAGCCAGCGCCCGGGGTGTGTGCCCATGCACAAGGCCAGCCCTGGGGGGAGGAGGATCTAGATAGCAGGAGACCTTTCAGATCTTTCTTGCAACAAATATGATGCATTGGAGATCTAATGGCTTTGTTATCACAGGTAAAACCAATAGACCGAGTCTTCCTGACTTTACCACACTATGTTATCCTAGGGACTATATTTATCCCTACATTGTGTCTTGGGAGTGCCTAGGTAGAGGTATTTTAATAGGCTATAAACATAGAGCTTCATGAACCGGACAAACTGATTCTTTGTAAAAAAATAAAAAAAGCTCATTTGTGATCGCAAAGCCTGCAAATCTCCCTCCCAAAAATACATGATTTCTAATCACAACAGTATTTTGATATGTACAGGAGCCCTTTTGCGTATCTCAAATAAGTGTGGGCGGGAAAGGGGCACCCTTATTTGGGAGTAGCAATGGCCTGTACCATTACAGTTCTACCACAATTGCAGTTGCAAACCATTGGTCATGTCTAAACTGGTCTTTGTGCCACTCTGGTATTTCCAGGTTAGACATCAGGCAAAGAAGTTGCTTTCAGAGCAGGGTGGGCTGTCATGACCCAACCATGCCTGCATGCTAATCACAGCTTCCTGCAGTGTAGGGTTGGTTTGGGCATTTTTGCCAGGGAGGATTTTGTTTCCAGTCCAGCACTGGATACTGACCCGTGGAGGCCCGCTGGTTCCCTCTTGATGTGTTCTCAAACAGGAAGCCTTCTGTAAACAGCAACACCTGTCTCATTGATGGACATTGTAATTGTAAATTGCATTTATATAGGGCTTACTGATGAGGCGTCAAAGCACTTTTCATCCAGTAGCATGCTACGCCAGAACCCAAAAAGGAGTAGTGGTGAATTAGTATAGGGAAATATGAAATTAATTTGAGCGGCGGATATGTGAGTTTGTTATTTAGGTTTAAAAGGATCGTGGAGGATAGAAGAGAGAGGGGTTTGCATTAATATAGTGCTTGGTACCCGTGATGAGGTATCAAAGCATATTACTCCGGAACCCAAACAGGATTTGTGCTGAATTAGTATAGGGAAATATGAAATTAATTTGAGCGGTGGACATGTGCGTCTGTTAGTTTGGGTTGCTTTTAAAAAAATGCTTCACATTCGAGATAGCAAAGGTTCCTTACCTGGGCGGTTTTGCAATCCTCTCTGTATAGACATTTTGAGGTGCAACCTATTAGCAGGGCCGGCGCCAGACGTTGGGCAGCTTGGGTAGCGGTGCAGGACCCCAAGCCTGCTCACAGCAATGGGGCCTTGCACTAGTGCATCACCTTTTGAAAGGCTCTGGAGACGGGCGTGCCCTTCAAGTTCATCACTTATCCTTTTTATCATTTTCATCTGCTGGCCCCTCTCAATGGGCCTAATCACTGCATCTGCATGATAACAGCGCTTAGACGGTTACTAAAAGTGCCTTTAGGTGTGAAGTGAGCCCTTTATTTAAGAGGTTTTATATAGCGCTGGCTGGACCTACCTCTGCATGAATGAAAAGCAGGGTGACCTACAGGGCTCACAAAAAAAGGATAATTTTGCATCACAATGGCAACCGCTCACCTAGGATGAAGGGAAAGGGAGGAAAACAGAGAATGGCAGGGAAAGGTGAGAGGCGAAAGCAAACAGGTGAGAGCACAGCAGTGACACAAGAGGTGCACGCAGAGGAGCAGAAACAGCAATTAAGAGAAAGCGGCTGGAGGAAGGAGGTGGGACAGGAGAATAGGTGGATGTAATTGGCACAATCAGTGGTAAGAGAGATATGAAGCGTGGGGCATAGCATGCAAAAGAGAGAGCTATAAGAGAGGCAGAATCCATGGGAAAAGGTTGGAGGATTGGGGAGCCTGGAGCAGTTGAAGGGTAGAGGTGGATGTAAAGGAGGAGAACAGGATAAATAAGATGAGAGGTTGGGAATAGTTGTGTTGCTCAATACATGAAGGAGAGAGGTGGATGGTAGAGCGACAGGACCTGTGAGATGAGGATAAAGGCATAGGAGAGATAAACAAGCATTTACAATGCAATGGTTTCTCCTTTGGAAAAGTTAGAGCTATTGGCATTGTAAATGACAACATTTGTATTTATGTGTTGGTTTTGAAAACAGATAAATAAATGGCATTTTCCTTTACATTGCCATTAACTTAATCTCTCGCAAATGTGAGACCTATTGTACCCTACGGACGAGCTCAGCAGAGAGCAATTACTACCACACACACACACACACACCCAGAGCCACACACATACACCCAGAGCCACACACACACACCCAGAGCCACACACACACACACAGAGCCACACACACACACACCCAGAGCCACACACACACACAACCAGAGCCACATACACACACACACACCCAGAGCCACACACACACACACCCAGAGCCACACACACACACACACATACACACCCAGAGCCACACACACCCAGAGTCACACACACACACCCAGAGCTACACACACACACCCAGAGCCACACACACACACCCAGAGCCACACACACCCACCCAGAGCCACACACACACTCAGGAGAGCAAACACAGCGAGGGGGCAGGGAAGCAAGCACAGCGAGGGGGCAGGGAAGCAAGCACAGCCAGGGGGCAGGGAAGCAAGCACAGCCAGGGGGCAGGGAAGCAAGCACAGCCAGGGGGCAGGGAAGCAAGAGCAGCCATGTTTCCAGTGCTTGGCTATTCTGAACAAACCATTGGTATCCGGCCTGCCACTCAAACGAAAACAACTCCCAAAATACCTTAAATAGCTAAATGAAACCTCAGAAGTAGAAACATTATGTCCTGACTACACGAGAGAGGCTGCAATTGTAACTGCGAGGGACAAATACCACTGAACTGGGAAGAAGACGGCGTACAACTATAGTGGAGGAATAACAACCTCGTACACTACTGCATACCACTGTGCTTTGGATCCAGGAACACCACAGGCCCAGGTTTGGACACTACTTCAGAAATGCCACAGCACAGAAAGAATAACATTACCTAATGTACTTGTGTAATGTAGTTGGTGCTCATGTAAAGCACTCCAATACCTACTTTCGCATTATTTAAAACTGCCAAAAAGTAGAAGCGGGGTTGAAATCCTAGCAAATGCAGTTCATTAAGAAACGTTTTTTCTTGTTATTGAGGCCGCAGAAACAGCCAGCCTCGAGGAGCAGCTTCAAGCATGGGGAGTAACTGTGATGGTGAGTAAGCTGTTTTCTGGGCTAGTTCTTTAGATGCTTACCGTGCCGCGAGAGCGGGGACGGGGCTTCGTGATAGGAGAATAAAGACTCTGCAATGGACAGAGGCTGGTAATCTATAAGAGCGCATACGTTGCATTGTGTGAGGAGTTGGCATGAGGTGACTGACTCGGTGAAGTCCGTGAAGGGAGCAGGACTTTGTGGCCATTTGAGGATCGGAAAAGCGAACGCCATAAGTGGACTGACTGGGGTTTTAATAGAAGGCTTTCGGCGCTACAAAGGGAAACCTACTCAACGGAGCATTGGGTTATGGAGAAGTGGACTGTTCTATGAAGAAAGCGGGGTTGGGGAGTAGGTGAGACGAGGTTTTCAGGGTGTGGGTTCCCTGGAGCAATTGTTTGGCGTTATCGTTAGCGAGAGCAGGACGGAGAAGAGCTGCGGGGAGGAGAGCTGCGGGCAGGGGGAAGGGGGGGCCACTCACGACAACAAACCGAGACCACAGGACACCCAGATGACAAAAACAAAGACAACAGACAGGAAGAACAATACACAGAGACGACAGGACACGGACAAGACCTACAAAGTAAACAACCAGAAAACAAAGACAAGCCACGGACGTACAAAATGCCGCTTACCTGCTAGCAAATCAAGGAAACTGAAATTGCGCGACCCACCCCTGCAAAACACACGTCCAAAATGGCCAAAATATGCTGAGAAAAAAAAAAAACATCCGCCCACCGCTGCATGACGTTCTAAAAGGGGCGGAATGAGAAAAAATCTACGGAACGTCCACGAATCTGCTCGGAGAATAACGGACAGATCTCTCTTCCAATGTCTAGCCTCCATTTATGGAGCTTGCCAATGGAAGAGACAGGCGGGACAAATCCCCGTACTGCTAAACAAAAGATTTCGCCTGCGCGAACACTGCTGCGCTGTGGACGCCAGGCGAAACCTAAAAAAACAAACAGTGGAACATGGAGGGAAGAGGTTGATGTAAAGGGGGCAGAGCCAGAGAAAAAGTTGATGTTGATGGGAAAGATAATAGATCAAAGGCAGTGAATGGATGGTAGCGGTAGATATAACAGAGGCAGATTCATCAGGAGAACTTACCTTGCAGATGAGGGAATGGTGAGAAGTGGGTGTAAGAAGGCAAGCCCATTGAGAGCAGATAAGAGCCTGAGATAGAGAGGCAGAGGAGAAGTAGATGTAAGAGGGCAGGACCATTGAGAGCAGGTAAGAGCCTGAGAGAGAGAGGCAGGGGAGAAGTAGCTGTTAGAGGGGCAGAACCAGTGAGAAAAGATTAGAAGCTGGGGAGAGATGAGATGTGAAGTGTGCAGCAGAGTAGAGAAAGGTAGATCTTAGACAGTGCTTCATTTGTAAAAAAATACAAATTAAAAAAAAGTGCTAGGGCCCTCGTCAGGCCAATGCAGCTTGCATCCCTCAATGCCGCTGCCAGGGCTGCCAATGATAGTACCAATACAACTACCAAGCTTCTCATTCCTCAAAGTGTTGATAATTCAGACTGTTCCAGGTCCCCAGGTATAATAATGGCTTGGGTGGCAGGTAACAGTCATTTTAATGTATATTGATTTAATAAAGAACGGTTGTTGTGCACTTTAAACAATGCCACCATGTGGCAAATTGTTATAAGTGCTTGTGTTGACAATAAAGTGCCGCTGCTGAGCACCGGTAACCACTGGCTCAAATTAAGTACTGATATTTGAGGAGTGGAATTAGTGATGAAATAGAGAGAGGCAGGGGTAGGGATGAATTGAAATGTAGAGCATGGAAGGGAGAATTGGATGCAAGGGAGGCAGAAACAGTGAGAATATAAGAGACTGGGGAAGGGGAGAGGTGGCTATAAGAGGGACAGACTAGCAAAAAAGGTTGGGAGAGGGAGAATGCAAGGTGAGGGGTAGCACATTGATGTGAGATGGTAAAATAAGCAAAACCAGCAGAGAAGTTAAGTGGAGGGGGCAGAGAGCGGCAATAGTAAGACATGGCTATAAAAGGGACAACATCAGTGAGATCTGTAAGAGCCAGATAGAGAGATGAAGTGAAGTGTAGCGCATGTAGTAGTAGAGAGGTGGATATACGAGGGACAGACCCAGCAAGAGAAGGGATGAAGCTGGAGTTTAGGGCATAGACAAATGCAAAAGGGTCAGAATACTAAAGATAATGTAAGAGTATGGAGTAGAGATAAGAAGTATTGTAGGGCATAGAGGGAGAGGTGGATTTAAAAAGCAACAATCAACAAGAAAGGATAAGCTGTTTCCGGAGGATGGAAGAGGAGAGTTGGATGTAAATGGAGTAGAACCAAGAAAGAAGTTATGAGTCCTGGGGAGAGAGGTGAGGTAAGGGCTTAGCAATAGATGAGTCAATCGGAGAGGTAGAGGTCGGCGTAAGAAGGAAAGGACCAGCAAGAGAAGGGGAGAGGCTGGGTGGAAAGATGAGAAGTAAAGAGTAGAACAAGGAGGGGACAATGACGTAACAAACCCTTCAAGGTACCCGAAGGGGCCCCCACTCCGTATTTAATATGGAGCTTAAAGGCCGGAGTACAGTGCTGAAGAGGCCCCTTGCAGCTTGGCCCCCCCCCGCACCGCGAGGGCTCCGGGGGCATCTGTTATGCCCCTGGGAGGGGAAAGATGAATGTAAGAGTCTCAGTACCAGATACGGAAGGTAAGAAGCTGGGGAGAGATGAGAAGTGAAAAGAAGAACATGCAGGTGTGAGGTGAATGTAAGAGTGGCTGAACAAACAAATGTAGGCAGTGCTTAATTTGAGCAGGTGCTTTCAGGTGCTCAGCACCGGCACTTCTTTCACAGGCTACAATTTCTGACCCTGCAGGTGGTGGTCTCAATATTAATTGTTCAAATTCAAAATAAAAAGAATAACATACATTGTACTGGCAGGTAAATGTTCATAGACAGGCAAGCATACACCTGCCCTGTTCAGGCAGGCATGATTGTGTATCACCACATTAGTGATGATGTCATCACGCCAATCACAAATCCAAGAAGTCATCGACAAACTATGGCTTGCATTCTAGTCTACTGCACCCTGCCACTGCCTGAGCCTAAGGCTCCCATTGGATAATTGTAGCTGGGGGCTGGCGGCTCATGATGGAGTTGAGGCAAGGAAGCTGTGAGAGCGCATTTAAAACTTTGGAGTGAGGGCTCTTGAGAAAGAATAAACTAAAGTAAGTGTGGACTTTCCACTTGCTGCATAGCCAGAGTAGCATATCCTGCAGGCCTGCATTGCTGCTATCCTCAACGTGCTCCATGCGGTTGTGGCCAAACATAACTTTGTGCGCCATGGCGTCACCTGTAGAATCTGTGCGCTGCACCCCAGCATAGTAATTGCTGAGCGTGCATGAGTCCAGTAGGCACCACAGCCATACTTACCGGCATTGGCAGCGTTACGGCAGGGGACAATGCCTGTGCTGTAGCAAGCAGGGTCAGAGCAAGCTGAGCAGTGGATGCCGATGCCGTCGCCATCCCTGGACCTACTAATTACAGGCAGCACTAGCAGTGGCATTACCTGCTGTGCTCGAGCAGCCGTCTGTTCCGCAATAAACCCAGTCATACCGCACTGATTAATATATGCAAAAAAAGCATTTTCATTTGGTGTACATTTTGTTTTTGAACTCGATGTAGGTAAGAAAGTAAAACATACCATCTTCCACTTCTTTAGGAATGACAACTGGAAAACGCAGAGTTCAAAATAGCAGGGACATGTACAGGCTGACGACAGGGGTCACAGGCAGCAGCAGTGTTATAGATGAGAGAGAGAGCAGGAGTAAAGAGGAGAAAGAAACCACAGGAGAGGAGAGAGATAAGATGGAGCTTAGTAGAAGAAAAGGAGAGCAAATCAAAAACAATGAGAAAGCAGCCATGATGTGAAGAAGAGAGCATTAAGAAGAGAGAAGATAGAATGAAAGGATGTAGAGGACAGGACAGAGGAAACAAATGCAGACAAATGATAAAACGGAGACACAGCTAATCACTGTTAGAAGAGTGATAGTAAAGGGCTAACATCGAGGGGAGAGAGAGCAGAGCATGGATAAAAGTGAAGAGGAAAAGGGGCAGGGCTAGAATGAATAGAGGGCAAATCAGAAATACAGGGTATAAGGTAACACACTAGGTGTGATATAGATGATAGAAAACAATTAGAGAGGTGAGAGGATAGACACTTGGAACAAAGACTTAGGGGACAGACAACAGATCAAGGTTAGAAGATAGAGACTGAGGCAGTGAGAGTGATGAAAGTGGGGCTCACCCGAGGAAAAAGTGAGCTGTGGCCTCCTAGGCAAAATTTTCAGCACCTGCACTTATTTTTTTTACAAATTAAGCACTGGATGTAGATAATAGACGGGGCAAGAGATGAGCTGAAAAGTAGAGCATGGAGGGGAGTGGTGGATGTAAGTGGGCAGAATTTCCAAAAAGTAAGAGGCTGGAGGAGAGTTAAAAAATGTCTTTGAACCTGTGTGTGATACTAAGCCCATTGAGCCTTCTGCCGAAGGCTGAAATTCCCTATCTCTTTATTTTCCATTTAAAAAAATTAAAAACATTCATGGCTTATTTTTGCAATATCAGTGAATTCTTCCACAAAGGGTTGTACCTACTAGTTACACTGTCTCAAATCATGCAGTATTGTGGAAACAATTAGGGAACATCAGAATAATTATATCCATTGTGGAGAGACGTAGGCCTAGCTTTTCCACCAACTTTGATATATTTAATGGAGTTCCGCTTAATAGAGATTTAAAATATATAAATACTTATTTTATTAAGATAATTATTTATATTTTTAGCCATCTTATTTATATCCACACTAAGTAAGTGGCTTCTTGCAAAGTAGTTTCAGCAATGCCAGAGAAAATATGGTCAATTGATGTCACTTTCTGTGACATATCTTCCTGTGTGGTTACACTGTTTGCAAATTATAGGGGCTTCCGATTCAGCCCAATCAATCAATCAGGGAGTTTTAAGCGCGATACTCACCTGCGAGGGTCTCAAGGTACTGGGCGGAGGGCCCAGGCCTCACAAATCATAGAGCCATCCCTGCATATTAGTAGTTATAGTAGTAACAGAGTGCAAAATGTTGCACAATATGCACCCACTATTTGAGACCTGCCTCTACCTTGCATCAGTCCCCTAATCCTTGTTCTCAGAGAAAGAAAATGGTCATTTTACACACACGTCGCTTTACCTCAGTTCCTTTAGATGTCAGTCTTGCAAGTGCTCAGTCAAAGGCAGTATTATTTGCTGCCCAGCATCAGCCAGTGTGGTTTCAGGTGCCTGGTAGGTAAACCAGACTCAGCAACTGCAACTCTGATGACATTTATTTTTTTGAAGGTTTATAAAGTGCTGCAATCCACCTTGAGGCAGCGTCAGAGCACTCCAGGATAAGATGCAAGCCATGGTTGGGATGTCTACTGCGTGCCTGTATTTGCTGGGACACGCTCTATTTGCCAACACCTTGTCAGCCCTGGACTCTGTCTCTGCGTGGTGTGCTGTTTACGGACGATACCCTCTTGCTCTTCAGAACATCTATGAATGCTCAAAAGCTTCTAGACCACTTTGGGGTCTTCTGCAAACAGTGTGGGCAGGAGATTATTTTGGGAAAAAACAAATATATGGTTTTAAACCCTTGTTCAACATCCCATCAAACTCCTGCTCTTAATGGGGATTGCCTGGAACAAGTTACAGTGTTTGACTACCTGGGGGTGACTCTTTGCGAGCGCGTATTTAGAACTTGGGAGTGAGGGCTCTTGAGGAAGAATAAACTAAAGTAAGTGTGGACTTTCCACTAGCTGCTTAGCCAGATGTCATGCCCCGATGTCCTACTCGAGCTGTAGCTTTAATTGCTTGACACCTATATAAGACGCATTACACCAACGGAACGCCGCTTTGCGTTCTAGCGTCTAGCCCTTACTTCCGAGTGTTCTGTCCCGGTTCGTTTTGCCTGACTTCCGGTTTCCTGTTGGCTGTTTGTTTTCCTGTTTGTTTCCTGCCTCCTCCGTGAGGGTGTTTCGTTCGGCTGCTATTCTGGGGCCGTACTGTCAGTTACACCGTTGCACTGACGTTCACTACCTTGGTGTCAGTGTAACCTGTGTTGTTCGTGTATGACCACTAACACGGTTTATTCAGTCCGTGTTTGTTCTCTTTTCCGATTTCCCAATCTCCTTGTTCTCCGCGCGGCGGCCGGGTTTTCCCCCGCCATCCGGCCGGGCACAGCCAGTCCATTCTCCCCTACTCCTGGTGCTCCGCCCGGCGGCCGGGTTTTTCCCCGCCATCCGGCCGGGCACAGCCAGTCCATTCTCCCCTACTCCTGGTGCTCCCCCCGGTGGCCGGGTCTATCCCCGCCATCCGGCCGGGCACTGCTACGTGTATTAGTATTTTGATTCCCCGACCGAAGCTGTCTCCCATTGTGTGTATCCCCACACCATCCTTCCCTTTGGCATTATTATACTTTTATTTTGGGGCACTTGCGTGGACCAGAGTGTGGTGTGATTTCGAAGCTCAGCTACAAAGAATCACGGTAACAGCGCCTTGCGCTGCCTTTCTTACAATATATTGGGGGGTTACGAGAGTGGATAACTAATTGTGATTATCATATGGCAGATAACCTTGTGCATGATTCAAGGTAGAGGCTCGCACACACGTATCCAGCCTTGAAGAAGAATTGGATGTTCTTCCAGTTTTCTCCAGAGAAAAGCAGAGTGAGATTTATATATCATTTACTTTCACATGCTAGCATAGAGTGGGATAGAGTTTTTATTATCTTTTGTCTTGTTGTGCACAGAAAACGAACACCTTATTCTACCCTTCAACAATGTCCCAAGGTTCAGACGTTTAGTTGTGGTAGGTGATGTTCATATGTATATAATAGACACTGTGCATATACATGGTGTTGTTATCAAGTATAGCTAGTAATATATTCCTTCCCTTACAGCCTGCCTTTTCACCAAGCGTCCATTCTGAAATCCACTGCCAAGACCTGTTGTCTTCCCCAACCTTTCCTTGTTTTGTTTCCCTGTTTTCCCCTGGCGAGCCATTCGATACTATAGAGTCTGATAGAGTCGAAAGGCCGTAGGGGAAGGCTGAGGATTATTCTCCGGATTCCTGACTGTGAGAAGTTGGCCTGATATATAGTGCTCACTATTCTAGTGATCACTGTGTATCATACCAAACGACCCTTATTGATGATTGGTTGTAAGTCAACCTTATAGACCAGCTATCCTAGTAGCATGGACAAGAGCAGTCTTTAGGCTAAACTCTAGAGGGCGTGTTAAGCCAGCTGTTATACGATCACATATACCCCTTGAACACCAAGTGAAAGGACACCACACAAGTTGTTATGAAAATAAAAGGATATTTATTTATAACAAGTCTACCCTGAACTCTTTATGAGTCAGGGAGCTAAGCACAATACAAAACTCTTAAGAAAATACTTTAAGTTGCACAATTTACACAAATGCCCAAGGGGCACGAAAAACCATATATACTAAAAGTGGAATGCGAAATACTAGCAGGTAAGTAACAAGATCCAGAGGCTTCAGGATCGCTAGGACTACACTACTGAGCCCTAAGGTTAGGAGTAGGAGGCCTAGGGAGATCGGGTGCAGAGTGTGCACTCTCACGCAGGATGCGGGACAAAGTCTATGGATGCTAGTATTTGTAAAGTTAAAGTTATCGGAGGAATCCGACTGGATAGACTGAAAACGAAAAAGGATCTGGACACTTAGATAGTGAACCTACGTTGGAGCACCGAAATGCTCAGGTTACCTAGCCCAGGGGCTGCGGCTGCATAGGGTTCAAAAGACGTCGGGAATCCTCGTTACAGTCTATGGAGCCTGAAAGAAGAAGTTGCTGGCAGGCGACCAGTGAAGAAGTTCGATGTGATCCAAGCCTGGATCGGTGATGGAGACGACCTGAAAGCAGAGGGGACTCAGTTCTTAATCACTAGCCAGTGATTGTGTGGGCACCAGGATGGCACCGGATGAAGTCGCCTCGACCAGGTGAGTGGGCGACGCTGGACTCTGCTGTCCTTCGGACCAGGAGGCGTTGTCGGCGACCAGGCTGGAGGTGCGAGCTGTCCCACGAAGGTGTCTGCTATCGGCGATGCTGGACCCAGGATTGGGGCAACAAACCTTGGCAAAGTCAAGCCCACGCGGTGGAGTCAAGATGGCGTCTGGAGTGGACCAGGAGGGTCCGGGGTGCTCCTCTGTTAGAAGGGAGCAAGGGCCAGTCTGGAGCAACCAGCCCAGCGATGCAATTGTCGTGGTACGTCGTCAAGAGGGCCACTAGCAAGCAGGCAAGTGACCGTACAACGCGGTGAGCAGCAAAGAGCAGAAGGGCCCCACGCAGATCTCGTGGATGCTGGGGGGCTGGACTTCGGTGCTGGAGCTGCTCAGGGTTAGGGCTTCTCAAATCCCAAAGCACTCACTCGAGGATCCCTCGGCGGTCGTGCTGGTTAAGCGTCGTGCAGTTTTGAAGATGGCCGGTCCCTTCAGGTCTCGTCACACCCACGAATCTCAGCTGGGCTGATGATGCAGGTAGAGGTCAGAGATGCCAGGGAATCCGGGTCTCGTCAAGCTGGGCAGTCTTGATCCGGAGGATGGACTTACAGCAAACCGCGATGCTTAGATGGTGCCTGCGGGTGCAAGGTGGCTACTCCTTAGCCACAAGGGAGAGTCTTCAGAAGGTATCCAGAGTTCCTTTCATGGAAAGTAGTCAAGATTCAGAATTATCTAATTTGGGAAGGGGGCCCGCTCCTACCTTTATTCTCAAGAAAGGGACTGGCACGCGACTAGGTCCTGCCCATGGGTGGGACCAGGAAGGGGGTGGTTACACCCCTCTCCCTTGTCCGGACTTTCCCCAGCTCAGGGGCTGGTGTGCCCCTGGAATTGGTTCAAGCCGGCATATGCACAGTGAGCACCGGGGTGCCACTTGCAGTCACCTTCCTCTCAGCCCTGCCTACCTGGGATACACAAAACCCTGTCTGGGATGGTGCTAGCACCGCCCCTGACAGGAAACCCTTTGTCCAAGCTCTCCTCGCTGGAAGGACTCCCAGCAGCAAGAGGTCAGACTTGTGTCTGTGGTGGCAGCATCCATTTTGTGATGCTGAGGCTCGAGTTAGCTTTAACCGGGGTTCACAGTTACATACATGTCGTGTCCCTCTAGAAGGGTGGAATGCTAACCCCGTCACCAGAATTGGGGAGGGGTTAGTATTCCAATTCGTATGACACCTTACTCGACATGTTTTGATAAAGCGATACCAAAGTTGGCAAATAACCGCGAGGATTATAATGCACTTAAGAGTATATGGTACGCGTTATCATGAAACAGCTATTAGGACTTGGTTCCGCAAGCTGCAAATAGGCTCAGCTCATGCCAGAGCACCATCTCACATAATTCCAAGCACTCTGCCTTCAGGATTGATAAGTGGCAACAATGAGGGTTCTGGCTAAAGCAGTAAGGCTGCGCCAATATCACAATCAACAAAGAGATGCCAGTACTGCACTTGAATTCAATACTTTGATAAATTGAGTAACAATCCTCAATTCAAAAAGACCAATGATTCAGTCTACAATCCTATGAATGTTTCTTTTTATTTTGAATTTCTTTTATATATTTTTTCTTTGGTTGAGAAGATGCTTTTAAACGAACATTTTTTTTCACAAAAGAAGAGACTTGTAAGGTACATACAAAAACATCCAATATGTACAAGAACAACAATTTATCACAACTCAGATCAAATATGTATTATTTTGCAAAACGTTTGGGGGACACATAAAACATTCAAAAAGACTACACTTAGTACAGTTAGAGACATAGACACACAAGACAAGACAATTTGACAATAATAAGCCGAAAATTCACTGTTCTAAAGTAAATGTAAACGCCCTGTTTTTAATAAAGTTCTTGTTGAACCACAGGTGCGGATACTAGTGCTTAGTACAAGATTTTTTAAAGCATATTTTATGCAGTAGACCATCCAGTAGTTCAATTTTTAAGTTTTTAGTCATGAAGAGATTGGTCTATTGAGAAAACGATGGTTCAAAAGAACAGGAGTCGACGCGTTTCGAATCCCTTATGTGGCAGGGATTCTCATCAGGACCATGTGGGCTCAATCTACAAAAATAAATAAACATTCTGTCAGTCATGCTAGGCAACACTCAACTTCAAGCAGTCACACACTCTCTCAGATCATACCTGTCTTTTAAATTTCAGTAGTCGGTCTCCCACAAGATGGTTTGCTCATATAGCTGTAATGTATAAAATTGAATGAGCATGATTAAAGTAAATATGCCAAAGAAGCAAATCAAATTGATGGCATGCACCAATCTGAGTACTTACATGAATCGGCAATGTGACCGCGTGGTCAGATTATTCACTTTCTTCAAACGATTCTAAAATTAAAGAGAAAAGATGTCTTATTGACTTTGGCACTGATATGCTCTGTGTTGATACACGTATGGGCATATTTAATTCATAAGCTTCAAAGGCCGGGTGTTTTCCGTTTGCTATGTGAGTCGCGAGGGTCAAATATTAGGCGTGCAGTCGCGCCCGTATTCGTTTTACGGAGGGAAAGATGGTAACTGATTGAGATTAGCGCTTCGGTATTCCGCGAACAATGGCAACGCGTGAAACTAAAATATCGGGCATACGGGTTCCCGAGTGCGTCCGAGTTTTGCAATCTAGTTACGCGGGGGGTAATCTTACCGGTGTTAATTGTTCAAGTCTCCTCCATACGCATCCACGTCCATTACTGAGGCGCGTTTGTGTTAGTCCCGGTTGACCCGGTTGTTGAAATGATTAGGACCCGCTGCTTGGGTTTGTGGGAATTGTAGTTTGTTGACCCATTAAGGTAAATGCAGTATTGTGAAAAATGTATGTTTAGTCCTTTTATGTGGCGTATTCAGCGTTCCATAAGTCAGGTAGATTAGGAGCATTAGTAAGAATCTCGTATAGTTTATTCTAGATCGCTCAATCTACAAAAATAAATTAACATACTGTCAATCATGGTTGTTTTATGTGGCGCATTCGCCAATTCAAATAGGACAGGTTGATTAAGAGCATTGGATCCTTGGTAGGAGTCACATATAGTTTATTATAGATCGCATATTAGAAGAAAAGTGTCCAAGGGTCTGTGAATTCACTAAAACTATGGGAGAAAAACGACTCTGTTTATAAGTTGTAAAGTTCCGACATTTCATTCAAGCCTCGAGTGGCTGAGTTGAATTTCAGGATCAACATTGCTTCTCGTTGTTTGAGTTTGGCCTCTAAATCTCCACCCCTCTGGTCGTGCTCTAACTTCGAGATGACAGTCCATCTGAAATCGAGGTCCCCATGTGACTCATCGATCCAATGTTGTACAAGAGGTGCTGTGGTGATTTTTCTCTTTATTCTAGATTTATGTTGAGATATTCTCTGTCTGATTTCTTGATTTGTTTTTCCTATGTATAATTTGGCACATGGGCATAGGATGGCGTAGATCAAGTTCTTGGATTTGCAATTTGTGAAAGTGTTGTGCTTCCATGAGATTCCTTCATGTTGGAATACATTCCCTTCAATTGCAGAGTTGCAGCACAGGCATGTACCACACTTTTTGTGTCCTGTGACTGGAGGTAAATTGACAAACTCACGTATTGTAGGTACCTTCTTGACAGGGACAGCTGCCCTGATGACTTGGTTCGCAATGCTCTTGTCCTTTTTAAAGGCAAAAAGTGGTTTGGCGTTTAACTGTGTATCAACATCCTTTATCAGATGCCAGTTCTGATGAATGACCTTTTTGAGAAAGTTAGATGAGGCCCCGAATGTAGTAACACACACTGTGCGCTCAAGTTTTTCCTTTTCTTTCTTCCTCAAAAGTTCTTCTCGTGGTGTCCACCACGCGCGTTTTATTGCTTGTTTGATCAATTTAGATGGATAGCCTCGATCTAAAAGTCTCTCCATGAGCACGTTAGCATGATACATATACTCGTCTTTGAATGACCAATTTCGACGTATACAGAGAAATTGGCCTATTGGTAAATTTTCTTTCAGACTGCGCGGGTGGTTACTTGAAAAGTGTAAGGATTTATTGCGGTCAGTCTCTTTTCTGAAGAGAGTAGTCACCAACTGTCCGTTTGTACAATAGACTTCCACGTCTAGAAAGGAAAGTCTTGTGGGTGATGATTGAATGCTGAATTTAATGTCCCTTGTGCGATTATTTAGCCATCCATGGAAATCAGCTAGTTGTTCCGTTGTGCCTGACCATGTGAAATAAATTTCGTCAATGAAACGAACCCAACCCCCTATCCATTGTGAGAAGGGGTTGTTGTTGTGTACGTGACTGTCTTCATATTCACTCATGAAAAGTATGGCAAGCTCTGGGGCAAAGGGACAGCCCATGGCTACTCCCTTTATTTGTAGAAAGAAGTCCTCATGGAATTTAAAGTAATTTTTAGTCAAAGCCATTCTAGCCAGTTTCAAAATGAAGTCCGTGGGAATTCTTGCTGGACGATCTCTTTTGTCCAAGAAAATTTCTACCACTTCCAGAGCCTGGTCTTGGGGGATTTGAGTATATAGTGAAACTATATCCATGCTGACTAATAAATCCCGGCCTTCAGTAAATGGTAATTGTTGCAATTTACACAGAAAATCTGAGGTATCTCTCAAAAAAGATTGTACTGTCAATGTGAACGGTTTGAGGAAGAAGTCGATAAACTTGGAGATGGGTTCAAAAAGTGAATCACACCCTGATATTATGGGGCGTCCCGGTGGTGATTTGGCATTCTTGTGTACCTTTGGAAGTACATAGAAAAAGGGAGTTCTTGGGTGTTTATTAACCAAATAGTTGAATTCTTGTTTACCCAAAAAGCCTTGTTCGAAACCATTCTGTAGTATTTTCTCAAGTTCTCTCTGGAATTCAGTCGTTGGGTCTGATCGTATTTTCCGATAACATTCTATGTCAAGTAGCTTATCGATGGGCTTCCGCTATATATTCATTGGTGCCCCAAATAACAATCGAGCCGCCTTTATCGGCTTGCTTGACTATAATATTCTCATCATTTCTGAGAGAAAAAAGTGCGTCTTTTTCTTTTTTAGACAAATTATGTTTGATGAAAGGTTTATTCTTTTTTTCTTCTGTTGCAATAGCTGACAATACAGTTTTCTCAAAATATATCACTTCTTTAGGTGTTTTAAAAGCTGGTGGACAAAAGGTAGATTTCCTCTTTAAACCCGTGGTTTCTGTTTGCGACATTGTTGCTTTGCCTGAAAAAAATGCAATCAGACGGATTTTCCTGCAGAACTCGATGAATTCCAGCTTAAGTCTAACAAAGTCTTGAGGTTTTGTAGGGACGAAAGTAAGTCCCTTTTCCAATACACTTACTTCCGACGAGGAAAGAACTCTTTTGGAGAGATTGATGACTGACGAAGTCCCTAGTTTTTGTAATTTTGTCGCCTCGTCGACATCTCCCATGGCTGGTTGTATCTTGTTTTTCCGCGCGGTTTCTCTTGGCCTTGATCTAAAAAAGGCTGTTGTTGCTGTTGTTGTTTATTTTGTTGAAAGTTTTGTTGATATTGCTGCTGTTGATAACCTCCCCGTCGATTGAATTGGGGTCTATATGTCCCTGGTTCAGAGTCACTCCCTCCTTACGATGATGTATCTGAGAAGGTTAGGTATTTTGTTCGGGATCGACCTTGATTGTCCGATAAGAAGCGTCTCGCTTCTGGGCGAGAGTAAAAATCCTGTTGCAAATAAGGGTAGGTCTTTTCAAAAGAAAAATTCCGTTTGTCTCTATCGAAATTGTTTTCTTTCTGTTGCACCGTATAATCCTTGAATTCCAGGATTTCCTTTTCAACTTTTTCAAGAAGATTTTTAGAGTCTTGAATCAATGGGTTTGCTTTAATTTCCGTTTCCAATTTTTCGATTTCCTCCAATTGGGCTATGGATAATCTTTGTGCCGTTTCAATTGTTAGAACCATTAAGTCTCTACTACATTTGGTTTCAATGTAACTGAATCCTTTTTTATATATATCATCTTCCATAAAAATCACGGGAATGTTTTTTACAATCAAACCTGTAGGTATTGTGCCTGACCTGAGGTGTTGGAGAAGGTAGTGGCCATGTAAATCCGTCCGGATTTGTTTTTTCTTCAACCTAATTAATTTGTCCGATTCGTTGTTTGTTTGTGCGGTACTACTGAGAGTAGCGGAGCCGAAAGAAGGAGGGTTTTTGAGAAGATTTTTTATGTGATCTTCGCTGTATGCGAAGGTTTGTTCCTCTGACATATTAAATTGACAGTCTGAAGATTGAGTCGATCAACAGTCGTACGGCAAGCACACCAAATACACTCATTCACATACACACTCCATACACTCGTATACTAATGGAACCTAATATTCAAAGAAAAAGGTAGGGGGGGTTCAGACTGGAGAAAGAATCCAACAGTGAACCAAGACAAACCGTGTTTAGGATTGATAAGGCCTGCATTAGGAGTGACTGATAGGAATACATGTGTCCATTTTAGGGTTAGATATAGGAATACTATATCTAAAGCAAAGGGTGATTACACCACCTTGCCCCAGCTGTCGTGCAGCCAGTTGTGTCAAATTTGGATGGCCAGCCAGGGGTGGCATAATACATGCTGCAGCCCCTGGTAGGCCCTGGGTGCACCTATGCCCTGGGTACCTAAGGTACACTGTACAGGGACTGATAAGGTGACTCAGTATCCAATTAGATATGTACCTAAGGTACATGGAATCCATTTTACAGAGAGAGCAGTAGGCCTGGGGCCCTGAATAGCAGGGTCCCAGGTCAACTAAGTCGAAAAACCAGCAAAACACCAGGCAAAAAGTTGGAGGTAACCATAGTCAGATATCCACCTTCCTACATAACCCCCCGTCCCCAAACAAAAGGAGATAAGGCTATCCTTGACCAGGTAAGCCTATATTGCCTGAGTGGCCATATGAGGTGGTATATGCACTGGCATGGTTACCCCCTATATCATGGTCCAATAAGCAATCCCTCACCCTAAGGGTATCTGAGGGTCTCCACCATAGTGAATCTCTACCTATGGTGTGTTTTGGCAAAGTAAAAGGCTGGTGCTGAGATGGAGTACTGAAGTGAGACTCCACTAATGTTGGGCTCAACTTCCTCCAATCACTATCCACCATATATGCCTTTCTTTCCATGACTGAGTTGCTG
Source organism: Lissotriton vulgaris (assembly GCF_964263255.1). Taxonomy (NCBI): domain Eukaryota; kingdom Metazoa; phylum Chordata; class Amphibia; order Caudata; family Salamandridae; genus Lissotriton; species Lissotriton vulgaris. Next base: position 31,411,393 of record NC_141688.1, read on the forward strand.
TGAGCTCTCAGGGTCAACCTCTGGCTACCTAAAGCTGGAGGCTGGGTTCCTCTGTTTGGCTTACTGGAGGGGCAGGTCAGGTTGGGGGCTTTTAGGTCCCAGGTTTGGCTGTGCCCAACAGTATCCATCTGTGGGAGGTCCCTAACTAATTTTAAGGGGGATCCCTCAGGAGTTTGTTTTATTTTCACTTGGCTAGGCTTTCTAGCTTCAGTGCCCTTAATCTGCTGATTGGGGAGTTCTTTTGGACAGGGGGCCCTTTGGGGTCCACCACTGGCCTTCCTGACCTCTACAGCCCTGTGCTGACTGAGGCAGGGTAGAGAGGGGCAGGTTACCTGCTCCAGACTGGGTCCCACCTTGGAAGGGTCCACTGACATCAGGGGCTCTGCCAGGCTAGGCCGGACTACCTCTGGGGCAGTTCCTTCACAAGGGGTCAGATCAGTTCCCTGAGGAGGCTGATCCTTTCCTAGAGTCTGGTGGGAGGGAGATTTCTCTTCCTCCTCAATGCTCTCTGTCTGAGTGGAGTGATCCATAGTTTCAGGCTTCACAACACTATTATCGGTCTGAGTTTGAGCTGTGGCCATCACAACTCCACCAACCTTTTCAGGAAGGGACTCAGTTTGGGTATGGGCTGTGACCATCACAGCCTTGCCAACCTGTTCAGGGAAGGAATCTGTCTGAGATTGGGCTGTGACTGGCACAGCCATCTTGACCTGTTCAGGGAGGACATCTTGGACTGGGGCTGTGGCTATCACTGCCCCACTAACCTTACCATGGCGGTTTACCATTTTAAAATGGGTTTCTTGCTCTACCTCAGCCCAGGCTGAGATCTCTAAATCATTCCCCAGTAGGCAATCTACAGGCAAGTTTGGTGACACTGCCACTCTCTTGTGGCCAGTGACACCCCCCCAGCTGAGATTGACCACTGCTATGGGATGATCTCTCTGCACTCCATCAATGTTGGTCACCTGGTATGTGGCTCCAGGTATAAGTTGCCTTGAGGGGACTAGGCTCTCAGTCACCATGGTGATGCTAGCCCCTGTATCTCTATAGGCCTCAACTTTTGACCCATTGATGAGGGGCTCCTGTCTGTACTTGCCCAAAGTGTTGGGACAAGCTGTGAAGTTGGCAAACCCCATGCCAGTCTCACAGACAAGAGTATCTAAGTCAGGGGACCTGGTTAGGCCAGAGTCCCCAGGAACTCCCAAAGTAAATGCACCCAGATTCTTGGGGGCACTCCCACCACCTGGGGGATTACTACTAGTAGTAACAGGAGGCTGGGAAGTTTTACTTGGGGGTATGTTCTCCTTATTGTTGTTGGCCCTTGGGCAACTGCTGTCAGTTTTGTAATGGCCTACCTGTTTGCAGGTATGACAATAAGGTTTCTTTTGGGAATTGGAAGGATTTGGGGACCCACCCTTTTCAGAGGATTTTTGGGGGGCCCTGTGGTTTGACCAGAAGATTTATTCCCACCCTTCTCTTGAGGCTTGGTTGATTCCTTCTTTTGGTCACCACCATGGTTCTTAGGCCTAATCCTGGTTCTGACCCATTTGTCTGCCCTCTTACCCAATTCTTGTGGAGAGGTCAGATCAGAGACTACCAGGTGCTGGTGTAATAACTGGTTCTGACAATTATTTAAGACTTGCTCTCTCATAATAAGATTATACAATCCTGTGAAGTCAGTAACTTTACTACCCAATAGCCAGCCTTCTAGAGCCTTAGTGGCACAATCAACAAAGTCAGTCCAATCCTGAGACTGAGTTTTCTGGGTGTCTCTGAACATCAACCTGTACTGTTCAGTTGTTAAGCCAAACCCATCAACCAGTGTATTCTTCAGGACTTGGTAATTGTTAGCATCCTCAGCTTTAGTAGTGAGGAGCTTATCTCTACCTTTGCCTTCAAAGGAGAGCCACAAGATAGCCGCCCACTCACTCTGGGGGACGCACTGGACAGTGCAGGCCCTCTCCAAAGCAGTCATCCATTTGTGGATGTCATCCCCTTGTTTAAAGGGGGGCACTATCTTACTCAGGTGTCTAGTGTCTAAACTCCTGTCTTTATCTCTAGGGATAATGCTGCCACCAGTGGGGTCTGCCCCACTCAATTTCTGCTCTTTAGCAAAGGCAAGTCTCTCTTTGGCCAGGGCAAGTTCTTCCCTTTCAATCCTCAGATTGACTTCCCTCATCTTAGCTTCATGCTCTCTTTTTTGAGGGGATGTCATCCCTCTGTGAGAAGATGCCTGAGAGCCATTGGTACGAATGGATCTGTTAGAGCCTCTGGAGAGAGACCTAACTCGTCCACTCCCAATGTTAAGCCTGCCTGAGAGGGGCCCTGGGTGTCCCCCAAATCCATTCTCATGCCTGCTTAAATTGGTCCTGGTGAGTCTACTGACTATTACCTGACCTTTGTCTGCCTCGTCCCCTGACAACTCCTGATCCTCTTCCTCTCCTTCACTTCCTGTTCTATTGAGGTTGAGGTCAGGGTCCCCAAGGGTTCCCTCTAAGGGGGGCATGCTCCCATCTGGATTAGAAGGGCCTGTGTTAGAAGCCCTCCTTGCATCATAAGTCTCTAAGAGACCTATCAGAAATGGGATGGTAGGGATAGAACCCTGTTTTAGCTTCCTGGAGGTACAGATTTGTCTCATCTCCTGGAAGCTAAGAGCTGCATATCTTGACATGACCTGTGGAGGGTCAACTGACATAAGGGGAGCTTCTGAGTTCTCTCCTTTGTCAGACATGCTTTTCTAGTGAGGTGTAAGTGGTGCACTTACCTACACTATTTGTTTGCCTACTGATCCCTTGCTAAGGGTTGTAGTCAGGGTGTGCTAAGCCCTGTTACACTACAACAGGTGGTTCAGTAGAACTCAGAGTATTCTAAGCTATATGTACCTTGGTACATATGTGATCTTTCAAATGATATTCTTAGGATACTTGTGGTAAAACAACAGCAAGCTCAAATCCCAAACGTTGCTCACCAATGTGAGAAGTTGGCCTGATATATAGTGCTCACTATTCTAGTGATCACTGTGTATCATACCAAACGACCCTTATTGATGATTGGTTGTAAGTCAACCTTATAGACCAGCTATCCTAGTAGCATGGACAAGAGCAGTCTTTAGGCTAAACTCTAGAGGGCGTGTTAAGCCAGCTGTTATACCATCACATATACCCCTTGAACACCAAGTGAAAGGACACCACACAAGTTGTTATAAATAAATATCCTTTTATTATCATAACAACTTGTGTGGTGTCCTTTCACTTGGTGTTCAAGGGGTATATGTGATGGTATAACAGCTGGCTTAACACGCCCTCTAGAGTTTAGCCTAAAGACTGCTCTTGTCCATGCTACTAGGATAGGTGGTCTATAAGGTTGACTTACAACCACTCATCAATAAGGGTCGTTTGGTATGATACACAGTGATCACTAGAATAGTGAGCAGTATATATCAGGCCAACTTCTCACATTGGTGAGCAACGTTTGGGATTTGAGCTTGCTGTTGTTTTACCACACGTATCCTAAGAATATCATTTGAAAGATCACATAAGTACCAAGGTACATATAACTTAGCTTAGAATACTCTGAGTTCTACTGAACCAGCTGTTGTAGTGTAACAGGGCTTAGCACACCCTGACTACCAATGTGAGAAGTTGGCCTGATATATAGTGCTCACTATTCTAGTGATCACTGTGTATCATACCAAACGACCCTTATTGATGATTGGCTGTAAGTCAACCTTATAGACCAGCTATCCTAGTAGCATGGACAAGAGCAGTCTTTAGGCTAAACTCTAGAGGGCGTGTTAAGCCAGCTGTTATACCATCACATATACCCCTTGAACACCAAGTGAAAGGACACCACACAAGTTGTTATGAAAATAAAAGGATATTTATTTATAACAAGTCTACCCTGAACTCTTTATGAGTCAGGGAGCTAAGCACAATACAAAACTCTTAAGAAAATACTTTAAGTTGCACAATTTACACAAATGCCCGAGGGGCACGAAAAACCATATACACTAAAAGTGGAATGCGAAATACTAGCAGGTAAGTAACAAGATCCAGAGGCTTCAGGATCGCTAGGACTACACTACTGAACCCTAAGGTTAGGAGCAGGAGGCCTAGGGAGATCGGGTGCAGAGTGTGCACTCTCACGCGGGATGCGGGACAAAGTCTATGGATGCTAGTATTTGTAAAGTTACAGTTATCGGACGAATCCAACTGGATAGACTGAAAACGAAAAAGGATCTGGACACTTAGATAGTGAACCTACGTTGGAGCACCGAAATGCTCAGATTACCTAGCCCAGGGACTGCGGCTGCATAGGGTTCAAAAGACGGCGGCAATCCTCGTTACAGTCTATGGAGCCTGAAAGAAGAAGTTGCTGGCAGGCGGCCAGTGAAGAAGTTCGATGTGATCCAAGCCTGGATCGGTGATGGAGATGACCTGAAAGCAGAGGGGACTCAGTTCTTAATCACTAGCCAGTGATTGTGTGGGCACCAGGATGGCACCGGATGAAGTCACCTCGACCAGGTGAGTAGGCGACGCTGGACTCTGCTGTCCCTCAGACCAGGAGGCGTTGTCGGCGACCAGGCTGGAGGTGCGAGCTGTCCCACAAAGGTGTCTGCTGTCGGCGATGCTGGACCCAGGATTGGGGCAACAAACCTTGGCAAAGTCAAGCCCACGCGGTGGAGTCAAGATGGCATCTGGAGTGGACCAGGAGGGTCCGAGGTGCTCCTCTGTTGGAGGGGAGCAAGGGCCAGTCTGGAGCAACCAGCCCAGCGATGCAATTGTCGTGGTACGTCGTCAAGAGGGCCACTAGCCAGCAGGCAAGTGACCGGACAACGCGGTGAGCATCAAAGAGCAGAAGGGCCCCACCCAGATCTCCTGGATGCTGGGGGGCTGGACTTTGGTGCTGGAGCTGCTCAGGGTTAGGGCTTCTCAAATCCCAAAGCACTCACTCGAGGATCCCTCGGCAGTCGTGCTGGTTAAGCGTCGTGCAGTTTTGAAGATGGCCGGTCCCTTCAGGTCTCGTCACACCCATGAATCTCAGCTGGGCTGATGATGCAGGTAGAGGTCAGAGATGCCAGGGAATCCGGGTCTCGTCGAGCTGGGCAGTCTTGATCCGGAGGATGGACTTACAGCAAACCGCGATGCTTAGATGGTGCCTGCGGGTGCAGGGTGGCTACTCCTTAGCCACAAGGGAGAGTCTTCAGAAGGTATCCAGAGTTCCTTTCGTGGAAAGTAGTCAAGATTCAGAATTATCTAATTTGGGAAGGGGGCCCACTCCTACCTTTATTCTCAAGAAAGGGGCTGGCACGCGACTAGGTCCTGCCCATGGGTGGGACCAGGAAGGGGGTGGTTACACCCCTCTCCCTTGTCCGGACTTTCCCCAGTTCAGGGGCTGGTGTGCCCCTGGAACTGGTTCAAGCCGGCATATGCACAGTGAGCACCGGGGTGCCACTTGCAGTCACCTTCCTCTCAGCCCTGCCTACCTGGGATACACAAAACCCTGTCTGGGATGGTGCTAGCACCGCCCCTGACAGGAAACCCTTTGTCCAAGCTCTCGTCGCTGGAAGGACTCCCAGCAGCAGGAGGTCATACTTGTGTCTGTGGTGGCAGCATCCTTTTTGTGATGCTGAGACTCGAGTTAGCTTTAACCGGGGTTCACAGTTACATACATGTCGTGTCCCTCTAGAAGGGTGGAATGCTAACCCCGTCGCCAGAATTGGCAAGGGGTTAGAATTCCAATTCGTATGACACCTTACTCGACATGTTTTGATAAAGCGATACCAAAGTTGGCAAAGAACCGCGAGGATTATAATGCACTTAAGAGTATATGGTACGCGTTATCATGAAACAGCTATTAGGACTTGGTTCCGCAAGCTGCAAACGGGCTCAGCTCATGCCAGAGCACCATCTCACATAATTCCAAGCACTCTGCCTTCAGGATTGATAAGGCCTGCCATAGGAGTGACTGATAGGAATACATGTGTCCATTTTAGGGTTAGATATAGGAATACTATATCTAAAGCAAAGGGTGATTACACCACCTTGCCCCAGCTGTCGTGCAGCCAGTTGTGTCAGATTTGGATGGCCAGCCAGGGTTGGCATAATACATGCTGCAGCCCCTGGTAGGCCCTGGGTGCACCTATGCCCTGGGTACCTAAGGTACACTGTACAGGGACTGATAAGGTGACTCAGTATCCAATTAAATATGTACCTAAGGTACATGGAATCCATTTTACAGAGAGAGCAATACGCCTGGGGCCCTGAATAGCAGGGTCCCAGGTCAACTAAGTCGAAAAACCAGCAAAACACCAGGCAAAAAGTTGGGGGCAACCATAGTCAGATATCCACCTTCCTACACTGACGCTCCTGCGGAACCAGCCTGGAAATCATTACACCAGAGTAGCATATCCTGCAGCCCTGCATTGCTGGTATCCTCAACGTGCTCCATGCGGTTGTGGCCCAACATAACTTTGTGCGCCATGGCGTCACCTGTAGAATCTGTCCGCTGCACCCCAGCATAGTAATTGCTGAGCATGTGGAAGTACAGTAGGCACCACAGCCATACTTACCGGCATTGGCAGCATTACGGCTGGGGACAATGCCTGTGCTGTAGCAAGCAGGGTCAGAGCAAGCTGAGCAGTGGATGCCGATGCCGTCGCCATCCCTGGACCTACTAATTACAGGCAGCACTAGCAGTGGCATCACCTGCTGTGCTCGAGCAGCCGTCTGTTCCGCAATAAACCCAGTCATACCGCACTGATTAATATATGCAAAAAAAGCATTTTCATTTGGTGTACATTTTGTTTTTGCACTCTATGTAGGTAAGAAAGTAAAACATACCATCTTCCACTTCTTTAGGAATGACAACAGGAAATCGCAGAGTTCAAAATAGCAGGGACATGTACAGGCTGACGACAGGGGTCACAGGCAGCAGCAGTGTTATAGATGTGAGAGAGAGCAGGAGTAAAGAGGAGAAAGAAACAAGAGGAGAGAGATAAGATGGAGCTTAGTAGAAGAAAAGGAGAGCAAATCAGAAACAATGAGAAAGCAGCCATGATGTGAAGAAGAGAGCATTAAGAAGAGAGAAGATAGAATGAAAGGATGTAGAGGACAGGACAGAGGAAACAAATGCAGACAAATGATAAAACGGAGACACAGCTAATCACTGTTAGTGATAGTAAAGAGCTAACATCGAGGGGAGAGAGAGCAGAGCATGGATAAAAGTGAAGAGGAAAAGGGGCAGGGCTAGAATGAATAGAGGGCAAATCAGAAATACAGGGAATAAGGTAACACACCAGGTGTGACAAAGATGATAGAAAACAATTAGAGAGGTGAGAGGATAGACACTTGGAACAAAGACTTAGGGGACAGACAACAGATCAAGGTTAGAAGATAGAGACTGAGGCAGTGAGAGTGATGAAAGTGGGGCTCACCTGAGGAAAAAGTGAGCTGTGGCCTCCTAGGCAAAATTTTCAGCACCTGCACTTCTTTTTTGACAAATTAAGCACTGGATGTAGATAATAGACGGGGCAAGAGATGAGCTGAAAAGTAGAGCATGGAGGGGAGTGGTGGATGTAAGTGGGCAGAATTTCCAAAAAGTAAGAGGCTGGAGGAGAGTTCAAAAATGTCTTTGAACCTGTGTGTGATACTAAGCCCATTGAGCCTTCTGCCGAAGGCTGAAATTCCCTATCTCTTTATTTTCTTTAAAAAAAATTAAAAACATTCATGGCTTATTTTTGCAATATCAGTGAATTCTTCCACAAAGGGTTGTACCTACTAGTTACACTGTCTCAAATCATGCAGTATTGTGGAAACAATTAGGGAATATCAGAATAATGATATCAATTTTAGAGAGACGTAGGCCTAGCTTTTCCACCTACTTTGATTAATTTAATGTAGTTCCACTTAATAGAGATTTAAAATATATATATTTTATTAAGATAATTATTTATATTTTTAGCCATTTTATTTATATCCACACTAAGTAAGTGGCTTCTTGCAAAGTAGTTTCAGCAATGCCAGAGAAAATATGGTCAATTGATGTCACTTTCTGTGACATATCTTCCTGTGTGGTTACACTGTTTGCAAATTATAGGGGCTTCCGATTCTGCCCAATCAATCACTCAGTGAGTTTTAAGCGCGATACTCACCTGCGAGGGTCTCAAGGTACTGGGCGGAGGGCCCAGGCCTCACAAATCATAGAGCCATTCCTGCATATTAGTAGTTATAGTAGTAACAGAGTGAAAAATGTTGCACAATTTGCACCCACTATTTGAGACCTGCCTCTACCTTGCATCAGTCCCCTAATCCTTGTTCTCAGAGAAAGAAAATGGTAATTTTACACACACGTCGCTTTACCTCAGTTCCTTTAGATGTCAGTCTTGCAAGTGCTCAGACAAAGGCAGTATTATTTGCTGCCCAGCGTCAGCCAGTGTGGTTTCAGGTGCCTGGTAGGTAAACCAGACTCAGCAACTGCAACTCTGATGACATTTATTTTTTTGAAGTTTTATAAAGTGCTGCAATCCAGCTGCCTCAGAGCACTCCAGGATAAGATGCAAGCCATGGTAGGGATGTCTACTGCGTGCCTGTATTTGCTGGGACACGATCGTTTTGCCAACACCTTGTCAGCCCTGGACTCTGTCTCTGCGCGGTGTGCTGTTTACGGACGATACCCTCTTGCTCTTCAGAAGATCTATGAATGCTCAAAAGCTTCTAGACCATTTTGGGGTCTTCTGCAATCAGTGTGGGCAGGAGATTATTTTGGGCAAAACCAAATATATGGTATTAAACCCTTGTTCAACATCCCATCAAACTCCTGCTCCTAATGGGGATTTCGTGGAACAAGTTAGAGTGTTTGACTACCTGGGGGTGACTCTTTCTGATCCATTTGATTGGCTATTGCAAATCCAAAAGTGCAAGATTAAACCTGAACAATAGTGTCAGGCTATTTTGAAGGTTTATCGTGCATCTATATATCGCCCAATCTCTTCATCCCTTGAGATTTATAGGACCCTGGCAATGGGGGGCTCTTTATATGGAGCAGAACTATGGTGTACTGCAGGTGTTGGGTCTTTTGGCTTATGAGAAGTCTAAATAATCTTCAAGCAAGCACTCCACTGTGCCCTTTGTGGCTAGACTATGGTCTAGGGCAGACGTCTTCAAACTGTGGGGCGCGACCCCAGGGGGGTCGTGGAGTTCTAGGAAGAGGGTTGCAGATTCCGCAGCTTTACTTGTCCCTGCAAAAAGACAGCTGGGATCGCTAATTGAGATCACTATCAGCTGCTTGCCTGAATGAAAGGCACATGGGCCTTATCAGTTAATCTGCAAGTGTGAAGGATGCTTGGGAGCAGTTTTGTTTCTTTGTGAAGAAAAAGGTGTGTTATTTTGAGTGGAAGTGCAAAGAGTTAACAACTGGGCTGGGAAGATCTTGCTTTTAATTTTAATGCACTTACACAGGCCTTAGTGCCCCTAAAGAGGTGTTGAAGGGACAGTTATATAAAAAGAAAACTGCATTACATACACTCTGGGATTATTAAAACCTATATTTTGAAAGCACCATTCTATCTTAAAAATATTTGCACGTTTTGCAGCATTGTATCTTACACTGTGTGTAATGCAAGTATAAAAAATTGACTTACATGTTCACAGTGCTTTCCATCACAAGATGTGACTTCATACCACTAAAAATACACATCACTATTCTCCACTGCACCAATTAAGATTTATTTCTACCTCTGAAGTCATTAACTATTAGAAATGTTATAATGTACAACAGTGCATTTCCCACTGAGCAATAACTTTTTTATATTTATGTTTGATTTACACTGCCCATTATTTTATACGTAGATACCTGAAGGTGAAGATCTAAAAAACTTACAGAATATTTTGGGCTTATGTATGAGAGACTTGCATAGGCAAAGCATCACTTTTTTTGATGCTCCGGCGTCGCAAGCATCTCAACCATACCTACAAGGCAGTACAAAGTCACCCTGCATGGCTTTGCATTGCCTCATAGATATGGAGTAAGACATAGCAGCGCAAGTCACTGCATTGCCGTACTCTGCTTCAAGGGGGTGTTCCATGGGCTATGCGTGGGCTTCCCACCCAAAGCCCATGGATTTTGATGTTGCCCCCTATTTACATATTCACGTAAACCTGGGGCAGCTCAAAAAACTGATGCCTCTCCAGTAAAAGCGTAACGAGGACAAATGTTTTCATTTCTCCTCGTTTTTTCATCTTTCCATGTGTTCTGCATTCTGCAGCTCACGTAGAAATAGGAAGACACTCCTCAGGATTGTTTTGGTGAAAGAAGGTGCCTCTTCCCGTACAAAAACAATCCTGCTATGTTGGTGCTAGGCATCAATTTGTGATGGGAAAAGGACTGGAATCACCGTATTTCATAAGAAGGTCAGAAAGGAAAAAAACACGGAAAACATGCCAAAGGATGCAAGGTCTAACAGGGGCATTTATGGTTGTCGGAAGATGCTGATGATGAGGAGAACCAGTTTCTAGAACATTTTGTCAGAGGGGGTCCTTACGCCTCAAAAGGTTTGAAAAGGGGGTCTCGACATCAAAAAGTTTGAAGACCACTGGTCAAGGGTGTATTAATGATAGGGTAGCCTTGAAACCTCTATTGACTTGGCGGAGAATATGGACAGTCCCGTAACTCTCCATCATCCGTAAGGCCATAGAAGAGGTTATGGAAATGCCAGGGGTTAGTAAGATCCCCTGGCTAAAGGTAGTCAGGGATCGCCTGAGAATGACTGGCCTGGTAAGCTCCATCAAGGAGGGCTCCCTCAGTGCCTACTTTGTAGAATTTAAATCTGAGTATCATTTTGAGCAACCTTTGGATGAGATTGAGCCACTCCAGGCTAGGACTTTATTTATCAAATATCGCCTCGGGATGCTCTTGACAGGTGCTTTTACTGCCACATGTAAAAGTAGAAACCGAGTTCCTGTAAAAACGTGTCAATTTTGCCATGAAGCGGCAGAAAAGGCTGAACATCTTGTCTTATTCTGCCCAGTCTACCATGACTACAGGAGGAAGTGGATCCTGCCACTCTGTCACAACCTGGGGGTGGCAAAATACATGATTGCATTCAAAATACTCAAAAATTATTCTATACAGTGTATTGTCTCTAGATATGGAGGGGCAGATTTACAAGAAAGTGACTCAGTGCATTCCGCAAGCCATTTGGCTCCGTCGCACTGAGTCACTTTCAGAGCACAGGAATGCTACATATTTACAATGATATGTCGTATTCCTGTGCTCTCCCCTGCGCTGGCACACAAACAGCTGCCATGCGCCGGTGCAGGTACCCTTGCAAGGATGTCTGCGACATGGGGAGATTGTTTTCGTGCATGAAGGGGCACCTTCCTGCATGAAAACAATCACTACAGGTATGTTCCTTTTTCAATGAATGCTGTAGAATGCAGCACGCATTGAAAGAGGAAAAAATGAAGAGAAATGAAAAAATTTCACCCCATTGCGCCTCGCTACGCATTTCCAGATTTTCGATTCCTCGTAAATTTGGAAATGTGTCTTGTTCCATGGGTGTTTCCTGGGAAAACCCACAGCAACTCCCACGGAACACGCCTTTCACGTAAAAGTGCTGCGTGTAAAGGGGCCATATTTACAAGGACAGGAAAAGCCACGAAGGGTGGCTTTTCCTGTCCTTGTAAATATGGAGCAGTGAAATACGCCACCGGTACGTCACGAAAAGCGACGTCCTGGTGGGGCAGGGGGCTTATAAATCTGCCCCTTAATGTGCACTTGGAGGTTAAGACAGAGAAAGATGATTTCCTGAACCCTTTTCTTTTACATACATGTATTTTAAAGTTTTATCTATGTATATATATATATATATATATATATATATATATATATATATATATATATATATATATATATATATATATATATATATATATATATATATATATATTTTGGCTTGTTTTTATTCTGTAACTAAGATCCTTTTTAATGTTTTAAACATGTACTTTGATAGACCGCTTTCGGTCGAAATAAAGATTGTTTGACCTTGACTATGGCATGATAGGTAGATGCCCGCAGTACCACCCCAGGGTTGAACAAAGCAGCGCCTCGGGACAAATATCTATTGAGGGGTGGGGGGAGCAAAACTCCCGTCAGACCTTTGCTTTCTGCGCTGTGGTTTCTGAAGGTTTACTTTCCACCTCATATTCCATTGTATGGAAAAGTAAACAGGAATATGTATTGAACTGAAACAACACACGTTGCTAGCGTCCAATCAGAAGCCAGGGCAACTGCTATGCAACAATGTTGTATTATTTATATAGCAATTACTGTCACAGGCCAAGCTAACTGCTTGGAAAGAGAAGGTATTAAGAACTCAGGGGGGTAGTTGTACATTCTGGCGGAGGGTACTTATGTGGAAAACAAAGGCTAGGCGGCTGCCTAGGGCACCCTTTAATTTGGAGGTCTGCTTGCATGCAAAGCTACATTACCCCACACACCACTGTGCAAGCAGGGCTAGGGCTGCCAGACAGGCAACGAAAGGTAACCAACCGTACCTCTCCGTCAAGGTACCTGAAAGAAAAAACAAGAGCTATAGAAAACTAACGATTAAAATACCTAGACGAGGGGTGAGGGGCGAATACTGTTACATAAAACGTGCACGTGAACGAAGGCGACGTTCAATCCCGATCGCTTCTCTAAGGCAGTTTCTTCTTCAGAATAAGGCACATAGAGCAGTAACACTGATTTAGAAAAAGTAACACCTGCTATTTACCGCGCAAATAAACTGCAACATCGATGGCAAAATTAAACAACAATATTACAAAATGTGCAGATTCTTATAGTTTGGTGGCACGCTGTAACGAGTATCCTGTTTTGTGACTCTTCTGTCATTCCGCCACCTAGTGGTAATAACGCAGGCTGCAACGTGAAACAGTCCTAAAGTGCGGACCGTGATTTTTTTTATTTTTTATTTAATGCGATTTTATATAGCGCGAACTTTACCCGGTGTCAGAGCGCTTTACATAAGAACCAGTTGCAAAACATAAGGACTAAGGATTACATGTGTTACATAAAAGATACAAACAGAAAAAATTGCAAATGTACAAGATGTAGAGTCACACTGAAGAGATACAAACAGAAAGAAGAGGTACGAATGGATATACTCTAAGAGTCACATAGGAATGGTAGAGAGTACACTGGTCTACTGCATATACTAGTGATTAGAGTTATCTCTATATACATAGGGAAGGGATACGAATGGATAAAATCTAAGCGTCAGATAGGAATGGTAAAGACTACAAAGGTCTACTGCATATACTAGTGATTAGAGTTATCTCTATATACATAGGGAAGGGATACGAATGGATAAAATCTAAGCGTCAGATAGGAATGGTAAAGACTACAAAGGTCTACTGCATATACTAGTGATTAAGAGTTATCTCTATATACATAGGGAAGGGATACGAATGGATAAAATCTAAGCGTCAGATAGGAATGGTAAAGACTACAAAGGTCTACTGCATATACTAGTGATTAGAGTTATCTCTATATACATAGGGAAGGGATACGAATGGATAAAATCTAAGCGTCAGATAGGAATGGTAAAGACTACAAAGGTCTACTGCATATACTAGTGATTAGAGTTATCTCTATATACATAGGGAAGGGATACGAATGGATAAACTCTAAGTGTCACATAGGAATGGTAGAGAGTACACTGGTCTACTGCATATACTAGTGATTAGAGTCATCTCTATATACATAGGGAAGGGATATGACTGGATATACTCTAAGAGTATTTAGCGCTGTTGGCGCCCTGTGTGACAATGTTTGTTGGTGCCCCCCCCACGGACTCCCTCACTACCACCCATTAACAGTCCCCCCTCAAACCTCCATTACCATTCTAACAGATTTATTTAGTTATTTAGCGACAGCTATACCAGTGTAGGGTGTCAGAGCACTTTTCATCAATACATTACACAGCAACAATCAATCATATGTGTAAATCAGTGTGTAGGAAAACTTACATAAGCCAGAAGACTACAAAGTGAGTCACATGCCATCCATACTAGTAGTCAGTATAGTTTAAGAGGGGCTGGTCGATAGAAGCACAGACTTGGAATTTAAAAGTAACCCCGTGGTTGGGGGTTACATTTAATTAGAAGGATTTTTTTTGGTGATATGAACCCTTATTGAAACTTTAGAATAATGAAGGACAGAGGGAACATTCATAATGCTCTAATCTATACCTTTTAGTTTACATGCAGCTCTTTGGTGACAGTAAATATCTCAGTGGTCCATGTTAGGATTTTAACATCTAGACTACTCACTCACTGTTTGGTGCTGCTACCGTTCTGCTCACAGCGCCAATAAACCTTTTGTTGAACGTGCACTTTATAAGTCAATTTTAACATAACATAACTAGTAACAAAAGGATCTCTCTGACAAAAGCACTAACCTATTTAAACTATTTGAACTTCGTGATCTGGATGGGACACGTTCTTTGCCGGAGGCATATTAACCCTTTCGGCGCTCATGACGAGCTCGCTCGTCCTGAGGCACAGTGGAGCTGTGCTCAAGACGAGCTGAGTTTGTCATACACGCTGCAGAACACCCACGAGGGGATAATTCCCCTCCTGTGTGGGGCGTTCCGTTGAGTGGGCGGAGTTGTGACGAGCTCAGCTCATCATGAGCACAGCTCCGCTGTGCAGCGTGACGAGCTCAGCTCGTCACAAGCACCGCGGCGTCGTGCACAGGTCCCCTCCCCCCCACACCGCCGAGGAATTAGCCCCGCGGGGAAGGCGTTAACCCTCTGTACAACCATAAAATGAGTTAAAACTTGCACTAGGCAAAACTCCTTCTCTCTCCAGGAAGAACATTAATTACCAGAGTTATCTTGACATTTTTATTGTTGTATGAAAATTGCCGGAGGCCAGCAATGCAGCAGCAGGTGCTTTTACAACTATAAAATACTTCCAAACACAGGGCCCATCGAAGAGTCAGCACCTGGTGTGGTGGCACTAGTCACATCGCCCTAGAGCCGGCCCTGGTGGAAAGCACTGACAGGTTCCTCTTTCTCCTTCCAGCAACTGCCTTCCAACTTGCAGACTCCTAGGATGGTTCTGGGTAGGGAGTTTCGGAATCTCATGCAACAATACAATTTGTGCTCTCAGTGCACCACCCAGTGTCGGAAGGGATAGAAATTAGGCCTGGGCACTAAAACAAAAGTGGTCCCTATTAGTGAATTAGATTCATAAACAAAGTGGCCCATGGTTTCAAATTGGAACAGTTTTGAAATTGTAAAGACACGCTGTGGAAGTGTTTTCAAGTTATCGAAGACTGCATGGATTTGAGCTTGCTGCAGGCAATGTTTGTTTTAAAATCAGGGAAATCAACACTGCTGGACTAAAAACCGGCCCAGCAAACCATTAGACAGACCCAGAAATGCCCAAAAATTCGGTCCACATAGTCACCTGTCAGACCAGCCGGTTAGTCACTGCCTGGCCGACCTATAGGCCAGTTGGACCCTGGCTCCAAATCCAACCAACAAGAAGTTTGTTGCACCATTTGTTGCAATCTGGCACCTCTTTTGTCAATTTGTAGTGTAGTAATAAGGCAGGTGTCTGCATTAGCTAAATGTAGCATTAGCTTTATAGCCTGTAAAATAAGTATGCTGCAAAAAGCCAAGAACGATCCAGGACCAGCCGCAACCAATGAATTCCAGACTAAGGAGTTCAGCAGCAACGTATTTGGAAGACACAAACACTAAATTGACAAATAATGAGCAGCAGTTGTGTTCTAGTAGTGCTTTTTACGGATTGTGATTGACTATTCGGGAAGTTCTTGCCAACACCATCAGAATGCACACAATGAGAAGAGGTTCCCACAACTGGGGCATTTATCAAGTGTTGTTAAATTATTTGTATATTGATAACTTCCATAATTATGGGAACTTCCCAATAGAACTTCCACTTCAGCCTCTCTAGGTAGCCTACACTGGCTCCAAATTGACAGCAGTACTAAGTTTTAAGCCCTATGCTACATGCATAGAATTAACTCTGGTACAGCACCCAACTATCTAAAAACTTTAGTTCACCAGTATCACCCCTCCCGCCTTCTTCGTTCCTCCAATCAACATAAGTTCCAAGTCCCTAGGATCAAACGAGCCAGAATGGGTGGACACTCTTTCTCTTATCTGGCCCCTTCTCTCTGGAATCCTCTCCCTTATCATTTGCGCACTGAACAAAAATATCTTAAATTCCGCAAAGACCTAAAAACTTGGCTGTTTATTCAATAGCCCCTTGCCTACGCTGTCTAGTTTTTCATCTTCTGTGTCCCTTAGCGCCGGGAAACCTTCGGGTAGCTGTGCGCTGTACAAATGTAATAATAATAATAATAATAATATGGTACAGCAGTGCATTATGTACCTTTGCAGCCTTTAATGCAGAACAGTTATGTCTCTAGCAGCTGGTCACTGTTCTCTGAGCAGTGCAAAGGAAAAATTAATTGATAATAAAAGATCGTTTTCATCATTTTATTTTTAGTATAAATAAATAAAAAATTAAGGTATTTGTTAAGCACAAACTAATTACCTCTAAGGGTCTCAAGGCACTGAGGGCCGTTGGGGATATTAAGTGAGTTATTGCCCAGAGTCACATGGTGCTGAGCAGAAATGCTGCTGGCACCAGGGAATGTGTAGTGTAGTTCCTATATTCCTAATAGGCTCTGCACATTGGAATAACATAAACGATAGTTTAGACGTAGGACTGAGGTCGACTAGGTCTCTATTGAATATGTTAGACTTAAATATGAATGCCAGCTAGCTCAGAGGTCACTAGAAACTTTCTCGAGTGAACCGGAATGAGTTAACTTTCCTGAATAGACAAGGAGGGATTAGCTTCTGACAACCGCATAAACATGACAACTTTGCTCCCTCCAGAATAAGGAGTATATCTCCAGAGTTGTGTGAAAACAATAGATAGCTATTTCACTCAGTCAATCGTGCATGCTTAGTTTCACCAGAGTGCAGAGAAATAGAGAGACGGGCGTTTTCAATAAAAGTTGTTATTTATTGAGCAGTCTTCTTTCTCATGCAAGAGAAGTGAATTGCCACAATTGCAATACTTGTCATAAAGTAAAGTGCGTAGAGTAAAAGGAGTATTATGAAATAATACTGTAAAAGCATTTATATGGTTTCTGAGCCATATGATACTTAAAACGGATAAAATATATACAATACATACAATGATAAAAGTTGACTAAACGTACTGAACTGGTGCTTCTAAAATACGCCTACCCCGGTGTACCTAACCTAAGCCTAGTACGTGGGAACAAGTAAGTGAGCTGCAGTTTAAGTTAAGTTATTTTTGCCAAGAATCTGAATCAAGAATTCTCTAAGGATCTAATCAGCTCCGTACCTTGGTTTTAGAATGAAGGAGGTCTTGTATCTCTTTCTCAGGACTCGATCTCCCAGCAACCCGCAAGGGTGACTGGAAACACTGGAGCTGGATTTCTCTGCAGGAGAAAAGACAGCATCTCTCTCAGTGCGTCAAATGGGAGGGTCGGCTTCCTTCGGCACTCGCATCAGCTGGGCTTTGGGTAAGTAGATAGCCGCTCTGCTCCAAACCACCGTGTGTTGCTTAAGGCAAATGGTGGTATATTTATACCTGGAAGGTGCCGAGTTTGACGTAAGGTTGGACATAAGACGTCACTAAGAACTGTCACTAAGAACTGGCAGTTCTTACAGGACTCTCAGAAGTTCTAGGACAAATCAAAACAGAAGCAGGGGGAATTCCCAGGCTGCTGGAGGCTTGGTTTGTTTAACCCCTTCGATGCTCATGACGAGCTCAGCTCGTCATGAGGCACGGTTGAGCTGTGCTGATGACGAGCTGAGCTCGTCATGAATGATGGGAATAAAGGATCTGCAGCACAGGAGGGGAATTGCTGCAGCAGCGATGTAGTTAAAGAACGCGTTGTACTTTCTAGGAGTCTAGGGAAGTAGCCTTGCCGTATTTGGACTGCATTGGCTATGACTAAATATGGATATGATTCTTATGCCTTTATAAGGATATGAATTGTTATAACCACATAAGGGCATGAATCGGGAATATTTAATTAGGGTCCTAGATACGTTCACAACACCCACTCCACGTATAATGTCCATCATTACTAAATACTAAGCAATATATAAACATATAAGTATGCATGTGTTTTCCAGCCCACCCCAAAATACATAAAATGCATTTGAAATGGTATAGATACACGAAAATGAGTATTATACTGTACGTTTTTCAAGCAGTGGTATCATTCAGATAATATTTTTTGTAGTGCATGTGAGAAGGTGGCCTGATATGCAGTGCTCACTATTCTAGTGAACACTATGTATCAGTCCAACAACCCTCATTGATGATTGGTTGTAAGTCAACCTTATAGACCAGCTATCCTAGTAGCGTGGATACGAGCAGTCTTCGGGCTAAACTCTAGAGGGCGTGTTAAGCCAGCTGTTATACCATCACATATACCCCTTGAACACCAAGTGAAAGGACACCACACAAGTGTTATGAAAATAAACAATGTATTTATTAGAATCACAACAGCCCTGTACTCTTTATGAGGACAGGGTACTAAGCACAAAACAAAACCCTTACGAAAATACTTGAGTTCGCACAATTTACACAAATGCCCGAGGGGCACGGGAAACCATATACTACAAAAGTGGAATGCGAAATTACTAGCAGGTAAGTACTGTACTAATAGGCTTTGGAATCGCTAGGACTTGACTACTGAACCTTCAGATTACTAATAGGAGGCCTAGGGGACTCGGGTGCAGAGTGTGCACTCTCACGCGTGATGCGGGACAAAGTCTATGGTAGCTAGATTTCACAAAGTTAGTGTTCTCGGGCGAACCCGACCTGGTAGGAGGAAAACAAAAGTAGATTCTGACCCTTGGATAGTGAGGCTATGCTGGGGCACCGAAATGACGAAGTTACCTAGCACAGGGGCTGCAGCTGCATAGGTCTCAAAAGACGTTGGGAATCCTCGTAGACGGACCAGGAGCCTGAAGAAAGAAGTTGCTGGCAGGCGACCAGTGAAGAGAGTTCGAGTTGATCCAAGCCTGGATCGAAGATGGATGACACCTGAAAGCAGAGGGGACCAAGTTCGTGACTACTAGCCAGTAGTCAGGTGGCACCAGGAGGGCACCGGATGGTAGTCACCTCGACTAGGTGAGTGGGCGACGCTGTGCTCTGCAGATCTCACGGACCAGGAGGCGTTGTCGGCGACCAGGATGGAGGAGCGAGCTGTCCCACGATGGATGAAGCTGTCGATGTCGCTGGACCCAGGATTGGGGCAACAAGTCTTGGCTAATTCAAGCCCACGCGGTGGACCTAAAATGGCGTCTTGAGTGGACCAGGAGGGTCCGGGGTGCTCCTCTTTTGGAAGGGAGCAAGGGCCAGTCTGGAGCAACCAGACCAGCAGCAGTGATGTCGTCGGGCATCGTTAAGAAGGCCACAAGCCAGCGGGCTAGTAGCCAAACAACGCGGTGAGCAACAAAAAGCAGAAGGGCCCCACGCAGATCGTGGAGATGCTGGGAGGCTGAACTTCGGTGCTGGAGCTGCTCAGGGTCGGGGCTTCTCGGACCTCAAAGCACTCACCAGAGGATCCCTCGGCGGTCGTGCTGGAAAGAAGTCGGCAGTCTTGAAGATGGCCGGTCCCTCGAGGTCTCGTAGCACCCACGGTTCTCAGCTTAGCTGCAGAGGTGGGTAGAGGTCAGAGGTGCCAGGGAAGCCGGTTCTCGTCGAGCTGGGCAGTCGGATTCCAGAGGAAGGACTTGCAGCAGACCGCAGTGCTCTTAAGATGGTGCCTGCGGATGCAGGGTGACTACTCTTTAGTCACAAGGCAGAATCTTGAAGAAGAAATCTTGAAGTCCTTTCGAAGAAAGTTGTGTCTTGATTCCAAAGATGATCTAATTTGGAAGGGTCCCCGCTCCTGCCTTTATCCTAAAGAAAGGGGTGGGTACGCGACTAGGTCCTGCCCTAGGGGTGGGACCAGGAAGGGGGGTGGTTACACCCCTCTCCCATGCCAGACTTTCCCCAGGCCAGGGGCTGGTGTGCCCCTGGAACTGGTTCTAGCCGGCAGATGCGTAGTGAGCACCGGGGTGCCACTCAGCAGTCACCTTCCTGTAAAGCCCTGCCTACCCAGGATACACAAAACCCTGTCTGGGATGGTGCTAGCACCGCCCCTGACGGAAACCCTTTGTCCAAGCTCTCCTCGCTGCAAGGACTCCCAGCAGCAGGAGGTCAGACTCGTGTCTGTGGTGGCAGCATCCATTTTGTGGAGCTAAGGCTTCAGTTAACTTTAACCGGGGTTCACAGTTACATACATGTCGTGTCCCTCTAGAAGGGTGGAATGCTAACCCCGTCGCCAGAATTGGTGAGGGGTTAGTTATCCAATTCGTATGACACCTTACTCGACATGTTTTGATAAAGCAATACCAGAGTTAGCATTTAACCGCGAGGATTATAATGCACTTAAGAGTATATGGTATGCGTTATCATGGAACAGCTATTAGGACTTGGTTCCGCAAGCTGCAAACGGGCTCAGCTCATGCCAGAACACCATTTCACATGATTCCAAGCACTCTGCCTTCAGGATTGTCAAGGCCTGCCATAGGAGTGACTGATAGGAATCTATGTGTCCATTTTTAGGGTTAGATATAGGTATACTATATCTAAAGCAAAGGGCGATTACACCACCTTGCCCCAGCTGTCGTGCAGCCAGTTGTGTCAGATTTAGATGGCCATCCAGGGGTGGCATAATACATGCTTCAGCCCCTGGTAGGCCCTGGGTACACCTATGCCCTGAGTTACAGGGTCTGATAAGGTGGCCCAGTACCAATTGGAAATGTACCTAAGGTACATGGAATCCATTTTACAGAGAGAGCAGTAGGCCTGGGGTCCTGATTGGCAGGGTCCCAGGTCGACTATGTCAAAAAACCAGCTAAAACACAGGGCAAAAAGTTGGGGGCAACCATAGTCAGGATTTACCTTCCTACACAACCCCCCCCCCCCCAAACGAAAGGAGATAAGGCTATCCTTGTCCAGATAAGCCTCTATTACCTAAGTGGCCATATAAGGAAGGACCAGCTCTGGCTTGGTTTCCCCCTGTGTCATGGTCCACTAAGCAACCCCTCACCCTAAGGGTATCTGAGGGTCTCCACCATAGGGAATCTCTGTCTTTGGTGTGTCTTGGGAAAGAGAAAGGCTGATGCTGGGATGGAGCGCTGAAGTGAGGCTCCTCTACCTTTGGGCTCAACTTCCTCCAATCACCATCCATCATGTGTGCCTTTCTTTCCTTAGCGGAGATGCGCTGTGCTCTCAGGGTCAGCCTCTGGCTACCTAAAGCTGGAGGCCGAGTCCCTCTGTTTGGCTTACTGGAGGGACAGGTCAGTTTTGGGGTTTTTAGGCCCCATGTTTGGCTGTGCCCAACAGTGTCCAGCTGTGGGAGGTCCCAAACTACAGGAGTCTGCTTTATTTTCACTTGGCTATGTTTACCAGCTTCAGTGATCCTAATCTGTTGGTTAAGGAGTTCTGTTGGACAGGTGGTCCCTTTGGGTCCACCACTGGCCTCCCTGACCTCTTCAGCCCTGGGCTGACTGAGGCAGGGTAGAGAGGGGCAGGTTACCTGCTCCAGACTGGGTCCCACCTTGGAAGGGTCCACTGACATCAGGGGCTCTGCCAGGCTAGGCCTGACTACCTCTGGGGCAGTTCCTTCACAAGGGGTCAGATCAGTTCCCTGAGGAGGCTGATCCTTTCCTAGAGTCTGGTGGGAGGGAGATTTCTCTTCCTCCTCAATGCTCTCTGTCTGAGTGGAGTGATCCATTGTTTCAGGCTTCACAACACTATCTGTTTGAGTGGAGGCTGAGACCATTACAGCCTTGCCAACCTTTTCAGGAGGGCTCTTAGTTTGTGTTTGGGCTGTGACTGTCACAGCCCTCCTATCCTGTTCTGGGAAGTCTGTCTGAGCCTGGGCAGTGGCTACCACTGCCCTTCCAACCTTTTCAGGGAGGACTGGTGCTTGGACTGGGGCTGCAGCTATTGCTGCCCCACTAACCCTTCTGGATAGGCCTATCATCCTTGAGTGGGTTTCTTGCTCCACCTCAGCCCATGCTGAGAGTTCCAGGTCATTCCCCAGTAAGCAATCTACAGGTAGGTTATCTGTCACTGCCACTCTCATGGGCCCTGTGACATTACCCCAGCTGAGCTTGACTACTGCCATGGGATGCCTTCTTTTCACTCCATGAATGTCTGTCACCTGATAAGTAAAACCAGGGGTCAGTTGAGCAGAGGGGACCAGATGGTCAATCACCATGGTGATGCTGGCCCCTGTGTCTCTGAATGCCTCAACTTTCTGACCATTTACTAGGAGCTCTTGTCTATACTTTCCCAAAATGTGGGGACCAGTAGTGAAGTTGGCAAACCCCATGCCAGTCTCACAGACAAGAGTAGTGTCAGGGGATCTGGCTAGGCCATAATCCACCTGATTGCCCAAAGTAATGCCGACCACATTCTTGGGGGCACTCCCACCACCTGGGGGATTACCACTAGTGGTAACAGGAGGTCTGGGAGTATTACCTGGGGGTATGTTTTCCTTATTGCTATTTTTAGGGCAACTGACATCACTTTTGTAATGGCCCACCTGTTTACAGGTATGGCAATAAGGTTTCTTCTGTCCTGAAGGAGTGTTCTGGGACCCACCACCCTTGTTGGAGTTTTGGGGCCCTTGGGAAGTCTTCTCTGTAGATTTATCCCCACCCTTCTCTTGAGGCTTGGTTGATTCCTTCTTTTGGTCACCACCCTGGTTCTTAGGCCTGACCCTGGTTCTGACCCATCTGTCTGCCCTCTTACCCAATTCCTGTGGAGAGGTCAGATCAGAGTCTACCAGGTGCTGGTGTAATAACTGGTTCTGACAATTACTTAAGATTTGCTCCCTCATAATTAGATTGTACAATCCTTTAAAATCAGTAACCTTACTACCCAGTAGCCAGCCTTCAAAAGCCTTAGTGGCACAATCAACAAAATCAGTCCAATCCTGAGACTGAGTTTTCTGGGTGTCTCTGAACATCATCCTGTACTGTTCAGTGGTTAAACCAAACCCATCAACCAGTGTATTCTTCAGGACTTGGTAATTGTAACATCTTCAACTCTAGTAGTGAGGAGCTTATCTCTACCTTTACCTTCAAAGGAGAGCCACAAGATAGCTGCCCACTGGCTTTGGGGAACACCCTGCACAGTGCAGGCCCTCTCCAAAGCAGTTATCCATTTGTGGATGTCATCCCCTTGTTTAAAGGGGGGCACTATCTTACTCAGTTGTCTTGTAGCAAAACTCCTGTCCCTATTGCTAGGTATAATGCTGCCACCAGTGGGGTTTGTCCCACTCAATTCTTGCTCTCTAGCAAAGGCAAGTCTCTCTTTGGCCAGGGCAAGTTCTTCCCTTTCAATCCTCAGATTGACCTCCCTTTCTTTAGCTTCATACACTCTCCTCTGAGGGGATGTCATCCCTCTGTGAGAAGAGGTTCGAGAGCCATTGGTTCGAATGGATCTGTTAGAGCCTCTGGATAGAGACCTAACTCGTCCACTCCCAATGTTAAGCTGGCCTGAGAGGGGCCCCAGGGGTCTCCTAGTACCATCCTCATGCCTGCTTAAGTTGGACCTGGTTAGTCTACTGACTTCTACCTGTCCCTTATCTGCCTCATCCCCAGATAACTCTAGATCCTCATCCTCCTCTTCACCTTCTGCAGAGAGATGGATAAGGTCAGGGTCACCTGTGGTTCCCTCTAGGGGAGGCATGTTCCCATCTGGATGAGAAGGATCTGTGTTACCAGCCCTCCTAGCATCATAAGTCTCTAAGAGACCAATCAGAAAAGGAATTGTGGGGTTAGACCCCTGTTTTAGCTTCCTGGAGGTACACACTTGTCTCATCTCCTGAAAGCTAAGAGCAGCATATCTGGAAGTGACCTGTGGAAGGTCCACTGACACAAGGGGAGACTCAGAGTTTCCTCCTTTGTCTGACATGCTGATTCTAGTGTGGTGTAAGTGATGCGCCTACCTACACTATGTGTTTGCCTACTGATCCCTTGCTAAGAGTTGTAGCCAAGGTGTGCTAAGCCTTGAGGAGCTACAACAGCTGGTTCAGTAGAACTCAGAGTATTCTAAGCTAAGTTATATGTACCTGGAGTACTTATGTGATCTTTCACAAGATATTCTTAGGATACGTGTGGTAAAACAACAGCAAGCTCAAATCCCAACCGCTGCTCACCAATGTGAGAAGGTGGCCTGATATGCAGTGCTCACTATTCTAGTGAACACTATGTATCAGTCCAACAACCCTCGTTGATGATTGGTTGTAAGTCAACCTTATAGACCAGCTATCCTAGTAGCGTGGATACGAGCAGTCTTCGGGCTAAACTCTAGAGGGCGTGTTAAGCCAGCTGTTATACCATCACATATACCCCTTGAACACCAAGTGAAAGGACACCACACAAGTGTTATGAAAATAAACAATGTATTTATTAGAATCACAACAGCCCTGTACTCTTTATGAGGACAGGGTACTAAGCACAAAACAAAACCCTTACGAAAATACTTGAGTTCGCACAATTTACACAAATGCCCGAGGGGCACGGGAAACCATATACTACAAAAGTGTAATGCGAAATTACTAGCAGGTAAGTACTGTACTAATAGGCTTTGGAATTGCTAGGACTTGACTACTGAACCTTCAGATTACTAATAGGAGGCCTAGGGGACTCGGGTGCAGAGTGTGCACTCTCACGCGTGATGCGGGACAAAGTCTATGGTAGCTAGATTTCACAAAGTTAGTGTTCTCGGGCGAACCCGACCTGGTAGGAGGAAAACGAAAGTAGATTCTGACCCTTGGATAGTGAGGCTATGCTGGGGCACCGAAATGCCGAAGTTACCTAGCCCAGGGGCTGCAGCTGCATAGGTCTCAAAAGACGTCGGGAATCCTCGTAGACGGACCAGGAGCCTGAAGAAAGAAGTTGCTGGCAGGCGACCAGTGAAGAGAGTTCGAGTTGATCCAAGCCTGAATCGAAGATGGATGACACCTGAAAGCAGAGGGGACCAAGTTCGTGACTACTAGCCAGTAGTCAGGTGGCACCAGGAGGGCACCGGATGGTAGTCACCTCGACTAGGTGAGTGGGCGACGCTGTGCTCTGCAGATCTCACGGACCAGGAGGCGTTGTCGGCAACCAGGATGGAGGAGCGAGCTGTCCCATGATGGATGAAGCTGTCGACGTCGCTGGACCCAGGATTGGGGCAACAAGTCTTGGCTAATTCAAGCCGACGCGGTGGACCTAAAATGGCGTCTTGAGTGGACCAGGAGGGTCCGGGGTGCTCCTCTTTTGGAAGGGAGCAAGGGCCAGTCTGGAGCAACCAGACCAGCAGCAGTGATGTCGTCGAGCATCGTTAAGAAGGCCACAAGCCAGCTGGCTAGTAGCCAAACAACGCGGTGAGCAGCAAAAAGCAGAAGGGCCCCACGCAGATCGTGGAGATGCTGGGAGGCTGAACTTCGGTGCTGGAGCTGCTCAGGGTCGGGGCTTCTCGGACCCCAAAGCACTCACCAGAGGATCCCTCGGCGGTCGTGCTGGAAAGAAGTCGTGCAGTCTTGAAGATGGCCGGTCCCACGAGGTCTCGTCGCACCCACGGTTCTCAGCTTAGCTGCAGAGGTGGGTAGAGGTCAGAGGTGCCAGGGAAGCCGGTTCTCGTCGAGCTGGGCAGTCGGATTCCGGAGGAAGGACTTGCAGCAGACCGCAGTGTTCTTAAGATGGTGCCTGCGGATGCAGGGTGACTACTCCTTAGTCACAAGGGAGAATCTTGAAGAAGAAATCTTGAAGTCCTTTCGAAGAAAGTTGTGTCTTGATTCCAAAGATGATCTAATTTGGAAGGGTCCCCGCTCCTGCCTTTATCCTAAAGAAAGGGGTGGGTATGCAGCTAGGTCCTGCCCTAGGGGTGGGACAGGAAGGGGGGTGGTTACACCCCTCTCCCATGCCGGACTTTCCCCAGGCCAGGGGCTGGTGTGCCCCTGGAACTGGTTCTAGCCGGCCAGATGCATAGTGAGCACCGGGGTGCCACTCAGCAGTCACCTTCCTGTAAAGCCCTGCCTACCCAGGATACACAAAACCCTGTCTGGGATGGTGCTAGCACCGCCCCTGACAGGAAACCCTTTGTCCAAGCTCTCCTCGCTGGAAGGACTCCCAGCAGCAGGAGGTCAGACTCGTGTCTGTGTTGGCAGCATCCATTTTGTGGAGCTGAGGCTTCAGTTAACTTTAACCGGGGTTCACAGTTACATACATGTTGTGTCCCTCTAGAAGGGTGGAATGCTAACCCCGTCACCAGAATTGGCGAGGGGTTAGTATTCCAATTCGTATGATACCTTACTCGACATGTTTTGATAAAGCAATACCAGAGTTAGCATTTAACCGCGAGGATTATAATGCACTTAAGAGTATATGGTATGCGTTATCATGGAACAGCTATTAGGACTTGGTTCCACAAGCTGCAAACGGGCTCAGCTCATGCTAGAGCACCATTTCACACGATTCCAAGCACTCTGCCTTCAGGATTGTCAAGGCCTGCCATAGGAGTGACTGATAGGAATCTGTGTGTCCATTTTTAGGGTTAGATATAGGTATACTATATCTAAAGCAAAGGGCGATTACACCACCTTGCCCCAGCTGTCGTGCAGCCAGTTGTGTCAGATTTAGATGGCCATCCAGGGGTGGCATAATACATGCTTCAGCCCCTGGTAGGCCCTGGGTACACCTATGCCCTGATTTACAGGGTCTGATAAGGTGGCCCAGTACCAATTGGAAATGTACCTAAGGTACATGGAATCCATTTTACAGAGAGAGAAGTAGGCCTGGGGTCCTGATTGGCAGGGTCCCAGGTCGACTATGTCAAAAAACCAGCTAAAACACAGGGCAAAAAGTTGGGGGCAACCATAGTCAGGATTTACCTTCCTACAGTGCATTATAATCTTCACTGAATGAATCACGAAAGTTACATTTTTGTAATGGCTCTTAATACAGAAGAGAAGGTCGAGACCATTTCATCACATAATTATACAGATTGTACATGTGCTAGAGGCTGATTCAAAATATTGTCTCAGTGTCTCTAAAAATAGAAGTTCTGTTCTCTAACAATAGTTCTACTTTAAGCAGAGTACCATGTGCCAAAAAAGGTAAATATTTTGGAAATTGGAAAAATAACTTTGCTTTCATGGGGAAAAAAAAATAGTTCCAAATGTTTTCAGTAGTGTTGTTTATATAAAACTGAAAGCCGAATTCAGAGTTCAGGGAACGCTGTGTGCTCGCTATTTCAAATATTATTCCCGTTGTTAGGAGAGAACAGTACCTCAGATAGGCCGGCAAAAATTTGTCTACAACAGTAGGTGAAAGTTGGGCCAACTCCGAAAAAATCGGAAATAGTGCATATATGCGATGCATTGCCATCATCGGTGTTTAGATCAGCAATGGTCACAGAAGGTTGTACCTGTGTGGTGCCGCTTTCATCTTGTACTTCACCGCCACCTAATCGTAATGGTGAAGTCTCAACGAATGCCGTCATCAGAATAGGTAGCCGCTGGGGACAACACGTTGCATGAGCCGTTACCGAACCAAGCAAAGCATCGATATCCATTGATACTGCTGATGGTAGTGTAAGACAGACGTCCAACGCGCATTCTTCTCCGCATAGCAGACATCGAAGCACAGGTAAGATGCAATCTTGCCAGATTGGTCTGAATGAAAGAAACTAGGTAGTGTTCAGAACTCTTAACCGGGCCAATCCGAGGACTTTAGTGTTACGTTCTTGGTATCGTATTGCTAGGATCGTTTCTTCCATCGTAGCCTGAGTTTTGTCTGTGACTTGGCTTGCCATATCGGAGCAGAAGGAACAAAAATAAAATTCCTGCTCGGAGTCCCAAAATAAGAGGCAGGCTACCGAAAAAAGAATGCACAAAATTCAGGAAGATGCCCAGAACTGTTTCTAAGGGTGCTAAATACATGTGCGGTGCCACTGGTATCTGACATGTTTAAGATTTGGCTTAACATTTCTACGAAATGCACGGGGCAATTTGTATGTATCTCTGCCGCTGTCCTTGCAACTTGCAGATCATACGTCTCTTTAGACGAGGTTAAAGGCACAGTTGTTTGTAAAAGAATAAACTTCATTCTGCTTAAAGTATCAATTCGAATAGAAGAGATATTCACAGAAGGCCATATTGCTGCCTCCATGTCTGGATTACTGTTTGGATACAATACTTGCATACAACAAATGACCCTGGAAGTAACGCTCACGAGATAGGCTTTTCCTGGCATCATGCCACAACAGCTGTGGTCACTTATTATAACGTAGCTACCGTTGGAAAGTTGTCTGAAAAAGGGCTCTATCTGTGTAGCAGGGTTGCCATGCAGATGACATGAAAGGTTGTTTGATGAACCTTCGCAGGCTTCATGCAAGTTAATTCCTTGACACAGAAGTGTACCGCTTAGTGAATTTTTACAATTCTTACCACTAGAAATACCTCTTTTTTCCCCTCACTATAACATCTATGTGTATAAGGCAAATTCCAGGTTGACTTGATGTATCCTTTACCAAACCTTTCATACAGGCCTGCTGGTATATACTTTTGGCAGTATTGAAACTGAAACGTTGTTATCGGGATTGTAATGGTGCCATGTATTATCCATTCAATGACCTGTCGTTCTGTCATTGTCAATGGTAATTTTTCTAGTTTTTCAATGCTCAGCACCGTATAGTCTGCTCCTTTTTGTGCCAACGAGATTTGTCTATCAGTAAGGTTAAAGATAGAAAATAATGACGTTGTGTTGATTAGACGCCATGGCACGTAGCCTGAACGGAGGTTTTGTAACGTCCAGCCTAGCTGTACAATAGAACGTAATTGGGATTGACCATGTTGTAACATTAGCATATCCTGTTCTATTATATCAATAGCAGATGATACAATGCTGTCCAGTGAATACATTCTGGAGGACAGAGTCGTTACCCCATTGTCCACTACAGAAAGTGATTTTTCCAAATGAATACCATCAATTTCTCGTATTTTTCTGCAGTTTCAATTTGTGTTATTTTCCAAGCTTCATTGTAAGCTGCGTATATACCGGCGTATATGAAACGTTTTTGACGCTGTTTGCGAGGTCCCATTATGAAATCTCGCAAGTCAACACCTTCTTTAAGTAAAGTTAAGTGTTGCTAAATTTCGGGTAGTGTGGATTTCTGTAGCCATTCGAGGCATAGTTTTCCTACACTGTATGTTGTAATTATCCCTGGATGTTGTCTCTGGGAATATCTTGGGTCTGGCCTGTTCTGTTTGAACCCCTGTGTTTTGTTCAGGAATCTATCATGACAGTTATTAGTGTCTGTGGGCCAGATCAACCATTTGTTCCAATCAGGAATAGTTCTGTTTTGTTGTAAAATATTGGACACGTCTAACCCCTCATCTGTAGTTTTATCAAGCATAGGCTTTGGTATAGACGGGTTGTTTAAATCTTTTATCTTGGCTAGGCCAAGACAGGTTGTCTGTTGAATGGTGTCATTCAGGAACATTATTTGTTCTGGGATCATGAAATCAATCAATCAATCAATTGTAAAGCGCGCTACTCACCCGCTAGGGTCTCAAGGCGCTGGGGGGTTGGAGAGGGGGGGGAGGCTGCGACTGATCGAAAAGCCAGGTCTTGAGTTGCTTCCTGAAGGAGAGATGGTCCTGAGTGGGTCGTAGGTGGGTGGAGAGGGTGTTCCAGGTCTTGGCCGCCAGGTAGGTAAAGGATCTTCCTCCGGTGGTGGTTCTGCGGATCCGTGGGAAGGTGGCGAGGGTGAGGCTGGCGGAGCGGAGCTGGCGTGTAGAACGTGAGGCGGTTGTTGAGGTATTCGGGGCCCAAGTCGTGGAGAGCCTTGTGTGCGTGGGTGAGGAGTCTGAACGTGATCCTTTTGCTGACAGGGAGCCAGTGCAGGTCCCTCAGGTGGGCGGAGATGTGGCTGTGTCGGGGGATGTCCAAGACAAGTCGTGCTGAGGCGTTCTGGATGCGCTGGAGTCTTTTCTGTAGTTTGGCGGTGGTCCCAGCATAGAGGGCGTTCCCGTAGTCCAGACGGCTGGTGACGAGGGCCTGGGTGACCGTTTTCCTGGTTCCAGTGAGGATCCAGCGGAAGATCTTACGGAACATGCGGAGAGTGTTGAAGCAGGAGGAGGTAACGGCGTTAACTTGCTTGGCCATTGTGAGGGAGGAGTCAAGGATGAAGCCCAGTTTTGCGTGCATGGTCCGTGGGCTTGGGTGGGGGGCCCAGAGCAGGGGGCCACCAGGAGTCATCCCAGGCGGAGATGGATGGGCGGAGGATGAGGACTTCCGTCTTGTCAGAGTTCAGTTTCAGGCGGCTGAGCTTCATCCAGTCAGCGATGTCTTTCATTCCGTCCTGGAAGCTGGCTCTGGCGGAGGTGGTTGTCGTTGGTGAGGGAGAGGATCAGTTGGGTATCGTCGGGGTAGGAGATGTTGTTGAGGTTGTGCTTGCGTGCGATGGCTGCGAGGGGGCTCATGTAGATGTTGAAGAGGGTGGGGCTGAGCGAGGAGCCTTGAGGTCCGCCACAGATGGTCTTGGTGGCTTCTGCGAGGAAGGGCGGGAGACGGACTCTTTGGGTTCTGTCGGAGAGGAAGGAGGTGATCCATTCCAGGGCCTTTCCTTGGATCCCGGCGTGGTGGAGGCGGGTTGTCAGGGTGCGGCGGAGACCGCGTCGAACGCAGCCGAAAGGTCGAGCAGGATGAGGGCGGCGGTTTCTCCGTTGTCCAGCAGGGTCCGGATGTCGTCGGTGACCGAAATGAGGGCGGTCTCGGTGCTGTGGTTTGCTCGGAATCCAGACTGCGATGGGTCGAGGGAGCCGTTCATCTCCAGGAAGGCTGTCAGCTGTTTTTTGACGGTTTTCTCGATGACTTTTGCAGGGAAGGGGAGGAGCGAGATGGGGCGGAAGTTCTTGAGATCTGAGGGGTCTGCGGTGGGTTTCTTCAGGAGGGCGCTGATTTCTGCGTGCTTCCAGCTCTCCAGGAAGGTGGCGGATATGAAGGAGTTGTTGATGATGTCCCGAAGTTTGGGTGCGATGATGGAGTCGGCCTTGTTGATGATGTGGTGAGGGCAGGGATCGGCTGGGGAGCCCGAGTGGATGGTGTTCATCGTGTGGGGGGTATCTTCCGTGCTGACCTGAGTCCAGGCGCACATGGTGGTGGTGGGGGGTGTAGGTTCGGTGGTGGGGTACGTGTTCTGAGCGCCGAAGCTGTCGTGTATGTCGATGATCTTACGGTGAAAAAAGGTGGCCAGAGAGTTGCAGAGGTCTTGGGAAGGTGTGATGTGGTTGTTGCTGGCGTTGGGGTTGGAGAGCTCTTTCACGATGTTGAAGAGTTCCTTGCTGTTGTGGCTGTTGTTGTCCAGTCGTTCTCTGAAGGATGACCTTTTGGTGGTGCGGATCAGCTGGTGGTGTTTGCGGGTGGCGCACATGGTGGTGGTGGGGGGTGTAGGTTCGGTGGTGGGGTACGTGTTCTGAGCGCCGAAGCTGTCGTGAATGTCGACGATCTTACGGTGAAAAAAGGTGGCCAGAGAGGTGCAGAGGTCTTGAGAAGGCGTGATGTCATTGTTGCTGGCGTTGGGGTTGGAGAGCTCTTTCACGACGTTGAAGAGTTCCTTGCTGTTGTGGGTGTTGTTGTCCAGTCATTCTCTGAAGGATGACCTTTTGGTGGTGCGGATCAGCTGGTGGAGTTTGCGGGTGGCGTTCTTGAGGGCTGTCATGTTGTCCGTTGACTGGTTGTGGCGCCAGGCTTTCTCGAGGTCACCGCAGGATTTCTTGGAGTCTTTGAGATCGTTGGTGAGCCACGCGGCTTTCTTGCTGGTGAGGTTGCTGGGAGGGTTTTTCAGTGGAGCAAGGGTTCGGCGCAGTCGGTGATCCACTGTGTGAGGTTGGGGGCTCCTTCGTTGGGGTCTGTGGTGTTGGTGGGAGGGTTAAGGCGCAAGGAGGTGGTGAGTTGGTCGGTGGTGATCTTGCTCCAGCATCTTCGGGGGGTTTGTTGAGGGCGGTGGTGGGTCGTTGTTTTCCTGAAGTTGAAGTGTACGCAGCTGTGGTCGGTCCAGTGGAGCTCGGTGGTGTGGCTAAAGGAGATGTGGTTACTGGAGGAGAAGACAGGGTCGAGCGAGTGGCCGGCGTAATGGGTGGGGGTGTTGACCAGTTGCTTGAATCTGAGGTTGGCGAGGTTGTCTAGTAGGGCAGTGGTGTTGTTGTCCTGGTCGTTCTCCAGGTGGAAATTGAGGTCTCCTAGGAGGATGTAGTCGGGGGAGGCGAGGGCGAGTGGGCTGATAAAGTCTGCGATGGCCTCGCTAAAGTGTGAGCGTATTCCCGGGGGTCTGTAGATGAGGGTTCCTCTGAGGGTGGTCTTGGGGTCGGTGTGAATCTGGAAGTGCAGGTGCTCTGCGGTGGCGAGGGTGTCGTCGGTGTTGGTCGTGATGCGGATAGTGTTTCTGTGGGCAATGGCGATGCCTCCTCCGGTCTGGTTGACGCGGTCCCTCTGGATGATCTTGTAGCCGTCCGGTATGGCAATGGCGATGTCGCGGGCTGAGGAGGCCTTCATCCAGGTTTCCATAAAGAAGGCGGTGCCGTTTTGTCCAGGAGGTCCCATAGTTCGACGGCGTGCCTGTGGATGGAGTGGGTGTTGAGCAGGATGCACTTGAGGTGGTTGTTGTTGGCGGCTGTTTTGGCTGGCGCAGTGCAGGACCGAGTGCAGTTGAAGTAGCAGGCGTGGCAGGTGAAGGCTCCTTGGGTGCGTTTCGGGGTGGCTTGGTAGCAGGCTGGATGTTGGCCGGTGTTGAGTGCGTGGAGGGTGGCGGCGTCGTAGCTCAGTTGGGTTGGCTGGCTCTGGCGGGGTCCAGGGGTTCTGGCGCTGGGTGCGGTCCAGGCGCGGATGGGCGTAGACGGGCTTGCCTTTGTCGCGCCTTCGGCGCGCAATCGGCATGACCGCTGCGCGCGGCCGCAGCACGTACGCGCGGTCCCCGCCATTTATGGCGAAGTGGGAGGGAGGAGCAGCTGGGAGGCGGGAGCGGGGCGACGAATGGGGAGCGGGAGACAGGAGAAGGGGGCGGGTCCGCAGGAGAGCAGCGGCGAAGAGCAGAGGGGGGGTTGGAAAGAGTGTGAAAGAGGAGCGGGGGAGAGCAAGGGCAAGCCTGGAGAGCAAGGGCAAGCCTGGGCAAGCCTGAGGAGCGAGGGCAAGCCTGGAGAGCAAGGGCCCTAAGAAAAGGCGGCAGCAAGAGGGCCAAGCAGGCAGCGGCAGCATAATCTGGGCACACTGGGGCCGTGCAGTAGTAGAGTGACCGGGTCAAGGGTCACAGCTCACTCTAGATAATGATTCTAAACCTTGTACCTGCCACTCTTTTGTACCTCAGATGGTTTTTGTCTCAATGTTATTTTTCCAAAATTCAAAACCAAATGTAGACATTTTTTCATAAACTTTTTCAGAATAAATCAGTTTAGTATTTGTCAACATGGTTTTCATTCCTGTCTTATTTAACATTTTGAAATAAAACGTTTCTGGATTAGTGATATTGAACCCTGAGAAGTATGGGAATTTTTCATAAAATGCTTTTGAGCTGCCTTATGTATGAGTTGGACAATGTTCCCACTGATTATAACTGAAAACATTTCTAGGATTAGCAGATTTATGCAGATAATGATGCCCAAAGTGAGGAAAAGTACGCCTAACACAATCCATAATTCAATCCATGGTGAAATCAGATATGTTTCTCTGAGTTGATGAAAGAGCTCTCTAATTTTCTTTTTGAAAGTTTTGTTTGCTTGCTTGTCTCCATGTTCACTTGGATCATCAGAAAAGTCATCAAAATTGATGAAGTAGCCAGATTCAGTTCTGTCAATTGTTTGGATGGCATCAGGAATGTTATTAATCTTTGTAGTTGCTTCTTCCTTTTTCATATTAGCATAGTCCGAGGCTACATCATTGTAGACAGGTGTTTCTTGATGAACTGTTGCAATTTGGGTTTCAAGAGGCACAAGTTCCATGGCTTTGTTGCATAGTCCTTTTTTATTCACTGCAGGTTTATCAAATGTGATTAGTCTCTCAGTTTGAACCTCTTGGATTGTAGCAAGATTTGGTATTCTGCTATTTCTTGGGAGTCCACTGGGCCTACTACTTATGATTGGCCACATGATGGTGGTTTTACCAGGTCGGTTGCTACAACTCTGTTCTCCTTTTTACCAGCAAGGGGCGGTAGTACTACTGATCTTGTTCCGCTGACAGCTAAGACAGGTACTGCTTTTCTGTAAGAAGGCCCAAATTCCTTCTTCACCACGATCTTTTCTCTGACCAGATCCCCATTCTTTGGAATCCAGACAGGTCTTGCTGGGACAGGTGGTTTTTCTTCAGTGGTCATTGGCTTTAGCTTTGTGTTACTTAGACTCCTTCTTGTTTCATTAAAGTCCTGTAAGACAGCCAAACGATCTTTGATATCAAAGGTTTTTTGTTTCACCACTGCAGTGTGACAATCGAGATCATGAATGATCATTCTTGTACCAAACAAAAGTTCGTATGGAGTGATGCCTCCTAGAGAATTTCTTGGCAGATTATTAAGACTATGTTGTACACTTATTAGATGTTTGACCCACCCGTCACCCGAACCTAATACCCTCGCCGTTATAGATTGCATATGTCATGGTTTTTTCTCTCCACTACCGCATTTCCCTCGGGATGGAATGGACTAGAATACCGCAATGCAATGCCCATGCTGGCCAGGGCCTCCTTGTAAGCCTGAGAGCTAAACGCAGGACCCTGGTCAGAATGTAGCATGCCTATTGCGTATGTGCCAAAAAAGACACGCAAATCTTTTATAACAGTTCTGGCGTCAGCCAAGCGCTGGTTCCACATCCAAATGAATCTCGTCTTAATATTTAAAGGGACCGCATTTGTCCGGTCGGACGCCTGTGTGTAGATAGTCTAATGCTGTCTAACAGGAGTGTCTGGGCTGGTATTACTGTGTTAGAGTCAGATATCTGGTCCGGTTCATAACTGCGATCTCTATTGCAGTCCTGACACTTCATTGCAAAGTTATAAACTTGCACGCTCAATCCCGGCCACCAGTATCGTGATTGTAATTCTATTAGAGATTTATTTCAGGATCTCTTAATGCCTCAGACCCAGTCCCATGTGTGCTTCTTGAATCAAGAAGACCCTCTGGTTCGTGTTTGGAATTACTCTATGCCCCAATCCAGGGATTTGAGCAAAAGGAACGGAGTTCGCATCAATTATGTATGTATTGCCAAGTGGATAATTTAGAGGTAATGTTGCATAGTTGCCTTTCAATGAGGCTTTTACTGCTAGTAGCGTTTCACCGTCTATTTGTTTTTTCGCATGCTTTTTGTAGCTACGGAAGCCGGTTGACCCGCTGCCGCTGTGGCTCTGTCAGCCAATGAATTCCCTGCAACGTGAACGCCATCACGTTGAAGATTCTGTGTATGTATCACATGAGTCTTTCGTAGTTCTTTCTGCAAAAGAACTACTTGTTCCCATAGTTTTTTATGCTTTATTGTGGCACCTGTCTCATCTTTGTAACCGTTTTTTATCTAGGTCTGCATGGAATTATTGTAAGATTCGACGCAGTAATGCGAATCGCACACTATCAGTGTAGGGAATTCGCGATCGGCATTTTCAAGCGCCATCTTTAAAGATCTTATTTCAGCTCGCTGAGCTGTACAGTTTCTGAGTGATTCAGTTTTAGTGACCATCGGTCTGAATTTACCTAAGCGCCAATGACCTTTAACAATCGCGCACACTGCATTGTAAATGTGTTTTTCCACAACGTAGTGTTGTGCAAATCTGTCTGTGTAGATTACACAGGTGTATTGTTCTAGAGGCAGAATTTCGATTGATAGATGACATTCATTTTCATATTCCAGATATTCTAGTTTTTTTCATTTTCGGATCAAATGCGTGTTTCATGTCTTCTGTTGCAAGAGAATTTTCCCATTGTATCCATTTTTAATCTAGAGCTATAGCATTTAGAATGCCTGGTCTTGTTACTGCCTCAAGGGCTGATATGCTGTTAGTACAGATATGCTCTTCCCTTGGGCTAGGGCTCTTTCTTTTGCTACAGCAGTTTGAACCCCAGTTAGAATTTTTTCAGTAGAACTGAATTTCATTTCAGCTTATGTTTACAAGTGTGATTTCTAAGCTATTGTTACAGTTTCTCCCTCATTAGAGGTCAGGTATGGGAATCCGCATCTTCCTGGGATGACTCAGATTACAAGGTTGCGTTCGTTTGCTCGTGTTTGCAGTTTTGTTTTAGTTAACATGTCTGTTTGTAATGATCTTAAAATTTCTGTATGTTTCTGAGTCCAATTAATTGGTTTAAAATCAGGTTTTATTAGTTCGTAGAGAGGTTTTACCCTCTCTGCATAATTTAAAATGTATGTTCTTCCGAAATTCAGGAAACCTAGAATTGATTGTAAGTTTTTCAGTGTTTTTGGAGCTTGCAGTACTGCACACTTCTCTAAGAAGTTGTCTGCCAGGCTTTGCCTTCACTCGATGACTCATATCCTAAAAATAGGACAGTGTGGTGGGCAATTTGTGACTTTTTAAAGTTGAATTTGTACCCTTCAGATGCGAACCCAAGTATGATGGTGTTCACTCTTTTCAAGTGTGTCTCTAGGTCATCGTCTGTAAGATAAATTTCATCGACATGTGATAATGCCTCATCATCACACATTTGTAGTAACTCTGTTACCCTGGCTGAGAATAATCCTGGCCTGTTCTTGAATCCCTGTGGGAGACGGCAAAATTGTTTTTGGGTCCCCATGCTGGAGAAAGCGGTCAAATGTCTGCTTTCAGGTGCTATGTTTTGACAGAAGAAACCATTTGAAATATCTAATGTTGTTTTATATTTTTTGCGAACTATATTATTCATCGGTGCTGCACTGTGTGAGTTTTGTACTGCAAAAGTTTTACAGTAGGAGTTTAGGTGTCTGTAGTCCAAAACTAGACGATATGAATCGTCTGGCTTGGAGACAGGAAACAAAGGATTGTTCATTTGTGAGGTGCGTGTTTCAATCACCCCCTGATATTCAAGTTGATCTAAGATTTCTCTGACTTGTTTTTTAGCTTCTTGCTTAACAGGATACTGCCTCTGTGCAGTAGGTTAATTTTTTTACTGGATTTTATGGTGAGGAGAATCCTCATCCCATCCTACATGATTTTTATATAATGCAGGGGCTTGGGCCACTGCCCATTTTCTAGCAAATGTATATTTTTTATGAATTGGAATGTGATTTGAGAAGGCAGGCATAATCATTTCTTCGCGGTGTGGGCACTCCCTGACAAACTCTGGTGGCCAGTCTTTCTCTGCTAGAAGGATATCATAACCTTTAGATAGATTCTCCCAAAAGAGACCTTTTATTTTCCTAGTTTTATCTCCCTCTATACGTAATGTTATTTCATATAGTTTATGGGGCACGCTAACTCTGGTGTCTGCAGTTTCCACTTGAATATATTCATTCGTGTCCACTGTCTCCAGAAGATTCATCAGGATCTTGCGAGCTAAGGCCACTTCTGCTGCGCTGTCTAGCATTGTCTGGGCCCACTCTCCATTTTTCAGTTGTGTCCTCAGAATTCTCGGCATGTTTTACTTTAATACTGGCTACCTTCTTTCTGGGAAATTGTAATTTTTTACTTTGATGAGCAGGTTCCTTGTCTTTGGACTTGACGTGCTGTTCTTTATGTTCTGACCGTCCTCTTCTTTCCGATTTCTGTGAGGAAGTCTGAAAAGATCGAGAGGGACGTGTATCAATGTCTTGATATCTGTCAGGTTTTCTCAAATTTTCACAATTTCTAAGGTTATATCTTTTTTCAGAGGGCTCCCTTTAGGGAGACTTGCCTCCTCCTTCTGGAGATCTTTCCCTTCGTTGAGGAGACCTTCCTCTGGACTGAAACTGTTTTTCTCTGGGAGTGGTTTTGTTTATTACCCTCCCACTTCTTCTTTTGAGTAATTAAATTATTTTTAATGAAAGTCTTTTCAGAATTTTCAGTTAGTGTATTTAGTCGGTAGGTTGTACCGTCAAATGTTAATTGAACTAAATCTCTATATGCTTTTGTTAATTCTTTTATTTTAACTAAGAGTTCTTTGCTTGACATTTTTTCAATGTCGGATGTGGTGTGTAGCTGGCTAGAACCGGCCATGTGGCTCCTGGTCTACGTAGTGGACCGAGCCTGGTAATGTGATTTTGATGTTTTAGGGCGCCATTAAACTAGAGCAGGTGCTCTTGGTATGTTAGTGGAATTTCAACGTCCTCGAAAGGGGCGTATTCCTCTGGAGATTCCTCCATTTTGTAGTACTGGAACTCGCGTGTCACAGCATGTGCTGCTGGAAAATGTATCCAGGAATAGAATACCTCTGGCTGCCGATATTCATGGGCCTCTACCACAAATATGACTGTACCACCTCTTGATGATACTCCATTTTCTATATGTTTTATAGTTATAGTTTTTCTTACATTGACCGGGATGATTATAGCATCCTGGTCATTTTCATTAAACCCTGTAATGTCTGAACTCGGTTGATTCGCATCTACTGCAGCTCCACTGGTTTCGTTGTTGTCGCCGTTAGTTGACATTGTTTAATGAAAGTTTGCTGAGCAAGTTTCAAGGAAACAAAGATTAGGTGCACAATATTTTGGAACACTGTATCCTTCAACGTTCACTAAACCAAAAACTAATACATTGGAATCTCTTCCTACTAAGTTCTGGCTTATATTAACCTTTTACCCACTCCAGATGTCTATTGGAGTTTTTACGGGAAAAAGGGGTCTGTGTGAAAAGCACGACTGAGTTACCCTAGTATCTTGCATTAGATTATCGCCTTACCAAACATTGGGCACCATGTAATGTAGTGTTATTCCAATAGGCTCTGCGCATTGGAATAACATAAACAATAGTTTAGATGTAGGACTGAGGTCGACTAGGTCTCTATTGAATATGTTAGACTTAATTATGAATGCCAGCTAGCTCAGAGGTCACTAGAAACTTTCTCGAGTGAACAGGAATGAGTTAACTTTCCTGACTAGACAAGAAGGGATTAGCTTCTGACAACCACATAAACATGACAACTTTGCTCCCTCCAGAATAAGGAGTATATCTCCAGAGTTGTGTGAAAACAATAGATAGCTATTTCACTCAGTCAATCGTGCATGCTTAGTTTCACCAGAGTGCAGAGAAATAGAGAGACAGGCGTTTTCAATAAAAGTTGTTATTTATTGAGCAGTCTTCTTTCTCATGCAAGAGAAGTGAATTGCCACAATTGCAATACTTTGTGGAAACGTTACATTGACGACATTTTTCTACTTTGGACTGAATCACTTGATAACCTCATACTTTTCCAACACTGGCTCAACAACAACAGTGGAGGCCTCAAATATACCTTATCTACCAGTAAAGAGAGCATTCCATTCTTAGATCTAGAAATAAAAAACACAGAAGGTTGCCTCACCACCACTCTACACCGAAAACCTACTGAACGCAACACTCTTCTTGAGTACAGTAGCCATCACCCTAGAGCTTTGCGTGATTCCCTGCCTTTCTCCCAGTTCCTACGCATTAGGCGCAACTGCTATTTCAAGGAGGATTATTTCACTGAAGCTAAAACCCTCAGCCGCAAACTTCGGAACAGAGGTTACCCTCGTAAGCTAGTGCGCCGCTCTTTAAAAAGAGCCTGGTATTGCCCAAGGGAAACCCTCCTGGAACCAAAGGAGAAAAAAGATCAGAATAGACTCATTTGTGTCACCACATTTTCCCCAGCCTCCAATGCTATCAGAAAGAGTGTGCTCAAGCACTGGCCAGTCCTCAATGCTGGTCAACTGACACTAGAACGTCCAATGTTCGCTTTCAAACGGGCCAAAAACATCAACAACCACCTAGTAAGAGCATCTCTGCCTACACAACCTCTAAAAACGACTATAAATGATGCATGGGGTCTCCCACCTTTAACTGGCCATTCTAAATGTGGGAACTGCATTTATTGTGACTCTACTATTGAAGGAAAATCTTTTGAATATGGTACCGAAGATATTTTTCCAACTGTAACTCTGTAAATTTGGTATATGCAATTTTCTGTCCCTGAATGCTTATTTATATAGGGCAGACAAGTCAGAAAGTAAAACTAAGAATTGGCCAACACCGAAGCAGGATCCGGTGTAATACGGCCAATGCTCCACTAGTTGAATATTTCCACGAAAAAGGCCACAGCGAAGATGAATTACTTTGGACAGTTGTTTCTATCATCAAACCACCTCCAAGAGGAGCGGATCTCTCCCAATTGCTTAACAAAGAGAAACTGACAGTATCAGAAAAGGCCTTAATCATCTTGAAGACTGGACCTCCTTATTGTAATCTCAGTTATATGTCATTTCTATCATTTAAACTGTTTTTTTAAAGAAGTCACATATTGCGGTTAATGCATGCTGCATCATTAGTTTTTCACAATCACACTGATCCCTTTCACCACTCCAATATGGCCGCCACACTGCTCTACCTAGTCACAGTAAGTCCATCATCGATTTTTAGAGACCATGAGGCTTTCACCACTCCAATATGGCCGCTGCTCTACCTAGTCACAGTAAGTCCATCATCGATTTTTAGACACCATGAGGCTTGATTAGCTAGCTCGCATGGTTGCTCGGAAGTACACTCCCATCGGACTGCCGTATTACCCACAGTGCTCCTGCCAATACAAGTAAGTGACTCTCGCCAGCTGGTAACTCTGTTTGGAGCACCTTGATACTTGTATATGCAAGTATCTAACCGCCCGCTCCTTTTTAGATTGAGCCATCGCGCTCCACTCCTGGCGATTCCATACAATCCTGATGGAAGCCCCGGAATTGCTTTGAAAGGTAACTGTGTCCTTCACTCTCGATCCGGCACCCCGCCTTTATTAAAAGACTGGTACCGTTAACGTCACATTTTTCTTTCCTCAGAATGCCAATAGCCCCGCGGTTTCTCATCAGTAACCCAGAACGAGGCAACCAGCGAATAAACCGACATGTAGGTTACCCGGTTCCTTCTCCTGCCACCGCCCGCGATTATTGCCACTGCAAATGACTTAGCCACAATAACTATTTCACGCCATTCACGACGTACCATCGCCCGCGATCATTGACACATCAATGAACTTAGCCACAGTAATTTTTCACGCCATTCACGACGTAGCCTTTTCATCAACGGAACGATCGGGTAATCGTGACTAGTATTTTCCACTCTCACTTGCTATTGATCTTAATAGAGACATGGAACTCACTTATACCACCATCCCCTTCACTTGCCGCTTATCGACTCCACTCAGCTACATGCATGGTTTTTCACTCGCCGCAATTCTCAAGTCACCCATGTTTTTAAAATTGTTTCTTACATGCTGATACTTATATACAATTTCTGTTTTTCCTTCCCCCTTGCCTCCCATTTCCTTCATGTAAAGTAATGCGATAATAGGCATTGTGATAATAATTGTTGAACAAAACAATAATGCTGATAATTCTTGTCCTGATGATGATGTCATAATTTAAAAAGGCATCGAAACGTCGTCGACAAAAAACCCCATATGCAATATGATGAATGCTATATTGTTTGATGCAATGGTATGGTTATGTTTAAGAGATTGAGTCTGTAGCACTGAACAATAGTATACAGACAGATTTTCGCTTTGCCTTTTTGGCCATTTCTTTGTTGTTTTGTCTTAAATGTTGTGGGTCACGGCTGTGCCCACTTGTTATCTTGGTCTTAAAACTCCCTCTATGAAGTTGATCATTTAAAATAAAATTCTTGTCCGGCTGGACAAAGAAACATTCTACTTATAAGGTGTATGATTATTATTTTTTGCTATCCTGTCCACATATAGGGACCATTGTCTTTTGTAAAACAATTGCAATACTTGTCATAAAGTAAAGTGCGTACACTAAAAGGAGTATTATGAAATAATACTGTAAAAGCATTTATATGGTTTCTGAGCCATATGATACTTAAAACGGATAAAATATATACAATACATACAATGATAAAAGTTGACTAAACGTACTCAACTGGTGCTTCTAAAATACGCCTACCCCGGTGTACCTTACCTAAGCCTAGTACGTGGGAACGAGTAAATGAGCTGCAGTTTAAGTTAAGTTAGTTTTGCCAAGAATCTGAATCAAGAATTCTCTAAGGATCTAATCAGCTCCGTACCTTGGTTTTAGAATGAAGGAGGTCTTGT
Source organism: Lissotriton vulgaris (assembly GCF_964263255.1). Classification (NCBI taxonomy): domain Eukaryota; kingdom Metazoa; phylum Chordata; class Amphibia; order Caudata; family Salamandridae; genus Lissotriton; species Lissotriton vulgaris. The sequence goes on from NC_141688.1 coordinate 31,453,755, forward strand.
ATCTCTTTCTCAGGACTCGATGTCCCAGCAACCCGCAAGGGTGACTGGAAACACTGGAGCTGGATTTCTCGGCAGGAGAAAAGACAGCGTCTCTCTCAGTGTGTCAAATGGGAGGGTCGGCTTCCTTCGGCACTCGCATCAGCTGGGCTTTGGGTAAGTAGATAGCCGCTCTGCTCCAAACCACCGTGTCTTGCTTAAGGCAAATGCTGGTATATTTATACCTGGAAGGTGCCGAGTTTGACGTAAGGTCGGACATAAGACGTCACTAAGAACTGTCACTAAGAACTGGCAGTTCTTACAGGACTCTCAGGAGTTCTAGGACAAATCAAAACAGAAGCAGGGGGAATTCCCGGGCTGCTGGAGGCGTGGTGTGTTTAAAGAACGTGTTGTACTTTCTAGGAGTCTAGGGAAGTAGCCTTGTCATATTTGGACTGCATTGACTATGACTAAATATGGATATGATTCTTATGCCTTTATAAGGATATGATTTGTTATAACCACATAAGGGCATGAATCGGAAATATTTAATTAGGGTCCTAGATACGTTCACAACAAATGAACCGTGAGCCCCGCGTTCCGGAGTCAGCCGCTGCTCCACACCTCTCCCTAGTATAGAGCCAGGCTAGGGTGGGGCAAAGCTGGGCTTGCGTCAGAGGGAGGAGGAGTGGCTGATGTACCATAAGTACACATGACGGTTTGGTCGGAGGCCATGGAATTCTTGCATGCTCATTGCCATTTGCATAGGACCAAACTAGCCTGAGGGCCAGTGGAGAGTTGTTTGTGTTTTCACTTGATGATGATAACACTGATGATGCACTAGACTTATAGAGCACACAGCTACTTTAGGGGGTTTACTGGTGATAAGGTCTAATATTTTTTTGTCTGAATAAGAAATCAGATAGAAGCAAATAGGTGCATGTTTAAGATTTACAGAAATGATATATTATACTGGGTCCCGCTCACCAGCCTATTTAAAGCTTTCTACATGAGACCATAGAATGGTGTAGCCAAGAATGAAAACAGAAACCTAGAAGCAGATAGGATGACCTGCAAGAGTAGTGAGAAAAACAGAGGCGTTACAACACCAAAGGGAAGAATGATTATTTAACATTCAAAACGTCCTTAGCATTCGGCAAATTGAACATTTGTTTGCAATGTTTGATAGCATTAAGAACTAATTGAATTGGCCATGTTCTTTCAGGGTTGTTTATAAGACACCCTCCTGGTCTAATACTTCTCAAAGTCAGTTGTTATGGCCAGTAAATCTAACAGAAACGCCCCCACTAGACGCAGAAGCTTTCTTTGTGAAGCAGAGGAAAAACTATTATTTTTGACTTTTGCCCATGCATGAGTATTTATTGTTGCTTATGATCAGCTACTCATAGCCAATGTTTTTAAACAGATGATAAATAAAATAAAAGCAGAGTCAGCCCACACAATAGTGAGTTTTCAATATACAATTGATCATATTATATTGAGGATGACAGAACAAGATCTAAGTATGACCCATCAGAGGAGTAGAACCAGTGACCAAATGATTGAGGCCAAATGCAGAGGAAGTACAGGAACTGCAAACCTTAGGCGTACCAGGAATATCGGCTCATAGATCAAAATCATTGATCTGGAGAAGCTTTGGCGCCTGAAGGAAAAGATGACCATGGTGCAAGTAATTCCAAATTCACTGGTAGGGCTTGAAAACTGTGGGGTGGCTTAGGATCAATAATAAAATGATGAATATTATTTAACAACGATTTTGGAAATGTATTGGGTTTCACCCTTCTCATACATCTGTAGTCAGTATTGTGAACTCTCTTTAAAGATCTCCTGTAAAGCTATCTCTCCTGCTTCCTTCTGTGCCCTTAGGTCTCGCAGAAGTTATTTTCCTCAGTTCCTTGGGACAGCAACGAATTTCACTTCCGCTGCCCAGTGCAGAAACAAAGGTAACTGTTACCACACACAAAGGAAAAATGAAATAAAAGTAAAAAATAAAACCATTTTCAAGATTATAAGTTTTTCTTTATTTTATGTTTCACATTTATTTGTTTTCTGAGGTTCATTCCTACTCCTCTGCTTCCTTGATAGTGCCTAGGCTCGGGGTTCCAGTTTCCCTCCTTCTCATTTTAAGGAATCTCTTGCTCATTTCCATCAATTTATAACGGGTCGAAGGCTCAGGCACTGAGATAGCCTTTCTTGTCTTATAGCCAGAAAGAATTAGAGCGCAGAAGTAAAAAGATAACAACACCAAAAAAAGAAGATTGAACATTGCAGGACTGTTAGCACTTTACTAATATCCCTCGAGCCTCTTTGATGGTAGCTCATTCGGCCCCTTCCCATTTTCTGGCCTGTCACTCTCGCTGGCTGCCTTCTCCCAGTTTTAGGTCCTAATAATCACCCACCTCGGATGCCAAGACCCGCCTATGAACCGTTGCAGTACCCACTCTAAACCTCCAGGTGGAGTGCGGCCTGCGGCCTCCTCTGCCCTCTTCTGCCCCTCGCTCCAGTGGCTGGGCCACAGCTTCTTTCCCCGAAACACAGCTTCTCTCAGGGCCGGACTGGGAACTGAAAGCAGCCCCGGCAAATTTTGTTAGACCAGCCCCCATCTGGCGCATAGCGAGCGAGTCCAACCCCTCAGGGGTTGGGGGGCAAAAGGGGGATAAGGAGTTATCCCCGCAAGAAATTTTTGGAAAAAGACGAACCAAAACTGTGAAATTTACAGCACATTTATCTTTACATATTCAATTGTATCAACTCTCAAAGCACAGTACTTAGTAGATGATCTGAAAGAGCACCAGGTTACCCACCCAGTCAAATGTACCCATGGGTATTCTTTCAGAGAGTACCACAAATAGACACGAGTAGTGAATCAGAGATAACAAAGTAAAAGTGAGACCAGCCCCCACGTGGCGTCTAGCGAGCAAGCGCAGTGAGCAACCACTAGTAGGGGGGTTACATTTTGGAAAAAGACAGACCAAAATGGTGAATTTTACAACATATTTTTTACTACATATTCAATTGTATCAACTTTCAAAGCACAGTAAATAGATGATGACCTTTAAGAGAACCAGGTTACCCACCCAGTCATATGTACCCATAGACATTCTTTCAGAGAGCACACAGGCCACTGAGGCAAGAAACTGTTGAAATGTCACACATAAGCACCTAGGCACTGAGGGCAGAAACTGTGAAAATGTCACACATAAGCACCTAGGCACTGAGGGCAGAAACTGTGAAAATGTCACACATAAGCACCTAGGCACTGAGGGCAGAAACTGTGAAAATGTCACACATAAGCACCTAGGCACTGAGGGCAGAAACTGTGAAAATGTCACACATAAGCATCTGAAAACTAGCACCTAGGGCACAAGGACCAGAAACTATAGAAACGTCATACCCAGGCCTAGTCATACCAGGCCAGAAAGCATGGAAATGTCACACATAAGCACCCAGGCCAGTAAGCATGGAAATGTCACACATGACATGAGCCTCCAGGTCACTGAGGCCAGAAACTATTGAAATAGCACACATAAGCACCAGGGCCAGAAAGCATGGACATATCCCACATAAGCACACAGGCTGCCACTGCCAGAAGGCATGGAAATGTCTCACATGGCACCCTAGCCAGAAAGCATGAACAATTCACACAAAGGCACCCAGGCCAGTGGAACTGGAACACTTTTCAGAGTGTGGGTGCTGCCATCAATGTTGCCTGTACATCACTCAAGCCATGGGATTGTGAAAAATTCAAGAATCACACAAAGAACAAGGGTAGAAATTCAGCCTTGCCTATTCCCGGGCATATAATCCTTAAAAATATATGCCAAACCATTTATATACACTGCACTCTGCATACTGCACCCTGCCTTATGGAAAGGGCGTGCACTAGTGGTGACATCCTGGTGACATATGTAGTAAAAGGGAATATTTTTAGGGCTGGCAGAAGGTTTCTTTGCCAGGTCAAAATGGCAGTTTTATAACTGCACAGGCAGACTGCAATGATGGGCCCTGGCCTTGGCACGTGTTTAAATAGGCTACTTAGGTGGGTGGCACAATAAGAGTAGCAGCATTTAATTTACATTCCATGGGTACATGTAGAACCACATTTCTAGGGACTTAAGAGTAAATTAAATTTGTCAATTCGGTGTAAGCCAATTTGACCATGTTTAAAGAAAGAGCGCAAGCACTGGTTAGCGTTGGTAAAGTGCACTGAGCCCTAATCAATTAATCAACCAATCAGGAAATTTATAGAGCGCGCTGCTCACCCGAGTCTGAAGGCGCTGAAGGGGGGAAGGGGTTTGGGGGGTTGGTGCTGCTACTGCTCGAAAAGCCAGGTCTTGAGGTGTTTCCTGAAGGTGAGATGGTCCTGGGTCATTCGTAGGTGTGCGGGGAGGGAGTTCCATGTTTTGGCCGCCAGGTAGGAGAACGATCTTCCCCCGGCGGTGGTTCTGCGAATCTGCGGGACGGTGGCGAGGGCGAGGCTAGCGGAGCGGAGCTGGCGGGTGGGGGTGTAGAACGAGAGGCGGTTGTTGAGGTATTCGGGGCCCGTGTTGTGGAGCGCTTTGTGTGCGTGGGTGAGGAGCCTGAATGTGATCCTCTTGTTGACGGGGAGCCAGTCCAGGTTTCTCAGGTGGGAAGATATGTGGCTGCAGCGAGGGATGTTGAGGACGAGTCGTGCGGAGGCGTTCTGTATGCGTTGTAGTCATTTCTGAAGTTTGGCGGTCGTTCCTGCGTATAGAGCGTTTCCGTAGTCCAGTCGGCTGGTTACGAGGGCCTGGGTGATCGTCTTTCTGGTTTCGGGGGGGATCCACCGGAAGATCTTTCAGAGCATGCGCAGGGTGTTGAAACATGACGACGAGACGGGGTTGACTTGTTTGGTCATCGTGAGGGAGGAGTCCAGGATGAATCCCAGGTTGCGTGCGTGGTCCGAGGGTGTCGGTGCGGAGCCCAGTGCTGAGGGCCACCAGGAGTCGTCCCAGGCAGATGGGGATTGTCCGAGGAGGACCTCTGTTTTGTCTGAGTTCAGTTTCAGGCGGCTGAGCTTCATCCATTCTGTGACGTCTTTCATTGCTTCGTGGAGGTTGGTTTTGGCGGTGGCTGGGTCTTTGGTGAAGGAGAGTATCAGCTGGGTGTCGTCGGCGTAGGAGATGATGTTGATATTGTGTTTGCGTGCGATGGCGGCGAGGGGGCTCATGTAGATATTAAAGAGGGTTGGGCTGAGCGAGGAGCCTTGGGGTACGCCGCAGATGATCTCGGTGGCTTCTGAGCAGAAGGGAGGGAGGCGGACTCACTGGGTTCTGTCGGAGAGGAACAAGGTGATCCAGTCCAGGGCTTTTCCTTGGATCCCAGTGTTGAAGAGGCGGGTTGTTAGGGTGCGATGGCATATGGTATCGAAGGCTGCCGAGAGGTCCAGGAGGATGAGGGCAGTTGTTTCTCCGTTGTCCATCAGGGTCCTGATGTCGTCGGTGGCTGCGATGAGGGCAGTCTCGGTGCTGTGGTTGGCTCGAAATCCGGACTGGGATGGGTCGAGCGCGTTGTTTGCCTCGAGGAAAGCAGTCAGCTGTTTGTTGACGGTTTTCTCGATGACTTTGGCCGGGAAGGGAAGGAGAGAGATGGGGCGGAAGTTCTTGAGGTCTTTGGGGTCCGCTGTGGGTTTCTTCAGGAGGGCGTTGATCTCTGCGTGCTTCCAGTTCTCAGGGAAATCGGCTGACGTGAACGAGCTGTTTATGACGTCCCGGAGGTGGGGTGCGATGATGGGGTTGGCTTTGTTGAAAATATAATGGGGGCATGGGTCCGAGGGGTAGCCGGAGTGGGTGGGAGTTCATGACATTGGTGGTGTCTTCAGTGCTGATGAGGGTCCAGGCGTTGAGGGTTGTGGTGGGGGTCGTAGGTTCAGTGACTGGAGGCGGAGTCTGGGGCCCGAAGCTGTCGTGTATATCCACGATCTTTCGGTGGAAGAACGTGGCGAGGGAATTGCAGAGTTCTTGTGACGGTGTGATGTCGTTGTTGCTGGCACTGGGGTTTGAGAGCTCTTTGATGATGTTGAAAAGTTCCTTGCTGTTGTGGGTGGTGTTGTCTAGTCGCTCTTTGAATGATGACCTTTTGGTGGTGCGGATCAGCTGGTGGTGTTCGCGGGTGGCGAACTTGAGGGCTGTCATGTTTTCTATAGTTCGCTCGTGGCGCCAGGTCTTTTCGAGGGTTCGGCAGGATTTCTTTGATTCTTTGAGTGCGTCTGTGAACCATGGGGTTTTTCTGTTGCCGGTCCTGCCTGGGGGGTTCTTCAGTGGTGCGAGGTTGTCGGCGCAGTTGGTGATCCACTGTGCGAGGTTGTTGGCTGCGTCGTTGGTGTTAGTGGTGCTGGCTTGCGGGTTCTGGCTCAGCGATCCTCTACCTTACCAAGGACCCTCTCACCACCAAATCTAACCTCCACCATGGAATGAAGGCAGTCGCCGACTGGATGAAGGAAAGCCGACTTAAGCTGAACTCAGACAAGACGGAGATCCTCATCCTCGGGTCCAACCCCTCAGCATGGGATGACTCATGGTGGCCCGCATCACTGGGGACCCCCCTGACCATCACTGACCACGCACGAAACCTGGGAGTCATCCTCAACTCAAAACTCACCATGACCAAACAAGTCAATGCAGTCTTCTCCACCTTCTTCAACACCCTCCGCATGCTCTGCAAGATCTACAGATGGATCCCGACAAATACGAGGAAAACAGTCACCCAGGCCCTAGTCAGCAGCAGACTCGACTACGGTAACGCCCTCTACACCGGAGCCTCGTCCAAGCTCATCAACAGACTGCAGAGAATCCAGAACGCCTTTGCACGCCTGATCCTCGACGTCCCGCGCCGGGACCACATCACCCCTCACCTGAGGAACCTGCACTGCCTCCATGTCGACAGGAGAATCTCCTTCAAACTCCTGATCCACGCACATAAGGCACTCCACAAGACCGGACCAGCCTATCTCAATAGTCGACTCTCCTTCTGCGTACCCAACAGGAAACTCCACTCTGCTGACCACGCCCTGGCCATGGTCCCGCGCATCTGCAGAACCACAGCCCGTGGCAGGTCCTTCTCCCACTGCGCCACCAAGACCTGGAACACCCTCCTCCTCCACCTACAACAAAATGAAGACCTGCTGACTTTCAGGGGACAACTCAAGACCTGGCTCTTCGACCACTAGTAGTAGCACCCCCCCTCACCCCTCCAAACACCATGAAACCTCCCTTACTAATAAGTAGTGTACTTTACAAATTAAATGATTGATTGAACCATTGTGGTGCTGACGAGGACATCATATGAGCCCATCCTTTCCCCAGGTACGTGTTGTAGTCCACAGGGCAGGGTGGAGGTTTCTGTGGTGTTCAGACATAACAGTTTAGGTCTGGACACAGAATGTTCAGACGAGTGAATATAGAGGTGGGGACAGTTGGTGTGTGGGCTAAGGTGGTCACGACATGTAAATGTAGTATACTTGTAACGGGGCATCCCGGCGCTGTATAATGCTGTGGAACCCTTCCTGGCTCTCCCTGTGAGATGCCCCTCTTGGGCACCCCCAAGGTGGAGCCAGGCATCCCAGTGTTGTTGGGGCCGTTGTGGAGATTAAGCAAGCTATTGCCCAGAGTTGCAGCGTGGGACCCATGATTAGAGTAGGCACCAAGGAGAGAATTATCGAGTCCACGGACATTGAGCCCAAGACCCTGCCGCATCGGGAATTGAACCCTGGTCCCGGGCCTGATCTCTGCTTCAGAGTCTGCCGCTTCTAACCAGTGAGCCACACTTCTTCACCATGTCCAATAGCTCCTAAGTATTAAACCTACCTTCTTCTTCAAGCGTGGTGTTTCTCTTTATTTCCTTCACCACACCTTTTTTGGGGGCGAGAAGGAGCTGCCAGGAACTCTTCAGCGGGCAGAAAACCAGAGAACCCATTCTGTGGAAACGGTAAGTCACGAAACTTTTCGATTTTTATATCCTTACTTTTCGTGACTTTAAATTCAGTGTGGAGGGGGCACTCATCTATTTGGGGTCGAGCTGCAGGGTTAATGGTGCCACTCTGTGACCGCATATTTGTGCCCATACAGACAGTGTGTAGCAGTGAGGTAAGAGTGATCCCGTTTCAGAGGCTGGTGCGCGTTGCTCAGTTCACTTTGTGCAGTCAAACAAATAGTGGCGGTTGGTGATCCACAAAAATGATTATTCAACATAAATACAATTAAAAAACGTACAAATAAACATTTAAAAATGAGAAAAAAAGTTTCACTTACCTTAACCTGCAGCACGCCCTTGATGCTCTCCAGTCCCTCGCTCCAGACTCTTCAGAGCGCAGGGACCCACAGCTACCACAGGTCCTTATCCAATCCAGACACTGCTCTAATGCTTCCTGAGTAAAGCATCTCTATTGGCTGGAGCAGGCCGCCTCAGCGCTCCGAAGAGTACTGGAGGCCTGTGCCTGCTTTCCAACCCAGCTGTCTAAGACATTAGGAGGGTGCTCCTCCGCTCCCACGGAGGAACCACCCTCTGCATTCAAATGACGATTTCTCGTGCCCATTACAGTTACTGAGTAGCAGTTTGGTAGCCTGGTCCACATTGCTGCTAAGAAAGGCATTTTCTCATACTGCAGCCACAATAGGTGTTGATAATAGAATACATCTCAATTAATTTCTAAGGGAAAAACTGTGATCATTCAAGTGCTCATTTCTGAGCTTGAGGAAGCTCGAACTGATTCACACTTTAAGCATAATTAATGTTTTGACAACTAAAGCTTTTTTGCTACTGTTACATCACCTGCTTTTCTTGTTTATCAAAATCTGAATTCCAAGAGATTCTACTGGCCGCATGTCCTCAGAATAGTCAATTAGAGAACACTCACCTATTTTGGATAACAGCGCCATCTACTGGTCATTCTTCACTGTCATCAGCACACTAGTTTGGAGTTCAGTGTTGAAATATATATTTGCAGCAGGTCATGCATGATTCACAGTGATTAGCACATTTTAAATGTGATTATTATTTCTGCAACTGGTCACAAGTCTCATTGGGCATCAGCTTTACATGTACCTTACTTCCCCAGTGATTCACTCTGTTGTGGAGTATTGAGTGTAGCATGTGTTACTTCTTCGGCACCATTGATTAAAAAAATAAACCTTAGGCTCATTGTGGGTCACACATTACGCATACAGCATCCGTAATCAACTGCAATTGTGGTACAAAGATTCTACGGTGATGCGCTCCTTTATTGTTTTCATATTATGATGCGCCACTGATACAGTATTTATTCGACACTGTTGCATTTAACATTTATTTATTTATTTATTTTATTGTTAAAAAAAAATCCTATTCTAGTATGCAGTCTGTTGATCCACTTCCACCTTTTCTTGTTAGCCCAGAACCACCGGTGACTTGGAGGAACTGGTTTGATGCATTCCTGACTTATTTGGGGGCAATTGGTATTGCAAGGTTACATACAGAAAGAAAAACACCTTTACTACTGCACTCCCTTGGGTTTGAGGGACATGCAATATTTAAACGTCTCCCACAAATTGAAGTTACAGAGGAAGAACAAGGAGATGAGTTCATTGACGATGTAAAGAAATTAGAAAAAAGATTCGATGTTCAACCTAGTACTGTCGTACTGCGTCACACATTTCTGATGAGGAAGCCACTCAGTGGCATATGTGTAGATAAATACGTGTCAGCACTTAGGCGGTTGATTGCTTATTGTAATTTTGAGAATTTTACTGATGAGCTTGTGAAAGATCAGAAACTTCTATACCCCTGTAATCCTACGCTGGATAAAACCCTGCAAATTGCTAAAAGTATAGAAAAAACGAGTTATCTGTCAAAGAGAAGAAAATGAGAAGAAAAGTGAAGTGCCAACGAATGAGACTTCAGCTCATAACAGCAATTCAAGTTCTGAATTTGCTAAAGTTTTCTTGGCACAGTCAAATATGTGTTTTAAGTGTGGGAACGTTCCACATTTGAAGTCTGGTAAACAATGTTGTGCTAAAAATGTTGTGTGTAGGAAACGTAGCAAGGTAAGACCACTTTGCAAAAGTATGTCAGAGTCAACACAATGTGGCTTCAAGGGGGAACAATATAGTAGCCCACCTAGGTGACGTCTAGAGTGATATGCAGTTAGAAAAATTGCATGAAGAATTACTGGACTAACAGCCAGATTCATCAAGCGAAATGCGCTCGCAAAAGGGCCAGATTCTGAGAATCTGGCCCTTTGCGAGTGCAATTTTTGCATTTGGGATTCAACATCCCAAATGCAAAAATCGCTAATAAAGAATTCGCACATTTGCTAGGATTAGCATTTAAGGAATCTCTATTAGAGATTCCTTAAATGCTATTCATGAAACATTTAAAAATTGCGAATTCGCAATTTAGGACCGCTATTTACCACGAAGTCAAACCTCGTAGTAAATAGCGAAAACTTAGAAAAATGCATTTAAATGCATTTTTCTAAGTTGCATGTTACACACACACATGTCCTTTAGACATGTGTGTGCACAACATCAGTGTAAATTCACATTTCAGAGGTGCAACAGGGTGTCCTTTGGACACCCCTGCACCCTTGAAATCGCAATTTCATTTTGCGAATCGCTATTTGCGATTAGCAAATTGCGAGTGTCTTCCCATTCAATCCTATGGGCCTCTAGGCCCATAGGAATGAATGGGGAGATATTCCTTAATTGCGACTTGCAATTTGCGAGTCGCAATTAAGGAATAATTAGAAATCGCTATTTCTTGAGTGATTTCTTGATAAATAGCATTCTGCTATTCCTTAACAGCGAATCGGTAAATTTCGCTATTAAGGAATCGCAAAATGTGTTCTTCATGAATCTGGGTGATAGTGCTGTTTGTGGCAGATGATGTTACACATGGCAGATGGTGATACAGCTGAGTGTGTTGATCCATATGTTGATGTGTTGGTGGTTGACAGGTTAGTTGTTCATCAATTCAGGAGCCAGACTAACGATAATAACCCAGTGAATGTTCAATGAATTGTGGCCTGGTAGAAGTCTTGAGCCTCCAGACTGTGCACTGGTCTCTTACGAAGAGCGATGTATTGAGTTATCCGGATATTTTTTGAAGATATTCTGGTTTTCAAGAACAGAAAGATTTAGGAAAAGTCTGTGGCAGTCAAGAATTTGTGTATCTTAAGATGATTCTACCAAGGTCTTTTCAAAATGGTGTTGTGGCCCGGTACCAAAGAAGAGGAGCCCGTTGTTGGGGAAAGCAGTGCCCCAAACATCACATCCTGGTTCCCTTAAGTATTTTCTGATACAGTGGGAACTACAAAGGGGTTCCAACACAAGATCAAAGTTAAGGATGGGTCAATGCCAATTAAACAAAAAAAATCAGAATGTTCCATTTTCTATAAGGGAAGCCCTAGAAAAAGAGCTTTTAAAGTTGTGTGATTGCATAATAATTGAGCCCGTTGAGTCATCGCAGTGGTTGTCACCACTTGTTGTGGCCAGAAAGAAAAATGGGGAATTTAAAGCTTGATTAGGCTCTTACATAGACGTTATAGTTAGGAAATATAATTAAAATAACCTTTGAAATTCACTAAAGAAACTGAAGGTTAGAGGGACGTTATAGTTAGGAAATAACATTAAAAAACCTTAGAAATTCACTGAAAAAAACAATGGTTATAGGAACGTTATAGTTAGGTAATACCATTTTTTTTAAACTTAGAAAGTCACTGAAAAAAAACAAAGGTTACAGGGTTGTAATAGTTAAGCTGAGATTTTACTCATACAAAACCATTTAAATTCTGCAGTTATCGTTACCTGAGCTAACTATAACTTATGCCTCCACAATGCACTGCTTAGGACCTCACATATTACAACACTCATGACATGGTCAGGGACATCACTGATGACATAATTAATGCCATCTCAAATGACATCACTGATGACATCATCCACAGAACCACTTACACACCCATACAACCTCTCATAAACCCACTCACACACCCATACAACCACTCATACACCCACTTACTCATCCACAGAGCTACTCACTCACACACACAGCTACTCATGTACACATCATCCTTTGGTTTTTTAAGTGAATATATGTATATTTTATCCAGTGGCAGTCGCCACTGGGTAGTTATAGTTACATCAGCGTTTTGCTAATAATGTTGGCGCACTTTGCCAAATCTTTACAGAACTTTTGCAGAAAAGTGCTACTTTTTGGCTAGTTTGTGCATGGAAAGTTTCAGGGTGATCTGTCAAGTGGGGGCCGAGAAAAAGTGGGATCTCAAAATACCAAATTCCCATGCATTTTCCATAGACTTTTTAGGCAGCACTACTGCAAAAACCGCTGAACAGAATTGCATCAAATTTGTCAGGAAGTTAGAGCTTGGTCCAGCAAGCGTGCTTTTTTTTATTGATTTGGAGTAAATCTGTTGAGTAGCATTTAAGATAATATTATATGGCAAAAATATTTGGACAGTTGGGTTCAAGGGACCTTTGCGAGAACTCCTTGAACCCAATAAAAAAAAAATAGAGCCTTCTGATTTGCCGAGGGGGCTCTTTTACGCTTGTCCATCTGAAGGCTCTGATTGGCTGCCTGCAACATAAGCAAAAAGTTGCAAGTCACCATTACACCCTGCCCCCTTAGGCCCTGTAGGGGGAGGGTCCCAACGAACTCCCCCTTTATATATTTTTTAAATGCCCATTGGTGTTTTTATCATAAATAAAATCGACCATGGGGGTCTTAGCATTTATATTTTGGGGAGGGAGTGTGAGTGGGGCTCCCTCCCCGAGCCACACTGGGTCCCGGGGACCCGTTCCCCAAGAGCAAATGTAATTAAAGCTGCAATGCCGCCCCCTGGGACTCCCGCGGAATCAGGACTTTTTCTTTAAAAATATGTATTTATTACATATGGGGAGGAAGGCGTGAGTGGGGCTCCCTCCATGAGCCAATGAGGGGATCCGGGTACCCATCCCCAGGGCTAAAAGGCTAAGGGGAAGAGGGCATGTTGCCACCCTCCCTGAACCATAAATGAGTTCCAAGGACCCCACCCCTGATGCCAAATTGTTAGAAAAGCATAAAGATCATGCATAAAGATCATTGGTGTCTTTTGGACCCTGGGGATCCATCCCGGGGCCAAAATACTGATGGGCGTGGGTTCATATGCCCCTGTGCCTAACATGGGAAGTCTACCCCAGCACACTGTGGCTCCCTGCCCAGAAAAATACAGCATCCCTCTATGCACTCTCCCAGGCAGGGATCTCCACTTTGCTCCCGCCTGGTGGGAGCATTATACAACATTTTCTCCCACTGCGCAGGAGCAAAGACAAAATGGCATTTCCCAACAGAACTCTGTATGGTGCTGGCTGGGAGCCTGCCTGGTGCAGCTGGGCCCTGGGTCTCCACCCTGCACACAGCACCCACTAGAAGCCCTGGGGAAATGAGTCTCTGGGGTCCTTGGTGGCTTGGAGAGAAGGACCATGCTCTCTCCCCACTTATGTGTACATAAAGGCTCCTGGGCAACTGAATCCCTTGGGCTTTTGGTGGCAAGGGGGTTGTGTTCCCCTCTCTCCTTATTTTAAAAAATTGGCCCGAGGGGATGGGGACCTTGAGGCCTGGGGAGACATTGAGACAGGGGCTGCACACTACTCTCCACTTTACTGTCATATAGTTTCCACTATTATGTAGGAACTACGCATCTGTGAACAACATAAACTTTGGTTTGGTGCCAGACTGATCCTGTGCATCCCCGCAGGATATGTTGTCCCATAGACCAATACCTCAAATTGCCACCATAAGCCCCCCTAAACCTGGATAGGGAGCAAACCATTCTGGCAACTACTGAATATGACAACACTGTTCCCTTAGGAAGCGTGGTGACAGAACTAGAACCTTTTGCTCATACACTTGTGCTCTCTTTTGTTCAGAGAAAGATACAATGAATACACAAAGAGACATTTTCAATGTTTATTGAACCAATGTGATTCTTGTATAGAATATATGTTCAGGAATGATATATAAACAGAGGCAGATGAAAGTTATAATAAGTATCAAGACAGTAAACAATACAACAAGTTCCACCATTGTGCTGAAACAACGTACAAATACAAGTATATGAAGTAATATAACAGCCTGGTGTATTCTAACAATCCAGACCCTAACCTCCGTATATAGGGTGTATGTTCTGCCAAGATTCTCCTTACTGGATGATCCAAACCCATTACCTGGTGTGTAAGAATGTAGGACGCCGTCTTGGTCACGAGCTGGACACCCCTCCAGGAGATGGTAGTCAGCAGCTGGGCAAAAGCGTTGGCAGAAGTGCTTCCTCTGACTATACTCGGAAAAAGATGTTTATTTATAGAAAAAGGCATCCTTGCCTTTGGCTGAGATTGTGATCCGGCTGCCATTGCTTGTGTGCTACAGATAGCTGAGTCGTCATATGGACAAAAATAACAAACACATTTGCACAACTTACATTTAGGCCTTTTACATAGTGTCAGGGCAATACATACAATAGTGGTCTTGCGAAGTTGACTCATGTAAGCAAGGTTGGTGTTTCCAAGAAACTAACCTAAAGTGTCATGAATGCAAATGTGGGCCAAAATTCGATGCAACAAGTGAAGGTAACTTAAGGAAAACCCTGTCTTCATGTAAAATGGCAACATTTCCTTCTAGGCCTAACATGACACTACCCCTTATATAAAACGACATATGGGTGTCCGAGGTGGGCAGACGCGTTTCAGGACATCAATTCCCTTCCTCAGTGGCTGATGCATTCTGTTTTCTACATCAGCCACTGAGGAAGGGAATTGATGTCCTGAAACGCGTCTGGCTACGAATTCATGTTGCGGCATTGCTCCGTTTTAAACCTGTCTGCAAACTGCAATTAAAAAGTAAGACGAACTATTGTGTGTGGCAGCCTTTCTCTGTGGGGCATTCTTTGTTGGATTGTTAGAGCAGCGACGCCCAGCTGCTAGGAGAGAGGCTCACTGCGTAGCAGGTCCAAGCCAGCGCCAAACGGTGATGACATTTGGAGACACAGGTCGGAGTTGCAGTTAATAAAGCAGCGACAGTGCTTTCAAATGGATGCTTGCTGCTATACTGAAAGACTATGTGAAGTTGTAAGTTTGGGAGCAGTAAGGAGCGGGCACTTTGAGAAAGAAAGAAATGTCGAGAAAAATGTCAAGAGACTATAAAGACCAGAAGGCCAATCGGTTGGCCACGCCCACTGGGGCAAGACCTATGAACTTAAGTGCGACATTGCCGCTTCATTCTGTATATATATATATATAAATATGTCTCCGGGTTGAGGGTGACCTGAAACAATAAAATAAGCCATATCCCAAACAGCCTTGAGTCGGTGCCTCCTTCGTTGGATGTTTCTGAGGAACCGGGAGTGTTTGTTAATATATGTATAGTTTGTTTGCTGTTTAAAACTGTTTTGGGTAGATTTGTTGAAGCTATGTCTCCTTCAAAGTTGGGAGATCTCTGTATCATATATATATATGTGAAAAAAGACAGTACAGAGATCTCCCAACTTTGAAGGAGACATAGCTTCAACAAATCTACCCAAAACAGTTTTAAACAGCAAACACACTCTTTACTAACCTCCCATGAACAAACAGCCAAAAACAAAATGTTGGCCTACCCAAATCAAAAGGAAAGGGCACTCTGATAGAGAATACAAGCTTATGTCATTCTTGATAGAGAACGCTACAAAGATGTGAATAACATAACCCAAGAGTACCAGTTCTTCGAGCCGAGAGGACAGCCCGAGTTCCTTGGCATCCAGAAGTTAGGTAATTTTCTTAGCTTAAGTGACTTTTACATTTTTTTGCTCCCTGGAAGACTTTCTCTTGGAGGTCATGCTAAAATAGTTGTTAGCCACTGGGCATTCCTGCCATGTGTAGTATGGAAAATGGAACAGAGGGCAGGCCTTCAAATGGTTACATCATGGGAGCCTGGTTTACAACAAGAAGAGCACAGAGAGCCCAGTCTACAGTTATTGATTAGCAATATTTACACCAAATTGGGACTGTTTCTATCATCTTTTTTTTTCAGATGTCTTTATTGGCATTTTCAGTATTAGAATAATTTACACGTATAGGGATATTAAAGGGATCCATAAATTAGTGTCCCTTTAAATCACAGCAAGAGTATTTGACACTATCCAAGGCATAACGAAAATGGTAGTTAGTCACCAGTCAACCAAAGTGGGTGGCAGTACAACCACAATCGTAAGCTACCACATACATATTCTCTGTACTTTTTATCTATGTGTACTCTAGGTAGTCACAAGCATCCATTAATCATATTGACATATCAATCAAACAATAATAAAACGTTATATCCTAACTCTAGGAAACTCCGTAATGGTGTGTCGTCTAGTGGCCCCCAGCCCCGTAATACAGCAGATGGCTGTCCCCGTTGGGGGGAAAACATATACATTTCTAAATACCGGATCCATGTTGGCCGCCAGGGTGAGGGGTGAGAGAAAGGAGAGGAAGCCCCTCCCTGGCAGAACGCACCCAGACACACCCCCCAGGGGTGGCCTTAGGCATGTGCAAGCTGTGCACCTGCACAGGGTCACCAAACCCCAGGGGCCACCACGCCAATATATATCCTTAATATAATAATCCTCTGAGGATGGATACATATTTGCGTGGCGGCCCCTGGCAGGGATTTGCCGGCCTCTGGCTCTGTTCCACTTCCAAACACCCTGACCCCCCCCCCTTCACTGGCCTCTGCGCTCTGCCCCGCCCTGACCCCCTCTTCCGGGGCCCCCTACCTACGTTCCCTACCCAGGGCCTCCATGAACCTAGAGCCACCCCTGACCCCCCTCAGAGCCCTCCAGAGCGATCATCCTCCATCTCTCCTGCAGCCTTCGCACCACCTCCTGAATGTACTTGATGCCTGGCCTCCCAGGCGCTTGAATCACTGAAATAATATCGAGAGACAAAATATCGACCATCAAGAATATCGTTGACAGAATATAGACTGATAAAATATCGAGTTTCTATCTGCAAACAGGTAAGTACAAAAAAATCGAGTTAAAAATATCGTTTACAAAAATATAGTTATAAAAAATATCGATTTTACTAAAAACAATGTTAAATTAAATTAATATTAAAAATTAATTACTAAAATATACTTAAAAATACTTAAAATAACTTATAATAATTAAATAAAAAATGAAAGTTAAAAAAAATTTAATTCATATTTCTTAAAACATATATATATATATATATATATATATATATATATATATATATATATATATATATATATATATATATATATAGTAACAAAATATAATTAAATAATAGCCAATATTATTAACGTACAATAACAAAAGTGTAAAAATGACTATTCCCACTCCAAAGAGTGCAAGCATAGGGTAAGCGTTGGATAGCGTAGGGGTTAAAATTACTTTTCCCACTCCAGTGGGTGCAACAATAGGAAAAGCGTTGGATAGCGTAGGGGTTAAAATTACTATTCCCACTCCAGTGGGTGCAACAGTAGGGAAAGTGTTGGATAGCGTAGGGGTAAAAATTACTATTCCCACTCCAAAGAGTGCAACAGTAGGGAAAGCGTTGGATAGCATAGGGGTTAAAATTACTATTCCCACTCCAGTGGGTGCAACAGTAGGGAAAGTGTTGGATAGCGTAGGGGTTAAAATTACTATTCCCACTCCAAAGAGTGCAACAGTAGGGAAAGCGTTGGATAGCGTAGGGGTTAAAATTACTATTCCCACTCCAGTGAGTGCAACAGTAGGGAAAGGGTAGGATAGCATAGGGGTAAAAATTACTATTCCCACTTCAGTGGGTGCAACACTAGGGAAAGCGTTGGATAGCGTAGGGGTTAAAATTACTATTCCCACTCCAAAGAGTGCAACAGTAGGGAAAGCGTTGGATAGCGTAGGGGTTAAAATTACTATTCCCACTCCAGTCGGTGCAACAGTAGAAAAAGCGTTGGATAGTGTAGGGGTTAAAATTACTATTCCCACTCCGGTGGGTGCAACAGTAGGGAAAGTGTTGAATAGCGTAGAGGTTACAATTACTATTCCCACTCCAGTGGGTGCAACAGTAGGGAAAGCGTTGGATAGCATAGGGGTAAAAATTACTATTCCCACTCCAAAGAGTGGAAAAGTAGGGAAAGCGTTGGATAGCGTAGGGGTTAAAATTACTATTCCCACTCCATTGGGTGCAACAGTAGGGAAAGCGTTGGATAGCGTAGGGGTTAAAATTACTATTCCCACTCCAGTGTGTGCAACAGTAGGGAAAGTGTTGGATAGCGTAGGGGTTACAATTGCTATTCCCACTCCAAAGAGTGCAACAGTAGGGAAAGCGTTGGATAGCGTAGGGGTAAAAATTACTATTCCGGGGGCGTGGCCAAGATGGCGTCCGAGTAAGACGTGCTTTCGAGTCGCTCCGGCGCCCGACCTGCTGAGCATTGTACAGCATCGCCTTCAGGGTGCCAATCGGCTCTGAAACGGTCGCAGGGGCTAGCGGCATCGAGCGGAGTGGTCCGGTGTTCCCGGCGAGTCCCTGAGTGACCGTGCAACGCCACTGGGTGCACTTCGTCATCGGGCCTGTTACGCACCGGCCTTGCGTAAGGGAGAAGCCGCCTTGGAGTGCAGTGACTCGGCGCCGGCTGGGCGTGGCATCGAGGTGTGGCGGTCGCCCTCTGCCCCTCTTCGCCACCGGGGTCCCTCCTCTCCGCCGGGACACTGGCATGATTGCGAGCACTTTGCTGTGAAGGACCGAGAAGCTCGGCGGACGGCCGACCACGTGGAGGGTGGGCCCCGGATCCTTAGCGGGCCGTGTGACCTGATCGCGGCTGCTTCTGGAAAGCGCGACGCCGATCCTCGGCGTCCACTGCTGAGACGGAGTGTCTTCCTCGTCCCTGTGTGCGACTTGGCACCTGGTGTGGACCCGTGCCCTGCACCGACTGCGACTCGGAGTTGCTGGCCCTGCGCGGTGAACCCAGGTCTGGACTTTGGTTGGATTCAGAGACCTGCTCTGCCCTACGGACTAACTGCCCGACCCACATTGTCCGATGGTCGTGGACTAAGTTGTGCTCTGACAGTATCGAGTGGCTGCGTTCGTGGCCCAGCTGTGTGCGGCGGGGACTCCGGGCTTACTGACGTTGCTCTGGATCTCTGGCGGGAAGCTCCTACTCCGCCATCTTACTCGGGCAGCAGCCGCCCGTGACGCAGGTACTTCTGAGCGGCCTTCGTCCCCAATAGCCCTGACTCCACGGCTCCGCCGCGATGTCGAATTTGCCACGCAAGGGGAGGACGGTGAAAGACGGAGCATCTAAAACGTCACAGCCGCCATCTTCCCCCGGAGCTAGTGGTTCGACTAGACAGTCGGACGAGGAGGCGCCCGCCACCAAGGCATTCATGACGGAGCTGTTTGCCTCTATCAAGGAGGATATCTCCGAGCTTCGCGCCGAGCTGGCGTCGGACCTACGGGAGGTCCGGAGAGATGTGGACGGCATTGGTGAGCGGGTGGCCACCTTGGAAGATCATGACTTAAGTATGGCGAATGATGTTCACCAATTACAACAAGATGTTCTTCGCCTTACTGACCAGAACCTGAACCTGCAAGCATACGCCGAGGACCTGGAAAACCGCTCCAGGAGAAACAACATCCGCATCAGAGCGGTCCCTTGGGAGGGTGAGGCTGGAGACTTGAGAGAATATGTGCAGGCCCTATTCCTGCAAGTACTGGATGAGGAAGACGTTCAGGAGATCAAGATGGATAGGGTGCACAGAGTTGGCCTACCTAGGCGAGGAGGTGGCCCCCCCCCGGACATCCTCGCGTGTGTACATGACTTTCAGACGAAGGAACGCATCCTCCGGAAGGCTAGGGCCATCACCACCTTGCAATTTCGAGGCCATCGGCCGCAGCTGTTCCAGGACCTGGCGGCGTCCACGCTTCAAAAGAGGAGAGAATTCCGACCAGTGACTGCTTTTCTGAGGGAGCGCAACATCTCGTACTCCTGGGGGCACCCCTTCCATATCATATTCCAGTGGCAGATCAGACTGGCACAGATCCGCTCCCTGCAGGCCGCGAGGGAGCTGCTGGGGCTGGAGGACGATCCTGCCTCTCAGGCGGCACAATCCTCACCATCGCGACGACAGCGTCGATCTTCTTCATGGCACCGGGTTGGCTCTTCCCCGGACCGGCTGCGTCCGGACCACTCTGTTAGCTTGCAGGAGAGAGGTTCAGCGGTGGCAGCGGTGGCCTCGGCCACGCTTGCAGATACTCAGCAGAGCTCTGGGGCGGCATGATCCCTGACTTCCTAGATGGTCGGGCGCCGGAGAGTCTCTGTCCCTACGGCCCTGGGGTATTATGGTACTTTTGGAGAAGACACCCCGGGCCATGGCCCTGGGGGCCCCCGAACTGGTGCCCCCACCCCGATTCCAGTCTGATGTGGACCTTGTGACCTGTGGCCCATTGGAACTGCTGAGTGCTTGGTTCAGGTTACGGGCCTTGTGCTCTGTTTTCTTGTTCTCGGGTTGTTGAAGGGGGGTGGGACAGATGGTGCTTTGAGTGTGGGTACTGTAGTAGGGTGGTTGGGGTTGGGGATGGGGGGGTGGGGTGGTGTGGTGGCAATCGTGAGTGGTGGATGTGTGCTGCTGTTGACCTTGGTGCTATTATTCTCTGCATTTTTTCCTTTGCTCTATGATGGTACTCCTTCAGCTCTTGTGCTTTATGGAGGGGAGGCCTTCCTGGGGTGCTGGGGGGGGAGTGCGTGTGGTCCCTCCTGTACGGATGTGGCTAGGGACTTTTCCTTGGCTACCTATGCGTGGTTGTCCTCAATGTGATTGGGTTCCGATATGCGACGGGGATCTGAGGTTGGAATGTGGATGTCTTGGCACATACATGGCGTGGAGTCTTAGGTCCCCATTATGCCTGTTAGTATAGGCACCTGGAATGTGAAAGGCCTCAATTCACCACAGAAGCGGCAGAAACTTTGGAAGTACATTTCGGACCATCACCTAGATGTGATTGCTCTTCAGGAAACCCACCTGGCTAGGAGGGACGAAATGAGGCTTTGCCATAGGCAATTCCCCCTTATCTACAGGGCGTCCGCGCCCACGAAGCACAGAGGGGTGGCCCTCCTCTTCCGGGCCTCCCTCCACTTTCAACCCCTGGGGGTGAGCGTTGATAAGGAGGGTCGTTGGCTAATGGTGAAGGGGACGCTGTATGGTCGCTTGTGTACCTTTGTTGTGGTGTATGCTCCGAATGCGGGTCAAAATGGCTTTTTGCAATGTTTGATGGATAGGATGGGGGACTTTGTGGATGGGCACTTAATACTGCTGGGGGATTTCAATATGGTGTGGGACAGGGACTTGGATAGTTCTGGGGCGCGCAGGACAGATACTGGTGTCTTCTCGGAGGAAACACAGCGTCAAGTGGGTGAAATGGGGCTGGTAGATAGCTGGCGCTTTGTCTACGCACAGGCCAGGGACTATACTTTCTTCTCTCACGTCCATCGCTCGTACTCCCGCATAGACTACATTTTAGTTAGCCAAGCTCTCAGGGGGGATATTCGAATGACTGATATCTTTCCGCTCTCGCTGTCGGACCATAGCTTGGTGGTACTGGGGTTGCATTGGGCCGCGGGGGGAGACGGCTGGCGAAGGTGGTACTTCCCGGCTGCGCTGGTGAGGGATGAGGTGTCCTGTAAAGCACTGAGGAAGGCTATTGGTGATTTTTTTGTCCTCAATCCGCCTTCTGACACGTCGGTATATAACACGTGGGACGCGTGCAAGGCCTCCTTGCCGGGCACGTGCCTCGCCCTTAACGCGAACCTTAATAAACTTTGGCGGGAAGAGAGGGAAGCTCTGGAGACGGAACTTGCCACCTTGGAACAGGCGCACAAGGCGAACCCCTCCAGGGTGACCCTGCGCCCACTGACGGCGGTGCGAGGGAAACTAAAGGCCCATTATAACAACAGGGCGGAATTCACCCTTCTGCGCCTTCGTCGTGTCTCCTATTCCCAGGGCAATAAGGTTGGGCGCCACCTTGCTCGGCAACTTCGTGACAAGCGCGAAAGGGATTACATCGGGGGTGTGCGAGACCATACGGGCTCTGTTCAGCATAAAGACGTGGACAAGGCGGCCATATTTGGTCGCTTCTACGAAGAGCTCTATTCGAGCGAGTCTCTTAACCCGGAGGCTCAATCCGAGTTTTTGGGCGGTCTGCCTCTACCGAGAGTTTCCAGAGAATGGAATGATTTGTTGTCCTCCCCCATCTCTAGGGAGGAGGTATTAGACGCCATCAAGGCCTTGAAACTGCATAAGGCCCCCGGGCCTGACGGCTATACGGCCCTGTTCTACAAGACGTTTGCGTCTGACATCTGCGACTACTTAGTCTCCCTCTTCAACGCAATGGCCACTGAAGGTAGAACCTCGGACACCATGGCCGAGGCCATGATTACTATTATCCCCAAACCAGGTAAGGACCCTACCTACTGTGCATCTTATCGTCCGATAGCGCTCCTTAACCTGGACGCTAAATTGTACTCCTCCATCCTGGCGAGCAGACTGCAAGACTTGATGCCTGCTCTGATCCACCCTGATCAGTCAGGATTTATTAAAGGTAGACAAACTCATGACAATCTGCGGCGCGTCGTCCATTTAATCGAAAAAGCGGAGCGGTTCCGCATACCGGCAGTGTTGGTAGGGCTTGACGCGGAGAAGGCCTTTGACCGCGTTGATTGGGGGTTCTTGCACCGAACGCTGGTGGCCTTCGGGTTCTCGGCCCAATTTATAAGAATGCTTGAGGCCAATTACAATAACCCTACCTCCCGAGTGTTGGTTAACGGCCATAGATCCGGGAGTTTTCGTCATTCCCGAGGAACACGCCAGGGCTGTCCACTCTCGCCCCTTCTCTTTGCCCTTAGCATAGAACCATTGGCGCTTGCGATCCGGGAGAATGAGCGGATCCTGGGACTCCCCTTTACGGGTGAGCAGCATAAGATCTCACTCTTCGCCGATGACGTCCTGTTGTCCCTTCGAGACCCGGCGCTGTCACTACCCCATGTCCACTCGGTGCTCTCTGAGTATGAAATGGTGGGGGGGTTCAAAGTTAACTTCGACAAATCCTACATCTTGAATTTGACCCTACCGCCGGGAGAGGTGCAGCAGATCCGGTTGCTTACTCCGCTCTCGTGGACGTCTTCCTCTTTGCTTTACCTGGGCGTGCGGCTGACCTCTACCATAGGCGCCTTGTTCCAGGCTAACTTCCCCCCGATGCTGACGTCGATTCGTACGGAACTGGACCGGTGGAAGCCCAAATTTATCTTGTGGCTGGGTAGGATTCATGCACTCAAAATGGTTCTCCTGCCCAAGCTCCTTTACCTCTTCCAGGCCTTGCCTATCCCGATAGGACTAGATTACTTCCGTCGGCTTAAGACCCTGATGCTGAAGTATGTTTGGCAAGGCGGTCGGGCGCGACTTCCGTTTACGGTTCTCCGACGCCCGCGGTTGGAGGGGGGAGTGGGCTTTCCGGACATGCATTTGTATTACAAGGCTGCCCAATTGAGAGTCCTAGTGGAGTGGTCCCAACAGCTTTCAGAGAAGCACTGGCTCCACATGGATCGGAGCGTTGCGGGTCGTTCCATCTGGGACCTAGCCTGGAAACCTAAGGTGGACCGGCCCAGAAACGCGTACATTAGCACTCCTACCAGCACGGTGTTAAAGGTCTGGGACACGGTTAGTAGCGATGAGCGGTGGACCACATTCCCGTCCCCGTTCACCCCGATCCACTTCAATCCGGCCTTTCCTCCGGCGTTGACGGAGGGTTCCTTTGAGACCTGGAGGGAGGGTGGCTGTAGGGCCCTGACCCACCTGTTCCATGGTGCCGAACCCCTCACTTTCCATAATTGTATGAGGGATTATGGTGTTCTGCCGACGGAGCGCTTTCGACACCTTCAGCTCCTGCATTGGGCGATGTCGCCCGGAGTGGTGGAGGCCGCTACCAGACCCTTGACGAAATTCAAAAACCTTTATCCTTCGCACATCCACCATGAAGGGAGCGATCTCTTTCCTATATGAGCTGCTGTTAGACACTACGATGTCCCCCCGGCCTCGATATCAAGATCACTGGGAGAATACACTGGGGAGGGACATTTCTGACAGCGAGTGGAGGAGCTTGTGGCGGGACGTGACAGCACATAACCACTCTACCGACCTCAGGGAGGCCCATATGAAGCTTCTGTTTGACTGGTACTTGTATCCGTCTAAACTACACCGAATATTTCCAACTACCTCAGACAGGTGCAGGCGGGGCTGCGGGATTTTGGGAGACTTCAGCCATATATGGTGGGACTGTCCCACCATCCGGCCATTCTGGGCCGAGATTCTCTCCCACATTAAAGATGTGCTGGGTTACCCACTCCCAAACTCAATGGACTTTGTCTTGCTGGGCCTTAGAGACCCACTGCTTGAGCACCAGACTAGGGCTGATAAGCGCATTATGTGGCTATGCTTGGGGGCGGCCAAGCTGACTTTGGCAGCTGCTTGGAAGAGCCCGTCTGCCCCTGCCGTCTCTTTGTGGCATGCACGGCTATGGCGCCTTTTGAGTATGGAGCGGCTCTCAGATATCTTCCTGGGGAATTTAAAAAACTTTATGTTCAATTGGGGCCCCTTGGTGAGGTTTTTGTCCCGAGGCCTGCCCTCGGCAGTTTGCCCGTCAGCGCTGCGGGCACTTCATCTCTTCCAAATTTGATTACCGGTATGACTGTTGCTGATTGTATGAATGCTGGTCGCCACCACTGGGTGGGGGGTGGGTGATGGGGAGGGAAGGGGGGCGGAGGGGCGGTAGTTGGGGAAGTTGTTTTTCTCTTGTTGCGACTTGCTGTGCTCCCGAGAAAGGACACTATGATTATAGCGGGGCTTGGGTTGCTCTTCCCGGGCTGGGGACATTGCACCGACTGTTGGAACTACCAGGCACAATTCAGACACTGTGATGGGCAGGCCTTATCGTTCGAACTTCTGCTGCCCTACCTGGTTGCCGCCCCTTTTGATGCAGGCTCTGATTCCCTATTGCCCCTTCCTTTGCGATAATATTTTTAGCACCCCCTGTGTGGGGTTATGTGGCGGAATGTCGCCTGTTTCTTTCTCTCCTTTTTCTTTTCTCACTCCCCTTGCACTATTCCCCTCCCCTTTTCTATTTTTCACCTTGCATACTATAAATAAAAATTTTACAAAAAAAAAATTACTATTCCCACTCCAGTGGATGCAACAGTAGGGAAAGCGTTGGATAGCGTAGGGGTTAAAATTACTATTCCCACTCCAGAGAATACAACATTAGGGAAAGTAAATATTTCATATATTATTCAAAAATATTAAAATAAATATCTATTAATAATTAATTAAAAATAAATAAATATGTTATCTAATATAATAATTAATATTAAAAATTACTAATTAACAATAATTATTTCAATTAATCACCTATTAATACAAATTAATTAAACATTAACAATTAATGATTTAATAAATAAAAAATATTTTACAATTATTTCTCAAAAAAATAATTTTTCATTAATTTAATTATTTAATTAATTATTAATAAATTACTTCCCACCCTATTCCCCTATAAACCCACAACCCGCTACAGAAAATAAATTAGTAACATTTACATAATTACCAATTAATCAATTATTACAAATTATTTAACAATTTTAATTAAATTAATTAACACATATTAAATAATTAACAATTAATTACTAATTACTATCAATAAATACATTTACATATTTAATTTATTATAATTAAATTACTTCCCACCCTATTCCCCTATAAACCCACAACCCGCTACAGAATTAACAGCCTTATTCATGAAGGGGCCGTTTTGCGAGCCCCTAATAGCGAATCATAGCGATTCGCTATTAAGGACTCGCAAAACGGTAATCATGTAGGAATCGCATAAAAAAATGCGATTCCTACTGATTCCTTATTTGCGATTAGCAAATTGCTAATCGCAAATAAGGAATAACTCGCCATTGATTCCTATGGGCCAAAAGGCCCATAGGAATGAATGGGGAGTATTCCTTATTTGCGATTAGCAATTAGCTAATCGCAAATAAGATTGCGATTTGAAGGGTGCCAGGGGTGTCCACAGGACACCCTGTAGCACCCTTCAAATGATCTGTGACACAGGTGTTGCACACACACATGTCCAAAGGACATGTGTGTGTGTAACATGCAACTCAAAAAAATGCATTTAAATGCATTTTTCTGAGTTTTCGCAATTTACCGCGAGGTCTGACCTCGCGGTAAATTGCGCCTAGAAATAGCGAAATCGCAAATTGAAATAGGATGTTGAATAGCATTTAAGGAATCTCAAATAGAGATTCCTTAAATGTCATTTCCTCGCACATTTGCGACATCGCAATTAGCGATTTTTGCTTTTGGGATGCTGAATCCCAAAAGCAAAAATCGCACTCGCAAAGGGCCGGATTCTCAGAATCCGGCCCTTTGCGAGCCGATTTAGCCTTCATGAATAAGGCTGTTAATGAGTAACATTTACATAATTACCAATTAATCAATTATTTATAATTATTTTTCAATTACAAATAAATGAATTAACACATAAATTAATTAACAATTAATTACAAATTACTATCAATAAATACATTTACATATTTAATTAATTATAATTAAATTACTTCCCACCCTATTCCCCCATAAACCCACAACCCACTACAGAATTAAATTACGTAATAATTATAAAAACAAAATTCATTAAATAAAATTATTTATAACATAAATACACACTTTTCACACATATTATAACATAAAAATACACTATCAAAAATGATATATTATTAAAAAATCGATCTTTTTAACTATCTATATTATATACTACTATCAATATTTTTAACAGTCGATATTACTTCACTTACCTTAAAAACGATATTTTTGTTATCTATATTCTGTTCTGTCGATATTTTGTCCAGTCTATGTTAAAAACTCGATATTATGTCCAATCAATATTTTGGATATTATGTCTGTGCACCCAGGCGCTTAACACCTCTGTCGTTATATCTGCCAAAGTGTGGCAGCAGATCCCACGGGCATCCTTCCTCTGCATCACCCTCTATTCCGCCCTGGCCCATGTGTCTACATTGCTTTCCCAGGCTGTCACTGAAGGGCCTGTCACTGACTTGTATGTCAGTGCTATCTGTCCTCTTGCTAGGACCAAAGCTAAATCTGCAAATCTGTAGCCCTTTTCTTGCTTTAGGTTTGGGGAAGAGGCAGACCTCTGATGTGCAGGGAATTGTGCGGGCCAGGGTCCTATTGACCAGGGTCAACACTGTCCCCAGAACCCCTTTAGGAGTGCACACTCCCTTGTCATGTGGGTGAACCCTATATCATGTAGACCACATCTAGGGCAGCCAAAAATGTCTCCCCCAGGCATAATATTTCGCCTGTGAGATTTCAAGTAGACCATATGTACATAATTAAATTGAATGATCTTAAAGTTGGTGTTTCTGGAAACCTGTTTTGGGCTCCCCAAGACCCAAGCCTATTCCTTATCCAGTAGAGCTCTGCCTATTATTGCCCACCACTTCTCTTGCATCCGAACTAGTGCCCTTTTTTGCTATGTCTAACAAAGCTCTATAGAGTCACTTCACTAGTCTGCTTTCAGGCTACTGCCTGTGTACCCGGAGGATTATGATTACTAGGAATTCAGCTTGGTGGTTGGTTTTTCGTGGACAGAGCCTTGCCTATGGGTTGCTTTGTCTTGTGTCCGTCATCCCCTTTGGGATCTCTTTGTTTGCAAAGTTCAGCAATTTTTTGCTGTTGGTTTTTGAGTTTCAGTGTGTATTTTACAGAATCACTCATTACAAGGATGGCTTCCTCTTGGTAGGGTCAGGAGATCCAGTGAGTGTGCAGGAATGTTGTATATTTTCCAGGAGGTAATGGAGGACAGTGGAATTCCTCTGGCACCGAGAAAACAGTGGGCCCAGAAAGGGTGCTGACGTACTTGGGAATTGTCAGATCTCATAGCGGAGGTTAGGCGCGAACCCTGCCTTGAGACGCGATCTAACACCTATAAACTACATTTCCCATGATTCCAGGTCCTACGCGCGCGACGCCCGTGTTATGACGTCACACGCGCAGAGAACATTACCAGAGAAGAAACCGAAGACGCCGCCGTTGATTCTGGTTCCGATCCTGATCTGGGTGAGATCGTGAGTTTCCAGCGTATCCTTTACGTGTGTACTCTACCGGCTGGTGAGTACAATAGAAGCCTTCCGCTTCTGACTAGGGGTGGCGTCGGCTGGCGCTTCCCTGTTCAGTGGAGTTCTCGGCTGAGGCTCTAGCGTCTCACTGGCTAGTGAGATGCCGGTATCCAGGCAGTGTTTACAGTGTGAGAAGGTCCAAGGATATTATTGGGAACACTGTTTTCTGTGAACTGCCATTCCGTGTTCTGGGTTCAATCTGGATTCAGATTTCCAGGGCTATTGATCTTTCTTACGTCCTATGCATTTGCTTTGTGCTTGAGGGGTGCAAACGAACTTACCTGCATTGAGACATTGTATTCCAAAGGTGCATATTCTGTGGTTCACCAGCCAAACGGATGACATTGTTGGTTTAGCGTCATTGGTGTACCTTTATTACTTCAGGAATCAGGACTTTGATATTACTTCTTGTGTTCAGCAGAGTGTGTTGTCAGGTGATTTAACCGGGCAATCACATTAGGGAGTGAAGACAATAACTGTTGTTTCCGCTTTTCTCCTCTCTGACAACAGGGGCTTATGAGCTTCGCCTGGCAGGCTAACTTCCATACTGACCCCTGTTGAAGCCCCATTCTACATCTTTGTTGGTATGTAGTAATGTGCAATCTGTAATGTATTATTGATCTTGCTGAGTTAGATACTGACCATAGGTTCTTGTGTTCTAGGCATAACATCCTATTCAACCTTTTATGATTGCCAGGCAAAGCCAACCACTTATTCCTACCAGGTATAACTCAGTCAATTCACACAAAGGAGGGGCAACAAGTTGTTTTGCGCATTACATTGCATCTTTAGTCTGTGCTTGTCTCATGGTGCCTTGTTCTCGTTTCAGCTTCCCTTCCCCGCAGTTCCCACCCTTACCTTCCTGTTAATCCCTCGCTCGATCATTCCTGTGCGTCTGTTCCCATTCAGACCCAGGGGCTGTCGAGAGGTGGACCCAATAGAGCATCGTGAGATCCTGAGGACCGTTGGACCTGACAGAATCAACGGCCCAAGACATATTGTCCTCCCGATTTCACGATACCATGTCCACAAACGAGGATATTTTAGCAGCCCTAGCGCTGGTCCAAACAGAGTTGCAGGCATCAAGGGCTGAGACTGCTGCTTTGCAGGCTCAAGTGGATAGGTTGAGTCGTAACCCATTTAGTGCGGGTACTCAGCAGGCCTCCTCTGTAGTAGTGGAAGTTCCCACTCCGATCCCCCTAGCCCCTCCAGAACGTTTCCATGGGGACAGCAGCAAAGTGCAGGTGTTTCTTACACAGGTGTTATTGCACTTTTCCTGCAAACCCAAAGTATTCAACACCAATCACGCTAGAGTAGCTTATCTACTCTCATATTTAGCAGGGGATGCTGCACAATGGGCTGTGCCACTGGTAAAAAAGGATGATCCTTTGTTAAGGGACTGGGAGGCTTTTAAGGCGGAGTTTGAAAAAACATTCAATCGCAGGTCAGCCACACTAACAGCAGATAGGGAGTTGTTAGGACTAAAACAAGGTACTAGAGACCTGATAACCTATCTCAACGATTTCCGAAGGCTTATCGCGGAAACGGATTGGCCGGAAGAAAAAAGACATGCAATATTTTATAATGGCCTCACTGACGAAATGAAGGATGTACTTGCCCAAATCGATCCTCAGCCTACCACATGTGAAGACATGATCAGCCTAGTCCTGAGATTAGATCATCGTCTGAGTGACCGTAAGGGTGACAATCGTAGAAAGGATCGGTTAACCCCAAGATATGAAAGTCCCAGGGGGTCAGAAGGGGCAAGCCAGTCTACACCAGAACCCATGGAAATAGGAGCAGTGAGGTCACCATTAACCACGGAAGAAAGAGAATACCGAAGAAAGAAAGGCTTATGCCTGTATTGCGGTAGAAAGGGACACTTCATTAGGGAATGCCCTAACAGAAACAAAACCAGAACCAATTACAAAAAGGTGTCGGTGGTGGCAGCTGAAAAGGAGTCGGGAAACGAGAATGCTTGAAGGTGGAGGAAGGGAGACCTTCAAGTACATTCATCATCCCTTCATTGGACGGAACGGAGAGACAGGACGGTATGCAATTTTTTGTGGATGTGAGGCTGGAAGTACAAAGGAAGACACTAAACATAAAGGCCATGTTGGATTCGGGAGCCACCGGGTGCTTCATG
Organism: Lissotriton vulgaris; assembly: GCF_964263255.1. Lineage (NCBI taxonomy): Eukaryota > Metazoa > Chordata > Amphibia > Caudata > Salamandridae > Lissotriton > Lissotriton vulgaris. The sequence goes on from NC_141688.1 coordinate 31,484,161, forward strand.
GATCATGCCAAGGCCATAGGGTTAGGCTTAGCTCTGGTAGATAAAGAGATACCTGAGGCAGTATATGCAGTGGATGGCAGAAAGTTGGATTCAGGTCCTATTCGACTGCAAACCCGAGAGCTTAGCATGACAATGGATGCTGAGCATCAGGAAGAAGTATGCTTTAACATCATTCATGCACCTCAGTATGGAATGATTCTGGGTCTTCCATGGTTGCGTAAACACAACCCCACCATAGATTGGGAAAACCAAACCATACATTTCGCATCAGAGTATTGTCATCAAAACTGTTTCTCTGTGAAATCAGGACCAGCTTATGGTTTAGCTGGAATACATCACATCGCTACCGCGGCGGAACAAAATGTAGAATTACCATTCGAGTATCGCGAATTGGCGGAGGTATTCAGCGAAAGGAAGGCGGAATCATTACCACCACATCGGTCGTATGACTGCCAAATAGAACTGATTCCAGGCGCGAAGATCCCAGCAGGGCGTGTGTATGCACTTACTGAGCCGGAAACCCTACATCTCCGTGAGTACTTAGACAAGCTCCTGAAGATCGGTTTTATTCGAGAATCTAAATCCCCAGCAGCCTCCCCGTTGTTTTTTATTCCGAAGGCTAATGGAGAACTTCGCGCTTGTGCGGACTATAGGGCTCTGAATGCCATTACAGTCAAAAATAAATATCCTCTGCCACTCATCAATGTACTATTAGAACAAGTTAAAAATGCGGTGATTTTCACGAGATTGGATCTCAAGGGGGCTTATCACCTGGTTCGGATGCGTTCAGGCGATGAGTGGAAGACGGCCATCAAGACCCGCTTTGGCCTTTACGAATATCTGGTGATGCCCTTCGGGCTCTGCAATGCGCCGGCCGCCTTCCAATTTTTCCTAGACGATGTACTCAAAAGATATTTAGACCATTTCGTTGTGGTTTACATAGACGACATCCTGATTTACTCCGACAACACCGAACAACATGTGGAACATGTAAAGACAGTATTGAAAACTCTATTGGAACACCAACTCTACTGCAAACTCAGCAAGTGCGAATTTCATTCTACGTCAGTGGAGTTTCTAGGGGTGGTGCTCACTCCACATGGGCAGGAAATGTCTGAAAGAAAGATCCTAGCGGTAAAGAACTGGCCCATACCTAAGTCCGTAAGGGACATTCAATGTTTTATCGGATTCGCGAATTTCTATCGCAGGTTCATTGAAAATTTCTCAGCACTGGCCTCCCCAATGACAAGGTTATTAAGAAAGAAGGTGCCATTCGAATGGACGGAGGAGGCCCAGAAAGGGTTCGATGACCTCAAGAAAGCTTTTGTTTCTGCCCCAGTGCTGGTGCACGCGGATCCTGGCAAACCTTTTATCGTTGAAGCAGATGCTTCTGACACAGCGGTAGGAGCAGTATTGTCCCAACGTCACTCTGAAACGGGCCAGTTACATCCTGTTGCTTACCTCTCTCGTACCCTAAATTCAGCGGAGCAGAATTATGTGATTGCTGAAAAGGAACTGTTGGCTATAAGAACTGCCTTCCTGGAATGGAGACATCATTTAATGGGAGCAAGACATGTAGTAACTGTGTTTACAGACCATCGTAACTTGCAATACATGACTGCTGCCCGTCATTTAACCCCTAGACAGATGCGCTGGATGATGCATTTTGCAGACTTCGACTTCATCGTCACATTCCGACCAGGAAAGGATAACAGAAAGGCGGACGCTTTATCAAGACAGTTCACCAAAACAGAGCAGAGCAACGCCAAGGAGGAATCCATAATAGACCCAAAAAAGGTGATCGGAGTCACCTGTACCCAAATGTTCCTCAGAAGCGTAAACAGAAACATTCAGAATGAAGCATGGAAGAAATGGTTGAGTGAACACAACGAGTGGAAGATGGTTCAGGGTCTTCCAATGAGACAGAGACAGCTGCTGTTGCCCATCCAATCCTTAAGAAAACAGGTGTTCCAGTGGTGCCATAGTACGCCGTGCGCTGGCCATAATGGTTTCGGTAAAACCTTGGAGAGGATTTTAAGACAGTTCTGGTGGCCTAATATTAGGAAGGACGTGGCTGAGTGGGTGGCTGAATGTCCTATCTGCAGTCAAATGAAGGCGCAACACTCTAGACAGGCTGGTTTGCTACAACCCCTTCCCACTCCCGAGTTACCTTGGGAAAACATTTCCATGGATTTTGTAGTGGGCATGCCTATAGATCAGGGGTGTACTGCAATTTTGGTGGTAGTTGACTATTTAACTAAGATGGCTCATTTCATCGCTTGTAAACAAGTTCCTTCAGCTAGTGGGTTAGCCAGACTTATTCTTATCAACATAGTACGGCTACATGGGTTGCCCCGAGTGATAATATCAGATAGAGGCAGCCAGTTCACAGCACGATTTTGGAAGACCTGGTGTACAGCCTTAGGAATTGCATCTAGTACCTCCACCAGTTTCCATCCCCAGACTGATGGGCAGACCGAAAGGGTTAATCAAACTCTGAAGCAGTATTTGAGATGCTATGTTGAGGTCACCAAGGAAGACTGGGTTGATAGATTATGGCTAGCTGAAATAGCGTATAACAGCGCGGTACATGGCTCCACCAAGACCGCGCCGTTTTACTGCAACTATGGTTTCCATCCTAATTTCTTGCCATTTCACCATCCTGCACCAAACACCCATGTCCCAGAGGTACAAGATAGGTTACAGAGCATTCATACGACATGGCAGCATGTCAAGAGCCAGTTAAGGCAGTCCAAAGCGAGGTACAAGGCCTATGAGGATAAGCACAGACGAGCGGGGCCCGTGTACACAGTGGGTGATTACGTTTGGTTGTCCACCAAAAACATACGCTTTAAGCGTTATAGTGTGTTCAATCCCAAATATATAGGCCCGTACAAAATCATTAAGCTCATCAATCCTGTGGTGGTTAAACTGGCTCTGCCATCCTCCTTACGCATTCATCCTGCCTTTCATGTGTCTTTGGTGAAACCCGCGAGAATGCACAGAAAAATGGTGCAGGCTGAGATCGCTGTGGATAACGACGAAAACTATGAGGTGAGAGGTATCGTGGACTCTAAGATATACCGCACCAGATTGTGGTATCTAGTTGCATGGAAGGGTTATGGTAATGAAGAAAACTCCTGGGAGCCTGCCTCCAATGTCCATGCACCCCGATTTGTGAGGATGTTTCATCAACGCTTTCCAACCAAACCATGTCTCTGTCAGTGTTCTTCGGGAGAGGGATGTACTGTCAGATCTCATAGCGGAGGTTAGGCGCGAACCCTGCCTTGAGACGCGATCTAACACCTATAAACTACATTTCCCATGATTCCAGGTCCTACGCGCGCGACGCCCGTGTTATGACGTCACACGCGCAGAGAACATTACCAGAGAAGAAACCGAAGACGCCGCCGTTGATTCTGGTTCCGATCCTGATCTGGGTGAGATCGTGAGTTTCCAGCGTATCCTTTACGTGTGTACTCTACCGGCTGGTGAGTACAATAGAAGCCTTCCGCTTCTGACTAGGGGTGGCGTCGGCTGGCGCTTCCCTGTTCAGTGGAGTTCTCGGCTGAGGCTCTAGCGTCTCACTGGCTAGTGAGATGCCGGTATCCAGGCAGTGTTTACAGTGTGAGAAGGTCCAAGGATATTATTGGGAACACTGTTTTCTGTGAACTGCCATTCCGTGTTCTGGGTTCAATCTGGATTCAGATTTCCAGGGCTATTGATCTTTCTTACGTCCTATGCATTTGCTTTGTGCTTGAGGGGTGCAAACGAACTTACCTGCATTGAGACATTGTATTCCAAAGGTGCATATTCTGTGGTTCACCAGCCAAACGGATGACATTGTTGGTTTAGCGTCATTGGTGTACCTTTATTACTTCAGGAATCAGGACTTTGATATTACTTCTTGTGTTCAGCAGAGTGTGTTGTCAGGTGATTTAACCGGGCAATCACATTAGGGAGTGAAGACAATAACTGTTGTTTCCGCTTTTCTCCTCTCTGACAACAGGGGCTTATGAGCTTCGCCTGGCAGGCTAACTTCCATACTGACCCCTGTTGAAGCCCCATTCTACATCTTTGTTGGTATGTAGTAATGTGCAATCTGTAATGTATTATTGATCTTGCTGAGTTAGATACTGACCATAGGTTCTTGTGTTCTAGGCATAACATCCTATTCAACCTTTTATGATTGCCAGGCAAAGCCAACCACTTATTCCTACCAGGTATAACTCAGTCAATTCACACAAAGGAGGGGCAACAAGTTGTTTTGCGCATTACATTGCATCTTTAGTCTGTGCTTGTCTCATGGTGCCTTGTTCTCGTTTCAGCTTCCCTTCCCCGCAGTTCCCACCCTTACCTTCCTGTTAATCCCTCGCTCGATCATTCCTGTGCGTCTGTTCCCATTCAGACCCAGGGGCTGTCGAGAGGTGGACCCAATAGAGCATCGTGAGATCCTGAGGACCGTTGGACCTGACAGGAATAGAGTTCGACTGTGAAACAGTGGATGTCAGGTTGCCAAAGGAGAAGTGAAAGATTCTTTTGCAATTATTGAATGGAATATTACATTAAAAAAAGACTACGGTGTATGAGATGTAGGTCTTTCTAGGTCACTACCAATTCAATTCAATAGAGACTTTATTTCGGTTTTGTTTCACACCATAAAAGTACACATAGAAAATACATCGAAAATTTCATTTTTAAAACTCATAATCACATAGAAAAGACACATTATACGTATTTCATTAATGAGTAAGTAGACAAGATCAGCAGTAAAGTGCGATTAATACTGGGTTTACAACATGATATAAGATCTTTCAATAAATAAGCTCATCATCCTTCAGAGGTATAGAATCACTGGTCCAGGCAATTTCTCAGTTTGACAGTTAATTTTAAAAATTCTATTACATGAAGAACACTGTCACTGTGCAAAAGCTGTAAATACATAAGTGCTGGTCTTATTTGATTAAAATTTAGTTTTTTTAAAAGAGCAACAAGGTAGCGTCTGCGCGGGTATTCATAAAACCTACATAAAAATATAAAATGCAGCATATCCTGTGGAGACTTCCTGTCGCAGCCACAGGGAGCAACAGTTTTATTAGAAATAACCGACTTTGGTCTAATTAAAAGATGATAAAAAATATTAAACCTGCACCTCGTCAACAGAAATTTTTCATGAGAAGTAAAGGTGCATGTTAAATATGGTTCCATAGTATCACAAGTTTTTAACATAACATATTTCCTAATATTAGGTTTCTTGAGCACCTCACCTTCTCTTTGGGCCCTCCTGTCCATATGAAAAGCCTGCTTGATTGCTGCCACATCTCCCTTTTCAATCGTGCAAGGGTTTTCAAACAAGTTCAAACATCCAAGCCTTAAAAAGCAAGATTTCAGGTATTTTAGCCAGGGCACGCACATTGCGTTGTCCTGAGACACAAGGTCTTTCACGATCAGGTGGGTAAGAGGTATATCTTGGTTTAACTACAATTTTACCCAACATATCAGTGGTCTTAGGGCAAATATATCACATAGGTACTGAGTCCACAGTTCTTCGTGTACCGCTAAATTCGGTGTGCTGGCCGGAACACAGAGGAGACGTTTTAGAAAATTGTTTTCAGTGACTTGTAACTGTTCTCCATTTACGTAGCCCCATAACTCGCTGCCATATACAGCGGTAGCTATCGATTTAGCATTATAGAGTTTCATCCTTGCAGTATTTGGCTTCTTCCCCAATTTCGTTGCAAAGTTAAAGATAGAGGCATTTACCCTTGTCATTTCCCCTTTCTTTCTAGCCAGGTGAGGGCCCCAGCTGAGCTTTGTGTCAAATATGACACCAAGATATGAAAACGTTTGAGTAATGGGGATCAGAACATCATCTAGTTTAAAAATAAAATTATTTTTCGGTTGTCGGCCAACATGCATGATATATGATTTAGAATTTTTGACCAATAGGTCTCTATTAGTCATAAAAATATTAAAAGCATTCAAAAGCGCCTGGAGACCCTTTTCCGTTCTAGAGATTAAAACCGCATCATCTGCGTATAAAAGAACTGGAATACCCCGCCTGCCTAACTCTGGGGCAGTCTGATTGCACCTCCTGTAAAGCAGCATCTAGATCATTAATATAAAAATTAAAAAGAAATGGGGCCAGAATGCAACCTTGGCGCACTCCCTTTTTGATGTTAAAATTGCCAGTGGTTTCCCCATTTGTCGAGTATCTAACATTTGCACTGGTGTTACTGTGCATGTCCACCAAAAAATCAACAATCCCTATGTCGGGGGGAGGAGCCAAGATGGCGACTGGTGAAGACGCGTAGGCTCCCGGCTCCGGCAGCTCCCTGTCCTCCGCACTGATATCCTGCTTCGTATCCTGATTTCTCCGACGGCGGACGGTGCGCCCAGCTGTGCTGACTTCATTCCTTTTCCCCGGACCTCCCAACTCGCCCGGCGGCCGGAGCTACGCGATAATCCTAGTCGAGCCCTGACCCCAGAACCACGCCACTGGCCGTCCCCGTGCCTGGTGGGCTGTGGGGCGGCCGTCCTGCTCGCGACTCGCTGACTCTGTGGAGGTGGCCATCTCCCCCCGGATCGAGCGCCCGATTGGGAGACCTGCAGAGGATTGCCGCACACGGAGCTCTGTGGTCTAACGGCCCTCAAGATGCCTCGGGAGTAACGCGCCTTTGTCTGTGTTCGGCGGTGGAGGACAAAGAAGGCACGGCCATTTTGGGGCACCGGCGGATGCTTGCTATTCTGTCCCGGTGTGACGGCCGGTAGTACTACAGCCCCCAGCCTCGGCAGTCCGACCTTCCTCGACTCTACTGGCTTGAAGCCCTGTGCTGTGGACCGCTTGCGATACATTCGCTTTCTAACTGGCTTTGTGTTCCGCACACCGGAATGGGATCGGTTGCCTCAGAGTATGGGGGGGTGCGCATATCCCTGTCTGCGGGATGTGTCGCCCGACGGGCACTGGAAGCCGGTATGCTCACTCCCCCCCGGGACCACGACTGTGAGAAACTCCGACCACCGCTCTCCTACAGGGATATTCTGACCGCCCTGACTAGCCTCCGTGTGGAAATGTGCTTGAGCTTTAGAGCACTGGGTGAATGCTTCGATGAGATGGCATCCGATCTACGTGGCGATCGTAGTGTGGAGGGCAAGTCCAATCTGGCCTTATTTTCAACCGAACCGACGAGAGATACCGGGCCTTTCATTTCTGACAGTGCACTCGTGACTGACTCTGCCTCTAAGGACGCCTGCCATGAGCCGACCGGAGCATTTGTCTGTGCTACGTTGTATCCCTTGTCTCCAGAATTGGTTGCTATGCCGCCTGCAACAGTGTTACGGCCTCGTGCCCGAGTCTTGCCACTGTTGCCTTTGCCCTGTGACTCGGAGGCCCTGTGTTTTCCCGATGGCCCATGGGACTGGATTGAGACGAGGACAGGATTTGTTGGTGACGTTCATTGGCCATTTTGTGTTGTTGGGTTACTTTCCTTTGATGTGCGGCCATGTTGGTTCTTTGTCCTGGTGGGGGCGGGCCTTCTTCATGTGCTTCTTTCCTGGGAACGTCCGAGGTCGGGTCAGGGCTAGATCCTCCTTGTATTGCCGATCGCTGGGCGGGTGGGACCGGGACTGGAAGTTGTACAACCTTGCTTAAGTCACACAAGTTACACTGTTTTTCCCTAGCTGCTTTTATATTGATAATTGGGTTTCAATGACTGCAAATTGTATGGGGACTTTGTTGCTGGCTGGGGTAATGGGAAAGACTCGTTTGGCTCCTCCTCCCGCTTCACTTGGGGGGGGTTTTTGGAGGGCTGTAGATTAGGGTGGCCTTTTCTCGCTCTCTGTATTTCATGGTAACGTTTCTATTAATTTTTTCTTTTTCTCTTTTCTACCTTTTGCTTGATCTATATTTCGGGTTCTTTATGGGGCGACAGGCACATTGTCGGGGGGGGTAGGCCGTAGCCTCCGCGTTGGTGCAGGGTGGGGGGGTAGATTTTAGTTTTCCTGTTTTAGTTACTATGGGCCTTTTTTCTTCTTTTCCTGCGCTTTCTATTACTGTTTTCTTTTCTGGGTCTGCGACGGAGGATGGCTGGGAGTGGGTGGCACTGGGCGCGGCACGAGATTCACTATTGCTATCCGCTTTGTCTATCCTATTGTTTGTCGCCTTGATGTAAAGTTTTACGTAAATTGATATTATTCTATTGTTGCCTACTCATGTGGACTTACAGTGTGGACTCGGATATTCTTTGTACCAATCCTTTATTGTTTTTATTTCATCAAAAACTTTCAAATTTGACCTCACTGATCCTTCTCCCAGGCGGCCAGTCCCTTCCAGTGTAACTGCTCTTGATTGTTGTTGTATAATATGATGCCGTCGGGAGGCCGTAAAGTTGCCATCTGTGCTCCCTTATGTTGTGGCCGGCCGGATGGTTGTAGGCCCGTATTTGTATTTCTGAAATATGCACAATAAAGGTCTCCAAAAATTTAAAAAAAAAAAAAAAAAACAATCCCTATGTCCACATCTTTCTCCCTCATGATCTGCCACAGCCTTCCCCTGTTAACACAGTCGAAGGCTGATGACCGATCCATGAAGGCAAGGTGGGCGGTTCCCTTCTGCACAACAGTGTATTTACTCAATATAAGAAAAAGATTAAGGCACTGGGTTATGGTGGAACGGCCTCTACAGAAGCCATATTGGGAGATGGACATAATATTGTTGTCAGTCGTCCAATTTGGCATTCGCTGCAGTAAGATCCTCCCCATAATCTTGACCATGGAATCTATTAATGAGATTGGACGATAACATAGGGGGGCTGCCCTTGTCTCCTTTCTTAAACACAGGGACGATTGTTGATAGACCCCAGGACAAGGTACAGCCCGCTATAGCAGCTGCATTAAATACAGCTACCAAGATAGGTGCCCAAAAACTTGGATCTGATTTGTACAGATCCGGTGGAATTCCGTCAGGTCCAGGGGCCTTCCTAGCTGTGAGTCCTTCTATGGCATCCATTACCTCACTTATATCAAATTTAATTATGCCTCCCCTGACATAAGGTGAAACATCAACTATTACAGGGTCCACTGAGTGATACAGTTGTTTAAAATGAAGTTTCCACTCCTCCTTAGTTATGCAGCAATCTAGGCCATCACCCGGGTCTTCTGCCAAAAACGTTTTTTTCACTAACCCCCAGAATTTAGAGCTACAATTTAAGGTGGAGGGGTCAAGTATCTCGTCCCAAGCCTCTTTTCTTAAAAACTCCTTATGGGATGCAATAACAGACTTATATTCTTTCCGACACAGTTTTACATCCTCCTGATTTCTCGGAGTAACTGACAGAGCTAACCTAAGATTACGTGCAGCTTTGGAACAATCGTGATTAAACCACCTAGGTCCCCCTTTCACCAAGTTCTTTGCGGGGGCCATCATCAGTTCAGACACCTTCTCCGACAGGTTTTGATATGCAATAAGGACCTGCCTGGGATCTCCCCCCTCATGTGTACAATTCTTAATATCCTCAGTACATTTATCCACAATGTTTTTATATAGTAGTTCTGGGGTAACCATTGACCATTTAGGTCGCCGCCTCCCATCTGTTGTACACAGCCTACCTGAGCTGCAGTTCTGTTTTTCCTTGTTAACCCAAGGTCCCTTCAGACAAATTATTAAAGGGTTATGATCACTGAATTCACTGTGCTCAATACTGAACGAGTCCAGAAAAGTCTGCATCGTCAGTAAGACTAACATATGATCAATAAAAGTGCCCCTTCCATGCCCTTTAAAAGTAGGAGTATCAAAGCATTTTAACGGGTCCCTAGTCTGCTTTCAGGCTACTGCCTGTGTACCCAGAGGATTATGATTACTAGGAATTCAGCTTGGTGGTTGGTTTTTCGTGGACAGAGCCTTGCCTATGGGTTGCTTTGTCTTGTGTCCGTCATCCCTTTTGGTATCGCTTTGTTTGCGAAGTTCAGCAATTTTTTGCTGTTGGTTTTTGAGTTTCAGTGTGTATTTTACAGAATCACTCATTACAAGGATGGCTTCCTCTTGGTAGGGTCAGGAGATCCACTGAGTGTTCAGGAATGTTGGATATTTTCCAGGAGGTAATGGAGGACAGTAGAATTCCTCTGGCACCGAGAAAACAGTGGGCCCAGAAAGGGTGCTGACGTACTTGGGAATAGGAGTTCGACTGTGAAACAGTGGATGTCAGGTTGCCAAAGGAGAAGTGAAAGATTCTTCTGCAATTATTGAATGGAATATTACATTAAAAAAAGACTACAGTGTATGAGATTCAGGTCTTTCTAGGTCACTATATTTTCATTTGTAGGGTAGTGAAGTAAGGGTGTGCAGAAGTCCCTGACAGCAAATAGCCTCCTACCAAGGACTACTTTCTCCTTCTCATTATGCAACAAATGGGCAGCTCTGGCAACCTTTGAAGAAAGATTCTTTTTAAAAAACCTAATTAAGTACAAAGTTACAGAAACTCTGGAAGAGGCTCTATTCAGTCTCCTGGAGAAAACGTTGGGCCACTTTTGTCAAAATAAATGAATAAATTAATGCAAATTAAAAAACAAATCTGCCAGTACCTATAGCACTCACGAGCTCAGAAGTGTAGTCCATATCCACCTGGCATTGGAAAGAATCAACCCATCTGACTAGAAACAACATTTGTTGAAACAAGGAACCCACGCAGAAGAAAAGTGTTAACCAGCTTTTCTAAAGGAATATATAGGATTATATCCCTTATGCAAGGTTGAAGTTACCATACATGCAAAGGTACACATAAACATGAATGCATATATCCACGAGCATCTATAAGTTTGTCTAGCTATGCATGCACAGTTACCTAAATATTATAAATTCATGCATATACATAAATAGGTTTAGGTGTTTGTAGCGTGATGTGGAAGCCCCGGTTAAACCCTAGTAGTATTGAGCTGGCTAAACAGATTTTCAAGGAGGCAAATTAGAAAAAAAGCAGGATGTCATTATACATATATTTTAAAGTGCACTGACTTGGAGAGTAAATAATTAGCCATGTAGTGTATGGCGCACTACTAATTCGAAAAGTCAAGTCTATCCTGGACAGAAATATATATACTTGTATAGATTACAAAAATGATTTATAAATTATTTTCATGAACAATACAGTTGCACACCGTAGTAGCTGATTTGATACGGAAGAGAACAGAAATCATAAAGAAGAGGTGAACACTACAAAGACCCTAAAAAGAAACTTGGTATAGAAAACCGTATTGCCCGTGCTGAAGAAGTATGACCTGAAAAAATATGCATAAGTGACCCCACTAACAATTACAGTATGACAATGGGTATTACCCACAAGAAATACATGAATGAACAAGCATTTGTTTAATCCACTGATGCAAAAAGAAAATGTTTGCATAAATGGCAACATGATTCCTACCCAATAGTTGATTTGTGCCGCTGGGTGCCATTGAGCTCCCAGGCACTTATTTCATGGAATCCTTCTCCCTCTCCCATAGCTGGCAGTCAGTAACCAGGACCAATTCAAAAATGTCTTCGACCAGCTTTTGAAAAAAACATATAGAGATAAAGCACAATGCAGATCACGGTGTGAGTTCGTTTAAACAGCACAGTAGTGGGTATGTGGTTCGCAGGCTGTGTGTGGCATGAGCATGATGGACATGGGCATTCTGAGAAACTTTGTTTCCTTACAATTCCACTGCACCTCGCAACCAGATGTTGGTATAGGAGGTTATTCGCATGCATCTGCAACTGCTCCATCATGAAAAACTCAAGAGTATTTTTCTGTTACCGACGTGCTCGTTTAACCCATTTTTTAAAGACTCAACATTTCCCTGGTGGGTACTAATGACTTTCTACTTCAGCAGGATGAAAGGCATGAATATTTGGGTGTCAATAGATAAGGAGAGTTGTATGTGGTTTCATAGAAAAACTATTTAAGGGAATTACATTACTAAGAAACCATTTCATCGAAACGGTTTAATGGAAATTTCCAGGATGAATGGCATTCATCATTTAATAGAAACCAGTTCATACAATGTTTTTAAAAATAAATAAATGTATTTCTTCATATTTACTTTTTTAAGGTGTAAATTAAATTGTTGCAGGTCTTACTTTCAGAAACATTTTTGGGAATTTATTTATTCAGGTTCTTTACATCAGGGTACTTTATATCGGATTTATATCTTTTACATTGTCAAACCATTACTTTTAATTCGCTGAACCCTTACTACCCCTAAACACTCCATCTCTGCCCTCTAAAAATGCCTCACACTTAATGGCCCTCTTTTTGAAGATCATAGACTCACCAACGAAGACTAATATTCAGTTGGACAGGGTACAGAAAGTGTGCCACCAAGATACTGCGGGGAGATGCCCGCCAGACATCATCATATGTGCTCATGACTTCAAGAGCAAAGAGACCACCCTGTCCTGTTTTGTGGTCATAAAGTAGGTCTGTTTTAAGACTTTTCTGCCCCAAGCCTGAAGAAACACATGGCCTTCAAGCCCATTACAGAATTCTTCAGGTCTAAAGGGATTTCATACAGCTGTAGCAACCCATTCCGCATCATCTTTTACTCAGAGGACACTCTTCACCAGGTTTAAACACTGCAGCAAAGAGACCTAATGACCTACGAGAGCAGACTTTGCAGTGGCAGAGAGCCTCAAAGTTACCTAAAGGCCTCCATCCAGACCCTCAAGCTATCGCCATGGAGAGGAAAGCAGTGCTTGGGAGCCTAACAGAGGACCCGGAGCGTCAAGACACAGGCTAACTCTGGCCCATGAGGTTCACAGCTGGAGACTTCCTGCACCTTCGCTGACCTACGCTTCCAGCACTGAGGGCAGGGGATGGGTGGAGGGACTGAAGGCACTGGACTGCGAGACTGGGTGCAGACTTTTCCACCTCAAACCATGAGGAAGTTAGTGGTCCAACTTAGATACAGACAGTGTTTCTAGGACAGTTATGTTGTTTTCATGTTTATCCACATGTTTATGTGTAGTTTGGGACTTAGGAGTAAATAGTACTCACTCCAACATCTGATGCACTCCTTGATAGAGTGCAAGCACCTGAGTATCCCAAGGTTTGCTGAGAGGGCCTGGTAAAGTTCCAGTGGGGCCCTACTGGAACCCAAACAAAAAACTGCCAATGCACCTAAGAGAATGATTTGTGTACCCATCTATTGCACTAGTAGCAACAAGATCAAAAAAATCATTAATAAACACTTGTGCCTTGTCTCAGATGAGCTTAACACCAGTGGGCAAGTGATGTATGCCTTTAAAAAAGGTAAATGAGTCAGAGGCCATGTTGTTAAGTGCCTTCTTAGCGGGACCTGCCCGATCTAGCTTACTGACACAATGGAACCTACCTCTGATTATTGGACATTTTACATGTGGTAAATTTAAAGCCTGTGCCTTAACATTATAGATGAAGACTTTTACATATAATGTACTTAACTACCCACTGATAGGTCACACCAACTGCAATAGTACAGATGTAATTTACATAATCAAATGCCCATGTGACTACTGTTACATTGGACGGACACAGCATAGGGTGAAGGCGCGTATTCTTCAACAGTGTAGCAGAATACGCTGCAAGGTCCAGGGTGCACCATTGGTTGAACACTTCAACTCGTTTGAGCATCCAGCTGACAACCTGAGATGGCTTTTAGTTGAAAAAGTGACAATAATACTAAGGGGTGGGAATTTTTCCAATAAATTAAACATGAGGGAGTGCAAATGGATTCATACAGTGTCATAGTGATCTGAACGAAACTGAGGAAATAGCAAAGCAAGTGGCCACAATGAACAATGGTTGAGCATTAATTATTCCTTTTTTTAATATTATGTTCATTTTTTTCTGCTGGTTGATGAATATCATTTTAAGTTTGTCTGTTGTCTCTTATATTTATGTTGTTTCCTACAATTACCCATATGCAATGCAATATCCTTAGTGCCTTGTCCATTGTCTCTTACTGCATATAATATTGTTTTAGGTACCTACCCAAATGTAATGTAATGAACTGTTCTGCAGCCATATATAATCCTTTCATGTCAAGTTGTAATTCACCCTTCTAGGTCTTTGTTCAACTTTGTAGGTGATACTATGTACCTACTCATTTCTGACCAGCTTTCTTCATAGACTATCAGGATCAACCCCAAGTTTTTTAATTCTTACTGGACAGGTTGATGAGCTCTTTATTGTCACTTTGTTTCTTTCCCCTCCCTACTAATGACATTGTGTGTTTAACCCCATCTCTCTTGATGTGTGAGCCACTCGCCTCCCCTCAACCACCCAATAAGTGTTATTCACGACTCCCTGCACCGATGTACTAGTTATGAGTGCTGTTTTTGAAGTATAGACCGCTGTCCACTGCTCCGCCATCTTCGAAGGAACCTGGCACAAGCAGCTTCACCAGTGTGCGCTCTCCTGCCACCGGGGTCATCTTCCTTATCTTCTCTACCTCGGATGGCTCACTTTCAGTGCTGCCAATGCTAAGGATGAGTTGAGACAAAGTGTCTAGACTCACTTCATTTTTGTCATTATCAGTTTGTAATATAATTACGGACTCCACATATAGACCTTATGACTGAGTTTTCCAGTTTTTAAAGATGAGCCGACAGCCGTCGTCTATACAATTAGATCACACCCATTTGTGGTGTATTAGGTTATCTGACTTCAGGTGGGTCTTGCATGACACAGCACACATATTAGAAAACGCACCAGATATGATTTTAATTCAATAATCCCCCCGGCAGGTTGCTCCATTCACTTGTCCTGATGAAGACCCTTGTGAAAGATTTTGAGTAACCATGTGTTCATGGTTGAAACATCTATGATCTATTAACTAACAAGTAATGTACCATCGTCCTATAAATGGCTATGAAAAAGAAAAACTTTGGTTCACTCTTGCTTTAAGGATACAGACATTTACATCGTGCCCAGACAGGCTTTGTGCAGTCGCTTGTTGCACTGCAGTTCGTATTTATTTTGTTTCTGTACCATTTGTCACATTGCACGAGCACTTTATTCCGCTTTTGTCACACAATGAAGCAACCGCTATCATAAGCCAAATATTCTTTGCGTTATACGTTATACCATTGCCTCAATACATGCAATATATTTCAAATGTGGTTCTGGCGCTGTATTTCTTTTTCTCCTTTTCTCCACCGGATTTGATTTGCTTTGATTTATGTCTCACATGCATTCCAATTACTTTCTAGCCAAAGAAATTGCTGTCCCGGCAGGACCATTTGTTGATCTTACTTATACTTTCAAGCATGGCAGGGGTTTGACAGTCTGGAGCTCAGAGAAGGACGCAAGGCGAAATTGGCGCGTGGATTGCAGGAACGACATCATTAATTTCATAATGTATATATTTGGCCGAAAAATGGTTGCCATCACTTTCACTTACGGGGAAATTGTCAGGTGTGATATTTCATAGGAATCTTTTTTGGGAGTAGGAGCCTTCAGTGGGTGAAACGAGGAAGGGGATTCTGAGGTCTGGCCGAAAGAGAGAGAGTCGTCCTGGAGATTAAAGTGGACTTACTGGGAAAAGTGTTGCAGCTTCTGAACAGGTTCTGGGTGCCGGAAGGGGTGCTTCTGTTTTCAGTGGCAGTGGTGTGGTTATTCTATGGCAGTTTACACATTTCAGGGGAAGAGTGGGGGAAAGGAGTGCTTTGGCACAAAATACAGGTGCATGACTTTGACATGTGGATCAGAAAAGGTAAGACGGATAAGAGAGGTCAGGGTAAGAGGGTGGTACTGAGATATCTAGTGATGAGGGTTTGATCAGTGGCACAATTTTCATGACGGTGTGGGGACCGGGGGAGCAGGTGGGATGGGCACTGTTCTTCAGGTTTGTGGATGGAACAAAATTGATGGGTTGCAAGGTGTTGGCGGCCTTGAGAAAGGCTTTAGGTAGGTCTGCTGGGGTTACCAGCCAACCTACCGATGAGTTTGGGAGTATTCTTTTAGGATTGGACAGTGAGGTTACGGAAGATGATATGAGGCAATGTGAGAGAGGGCAATTAAGAGGGTGTGGGGTTGGAGATCAGAATGTATAAGGAGCTAAGTTTGTCTGCACGGGGTGATGTAACATTGGTTTTCTTTTGTTGGTTGTCTTCGGGATGTGTGGCTGGACCACAGCAGGGTTTCATCTTGGTTTGTCCATGTGGACATTCTTCTGTGTAATGGGATGCATGTGATGGAGCAAGGTAAAGAACAACATTTTGTTCAAACGTGCGAAGTTAACCTCTCCTAATAAAAGTAACAAGATTAACAAGTTTGTGGTGAAATTATTAATCAACTTAGTTTTAAAGGATGCACCCTTGAATTACACGTGGGTCTAATATGCTTATTGTTGCAAATGCAAAGAGAAATTAATAAACTAACCTTGTCTATTGTCTTTGTCAGTATTAAATGCGGCTGTTTAACTAATGGCATGTGCTTCTTATATGTGCATATGTTATGTCTTTTGTGATAAAAGCCGTAAGAGTTCCTGACTTTCGAAAAGGATTGGTAAATATAGTGCTGCTTTGTGTGCTAAGCCAGGTAACATAATTAACTGTGTTAATTAGGAAAGGGGGAGGGTAACAGAATGGGTCTCAATTCTTTAATTAATTGATTTCTTGTGTTTGTTTAATAATAGTTTTCGAAGTGAGGCCTAAAGATGGCTTTGAGAAATATGGCTGACAGAGCTACAGACACAAAAGCTTGTCCAGAGTGATTTTCGCACATGCGCAGCTGTGAAGAATTTGGCTGCGAAGCTGATATAAAATAAAGAGCGATTTTCTTTGCTGAGATGAGCGTGTTCACGGAGGCCAGCCAAGGACAGTAAAACGATATGGTGGCCAAGGCCAGGAAGTAGAAGTAAATGTCCTGAACTTGAAAAATTTTATCATTTTTGAAGAAATCGAGGATGCGGAATTGAAAGAACAATGGGCCTTATATGAAGCCCGGATTTTGACAAACGTTAGATGACTTAATCATGGTCTGACAGCGAACAGCCAATGGGAAATGCAGATTTTTGTGAAAAAATGTGAAATGTAGAAAGTTTAGTTAGAGAGAAAGGTATAAATTATGACACCATGAGTGGAGAAAAAACTCTTACTTCCCGACTCCTGAATGGTGTGCGTTATGCTGATGGACCTTTGGCGCATGTAAGGATACCAGCTGATTTATAATGACTTTTTCCTTTCTAGGTGAAGATAGATTGAGACAGAAAATAGATTCAGGGAAGGGAAACTTTTATTCGGCTAATTCTACATGCTTCCATTTTGACTTTCATATGCCAGTTCTAATTCTCACTTCCTTATTAAAAATGCTGCTTTCCTTTTGTTTATAAAAAAAAGATTTTAAAACTATGATGCTCTTACTTTGATTAAATAAAGCTAATAAAATTAGATTTTAAATGACAAGCTGGTCTTGTTTATTCATGATCTAGTTTCCATTAGTTGATCCATCAACCATAGTGGTTTGATTTAAGTGTAAACTTGTTTTAATATCATGCTAATGAAGAATAAACTGCAGTTGTACATATTAGTGTAAATAATATGTGAATAGAATTTAAATCAAATCACATGATTCAGTTGCTCAATAAATGTCTCATTTGGTGTTATGGGCCTGTTGAAGTGTTATATAAATAATGGTGAGTATTGAGGTGTTAGGTAGCGTTTGTGAGACAATTTTCCTATAGGAGCGCTGGATCAATTCCTTGGTAGCAGAGTTTGGTTACTATGGTAACTGACATGTAACATGGTAATTACATAGGATTACATGTCTAATACTTGGTAAGTTTGTTTAGTTGTTTAATGTAGTCGAAAGGTTTTTTCCAGCAGTGTGAAAACTCCTAGTTGTGCCGGCATGAGTAGTGTGACAAGTGAGGTTACACAGTGCATTTGTTCTGTTTCAAAATAGTGGTATTGTCGTATATCACTAGTGTTGTGGTCGTACAGCACAAGTTTAGGGAAATTCTAGGTGTGTAAGGTAGAATGCAATCGTGAGGATTGTCTATGAAATCGTAGCTTTGAAGTATAGGGACTTCTGTCCTGTTTTAAAACTCTCAGTGAAAAAGAGTAGTAGAATTTATCTAAGAGAAAAGACATACCCTATGCACACACTCGGTAAGTATATGAAGGTCAGAATATGACCATAAACAATTTTTACAATTAAGTGCAGAGAAACAACCATAAAATACAAGGTAATAAACAGTTGGTACAAATAAATGGACGTATATTGACAAAACAGTCTTGGTCTCCTTGTTTAATATATTACAGCTTGTGAACAACCAGCCGACACGTGTTTCATCGCATCTCGCGAATCTTCAGGGCTGGAAACAATATAGAAAATAGAGCTATTCTTGTGAATATATACAATTGTACATGGCAATTGAAAACCTCAATACCACTTATGGCCGGCTATCGAGACAAGCATCTAGTGAAATAACTTCGTGCATGAGTCTATGTTCCTGAGAAGATTTGAGGAAGACATCCTTTAGTGTGCTAAGGTGCCCTCAGTTTCAACATTCACTAAATACCGGCACTGTGTGCATTCCATGCGGTTGATTGAGCACTCGTGAGCATTGACACCCCAACAAATTGTGTTCGGTTTATATGCAGTAATCAATGATTCTATGTAGAAACTGTATTTAATGAAGTGCTATACATAGTTCGAGGGTAGTGTGAGTGATCATGCGTATACATAGTGCACCGTGATTTGATAAGAAACATTCCAACACATACCTCTGAATGGTTGTGCTTGGACCAAGAGGTCTGAATTTTTAAGTAAATGAAAATTGAAAAAATTGAAAAAACAGGAGAAGGAAAAGAGGTATGGGAAAGAAGAACAGAAGAAAGGAGGGGAAAAAAAAGGGGAAACAGGGTCAAACATCGAAACTAAGTGTGTAACTAAGTGCAGACTCAATGTCTGATTTCATCTATTAAAATGAAAAAGAAGTTAGCCTTGAGGGCTAACATAGTCCACAGTTAAGTAGCCAACAGAATATGCAAAAAAATGTAGACTCACCGCTCTTCCGGTGATTATTCCGACCCGGAGGGGCCCAAGACCAGCATTACATACAATAAACAAGTGGAATAAATTAGCTGGAACAAAAGTAAAGGAGATGGATTCAGGAATAAAGCATAGTGAAACTAATAAAAACTAGTCTAATAGCCGTCGTTGTTGACGGAGAAAACGATATATATTAAAGAGTCATTCTTATATCCAAGCTCCACTTGTCTATGGATAGTACCCGGCATGGGACATCTAAGCTTGAGTGAAGGGTAAGGAAGCGTTGTCTTCTTACTGGCGAGTGAGGATTTTATTGGTGGGTTAAAGTTCTACGTATGGTTAGGGATTCTCTTGTATGAATGTGCATAAATGAATAGGTAAAGTGGCTTTACTTTATCGTCGAATCTGAATATTCTGTGAAAATAGCGTTGTCTATTTCACGCGAAAAGAATACTTGAATGTATGAAAAAACTATCACTTTATTTAGCGAAGCAGACAAATGGTTTGTTTTATGTGAAGTTATTAACTGAATTTCATTGAAGAAATTTGTAAATATGGCGCTGTGAAAATTTTTGTAAAGGAGGGGTCAGTTTAAAGAGCGAGAAACTGAGCAGTTTCTCTACAGCGGCAGCATACGCCACCAGTGTTGCACTGTGATTGGTTAACATACGTCACAGTATTCGCGCACAGATTGGTTCACTTGACAAGACGAGTTTACAGCTGATTGACTCATTGTGAAAAGCAGTAATCCTATTGATTGAACAAGTTAGTGACGTAGCTTGACCTGATTGGCTTGTTGGTGAGTTTCGCGCAAGGATAGGTTGGTGCAGCGGAATAACCACTTCTTTGTTACAATCTTTTTCGAAGTTAAGGAAGTCGTTTAAAACATGGATTATTATTTCAGGAAAGAGAAAAAGAAACTTACATGGTTTTAGAAGTTGAAAAATAAATGTCAAACTGATAAGAAAATTGCAACGCGAGGCGCAAAATTAATTCATAAGTACAAAACGCTTGCAGCTTATATGTTAGGTGAATATGGTTACCATACTTGTCTCTGGATTGAGAACTGGATGAAGTATACTGAGAATGATGGTGTTTTAGCATGGCCAGAAGACGGATCATTTAATGTAGCGGTTTTGAGGAATTTAAGAGAAAGAATGGTAAATCTTGAACCGAGACCTAGACCCACACAATTTGAAGTTTTAGTCGAATGGGAAAACCAGATGCGTGAATTAGAACGAGAAAGAAGAGGAATTCCAAAAAGAATAACTAGAGAAACACATCATGATAGAATGCGTCAATGGAGAAGCGCAGACATGTGTGATGGCTTGTACCCATTGAGACAAATTAATGAGACATTAGGAAAGAAAAGTTCCCAAAAGAAAAGTAATACTAGAGAAGAGAGTGATTCAGAAGATGCGGTTTTAGAAGAAATGTATACTAATAATCGTCACCTATTAAACCAGTTTGTTCATGGACTACTCCTCCAAGTGCCCCACCTAGAGAAATTATTGATGAAACTTCCCCTGAAACGATTTTGACTAATAATAAAACTCCAGAAAGAGCAGGAACAAGACTTAATTCAAATAGATCACCAGTAAATAGTAATTTTACTGAAACTCCAGGTCAGAGAAATGAAACTCCAAGGAATGATACCCCAAGAAATGAAATCAGAGCAGATAGGTATAAAGATTTACCAATACCAGATACTTCAGAGTATATTCGTTCTGCAAATGAATTAATACAGCAGTTAACAAAAAGCATGGAAGCAGTAACAGTGCCTGTAACGATTGGACCTGTTCTTCCAGTATTTGATCAAAAAGAAATCATACATTCAGCTTTAACTGTTCCATTAAATACGGAAATACAAAAAGTGCTGAAAAATGTTATTCAGATTTAAATGAATTACATCGAGAGAGAATGAGGATGCCTGATTTAACTCTTAATCAGAGGTTAACATGTAAAACTCCAATAGGTGCAGATTCTGATTCTAAATCGCCAGTAAAGAATATTAATAAAATAAATTTAACCCCAGAAGGTAAATTACTGGATGTTGGAAAACTGAAAGCAGATTTAGAAGAATTAATTATTGGGACAATTGGAACTGACAGTTTAAAGGCATATCAGGATGATGAATTATTGCTTATTTGTAAAAGCATAACATGGAAAACGAAAAACAGATATGATCTATTGGAAGAAATAGCTGCTGAGTTTGAAGTTGATTTGAGTAAGCAGAAACATTTGCAGAAACATTACAGGGTGGATTTCTCAGAAAAAGACATTGAAAACATGAATACTTCAGGAAGAATTATGCACATAAAAGATTTAATTATGATTTTGAGAAAATGGGGTGATTTATGTAAATGGAGAGAAAAATGGACAAAGAAAAGGGATGAAGACAGAACAAGTTTAAATTTTCTGGTTAAAGAAAAAGATAAATTGGTAAATGAATTTCCAATGAGAGAAATAGCAGGAGGTGGATTTGTGCATGTCCCTTGGACAAGACAGGACATTTTTCTGTTCCCAAATGATTTTCCCCGTTTGAGAGAAAAGCCTGTGGAATGGTATTGGCAGGTGGAAAGGTTTGTGAAGGTTTCAAAAGTTTTGTGGGTTGATCTTGATGGTTTGTTTGACATAATTGTCCCATCAGATCTTTGGACGGAGTGTAACCTTTCTATAGATTGGCCTAGAGAAGAACCTTCTCGAGACAAGGTAACAGGTGCTCCTTCACCAGATGTAATGGAATTATATGATAAAGTAATTGTGTTTTTGAAAAACAAGATTCCCCCAAAGGAAGTAGATTGGGTCAAAATAGACAGAACAACCCAGGAGCCGAAAGAATCAGTACATTCATTCTATGAAAGATTGCTGCTGGTATTTAAACAATACAGGGGTTATGAGCATCTGAGTGAGAAGGACATGAGCCATTTTATATACAGATTTGTATATGGCTTGGGACCTGAAATTAGTGAAATGATAAGAACTGGAATAGTTGGGTGGCAATCACATACAGTTGATGATATTTTGAGAAAAGCAAAATACTGTAGTGATGAGTTAGATGCTAAACAAAAGAAGCTGAAAGAAAAGGCAATGTGGGTACAGGTGAAAGTAGCTCAGCAACAGATAGCAACGTTGGGAAATAAAAATGCTGATCAGAATCAAGGAAAATTTAAATGTAATTATAATAAGCCAAAGTTAATGGGAAATATAGAAGAGTTGAAACAGAAACTCCCATGTTTTAATTGCGATGTAATTGGACACTAGAAGCGTGAATGTAAGAATCCGCCCAGAAATTTTGTTAAAAATCAATCATTAAATCCACAGATGCAGAATGAGATAAATCAGCAGCAACAGCTACCGCGACAGGTAGTGATTCAGCAAAGTCAGTTGCCACATCAGTTACCACAACCACCACTCCCAAACTGTGTAAATTTGCAGAGCTACAGTACAGAATCAGGATTCATCGGAGGTGAACAGGTAAACAGATCACCAAGAGTGAATGTGTCAAATTTCTCACATCAATTCTTGTTGAAAGAAGATGGAGGGTGTGATTCTGATGATTCCTTCTGACGGTGCCTGAGAGAGGAGGAAGAGTGTGTGCTTGGAGCCACTCTTGAGGTAGATCAATCTGGTCCATTTGTGAATGGTAAAGTGAATGATGTGGAAATTACTTTTCTAGTGGATACAGGTGCTACCCGTTCTACTGTTAGATCAGTGGAAATAGAAAACCTACCTTTCTCTGTTGAACAGATCCAAGTAGTTGGTGTAGCTAATCAGCAGATTAAAACAGATGTAACTAAACCAGTTGAAGTTAAAATTGGTAAATTCAAAGACATACATAGATGTATAGTTTGTTATAGTAGTCCAGGTAAATCTATTAGGTAGGGATATACTCTGTAAGATGAATTGGGCAATATATTGCTCACCGGATGGTATTGAGCTTCAAACTCCAGAAGAAGATGGTCTTTACAAATTGACAATGTCAATGGTTGAGGCAGAAGAAAAAAGATTATTTCCTGTGTTTGATAAAAATAATCTACCTGAAGAATTAAAAGAGACAGTGAATGTTAAAATGTGGGATTTCACAGGAGATGAAATGGTTTGATGAAAAATGTAGACCCAGTGCAAATTACAGTAAAACAAGGAGTAGATTATCCAAATGTTCCACAATACAAAATGAAAGCAGAGACCAATGAGGGAGTAATTCCTGTAATTGAAAAATTCATAAAACAAGGTGTTCTAAGAGAGATTGAAAGCAGCTCATGTAACTCACCGAATATGGGAATTAAAAAGCCGAATGGAACTTTCAGAATTGTTCAAGACCTGAGAAAAGTTAACAAAATTGTTATTCCTTGTTGTCCAGTTGTACCAAACCCAGCAGTAATTTTGTATCAAATTCCGCATGATGCAGAATGGTATACAGTTATAGACTTATGCAAAGCATTCTTTACTGTTCCTTTGCATCCAGAAAGCCAGCAAATTTTTGCGTTCAAATTCAAAGAGCGTATCCTAGCATGGTGTAGAATCCCTCAAGGGTACACTGAGAGTCCATCTATTTTTAATCAGTTGCAAAAGAAATCCTTGGAAAATCGAGATTTACCTGGAAAATCTACGTTAGTGCAGTATATTGATGATCTCCTTGTGTCTGCAAAAACAAGAGATAATTGTGTAACAGATACCATTATTCTTTTAAATCATCTGGCAGATAAGGGACATAAAGTGTCACCTGCGAAATTACAGTTTTGTAAACAAGAAGTAAAATATCTTGGTCACAGAATTGCAAAAGGTACCAGACAAGTAACAACAGAAAGAATAAAAATGATACAAGCAATGCAACCTCCAAAAACATAGAGACAGGTTAGAATGTTTCTAGGCATGGTAGGTTATTGTCGCCAATGGATTAGTGGATTTTCTGTAATTGCAAAGCCTTTGCCGAGACTGACAAAAGCAGACATAAAGGACCCGATTTATTTAACAAAAACTGAATTGGAAGCTTTTGAACAGCTAAAAAGAAGTTTGTGTGAAGCTCCAGCATTGGGAATGCCTGATTATGAAAAAGAGTTTGAGCTGTATTGCAGTGAAAGAGAAGGTTGTGCATTATCAGTTCTGATTCAAAGACATGGAAGACTGAGAAAGCCAATAGCTTATTTCTCAGCTGTTCTTGATCCTGTTGCGAAAGCATTACCAGGTTGCTTAAAAGCAGTAGCTGCAACAAGTGTGAGTTTAGAACAAAGGGAAGGAATAATTATGGGATTTCCAGTTAAAGTATACATGCCACATTCTGTTGAAATTCTTCTTACCAGAAGCAAGACACAACATTTGACAAGTAATAGATTGACAAAATATGAAAAAGGGATTCTTGGATCGGACAATGTCTCGATTGAGAGATGTGTATATCTGAATCCTTCTACATTATTACCTGATGCTTCTGAAACAGAAATCAGAGACGAAATTGTTGATCATGAATGCCTGGATGTATTGGAATATTGCACAAAACCAAGGCAGGATATAAAAGATGTTCCTTTGCCTGAGTCTGATTTGGTTTTGTTTGTTGATGGTTCATGTCTGAGATCAGATGAAGGTATGCTGCAGTCAGCATATTCAGTATGCACGGTTGCAGATGTGATTGAAGCTTCAAGTCTCAAAGGAATTCGTTCAGCTCAAGTGGCAAAAGAAGACAAAGATTCTGAAACTGGTGAACTGGAAATATTTGAAGAAGAAGAAGAAGAAATTCCAAGTACCAGCTATAAGAATAATTTTCCTGACAAAGTAAAACTGCCGAGTAAAGAAGTACCTGAATCTGATGAAGAATCTGACTCAGAAAAATTGATCACCGATGAATCAGCTGAAAACATAGAAAGTGAAACAGATGACAGTGAAGATGAATCCAAATTGAAGAAAACAAGAAAAAGAGCTTGGAGAGTCGAGTGTAACTTGAAAGAACCAAAAAAGAAGCTAACAAGAAAAGGAGATAATTGGCCAAAAGAAATTGGAAGTATAAAATTTAAATTAGTTAATAGGGCAAAAGAGCAAGTTAATAAGATTTTAAGTCAAAAAGAAGAAGACTTGAGTAAGGAAAATCAGGCAGGAAATAAAATAGAAGTGATAAGTAGTAGAGCAAAAAGAACAGTTAAGCCAAATCAGAAATATAAATCGCCAGAGTGGGCCTATATTATTATCCCACCAGTAGTGGAAGTGGACAGTAGCAGAGAAGATTTTGATGATGCTAGTGACAATGACTGAGCTAATTGATTAATTGACACAAGGTTGAAGAAACTGTGTTAGGAGACACAAGGTCGAAGAAATTGTGTTAGCTGAAAAACACATATAATGTATGACATAAGGTCGAAGAAAAGCTGTTAGAGGAAAAACTCGTAGTAAATAAGTATATCTGTTGAAAAAAATCTTTAAAAAAAAGGGGTAGTATATTTAGTAATTTTCCAATTTTTCAATTTTTATTTTTATTTTTTAGTTATCTTTTAAAAAGTAAAGATGCCTTATACTAATGAAAATTCGAGATGCTCAATTCTCAAAAGATGTTTCAAATTATCTTCAATATGTGGAATATTGATTATTTTAGTCTGGTTAATTTTAGCTGTTATTTTTCCTTTTGGTGTTGATAATGAGATGTATAAAGCTAACATGACAAGTAAAGTTGTGGTTAATTCTGAGAAAACTGATACTAATAGAATCATTGTAAATAGACCAGAGATTCACCAAGATATATCTATTGGAGATTGTTCTAGTAATACCTTCTCAAGATTATCATCTGAATATGTTAAGGTGATGAATGCAAAAGATTGTTATGTGTGCGTAAAATTACCTTCTTCTGTGTCTGAAGGGGTTAAATATAACATGCTTCCTCTTACTTATGGAATAAGCTGCAGTGTAATAACAAGTTTGTTTTATAAAACTGGTCGTCTTGAATTTTATTATTTAGACTATGATGACATTTTTGCAAATTTAAAAGTTATAGATAACCTGAATAAAGTGAGGCCTGCTAAACAGATGACTGAATTTTTCCTGACAACTAATGAACTTACATATGAGTATGCTTACAGAAATAATCTAACATGTAAATTGAGAACAGAAGAGAAAACCTTTCTAAATATGGTGGAAGAGAGAAGGGCAATTTATAAGCGTAACGAAACGACGAAACAGACTAAATCAAAGTTTTGGCAGTTTGAAGATGAAAACCTTAATGGTAGAAATGTATATGTTGCGATTCATATAGATAAACCTGTTAGTGGAAAATTTTGTATAAGAAGAGACAATTCATTGTATGATAATTACTTTGTTGGGGCAAGTCAATGTGAAGATACTTATCAGATTTGAGGGGGATGGGGATTTAAAGGAGGCAAAGATCCAATTTTACTGGAATTTATTTTATTTGTGGGAATAAAGCCTATTACATCCTTCCCGATCATTGGTACGGACTTGTTATCTTGGTTTAGTTTTTCAAAATGTTTTCCATGTAGATAGAAATGCAGATGGTTCATTTGAAATTAGCAACCATGTGAACAAATTCAAAAGAGAAAGTTTTTCAGAAATTTTGGGAGACATATTTGGTGCATTAATACCCATGGTAGGATTTACCCTGAATGCAGGTAAAATTAGAACATTGTCCACAATTGTTGACAGATTGTCAACAGACACCGCAGGTGGTTTTCAATTAGTGAATACTGAGCTTGTTGCCATGAGAACCATGCTATTGCAGGATCGTCTTGCGCTAGATATCCTGCTGGCAAAAGAGGGAGGGGTTTGTGGGATCTTACATGTCCAACACTGTTGCACATACATACCTGACAAAAGCCAGAATATAGAGACGTATATTAAGAATATTACAGAGTTACACTCAGAGATAGAACCCTTAGAAGATGAGTTTTTCAGAACGTTTAAGCAAAAGATTTGCAGCAATTAAACACTGGTTTCAATAAATTGGTAGTTCAATTATAGGAAAAATAGTTTTTCCATTAGTAATAGTTTTAATGATACTTTTGTTAAAAATTAGTTGCATGCTACACAGGAGAAGAAAATATGTGACAGAAAGAAAGAGGATTTATAAGCTAAGAGATGAAAAGGAAAAGGAAATTGAATTAGAAGAGTTTCGTAAAGCTCATTATGAAAGTAGCAGAAAATCAGATGATGAGTCAAAGGTTTAGAATTACTAATATTAAGAAAGTTCAAAAACATATTCTAAGGTTGAAAATGTATAACATTTTGGGTATAGTTTGATGATTTTGAAATCACCAGATGAGAGAGTTGATGGAGCAAGGTAAAGAACAAAATTTTGTTCAAACTTGCGAAATTAACCTCTCGTAATAAAAGTAACAAGATTAACTAGTTTGTGGTGAAATTATTAACCAACTTATTTTTAAAGGATGCACCCTTGAATTACACGCGGGTCTAATATGCTTATTGTTGAAAATGCAAAGAGAAATTAATAAACTAACCTTGTCTATTGTCTTTGTCAGTATTAAATGCGGCTGTTTAACTAATGGCATGTGCTTCTTATATGTGCATATGTTATGTCTTTTGTGATAAAAGCCGTAAGAGTTCCTGACTTTCGAAAAGGATTGGTAAATATAGTGCTGCTTTGTGTGCTAAGCTAGGTAACATAATTAACTGTGTTAATTAGCAAAGGTGGAGGGTAACAGAATGGGTCTCAATTCTTTAATTAATTGATTTCTTGTGTTTGTTTAATAATAGTTTCCGAAGTGAGGCCTAAAGATGGCTTTGAGAAATATGGCTGACAGAGCTACAGACACGAAAGCTTGTCCAGAGTGATTTTCGCACCTGCGCAGCTGTGAAGAATTTGGCTGCGAAGCTGATATAAAATAAAGAGCGATTTCCTTTGCTGAGATGAGCGTGTTCACGGAGGCCAGCCAAGGACAGTAAAACGATATGGTGGCCAAGGCCAGGAAGTAGAAGTAAATGTCCTGAACTTGAAAAATTGTATCATTCTTGAGGAAATCGAGGATGCGGAATTGAAAGAACAATGGGCCTTATATGAAGCTCAGATTTTGGACAAAAGTTAGATGACTTAATCATGGTCTGACACCGAACAGCCAATGGGAAATGCAGATTTTTGTGAAAAAATGAAATGTGAAATGTAGAAAGTTTAGTTAGAGAGAAAGGTATAAATTATGACACCATGAGTGGAGAAAAAACTCTTACTTCCCGACTCCTGAATGGTGTGTGTTATGCTGATGAACCTTTGGCGCATGTAAGGATACCAGCTGATTTATAATGACTTTTTCCTTTCTAGGTGAAGATAGATTGAGACAGGGAAATAGACTCAGGGAAGGGAAACTTTTATTCTGCTAATTCGACATGCTTCTATTTTGACTTTGAAATGCCAGGTCTAATTCTCACTTCCTTATTAAAAATGCTGCTTTCCTTTTGTTCTTAAAATAAAGATTTTAAAACTATGATGCTCTTACTTTGATTAAATAAAGCTAATAAAATTAGATTTTAAATGACAAGCTGGTCCTGTTTATTCATGATCTAGTTTCCATTAGTTGATCCATCAACCATATTGGTTTGATTTAAGTGTAAACTTGTTTTATATCATGCTAATGAAGAATAAACTGCAGTTGTACATATTAGTGTAAATATTATGTGAATAGAA
This sequence comes from Lissotriton vulgaris, assembly GCF_964263255.1. Taxonomy (NCBI): domain Eukaryota; kingdom Metazoa; phylum Chordata; class Amphibia; order Caudata; family Salamandridae; genus Lissotriton; species Lissotriton vulgaris. The sequence continues at coordinate 31,512,802 of NC_141688.1, forward strand.
TTTAAATCAAATCACATGATTCAGTTGCTCAATAATTGTCTCATTTGGTGTTATGGGCCTGTTGAAGTGTTATATAAATAATGGTGAGTATTGAGGTGTTAGGTAGCGTTTGTGAGACAATTTTCCTATAGGAGCGCTGGATCACATGCCAGGTGATGCAGAGGTCCTTTAGGTGCCAGCTTGGCCATGGTGGCCTTAAAGTGCAACTGAAATGGTTTGGCAAACAGCAAAGGCAATGGCAACAATTATTAGCAACATTGGACAAATAGCAAAATGTTAGGGATTGTCAGACGTGCTGGTGCTGCATTCAATGGAGAATGATCTCAAGAAGTTCAAAGGTCTGGCTTTGTTGAAAGAAGAAAAGAAGAACTTAAAGGAGGTGAGGCAGTTTTGGTTAGGCACAAATATAGTTTGGACAGATCTGATGCCCAAGAGGGAGTGTCATGGAGCCAATAGGCCTGCGGCAATAGGCAGAGTGTGGTGATCTGTACTGCCATTGCTGTCATCCCATCACCCTGTGATGTCACTCTTTAGATTGTCCTGTACCGAGGATTCCTCCCCAGTGTTCCCTGCTTGGCAGTTGCTGCTGCTGTGTCTTCCCCTCAAGCTGGACGGCTCTCTTCTCCTGAATAAATCCTGAACCTCAACCACTTGCCTCCGCCTCATCTTTACATTGGCGACAGAGGATGGTCAGCAGTTCTTCAGCTGCTGTTAAAATCTTCAGAACAACTTCATCACGGAAGCGTTTTGAAATTCAGGACTTTTTATTATCCTTCCCACGATCTTCATCGTCATGTGAGTACATTTACAGATTACTTTCTTCGCTGTACTCACTGAGAGCCGTCGCAGCTACAGAACTCTCTTCACCGCAATTGGCCCTGCCCTGCTACTATTCTGCCAATTGAATTCATCTGCACGTCTTTTACTGCGCGTCACCCAGCTTTGTGCTATTTGCCTTATTCTCTGTGCCAGCCCGCTCCGCTTCCATCAACTAACTTTCGCTAGGCTTTTCTAGACTTTCCTACCTTTTCCCTCGCGCTCTCAACACTGCGCGCATTTTCCTCCGTTGTTCCTCTCCCCTCGAGCTGCGCCTCAGAGTGATGACGTCGTAGAACTCTCACGTTCAGGCTCCGTCAAGCAACCCAGCGTCCCAACGCATCAGGCGTCTTCACGTACTACGCACGCTGGTCACCATAGCAACTTAGACGCTTTTCCTGCTTCCAGTCACTGCTTGGCTTCGTAACGTCACAAAGGCTTCTCCTCGCTGCACTCGGCTGCTCAGTCATCGAACTTTGTAACGTCACAAAGGCTTCCTTCATTCATTACGCTGATGCGCACAGCTCTAGCGCATGGCAGATTAAATTACTCACAGCGGATTAAGCACTTTACATGTTTTAAAAAAAAACTTCAACTTCAACTTCGCGCTGATGCGCACAGCTTTCACGTTTCTCATCAATACTTCCACACTTATGTCCTACACGCTGATGTCTACATTATCTTCGTTTACACGCTGATGTGCACAGCATTTGCACACTGACGTGCACAGTTTTTACACGCTATTGTCTACAACTTACAAGCTGATGTGCACAGCATTTGCACACTGATGTGCACAGTTCTTACAAGTGTACTACTCACACGCTGATGTGCACAGCATTTGCACACTGATGTGCACAGTTCTTACAAGCTATTGTGTACTTTATTTGTACTGTCATTGTTATATATATATTTTTTTTTGCTAGCTCATTTCTTTTAATTTTAATCCTTCATTCCAAGAGAAAATAGAAGATACCACAATGCAAAGCGTTTCTCCTCCAGCTCCATTTCTTCAGACTCCTGGTGATCCTCCTCTCGAATGGAAACTATGGTTAAGATCCTTTATGGCCTACTTGGGTGCAATAGATGGTCTTAGATATCGCGCTGAAAGGAAAAAGAGTTTAATGTACTATCATCTGGGTGTCGAAGGCCAGAATGTCTTTGATCATCTCCCACCTTATGTTCCTCCTCCTGGCGAAGCTCCTGATGAATTCGACATAGCCATAGCCAAGTTAGACAAATACTTTGTTAAAACCAAAAACATGGTTGTTCATCGTTACAAATTCTTCACCAGGGCTCAAAAACCTGAAGAAAGCATTGACACTTTTGTTACTGCCTTGAAAATTCTTGCTTCTAAATGCGAATTTGACAATTTCACCTCTCAACTTATTAGAGATCAACTTGTTGCTCGTTGTTCTTGTAAACAAATCCAGGGAAAGTTGTTATCATGCAAGGATCCTTCTCTTGATAAAGCTATTGACATAGCCAAGAGTATTGAGACTTCCTTGGAAGATTCCAAACAACTAGAAGTTTCCCTTTCCAATACTTCTATTTCTGGTGCTGTTTCCAATACTTCTATTTCTGGTGCTGTTTCCACTAAAATGCCCGCTCCCATCAAGACTTCTAATTTTGTTCCTCGTGATTCACGCGGTTATTTTAGGAGAATGGGAAATACTAGCACCAGAAGACCCTTTATGCCTAACAGACAATTTAACCGAAACACTTTTTGTTTTAGATGTGGTTCTTCTTGTAGATGTAGAGTCCATTTATAACGCGCTAGCAATCGCTCCAAGGAGCATCTCGGCGCCAATATGAGGACAACCAGATGAAAAGGTTGCCTTACTGCTAAGGAGACCATAACCGGGATCACACTAGCGCTCTGGCCATTGAGTCTGGAAGATTGTAAATCCAGGTTTTCAATTGCTTGCGGAACTCAGACTCCTTGTCCAGTGCTCTTAATAGAGGGGGTAGGGCGTTCCATGCTTTGGCACCCAACACCGCTAGGGATTTGCCCCCGCGGGTTTTGAGTCTGAATCTAGGGATGGTCAAAAGATTGGCATTGGAGGATCTTAGTGCGCGGTTTGGACAGTATTTTACAAATTTATTTCTTAGGTAAGTGGGGCCTGAATTATGCACAGCGCGAAAAGTGATAGTTAAAACTTTGTGGAGGACCCTTTTAGTTATAGGCAGCCAGTGTAGTGCATTGAGGGCTTTGGTTGCTGAGGATCTTCTTGGCCATTTCAGAACCAGCCTTGCAGCTGCATGCTGCACCATCTGGAGTTTATGGGTAACCATCTTATTGGTGCCAGCGTACAGGCTATTGCAGTAGTCAATACGGGAGGTGACTAATGCAATCGTAACAGTTTTCCTTGCTTCGAGGGGCAGCAGGTCGAAGAACTTTCTAAGCATTTTTATTACCCCGAAACAGGTGCCTGCCACTTTTGACGCTTGATGTTTGAAGGATAGATCGGCGTCAAACTGTACCCCAAGGTTGCGAGCCGAGGAGGTAGTGTGAGGTGGAATTTCTGCCTTCTCAGGCCACCACAGTCTGGGGATGAAATCATTATTTGAGCCTATGGGCATGATCTCGGTCTTTCCTGTGTTGCATTTTAGATGGTTTTTCCGCATCCACTCAAAGGTGGCCGTTAGGCAGCACTTAAGCTTTTCCTCCCAGGCCTGGTTGTCTTTGTCCATGACCAGGATCAGTTGGGTATCGTCGGCATATGCTATTACATCTATGCCGTAGGACGATATCAGCTGAATCAGGGGTGCGGTGTAAACATTAAACAATGTCGGACTCAGACTGGAGCCCTGAGGTACTCCCGTTGACAGTGGCTTCTCGCTGGAACGGAATTCTCCCAGAGTCACCACTTGTCTCCTGTCACTAAGGAAGTTTTTTATCCACTCTAAGGCAATACCTTTAATGCCAGATGTTATTAGCCGGTCTATTAAGATGGCATGTGAGACCGTGTCGAAGGCCGCCGACAGGTCTAATAGTATCAGGACGGCCTTCTTGCCTTGGTCTAAAGCTGAGCGGATAGTTTCCGTAGTGAACAGGAGAGCCGATTCGGTGGAATGCTGGGTTCTAAAGCCAGCCTGATTGGGGTGCCATACTTCATTATTTTCCAAGAAAAGTGTCAGCTGTTTGTTCACTGTAGACTCAGTGATTTTACACAAAGCTGGAAGTAATGAAATCGGACGTAAATTGGATAGTGTGGAGGGGTCGGGAAGTTGTTTTTTTTGTAAGGGTTTTACAGCTGCCAGTTTCCACTCGGGGGGGACATAGGCGGTGGACAGAGAGTTGTTGACGATAACATTTATGTCCGGGTTGACAATATCCGCAATAAGATGTAAGAGTCCTATAGGACATGGATCAAATGGTGATCCTGATTTGGTTGCCAGGATGGCCTTTTTTGTCTCTTCCAGGCTGATTGTGCGGAAAGCTGTAAGCTGGGTGACTTCCTGCCTAGTAGTTTCGTCCTCACATATTTGATCAAAGCTGGGAGCCTCAAAGTCTTTCGTTAGACCCTTGACCTTTTCCTCAAAAAAGTCTGCGATGGAGTTGCAAAGCATTTGAGAGGGGGGGATGTCCTGTGTTAAACATTTGGGTTTACTAAAATCTTTTACAATATTAAAAATCGCCTTCTGTTTACAATTGGCTGTTGCTATGGCTGACGTGAAATACTTTGTTTTAGCCTGTTTGATTAAGGCATGATACGCTTTCTTGGTCTTTTTATATTTGCTGCGTTCTGCGCTGAGGTAGTTCTTACGCCATCTACGTTCAGCCCGTCTTAGTTCCCCCTGTTTATTTTTGAGCTCTAGGTCAAACCAAGGGGCAGATCTCTTCTTATTCCCGGGTTTGAGCTTGCGTCTTCCCTGTCCGGTCATATTTTTTAGTTCTGTCATCCACTCCCTAAAGGTGTTTAGGTTTGGGGGTCCGGGTAACTTAGTTCTACACTCTCTGGCTATTGGTATTAATTCTGGATGTTTCATGGTGGCCTTCCAATCCTCGTGTCTGGCCTGGTTGCTTTTGCAAGTATTGTTTTTGTTGGCATTAGTCTCTGGTTCTTACCATTTTTCTAATTTCAAAAATTGTCCTGCTGCCAACCAACAATGCAGTCAATGTGGCAAAAATGGTCATTTTTCAAAGGTCTGCATGAGAGGTAAAAGAGGTGATGTACGTTGTGTTATGAATGAGAACGATTCTTCCCCTGATTTAAATTCTCTTGAGCATTCAACTGAATATTCTGAATATGATGTTACCAGTCAGGAATATGTGGTTGTTGTGAAAGACAATGATATTGTTAGTCGTACTTTTCTTGTTCCTGATCCTGAAGTTGATGCTACTATTGACAAATGTCATATTCAACTACTTGTAGACACCGGTGCTCGTATCACTATTGTTTCCTACGAAAAGTATTCTCACTTCTGGCATGACAAGTGTTTACTTCCTCCTGATGTTCTTTCTGTAGCCTTTGAGGGAAGTAGAATTAATCTTTTAGGTTATTTTTGGGCTGAGATTTCCATTTTTAGCAAATTTATCAAAGGAAAAGTTTATGTTGCTAAACGGGGCATCAACGTACTGGGTCTCATTCATCAGGCAGAATTCGGTGTCACCATTAAGCCTGGTCTACCCAATCCTGTATTTATTGAAGAGTGCAATATTCCTCATTCTATGTCTTCATCCCCTGCTCCTGTATGTAACATTTTGAATGATAAATTGTGGGAGCACAAATATAAAAAAGTTTTTGAAGATCGCCTTGGTAAAATCACCAATTTTCAACATTTCATCAAGGTCAAAGATGGCATTACTCCAGTCAAACACAAACTTAGAAATGTCCCACTCAGTATCAGAGAGGACTTGTCCAAACATCTAAAATCCCTGTGCGAACAAGAAATTATTGAAAAAGTTGAATCGACATTATGGCTTTCTCCCATCGTTCTTGCTAGGAAAAGGTCTGGTGACCTTAGGATGTGTGTGGATTTACGCAGTCTCAATCAGGCTATCTGGGTTGATGGCTTTCCCCTCCCTCGTATTGAGGATTTAATAGCAAAAGTAGGTTCATCCACTTGGTTTTCAAAATTTGACTTAAAGGCGGCCTACCACCAGATTGAGTTGCATCCTCTCTCACGTCACCTCACTGCCTTTGTCACACCTGATGGCATATTCCAATTTCGTCGTCTTCCCTTCGGGTTGGCTTCTGCTGCCGCCGTTTTCCAGCGCATCATGTCAGAAATGTTTGAGGAACTCTCCAATGTAGTCGTCTTTCAAGATGATATTCTTATTTTCACTCAATCTGAGATCGAACATGACAAAGTCATTGACCAGGTCTTTCACATTTTGGAACATAGAGGCGTGACCTTACAAAAGAGCAAATGTGTTTTCAAAACCAGAGAAGTGGAATATCTTGGTCATATCATCTCTGAAAATGGCATCAGGCCAAGATCTGGTCTTGTCAAAAGCATCATTGAAGCTCCCGCCCCTTCCAACAAGGAACAGCTTTTGTCCTTTCTGGGTCTTTGTGAGTTTTACTCAAAATTCATGAGAGACTATGCCAAGACCACCGAGTGTTTTAGGCTTTTACTTAAAAAAGGTGCCACTTTCAGCTGGTCTGATGAGTGTGAAAAAGGTTTTCAACTTATCAAAAAGCACATTACCAATGCTCCTGCTCTTCAACCTTTCAATGGCAACAGAGAAACTGTTGTCACTGTTGATGCTTGCGAATATGGCTTAGGAGCTGTTCTTTCTCAAATGGCCTATGGTAAAGAATTTACCGTCGGATTTGCCTCCAGGACTCTCCGTCCTGTCGAAAGGAAATACTCAGTTATAGAGAAGGAACTGCTTGCTTGTGCTTGGAGTGTTGAGAAATTCAAGTCTTACCTATGGGGTAGACCGTTCATTCTTCAAACCGATCATCGTCCCCTTGTCGATATCTTATCTGGCAGAAACGTCAATCGCACCACTGCACGATTGGCTAGACTTTCCACTAAACTTTTGGAATTCAATTTCAAGGCTGTTTACATCCCTGGCGGCAAAAATAGACGGGCAGACTGCTTGTCGAGGCTACCTCTACAAGAACCTGATGAGAATGACGAAACTGATATTGAGGAATGTTTTGTGGCCAATATCTCCCAAACGTCTGTTTCTTTCGCTGAATGTGACTGGATCAAGGCTGTCGAGAATGATGTCATCCTCAAAGATGTCATCTCCTTCATACAAAAAGGTTGGCCTAAAGAAAAAACTCTTTCTCCTGAGCTTCAAATTTATTGGAAAATTAACTCTGAACTTTCTTTGGAGAATGGTAAAATTGTTAGGGGTGATAAATGTATTCCCCCTTCTGTTTACAGAGAGAAAATTATCACTGATGCATATTCCGGTCATCTTGGTGCCACCATCAGCAAGAGAAACGTCAGATCGAATTTTTGGTGGCCAAGAATGGACAACCAGATTATTGAAGCCATCAAACTCTGTTCACGTTGCAACACCAGCGACAAGGTTCTCCTTTTAGAAGGTGTTTCTAATTCTGTTGTTCCCCCTCCCGCTAGGGCCTGGCAAAAAATTGGTCTGGATTTCTTAGGTCCGTTCCATGTCCTTCCCAATACTTCCAAATACTTCTTGGTCCTTGTTGATCATCTTTCCAGGTGGGTCGAAGTCGAACCTATCAATGTTCCTAACTCCAAGAGTGTTATTGATTGTTTGAGCAGAATCTTCCTCAGGGAAGGGTGTCCTGAAGAAATCCTCACCGACAACGGGGTTCAATTCATTTCCAAAGAGATGGGTGTCTTCCTTAACAATTGCTGTATTAGACATACCAGAACTCCGTTGTACCATCCCCAAAGCAACGGCAAAACCGAGAGATTTAACAGAGTCATTGTCGAATGTGTGCAAGCTGCTTTCAGGTCAAATAATTGTATCTTTCAAGCTGTAAAAGATCTTATATGGTCTTATCGCATTTCTCCCCATATTGCCACAGGTTTTTCTCCTTTCGAGCTAATGAGAGGAAGAAAAGCTTGCTCCCAAGCTGTCCCCTTTTGGATGGTCAAGAGTCTCCACCGGGGCTGTGATTTGGAAGCAGTGTGGGAGTGTGCCAACAAAAAATCTTCTAGTTCTCTACCTTGTTCTGCTGAACCTAGAAAAGAGTCTTCCCATAACATTCATCCTGGTGACTGGGTCAGAATCAAGAATCCTGTTATAGTTAAGAAAGGCCTTTCGAAATTTCTTGAATCCCAACAGGTTGTTGATGTTCGCAAGAATGCTGTCAAACTGTCTAATGGCAATTGGTGGAGCACTTCTCGGGTTGCCAAAGATCCCTCCCGTGCAACTGCTCCCTCATCAAATATCAATGTTGGCAATGGCTTAAAAGTTGATTCTAATGTTAGTGTTGACAATCGTTTAAGAAAAAGTTCGAGGGCTATTGTGAGGCCCAACAAATACCGTGATTACATCTGATTTGCCTTTTCTTATTGTTTTACTATGTTCCTTAAATTGTTTTTTTTTAAAAAGGGGGGAGGTGTGTGGTGATCTGTACTGCCATTGCTGTCATCCCATCACCCTGTGATGTCACTCTTTAGATTGTCCTGTACCGAGGATTCCTCCCCAGTGTTCCCTGCTTGGCAGATGCTGCTGCTGTGTCTTACCCTCAAGCTGGACGGCTCTCTTCTCCTGAATAAATCCTGAACCTCAACCACTTGCCTCCGCCTCATCTTTACACAGAGCTCGCAGGAAAATTAACAGGTAAATGCGGCTTTTCTGTAGAGAGAAGAGCATCTAAAGAATTTTAGGAGTCATGTCCACTTGTATACATTACAATGGAATTATATTTGCTGCAGTTGAGAGATCGTTTTACACAGTTGTTGAGGGATCGATGTGGTATTGGCGGGGTGGGCAAAAACATCCTTAAGAATTGTTTGGTTGGCAGGTTTAAGAAGGACAGAGACAAGGTAGGTTACACTGCTGTACTGGTGGATAAACTCAGGGTGAGGCGGGTAAGCCTGGGTGGAGTTGGTGGAGTTCCTCTACGTGGAACTCCACAAAGTGCAAAAACAACTCCTCTGCAATATGCGGTGCTCCGTGAGCAGCGGAGTGCGTTGGAAGAAATCTGTTTGCAGTGATTTTCAATGCCAGGTGCTTGTATGCACTGTGCAATCATCACAAACAGCACCATGCACAGCGCAAGCGGACGCTGCTTCCTTTCTGCCGCTCAACTAGATTTTTACTCGAGGCAGCAGCATTCTCAACGTTTCTCAAAGTGAGTGGTCGTGAGCATATGCGCCCACTCGCAATGAGAAATCTGACCAAAATCTGACAGCCTGCATTGAGAAATCTCACTGGGAAGTTGATTTTCCATGCTTGTGCTTGCCAAATTGATGTTGACGATCACGAACAAGGTAAAATCTCGGCGGGAGATGGATTTTCCTTGCTCGCACTCTGCAACTTGACATTGACGAACGCAAGCGAGGGAAAACACTCGGCTATGCAGAGCGGAGTTTTTCAGAACTCCGAGCATAATGCAGAGTGCGGAAATTTCCGCAAACTCCGCAAGCAGAGCGTAGTTCACCGCCCAGACTTAGTGATAGGGTCCAGAGTTGTTTACAGGTTGAACAGGTTAAGGGGGGCTGAAGATGTTAGTTCTAGAAGGGAAAAAGGTTTGGCTGAGGGGTATAGCAGTTGAAATCAAAGAGGGCTGTGTTTAGAGGAGGAGAATGGGCAGGTTGACGGTCAGGTAAAAATTATGTATCAATGATTCTTGGAAGCATATGACCTATAGCATTTGCCAAGGTTTTATATGATACAATTTGCACCTGTCTCATTAAAGCTGTCTTTTTCGAACATTCATTTTTCAGTAGTTAGTGGAATGGGTCGCCTCACTCGATATATTGATTAGCATTTTTTATAAGGGGAACAGGGACAGGATGACATAAAAGGCAGCAATTGCAAGCCTTCTTTCATTTGCCAGATCATTGGTACCCACGTATCTTATTCAGCGAGGAACATTCGTTTTTGTTGAAAAAGTGGCCCCCACTGAGTTTGGCTCTTGGTCCCTTCCACGCCCCTCCAGTGTTGAGGGTCACCGCCCACCACTGTTCTGTAGCCCGGTCCGGTGGTCATGTTGCAGAAGTGCCACGATGGAGCACAGAAGAGGCGACCCGCCCAGCCTGCAAAGTTCAGCCTAATGATGAATAAAGTGTGTCCACAAGAAGCTGCATCAGCAGGCTGGCCGGAAGACATGCAGAAAGATTGTGACGTTGTCCTTTCCACTTGTAACAAAGGGCTGGGTCATGACATTCAATCACCCCTTTATCAACTTTTGCAGTCATATCTGAGGTACACACATGATTAAAAATGTCCTGCACGCTACAAGACAATACCAAGAAGAGTTTAAAATATGAGCTAGAATTATTTTGAATGGTAGAACTTGGTCTCATAATTTTTGCTGATTGTCTTTTGTCATAGGTTTCCCGAAATAGTAATACATTACCATATAATAGGTTGTCGGGGGGTGAGGGTCTAGTGAGGAGGCCTGTCTCATCCAGTGCCGTTCAAAATATGATCACCACACCCTTATCCGGTTGGAACTCCACCAGTTCCCTTGCAGGCATACACCATCTTTAAAACCAGCTGCGTTATTTACACAGCCATCACAACCAGCATCCTTACTCTGGTGACGAGCTTACTGTTGGAAAATGGCCCTCTCTGAAGGGCCTCTCCAAACTTTTTGCCTTCCACCTCCTCTCTTTCTGACCTTAGTTTTTGCTGGCTCTAGAACTCACCACACTTTACCACTGCTAACCAGTGCTAAAGTGCATGTGCACTCCCCGTTAAGCATGGTAACATTAGCCGGCCCATGCTCCATCGCGGTTGGCCTAAACTTTGAATTTGTACCGATCCCTCGCAACACCTTTTTAGCGCTACCTGCTTCTAAGCACTTTATTGAATTTATTTCTTCAACATTCTACATCTCAACTTCTACTTGATGGATTTTGATTGTTTTGATCTTGTTTTACTCAGGCAATTTTCTCTATTTTTCTAAAGTGTTGAGGAGTATTTACTGTGTTGTATGAGATATTGCACAAATACTTTACACATTGCCTTTTGAAAAGGGGGGCCCTTGGCCCCCCCACCCACATGGCGGTGCGGGGACCCCCTCTCCCCTTGTCTCCCGGAGGTGGGGGCGTGACCTCCCAGCGTCCAATGATGATACGGGGGTTGGGCGCCGCACCACCGGCTGGCTGGCGCCCGATCCCTGACCCGGAAGGCGTTGTGCAGTCTTCCTGGTCGGAGGGGCGGGCGGCTGGGGGGAGGGGGAGTGCCGCCCCCTCCCCGCGATTCCGGGAATAAAGGTGGGGGGAGCGCTCAGGTGGCCCTCATTGTCGCCTGGACGCTCCCACACACTGGTCATGTCCCGCGCTCGGGGCTTCCTAATTTTCTTTTCTTGTATTGCAGGTAGTTCGTCGGCGGTCAAGCGGCTGAAGGAGGCGCCGAGTCTTGGGAGGACAGCGGCCGAAAGGGAACGCCTCGAACACGGCAGCGCCTTGTCTCAAAAAAGCCGCAATATTTTCCCTTTCACTGCAGGTCAGCACCGAAGTGAGGACTTCTATTTGGGGTGTGTGGGAGCGCGACATTGGAAGCAGACAGTCTGAGCGTGGACCGTACGTACGGAGCATTGACCGGGACCGTGGAACACGCAGGACGTCGGTGGTAAGAGGAGAGCGGGGGAGCGCATTTTATTGCTTCTAGTGGCCGCCGGGTGGGTCTACGTTAGAGTTTGGTCTCACCTGACAATCGGACAAGCCAGTGTGTTGCGGTCGCAGTTGCATGGTGCTCACAGCCCCCTGCGTATCCTCCGTCTGTTGAAGGTACAAGTGTGGACGGTCCGCGAATCCGGGCAGTAAGAGTGTTGTACAGTGGGCAGCAGAATGCCAGGAGCTAAGGGGGCTAAGGGGACGAAAATGGAGATGATGATGCAGGCCATGATGCGTAGGATGAATGCCATTGATAAAAGGTTGGGTAAGGTTGACAATCTGGAGGCTCGCATGAATGAGAGGATTGATGGTATTCCGGGCCCACAGGCTAGGCCCAAACGGCAGATTACGGCGCCTTTGCCAAGGGGGGACTTCAACACCTCACCTAGGAGGAGCAAGGCCAAGAGATCTAGGCGCAGCGCACTCGCTCCTGCACCTCCGGCTGATCCCCCTACACCCGAGCCAGTAGTACGGGCTCCCGCGGCACCGGCTCCTCCTGTGGGGCCGGCCCCGTCTGCCCCCATTGGGCCGCCCCCGTGCCAGCACCTATTGGGCCCCCGCGCCACCGGCCGCCCCTTTACCTAGCCCATCAGCGCCGCTGGGCGTGCCCCCAGGGGGGCCTGTAGTGCCGGCGGTTGTGCCAGATTCGGAAGCTCCAGTCCCGCCCGAACTAACAGCTCAGATAGCGGCCATATTGCCTTGGTTGCAAAAGGGGGGTATGTTGCCCTCAACGTTGGATCATACCGCTGAGGCGGCTAAGATGGTGGAGAAAATTAGAGCAGCAACGGCTGCTGGTGGTGCTGCGGGCCCCTCTTCTTCTTCAATTGCAGGTGGGAAAACCGCTCAACCGAACGGAATCGAAGGTGGACCGTCTCAAGTGTCCGGAAATGGTAAGGAAGTGGCTCTGCCTCTCTTGGGGGACGGTTCAATCCCGTCCAGGAGTGAGGATCTAGCACAACATGTTTCCCGGGCTGTGAAAGAAATGGTTTGGGCGGGAAAGTATATTTATATTTTTTCTCTGTTGCTGGACAATAGGGAAATGGAAAATGCCAAAGTACTCAAAGAATGGATGCATCCTAGCGAATGGAGGGTACAGTGTGCAAAATTCAGGGTGGAGGAAACTCTGCTTAATTGGATCAGGGCCTTCTCGATCCTTACGGCTATCACAGTCGAACGCCCTCTTAATGTACAGGCAGCAATGGCTTGCTACCAGAGCAGGATTGTAGGGTGGAGCGAACAGTACCCTGGGGAGGCGTGGAAAGAGTATGATGTTAACTTCAGGAAATCTAAGGAATTTGACTCCTCATTGACATGGGACAAGGTTGACTCTTTGTCTTGGCATAAGCAGTTCTCAAGGAACACGGCCCCGGCCCAGTCTACCAGTGCGGTCAAGGTGTTCTCTGCAAAACCTCAGCAGCCCTTTCGGTCAGCGCAGGGGAATGACTTCCCGGGGAAGAATAGGGGGGTGGGGGGGAAAGGAGGGGGGTGTGCTGGGACTTTAATAAGCGCTCCTGTGCGAGGCCAGCGGGCACATGTAAATTTAGACATGCCTGCGCAATTTGCGGTCACACCTCCCATCCTGAGACAACGTGCAGGTCCAGAAATGGTAACCAAGGTCAGAGAGGGGGGAAGAAACCAGAATAGGGTAGAAGGCACGGTTTTTCCCACTCCCATAGACGTCTTGGCAATGATCCCATGGTTGAACAGATACCCAGACCACACAGCGGCTGCCCTACTGCAGGAAGGTTTCTCCCAAGGTTTCCGGATCCCGGCAGGGGGATACACAGGCAGCCCACATTGCAGGAATCAGTTATCGGTACAGCAGAATCCTGCGGTAGTGGCTGCTAAGATTGGAAAGGAGTTGTCCTTGGGCAGGATAGCTGGGCCATTCCTGGAGGTGCCTGTCCCCGACTTTGTGTGTTCGCCATTGGGTGTAGTACTCAAGAAGGAAAAGAGTTTAGACTGATTCACAACCTATCGGAACCAAGAGGGGCATCTTTGAACGATGCAATAGATGAGGGTGTTTGTAGTGTGAAGTATGCTTCATTTGACCAGGCCGTGGAATTATTGCGGGGATTAGGGCCGGGCGCATTAATGGCAAAATCGGACATTGAATCTGCTTTCCGTCTCCTACCTGTCCATCCTTTGGACCACCACCTCCTCGGTTTCGCTTTTGAGGGCAAATTTTACATGGATAAGTGCAGGCCTATGGGTTGTTCCATATTATGTGCATACTTTGAGACTTTTAGCTCTTTTCTAGAATGGGTCATGAGGCAGTCGACGGGCCACAAACAGGTCATGCATTATTTAGACGATTTCCTTTTCCTAGGAGGGGCGGGTACTCGGGAGTGTGCTTGGGCATTGCAGGAATTTTGTGTGCTCATGCGGGCTTTCGGGGTCCCGCTGGCGCCAGGGAAGACGGTTGGCCCGTCCACCTGTTTGGAATTCCTTGGCATTGAAATAGACTCGGTGGAAGGGTGCTTCAGGTTGCCCAGGGACAAAGTGTCAAGGTTTAGGGCTGCGCTGCGTCAGTGCCTACTCAAAGACAAGGTTACCTTACAACAACTGCAGGAGACGGTGGGGCAACTGAACTTTGCATTGCGGGTCATCCCAATGGCACGCCCCTTCTCACACTCTATTGCCCAAGCCATGAAGGGATTGCGGGAGAAACATCACCGCACTAGGTTGTCATCTGAGGTTCGCCAGGATATGCGGATATGGATGGCATTCCTGGAGGACTTTAATGGCAGGATAGTGTGGCCCGGCCCCCCACGACATCAGCAGAGTTGGGTTTATGGACAGACGCTGCTGGTAGCGTGGGCTTTGGCGCCATCCTGGGGACCAAATGGGTCGCCCAGAGGTGGCCCGAGGAGTGGAGGTCGTGGGGTTTGACCACCAACATCGGCTTTCTGGAACTGTTCCTGATATGGGTAGCACTGATGGTCTGGCCAGAACACCTATGCAATCAGTCGGTGGTGTTCTGGTCTGATAACATGAGTGTGGTGGAATGCATTAACCAGCAAGCGGCACGGTGTCCATTCATACTGCGCTTGGTAAAAGAAATTGTGCTGCAATGCTTGAAATGTAATGTCGTTTTCAGAGGCAAACATGTGCCAGGCATCCTCAATAATGCGGCTGATGCCCTTTCTCGCTTCAAAATGCAGGTTTTCAGGGAACAGCTTCCTGTAGCAGACCCCTCGCCAGCACATTTCCCGGCTGCTCTCTGGCAGATTGGTGCCCCAGACTACCGCACCTCGTGGCAGCTAGCTTAGCTCCCTGGACCAAGACAGCATACGAAGGGGCGTTCTTGTCTTACCGTACTTTCTTGGGTCACGGGTGGGAGGTTAGCTGGGCGCAAGAGGACAGTTTTGTAGCTTATCTGGAATTGATGCACAAGGAAGGGCGCTCTGTGGCAGCGGCAAATAGGCATAGGGCGGCTGTCTCCTTCTTCGCAAAGGCCAAGGGCATGAGGGATCTTACGAACACTTTTGTGGTGCGCAAGGCTTTGAGGGGTTGGCGCTGCATACAGGGACACTCGATGGATACAAGGAAACCGATAGGTCTGGTAAAGCTCACAGCCTTATTATCGGCACTTCATGACGTTTGTAGCTCAACATGAGAGGTGCTGCTGTTTGAAGCTGCGTTCGCACTAGCGTTCTATGGAGCACTAAGGATAGGCGAGTTGGTAGCGACGTGGAAGAGTGATAAACAGGGTGGCCTCCAAGTTGCCTGCCTTGTGATCAGCAAGGATACAATGCGGGTGACAATTCAAAGATCAAAAACTGACCAGGAGGGACGGGGGGATACCATAGTGCTCCACCGGGCCCGGACCAATCCTTGCTGCCCGGTCTCGCATGTAGAGGTCTTTAGAAGGCAGCGGGAGGGTGCGGCGGGGGGGTGGGGGGGCACTATTGTGTCACGCCGACGGTACACCACTGACCAGGTATCAGTTTAGAAGAGTCTTGGAGTTGACGGTCGCAAAAGCAGGCTTGGATACTATGGAATTTGGTACCCACTCGTTTAGAATTGGGGCAGCAACTGAGGCAGTTGTAAGGGGACTCTCAGTAGAGAAGGTTAAGAGAATTGGAAGATGGTCGTCTGAATGTTACAAACGATATGTACGGATTGACATGCTATAACATGGCAAGGTGTCTCACGCCTGGTATTTTCTGGTCTTTGCAGTTTCTCAAACCAAGTGATGAGTGCCATTCCATACTTGGCACTATCTTTGATACCAAATTCTCCTTGAGGGGGTAAAATAAAGAGATATATATTTATATTATATTGATCCTTTGACCCCTCACCTCCTCCATGGTAAATGAATAACAACAGTCCAATTTAGAGAAACAGGTTTATATCGACCGTCCCGTTTGACCTTGGTTCAACACCTAATATCATTATTCCCAGATTGTTATGACTGTGATACGACCCGGAGAACCATTCACTCCGAACAGGGCTCCTGCTATGTGTGTGGCTATGACGGGGCTTTACTTTCACCACGCTAAGATGGCCGCCACTTTACCACTGAATCACTCCTAACCCTGGTATCCGACCAACGCACTCTGCCTACGCATGCGCAGTCTGCCTTGCTTCGTGACCACGCCCCCCGCCCGGCCACTGATGCGGGGATACAGACAGCTTTTAATCCCGACACACCGGGACTCCCACTACCAGCTGTTCCGCGCTACTACGTGAGCGCCTAGCGTGCGGGTAGGTTCGCAAGCTTTGGGCTGCAACTACGAGAGGAAAGAGCTGCGCCCATATAGGGCCCCCTGATATCACTGGCTCTGGCCGCCTATAACGTCAGGACACGGTCCACGATGCTCTTCGATCCACTCGAGCCTGGTGTCTGGCCTTGCTGGCCCTCTCTAAGATTGGTGGGCGGGCGTGTGGTTTCTGTGAGGCTGTGCATCTCGGCAGGCACTTTGATTAGTATTTAACCGGGCATTCCTGGTTGCTGGCTTTACCCCCTGCGTGCATCACCCGGGGTAGTGGAGGCTCTGATTTTTTGAGCACACGTGCCATGTGTGGTGCACTCGGTGTCCACATGCCTACACTATGGGGCCACACTGCGCACCGCCCGGACGGGGGGGGTCTGGTGGGCTGGTTCCGGCTTGGGTTGTTCCGGATGTCGGGCTCTGGTGCGGTCATTTGACTTGCCTAGCCTCCTGATATCATGGCACTCCCATAGCCATGACCTTCTCACTGGCCATTATCCTAGTCCTATTTAAAAACCTTGAATTGGGTGTGTGCACTTATTTCCGTCTCTCCAGGTTATTATACCTCTACTGTGCTGCCCCACGGAAACAGACTGCGAGGCCCTTTAGGGAATCCTTTAGGGTAAGCATCAGCCTACGCCTTCATTCTTGTGTGGTGTTGTTTTTATCGTTACTATACATACCAAAATGTTCAACAGGCCTTTCCTTCTGTTAGGCCCCCTGTTTTTAATATTCCTTGGAGTGTGTGACTTCTTTAAGAGAGTAAGGGTTACCTATTGCTGGATGAGGTGATGGTGCCATTATGAGTCACTTGGCTTGTTGTCTCGCATCTCTTCTAGGTCAACCCTCTACCGCAGAACCACTAGGCCTGCACCCTTACAGACCCAGAGAGGTTGTATTGATTCTTTTTATCTACACTTTTGGTTTTTCACTGTGTAGTACTGTTCACTTGAGGTCCAGAGGAATTGAAAAGCTAAGCAAGAAACATGTCGACCTGATTAGAGGGTTGAGGTAGTTCCACTGTGCCCCTTACAGCCTCTATCTCCCCTCCCACCTTTTAACCAAGGGAATCAGTCACACGAATAAAAGTCCTTGTGAATTGATTCACCTTTTTTATCATCACTATCCCCACATGACTACACCCCCATTTCCCCCTCACACGCACACAACCATTGGCTTGAACAAAAGAACTCCGACAAAGAGCGCCTTTAAGGCGCCCGTCAGACATTGCAGCGCCAATCTGACGAGGAGCAAGAGGCCAATGATGAAGCTTGACATCTAGCTCGCTGGGTGTGTGAGGCCTCTCAGTTCTAACAAGGGAGCCTGCTGCTCCCTGCCTCCACTCTCTTAGTCCTTATTTACACACTACTTCCCTCTCTAAACGTTCCCGGGGAACTTTGTACCTCTTGTATTTCAAGTTTCTCAAACCTGTCACGCGGGGGAGGAACTCGACGAGGGGCGTCAAGGAACGACGGCAGCTCAACGCAAGCGACATGAAGATCAACGGACATTGGTGACTTGGATTGTGGGCCACTCTTATGTGCGGCGCGCTAAACATGTTTTTCTTTCAGGTGAAAGGAGGAGAAGGGCGGAGAAAAAGGGGTTTTGTGTTTCCTTCTTTGGGAGGGGGGGCCTATGCATTAGCCAGTTCAGAGATTACTTTCAGGAACTCTTATCTCAGCAACCCGCCCCCCGTCAGTGGTGATACTTCACCTGGGGGAGAACGATTTGGCCAAACTGGGGAGGCGCCTCCTTAGAGAGAAAATCATCTCCACTGCGGGGTGGGTGGCCAGGACACGCCCGGGTTGCATGATAGTTTGGTCGCAACTTATACCTCGATGGCAGTGGCGAGGGGGGGACTCGGTCAAGGCGTTGTATCACTCGGTAAAGAGGATCAACACACAATTGGACAAATTATTTCGAGCCCCCCGGTTGCAGACGATACCTCATGGGTGTATTTGAGGGGGAACATTTCTACCTGCGGGACGGGGTACACTTGACTGAGGCAGGGAACGTCCTGTGGGCTAATAACATATTGGCATGGCTAGAGGGATTTGCGAGGTGAGTATGACCAGGGGGGAGGGGTCACTGGCCCCTCCTAGAACTTCAGGGGCAGGTATAACTGGTGCTGCAAAGGGGCGCGGGTAGGGGAGTCACGCTGTCCTTAGGCTGGTAGCCACCCCGCGCGCACTCATGACGTCAGCGTATGACGCGAGTAAGGGCCCTCCTTCAGTGGTTAAATGGAGTTCACGAAGTGGACCGAGTAATTAACGGGCTCGGCTGCACGGGTGGACCGAGTAATTAACGGGCTCGGCTGTGCATGCGCACCTGCGGTAAGGGCGCAGCTTGTAAGACCTGACACCGGTTAGCAGCCTCGCCATATGGCCAGAAATGTTAGCATGCAAAAATGTTCAGAGGAGGATGTTAGATTCGGTTAGGAAACAAGCTGTATTAGAATCTTGTTAAGGTTAGCCTATCATACTTGTCGATATGATTGTATCTAATGTTCCTGAATATTTTTGCATAAAATTGTATCATTTGTTTAATAATTGTATTATTTTGTATCTTAATAAATACGGCCGGGGGGTCTTGCGATCCCCCGCCTTACAAAGACAATCACGTTCCGTGTCAATGTGCTCTGGGTTGATGTGGGTACACAGGGAGGGGGGCGGTAGCCGTCACTGACCATGTAGGTTAAGCCTGCCAGCTCTGTGCCAGGCTACCAGGGGGTGAGCACAGAATATTTTGGGATTGTGTTGTGATTCACCCTGACTAGGACTGTGGTCTCTACTTGGACAGGGTGCATACCTCTGTCAACTAGAGACCCGATTTCTAACATTGGCCATGCTATAGCTACATGGACACTACCGTTCCACATCTAAGACCATTTCGATTTTATTGCATTTTTTTGTCCTGCTTTGTATTATGAACCGTCCTGTACATCATGTCTCTGGCTGGGATGGAAGTGGAACCCAAAAGCTTGAACTGGCCAAGCTGGAAAGTTACACAGTGGCTCAGTTGAATAGCTTCTGCAAGGAGATGGAGAACCCCCCAGGAGCTACCAAGAGTGGAGTTCTTAACAGTCTTGAGGGCCTGGGCACAGGCCCGCTCCCAAGAGAATGATGCATTGGAGGAGCCTGAGACTGGATGTTCTGATGAGCTACCTGCAGTAGATGAGGGGGAGCCGCCTGTATTTCAACCTCAAGGGAGAGCAGAAAGCATTGTATCCTCCAATGTCCAATCCCCAGAGGAACCGAGGGAGGAGAGGGAATTCAAGCTGCAATGGCAAAGTTAAAGATATAGGCTGAGGAGAGAAAGGCAGAGGCTGATAGGGAAGATCATTTTGTTGGCTCATAAACTTAGTCTATAGACACTGGAGATCAAGGTCAGGCAGCCTTATTCCAGCAGTGATGGTGGCAGCACAAGTACAGTGCTTGATGGAGAGATTGAGGTTCATATACCCAAGGACTTAGTGCCCAGTTATGTGGTGGGAGGTGGCATTGATAAGTCATTTTCAGCGTATGAAGTAGCACGGAATGTACACTCGGTTCCTGAGGAGCACTGGGGCAGGTCTATGGCAACACATGCCTACACTGGGGAAGGACACACTTCTACCTTTAGAGGTGGAGGACCAAACCAGGTACACTCCCATGAAAACCATCTTACTAGCCAAATGTGGGGTGACTCCTGAGAAGTGTGACCAGATATTCAGGGACAGCCAGAAGCTCACCAACCAGTCTTGGGTAGATTTGGTGGATTACTCCAGTAAGGCACTGAATGGCTGGTTGAGGTTTTGCAAAGTAGATGATTATTTTGGGTTGTACAATTTGATCATGAACGAGAACATGCTAAATATTTGCTTTACAGAGTTACGCCAGCACCCAGTTGACTGTAAGCCGGCTGATCCCAGGAAGCTTGCTAAGAAGGCAGACCGCTGGGCTAGCAACAGAGTGTCCAAAAAGGTATCTTGGGGGGGTAGGGAGGGGAAACCTGCGTTTTGCCTTTGTAGGAATGTAGGATCTGCTTCTTATGGTTAGCCCCATTTTTTGCTTGATGTTACACTGTTTTTGACTAGTCTGACTGGGATCCTGCTAATCAGGACCCCAGTCTATCTGCTTTCTCCCTAAAATGTTATGCCATATACTTAGGTACGCTCCAGTTTGGATACTGGGGTACCCTTGTCAGTCCCTAGTATACGGTACACATGTACTCAGGGCATAGGTACCCAAGAGGCCTTCCATGGGCTGAAGCATGTATTATGCCACCCATGGGATGTCATGCAAAATTGAACTCCAGGCCTGCCATTGCAGCCTGTGTAAGATGGTGCATACACCACTTATCTTAGATATAGGTTTACTATATACCTAGGTCACTACACTTAAAATCTATCAGTCACCCCTCTAGCAGGCCTTGACAATCCTGAAGGCAGGGTGCTGGGTTTTATGTGAGAGGGTGCCCCTGCATGAGCAGAGCACCCCTGCAGCCCTCGGAGACCATTCTCCCGGATTTTTGGTGACGCAGCCAGATATATAGGTAGAGGTGCATCATATGCTCACCTAAAATGCTACCTTGAAAATGGTTGCAACAAAACATGCCGTGTTTGGTATCAAACACCTTGGAATCATACCTCCACACCGGTAGCCAGTGTGGGAGGTATGATTCCACCCTTCTGAAGTGAGCTTCTTGGGGTCCCTGGTCTTCCGGAAACCAGCCTTCTCGACCTCGCAGAACGAAGCGCTACGAGGCCTCCGGGTTGTATGCGCTTAATAAAACCCATTTAATAATAATAATAATAATAAATGGTTGCTGCCAACCAGAGACACATTTCTGCCCTCCTGCTGCTTAGCCAAGCTCAAGCCGGGGAAGGCAGGACAATAGGCATCCCCTCCCAGACAGGAATTAGTGTACGGGGGATGGGCGGGTGCACTTCCAAAGTGCCTGAAAGTCTGTACGAGGGGCACACTTGGTGTCCTTGTGCATAGTCCAGTTCAAACCAGTCCTAGGAGCCGTTGGCTCCTGTTCTGGCACGAAACTGGACAGGTGAATATCCTCCCCACTGTCCTGATCCTCCCCTGGGATGGTCTCCTGAATCTGTTCAACCCTCTCCCGTTGGTATTTAAGGGCGTACCTGGCTATAGGACCCTTGATTCGATGTGGACAATATTCTGAACAAGAAACCACTGATCTTCGACCGTCTGGACACCCTGGACTTTGCTGGACTTCGACTGGGCCCGACTTAGTCTCCCTCTTCATCCAAACCATTGTCTGTGCCTGTGCACCATACAGGCTCTGTGCAGGACCTGTAGAGCATCAAGAACAACTGAAGTTATCTCCCTTGGGGTGAAGGAGTCACTCCCCTGTATTCGCAGGCACTGTAAGGAAACTGACTGGTCTGCTGATCCTACGCTTCTGCAGACACCGAAGGCTCCAGCAACACAGGAGGTGGGTTCCTATGTTCTTTAAGGTTGAGCTGCCCTCTCACCAAGTCTGAGGCCAGTATCCCTTGTGGGGATTGCATAACCTTAAACCCCTGTGCCCCACATACTTTCGTACGTTCATATGCTTGTTGGCGTTGCCCAACTAAGTGCATTGGGCTATCAATAGCTCGAACCTTTGTGCATATTTCATACAAAGAACATTGGCCTCTTCAGATTCTGTGCCCTTTAAGCTGTTACTTTGTGAAACTGCTAGAAGTCCCCTTGCGACTCCTGTGCCTTCGGCCCCTGGGTCCACTTGAGGGACAACACTGCTTCTCTTGGGCTCCCCTGGTTGCTCCAGCCTGCCCTGACTCCCCTTGCTCTGGTCAGTCCCTTTGGTCCTTGTTGGGCCAGACGGCTCCAGAACCAATGCGAACAACAGGGGGGACAGCTGGCATCCTTGCCTTGTTCCCCTGTGCAGCTCAAATACTCTGGAAACATTCCCATTCACCGAGACCTGTGCCAAGGGCTTCTCATACAAGTGTTTAATCCAATTAAAACATTTTGGCCCTAAACCTAGCCTCTCCAGTACTGCATATAGGAATGACCATTCCATTGTATCGAACGCCATACGTGCGTCCAGCGACACTATCAGTGTGTCTTCGACAATGGACTCGCCCCTGTCCAGAACCCAGTGCAGTCTTCTAAGATTGAAAGCTGTGTTACGTTTCGGCATGAAGCCCGACTGGTCCAGGTAGACTATAAAGTGTATCACAAGAAACAGGCGATTTGCCAATAGTTTCGCAAGGATTTTTGGTTCAGCGTTCAAGAGAGAGATCGTCCAATATGAACTGCACTCACCAGAGGGCTTGCCTGGCTTTGTAATCACCACAATGTTGGCTATTCATTGATCTATAGGGACTTTCTTATTTTTATAGTTTTCTCTGAACATGTTCTGCAGCAGGGGCAGCATCTTGGTTGCTGTTATTTTGTATAATTCGATTGGCGCACCATTGGGGCCTCTGGCTTTACCAGATTTGAGATCTATGATTGCCTTAGCTATTTCAGACACTACCAGGTCTTGCTCCAGGAGATCTTTCTCTTCGGGCTCAAGGCGCGGCAACTGGAGCGTGACTAGTAATTCCCGTGACTCTGCAATTGTGGTACCGGATTCCGGAGCATAGAGTTGCTCATAATAGTTTGCAAATGCTTCAGCGATTTGGCTTCCTTCCCTGGACCGTAGTACCATCACTTTTCCGCACCTCCTGCACCCATCTAGCAGCCTCTGATCTTTTATTAAGCCACGCCAACAAACTGCCTGCTCTGTCTCCCACTTCGGACAGGTTCTGTTGCTTCGCCCGATATCTGGCTTTTGCTGTCTCTTCTGCTATTGCCTTGAATTTAGCCTTTCTTAACACCAGACGATGTTTAGACCCTGCCTCAGAGTCAGTGGTCAGGAGGGTCTCCAATGCGAGAATATCTCGTTCTAGCTCGTTGAGCTGTACACGTTTCTGCTTTTTTTCCACCACCACCAATGAGATGCCCTGGCTCCTAATCACTGCTTTGTATGCTTCCCATGGGTTCTACGATTTCATAATGAACACATATTGGGGAATGGTCAGAGATCCCACTGGCCAGATTATAAGCTGCCCGGAAATGGAGTGCCTGTTGGAACGGCGTGAAAAAGTAATCACTGCAGTATATACTTCCATGCAACCCCAACTGATACGTATACTGTCGTGATGTGGGGTTGAGGCCTCTCCAAATATCAAGTCACTGAATGCTATGCCTGCCTGGTGTTGTGGACGTGATGGTGAACTGTGAAGCATCGGGACAGGGCTGCATTACAGTCACCCCCTATCACTACGACTCCCACTGGGAGGTTCAGAAGAAGAGCCCCTAGCTCCGGTAAGACCTGGGAGTGCTGTCTGGGGGAATGTACATCGAGATTGTATTGAAGGTGTAGCTCCCAACCACCGGAAACTGCCACTGATCACCCCTGCGGATCATGTGTGACCTTGGGGTTCGTGAGACAAAAGGAAGTGCACACCAAAATGCAGACTATTCAGGATCCCCAAGTGCAGCAATCTTCAATATGTGGGGCACGACCCCTAGGAGGGGGCCGTGGAGTCCTGTGAAGGGGGTCTCACATTTCCAGGCCTAACCTCTGCCTGGAATGCAAAATGTGCTTTTTCCTTTTGGACAAAAGGCAGGGACCCTTCATTCCGATCGTTAAAATACTTTAGCTGTAGCTAAATGATTCTCATTTGCTGTAAAACGAAGAGGCCTGGTAAAACAATCCTTCAAGTAAGTTTTTGTGCCAGGGTGCCTGCTTACCTGAATGACATGCAAATGTGCGCTAGGAGTTAATCTACAAATGTAAAGGGTGCTTGGGAGTGGATTTGGCTTTAATTGCTTGAATCACTCCCAAGCATTGTGGTGGCACAGAAGTGGGGTTTTTGCATGGAGGTGCAAAGAGTTAACAAAAACTGTGATGTGAAGTGCATGCTTTTAACCATACCTGTATTTACACCGCACTTAGTACTCCTGGGGAGGTGTTGAAGGGACATGTATGCAAAAAAAACCCAACATTACTTATGGTCTCATATTACTCAGATCTACATTTTAGAAGCTCCATTTAATTTTAAAACTATTTGCACAGTTTGTAACAGTCTATTTTATAATATGTGTAATGCAAGTATAAAATAACAACTTACACATTCACCTCATAGCACTAAAAATACACAAGTCACTATTCTCCACTGCGCCACCCAAATTTAATTCTGTGTCTATCTGGTAACACACAAACCTATGCAGTGTATTAAATAATAGAGGTTTCATAATGTATTACAGTGCATGTCCCATTGTGTCAATTTATTTTTCATTTAAGCTACCCATTATTTTATATGTAGCTACCTGATGGTGAGAGACTTTTAAAACTAGAGAATATTTTGAGGCTTGAGCTGCCGGAGCGTCACTTTTTTAAGCTCTGGCAGCAAAAGCGTCTCAATCATATCTATGAGGTGACGCAAAGTCAGAGACCGAGCAGCGCAAGTCGCTGCGTTGTCTTACACTATGTCAAATGGGCGTTCCATGGGCATTGCAGTGGGTGTTCTCACGCAACACCAATGGATTTTGACGCTGAACCAGATTTGTAAAACCATGTAAACCTGGGGCAGTGCCAAAACCTTACGGCTACCCACAGCAGGCGTAAAGAGAAGAAATGTTTTTATTTCTCCTTGTTATTCCCCTTTCTATGTGTGCTGCATTCTGCAGAACGGTTGTATGGCATTACAAAGCGGGCTTTTACCATGCGTGTCATTACAAAGCTGTTTTTACAACGCAAGTTGTTACAACGACTTGCGCTGTAAGCACTGGATAGTGGAATAGTTTAATTTTCTATTCCAACTCCAGCCCACGTTACAGTAAGGAAGGTGTTGGAATAGAAAATTAAACTATTCCCTATCCAACAGCGCCCTCCAGCGCAAGTCGTTGTAACGACTTGCGTTGTATTAGCAGCGTTGTAATGGTAGCACGTGGTAATACCCGCGTTGTAAAGGCTGTTCCCCCTGCAGAACACAGAAAACGAGGAAAACCCCTCTCAGGATTCTTTTTTTTCAGGCAGGTGCCCCTTCCTGCCTATGTTGGCATTAGGCTGCAGTTTGTGCGCCAACGCAGGGGGAAAGGACAGGACTGCACCATATTTCATAAATAAGGTGCATCCCTGCCCTTTCACATTGGCCTAGGGCTGCGCAGCATGAAGACTTTCGGCGCTGCCCTACGCCAATGCCTTATAAATAAGGTTCTTTGTTTTAGCCACACCTTTGACCATGCCCCCAAGCTCTCTTACTGACCTTTGGTTTGATGTATTTCCCTGATGTAAAAAGGATTTGCTGTGGGAATTTAGGACGTTTATGGTTGTCGATAGTTGGCAATGATGAGAAAGACCAAGTTCTAGACATTTTCTGTCAGGAGGGGGTCCTTATGCTTAAAACATTTTGACAGGGGTGTCTCTGTATCAAAAAGTTTTAAGACCTCACACTAGTTCATTGCCCTCACACTAGTTCATTATACTTCAAAAGTATGTAAATACTATCAATGCATACCTTAGACTAATAGATACTTAGCAATAGCTATATATTCTACTTTATTGTATTCATTTTATTTTCCCTATACAGAATGTGTCTTTGTAATTTATTGTATGTCGGAGGTTTTATAAGGTGACTCATACAGCACAACGTCTATTTCAATATATGCCTGACATATCAACTAGATTGTAGTTCCTAGATTGTCATGTTGTCACCCTAATTCAATCATCTTTGTACTAGGTCAATATTTTTCTAAATTGGTTATTTTCTTTTTTCCCCTCATATGTGTTTATTGTGTTTTCTGTTCTGTCTAAAAATTATTAAAATCTAAAAAGTTTGAAGACCGCTGCCCTAGTGTATCCGGAGTGTGCGAGTAATTTATAGCCTCATTGGTTGAGTGCCCCGTATTGTGTTCCCTGAATATGTTTTTACTGAAGTAGGACTACATCCGCTGCATGTCTTTTTAGGTATTGGAAGACTATCCCCCTTTTTATTTTGTCCCCCAACCCATTTACATTCCACAAAAGTAGTTTGAAGGCGTTATTTTCACCCGGAGGGGGAGGGGGCGGGGTAAGGTATCTGGGTCTTGGAGGCCGTTGAGACGCATGGAGCCGTTATGAGTTACGTCTAGTGCGTTCCTAGGCATACTATCGGTCTACATTAGCCTCAGGACATAGGGCCTGTCTAGTGTGTGGGGCTGCGAACCAGTCAGTAAGATGTCAGCTCCCCACTGTCGGTGATACGATTGTCGTGGATGGCAAAACATTATACAAATAAAAATGACCCATTTCCCAACTTTTCCTCTCTCCCTGCACAATAGGTTGAAACTGCCCACCACTGCAACTATGCAGAGTGCCTATAACCTCAAAACACGTTTTAAACTTTTAGGGAGCGGAAGCCACCTCCCCCGCTAGCCTATACCCCCCCAAACTAACCCTCATACATTGCACTGCCCCATTACATCCCAGTCTGGTCCAGTATACATTGCTGTGGATTCTCAAGACCCCCTTACTCCTGGAGGTTGCGCCTAGAAAATCCAAATCAAATTTGTATCTGTAGCACCCCCTCATCTAATATTCTGTAGTGCTCCCCTATCCAGTGGTCTCATCCCCATAGAAATCTCTGCCCCAACTAATTTGGACAATGCGTTCCTTATTGATGTCTCTTTGTTTGATTCACAGATTCGACTTCTCCACTGTCTCTCTTCCCATTGCTCCCCCTCGCTGACTGTTCACCATCCCTCCAGCCAAGACCAGTCTTCCTCCGGAGTTTAAAAAAATAAAGTTTTGTTGTTGGCCACTATCCTCAGTCTGGCTGGGAACAGCTTTGCATACTTCAGTTCTCTTTCCCTCAGAGCTTTTTTCATCTCTGAAAACGAACGTCCTTGCTTTTGAACTTGAAGGGTCTGGAAAAAATGAGATTGTGCTATTTTCCCATTTCTCCGGGGGTTCAGTGTGGGCCGCCTGGAAAATCATGTCAGGTCCCTGATTTTGAAGATTCAAGCTATAATTGGACTTGGGGGTTTCCTGGTTGTGGCGGCGCACCTGGCACCCATTGAGCGCACGCTACCGATAAGTATTTTGACAAGCCTTTAGGTTTGAGATGCTGGAAAATCAGATCTTTGACGAACAGGTCAACTGCCGAGCCCTCCTCTTTTTCCGGGACCCCAAGAATGCGGACGTTGCTTCACCTAGAGCGGCCCTCGGCGTCCTTCACTCTATTCTCCAACTTTTGTGCCAGTTCTTTCAATTCCCCTACTTGAATTTGGAGAGCTTTAGTTTCAGTTTCAGTTTGAATAGCGGTAATAGCGGCTTTGTTTTCCTTGACCCTTGCCCCCATGTTCCGTAAATCAGTTCATATCATAGTCACTACTGTCGAGACGGTGTCAATCTTATTTTCCAAAGAGGTTTGCACTTTGTGTATTGTGACCATTATATCCAGTAAGGCTAGGGGTCCATCTTTATTCGCACTTTGCACCTGTTTAAGGGGTGTGCCGGCGTCTTCTTCCCCTGTATGGGTCTCCACTCTTGGCTGGGCACATTTGTCCATTTTCGTTAAGCGGGCCGCTCGATGCCCCTTCAATCAATCAATCAATCAGAGTACTTGTAAAGCGTACTACTTACCCGTGAGGGTCCCAAGGCACTGAAGGGAGAGGGAGGTGATGCTACTGCTCGAAGAGCCAGGTCTTGAGGAGTCTTCTGAAGGCGAGTAGGTCTAGGGTCTGCCGTATGTGGGTAGGGAGGGTGTTCCAGGTCTTGGCGGCGAGGTAGGAGAAGGATCTGCCGCCGGAGGTCGTTCGTTGGATGTCGGGGACAGCGGCGAGGCTGGCGGAGAAGAGCTGAGCTGGCGGGTGGGGGTATGAAAGCGGATTCTGCTGTTCAGGTAGTCTGGTCCGGCGTTGTGGAGTGCTTTGTGTGTGTGAGTGAGGAGCTTGAAGGTGATCCTCTTGTCGACGGGGAGCCAGTGTAGATCTCTCAGTTGGGGGTGATGTGGCTGCGGCTGGGACATTGACGGACGGAGGCGTTTTGGATGCGTTGTAGTCGTCGTAGGTGTTTGGCTGGGATTCCTGCGTAGAGTGCGTTGCCGTAGTCCAGTCTGCTGCTGACGAGGGCCTGAGTCACTGTTCTTCTCGTTTCGTTCGGGATCCACTTGTAGATCCTGCGGAGCATGCGGAGGGTGTTGTAGCAGGAGGAGGAGACCGCATTGACCTCCTTAGACATGGAGAGGGAGGAGTTGAGGATGAATCCTAGATTGCGTGCATGGTCGGTGGGTGTTGGTGCTGTTCCCAGTGTGGTCGGCCACCAGGAGTCGTCCCAGGCTGAGGGGGTGGGCCCGAGAATGAGGACCTCTGTCTTGTCCGAGTTCAGCTTCAGATGGCTGCTCCTCATCCAGTCGGCGACGGCCTTCATTCCCTCATGGTGGTTGGTTTTGGCCTGGGGGACGCCGCAGATGATGTCAGTGGCTTTGGATCAGAAGGGTGGGAGGGGGACGCTCTGGGTTCTGCCGGAGAAGAAGGACGTGGTCCAGTCAATAGCCTTCTCTTGGATTCCAGCTTCTAGGAGGCGTGTCTTTAGTGGTCGACGGCAGACCATGTCAAAGGCGGCTGACTGGTCCAGGAGGATGAGGGCTGATGTTTCGCCGTTGTCTAGTTGGCGCCTGATGTCGTCTGTGGCGGCGATGAGGGCTGTCTCGGTGCTGTGGTTTGGTCTGCATCCGGACTGGAACGGGTCCAAGATGTTGTTGTCTTCCAGGTGGCGGGCCAGTTGCATGTTTGCCCTTTGGATTCATTCTGGGGCACCTTCCCCAGTTGATGGATGGAGGCGATAGCCCGCTGCCTACCAGGGACCAGAGAGCCACCTGCAGCCTGTCGAGATCCCAAGGCCCCACCAAACCGCACCCCCGATCATCCACCCCTTCAGCAGTCAGGAGATCGTTTCGCTACCACAATGGGTCTAGTTGCTGCACCTCAGGCCTCCTGTTTCTCGATAAATGGGGCCCCGAAAGGGGGGCGGAGGAAGGCGACAAGCCGCCAGCTGTCAGCATGGGTTTAGGCCGCCATTGCTCTTTGGGACTCCCCACACTCCCTCTTTGCTTGCCCCATTCCGTGCCCCAAGATCGCTGTGTTCCCCCCTTCCGGCACCTCCTCGGTTCGCTACTTCCTCTGAAGTTTTGGCCCTGAAGTACTCCCTCTTACAGTTGAGAGTTCCGTTATATGTCCCTGTGGGGGAGGGGCCTCCTGTGCTTCTCTGTTAGTTATAGAATGGTGAGAGAAGTGCAAGGGTGTGCCCACTTTGATCTATTTGTTCATTCGCCTCTTTGCATTTTCATCACTTGCTGAGGTGATCCTATTTTCCACCGGCGTCAGTCTTTTTGTTCGTTTTCTTGCCTTCACGCCTTACCCGGTCGTGGTGCTCCTCTCACCGCCTCACCCCTGCCTGGGATCTCGGTGCAGCTGAAAGGTCAGGGGAGCCCTCCACTTTCACGGGTGTAGATCCTTTCTATTCTGGAGCCTCGGCGCAAGACCCATCCATCCAGGGACCCACAATGAGGCTCCAACTGACTCCCTTTCCTTTGCGGCTGGCTCTGCCCTGCACATCTCCACGTTGTCTCAGAGCCACCATGGGCCGCTAGCATTCATGCTACTCCCTGGGGCTCTGTGAAAACTTATTTTCGCTCACGGGGGTCCTGCTTCAGTTACCACACATGGTGTGGGTCCAATTTCAGCAGTGTTCCGGATAATTGGTCAGATTTACGGGGGTATTACGAGGATTTCCTAAGCTGCGGCCATCGCGGTCGGCTGTTGGCCACGCACCCCTGGGGTTCTGCCTATAGTTACTCCTCCCCGGCCTCTCTTGTTGGTATTCTTACAGGATCTATCTGAGGACCTATCTGACCCTGAAGTGTTTCTAATCTCTTCAATTTAAACGAAGAGTCACTTTCTCTTTTGACAGTCTTCTTTTGAGTACGGATAAACCTTCACATATGAGACTTCGGCCAGGTCTTTCTGGAATTTATTTATCTTGGATTGTACAAAATAATCCTTATATTCTGTAAGTCCCCTGTTTACCTCTTCCAGTTTCTTTTTTTAAACTGTAATAGAGGGTTGAGTTTTAAGTCCATTCTCTTACATTCTTATTTGGTTTAGCAGTACATCAAATAGTGTCTTGTGGGTTTTGATAATCAGAACTATCAGCTCCCTGGTACATTTCCAGGCTATCAAGGACCAATCTTTTCTGAATTATTTGTCCTCTAGATAAATTCTAGGTTCGTTGGTAACAATATGACCTATTCAAATATTCCATCATTACTGCTCCACGGAGCATGGTTTTGACCTGGATTTTCTTAAGCTCAGATAGTGAATCCCAGTCATTAATTTGTTTCCCTGTTTGTGCCAGGGTTGTGTCCCCAAAAATGGCGGGTGCTGATAAAATTGAAAGGACATATTCGTCATCAAAGATCAGGTCTTCCACTTTTTTATCTAATTCACTGGGGGTTAGTGTAGGATTTGATTGGTTTATTGGCCAATATTCTAGATTTAATCTCTCTCAGCCAGTTGCTGTGCGTAGTACAATACAACACCAAAGAGAAAGAAAGAGGCAATATGGAGCTCACACTTGCCTTTCAAACACTCCAAACACAGAATAGGCGTGACACTGTTTTAGCGTGCTTAGGGAAATCTCCCCCAAGTCCTGATTCGAATAATCCTACCTTCCTACTGCTACTCTCCATCCCGGAAAAGGGACAATTCCAAGACTTGGATAGGTAAGCTCACTCACGTAATGTGACGTGCTTTATCATTCTAAATCTAAAATAAATCTATTTGAAAAGCACGAACTACTCACCCCTAAGGGTCTCAAGGCGCCATTGGAGAGATTATGTGAGCTATTGCCCGGAGTCACATGGTGCAGAGCTGAGCTGCTGCAAGCGGCGGGGATTGTACAGTGAGCCCTGCGCTCCGGATTCAGCTGCCCAGGCCGCTGCACCACATCTCTCCCACCCTGCTGAGATGATGCCACCAAGGCAGACTCTACCTCAGCGGGGGCTGACCTGAAGGAGTTCTTAGAAAATATGTATTTTCTCTGGATTATACGTGGATCCAGTTCAGTGATCAAAAAAGCCCTAGGATATTCCACAAAGTATCCTTTTAGTCGGGTGGTATCCTAGGCTTGACTAAAATAAGGGATTCTCAGAGGACTTAATATGGTTACTATGATCCTTATGTACCGCTGAGTTAGCTTGCCAACATATTTCTGCCCTTCCACTAGAGCAAAGAGATCTCAGGCATTACTCAGGCCAGATATATGTATCCCTACAGTAATTTGATAATAGTGAAGCGTACCATAAAACACAACTAGAGAGGACCTACTTCTCATCAAAAAGTCACCAGGAACTACTACCTAGTTGAGGGATAGAGAAAACAGTATAGCAGTGGTAGTAGGAGAACGAAAACTGAAAGCCACAGTAGTCAAAATTCCCATCATGGCAATGTCCTATGGAATTGCTCAATGACAATAATTCACATTAAAAAACATTAACAAAGCTGGCACAGTGACACAAAAGCACTCATACATATCACACATACACAAGTGGAAAAAAACACACGTGGGGACAATACATAATTCCAATTTGGATTCTTTACCTACTGCTTACTTGCTAGTTGCCTCATGGTCAGTTCCGGGTGGGCGCCTCGTATAGTCACTCTAATGGGTGTGATCTAAATAACCACACACTTGAGGAGCACGTGCAAGGCGGGTGGTTTTTATCACATTTAGGGAAGTGACAGTAGTTGTGTCAAACCACAAGCCCGGATGGTCCCAGCCATCCGGGCTTCTCTAAAGCTAGCATTAGAGAAGAGGGAGGACGTGCCTGTTGAGAAGAGACTGGGTATACACTACACCCACTGAGTGCTCCTAAATATCATTTAGTTACCCAGAATTCCCCAGGGAATTTAGTTATTAAGCCCACGGGTGTCAGTATGGAGGTGGAACACCCAGCACTGTCCGCGCTTTAGCAGTGCTTTGCTCATGTCTGTATGCCTCTGTTCCAATTTCTCAAAAATAATAAGAATACATTTATAAAGCACTGTAGTGTAGTTCCTATATTACCTATGCAGGACCTGCGCGTTTGGATAACATAAACTGTAGGATTGGTGGCAGACTAAATCTGAGCACTCCCACCGAATATGTTAGCCTGTTTGCATTAGCATCACAGTGCCACTAGAGTCTCTTCTTATCGGGGAGAGAATTATTTCTGGCAAACCCTGATCCCCCAGGATCGTGGAAACAATGTACGACCTTTCGCTCAGTCACTCGTGCTCACTTAGTTTCTCTCCAAGAGTTACACAGAAGAAATAATCAGACGTGTTACAATAAGTATTTATTGCACAGTTGTACTTCTAGTGTAAAATGTATGTGCTGCGACAACCATTAAACAGTAGCAGAGCTTAATGATCAGTACAGTGAATATAAAAGGATAGTACAGTTCAACCATTTTGAAATAGTCATGAACACATACATGGATATAAAATGCATGATGAAAGAAAGCGTGCGTACTCATACAATGCCGATCTAGATGTACCTAAGTGTACCTAGCATGTGAGTAGGTGTGAAGCCAAGAAACCCTCTAGGTTCAGTCTAACCCCATTACCTGAAGAGTGAGAGAATGTAGGACCCCGTCCT
Organism: Lissotriton vulgaris; assembly: GCF_964263255.1. Taxonomy (NCBI): domain Eukaryota; kingdom Metazoa; phylum Chordata; class Amphibia; order Caudata; family Salamandridae; genus Lissotriton; species Lissotriton vulgaris. The sequence continues at coordinate 31,545,759 of NC_141688.1, forward strand.
GGTCTCAGGTTAGACACCACGCAAGGGATGTTTAGACCGCTGTCAGCTGGAGCGTTTGCATGCAGGAGCCTCAGCGTCTCTGGTCAGTGTGTCGGCCTGGAAGTCTTGGTTCCCTCTAACTAATACTACCAAGAGTTGCTGTATTTATACAGAAAGTATCTAAGGTTCCTTTGTCCCTTGTTTCTTATATTAGCCATTGTTGGGTATGAGGATGACGTATGGGATAAACCGTGTACGTAGATATGGGGAGGAAGGTGGTGTAGCCCCAGCCTAGTTACCAAGGACCCCTATAAATATTCATTCATACTGTATCAGTCTAAAGATGAAGTCATAGAACCCCATTGTTCAGGGAAACCCTCCTTCTGCGCCCAGGACTAGAACTAGGTAAAGGTGCAATTCTAAAAAGCTTGTTACTGTGTAGTGTAGGGGAGGTGATGTAGGTGAAAGGGTATGATGTTACCCGGGCCTATATTAGGGTACCTATATGAAACATAACAGTGCAACAGCTACCTCAAACAGAGGTGTCCCGGCACTATAGCAGGCAAGCAGGAGAGATCATTTGCTAAGAGTGTTTATTTATTTAATGCGTTTTTATATAGCGCAGACTTTACCCGAAGGTGTCAGAGCGCTTCACTATAGGAACAGTAGTGGAAAATGAGGAAAAATTACAAGTCAGCATGTTACAAGAGCAAACGTTATGTTACATAAGGCAATAGTGACAATTGTGCATGTATCAAGAGCAAACAAAATACAAGAGGTAGCAAACGATACGTTTAAAAGGAAAAAAGTGACGTGTGTATGTTGCAAAAGTGCACAAAGTACAAATAGAGGTATAATACTGAACTAAATGGCAGATACTCAAAACACAATACACAAACGATACATTCCAAGAGGGAAAGTGACGTGTGCATGTTACAAAGGAGTACACAATGCAAGTAGAAGTATAATACTGCAATAAATGGCAGACTCTAAAACGACAAGAACACATTGGGAAGGCACTTCTAGTCATGTAGAACAGAATTCCCTATAAAGGAGGGAGTTCCTTCAGATAATAGGGAGGGTGTGAATTATGTTTGGAAGTGTCTTTGAAGGAGGAGAGCTTTGAGGTCTGTTTTGAAGGCCTGGGAAGAGGTGGTGGTCCGGAGCTGAGGCGGAAGGGAGTTCCAGATTCTCACTGCGTTGTCTGAAAAGGATTTGGCCATCGACCTTTCCTTCTTGAAAGTGGGAGGTTCAAGCAATAGGTTTTCCGCATTACGTGATGGTCTAGAGCCTCCAGAGATTTTCAGTTTATTCGCCAGGTAGTGAGGAGAGGAGGAGTGCAAGGCTTTTTGGGTGATACAGGTAGTCTTGTAGATAGATCTTGCCTCGATGGGAAGCCAACGGAGGGTGGATAAAATGGGTGTGATGTGGTCGCTTCTTTTGGCCCCATATATGAAACGAGCTGCTGAATGGAGAACAGATTTAAGGGAGGACAGGTGGGATTTGGGGAGGCCAGTAAGAAGAGAGTTGCAGTACTCCAGTCTGGAGAGAACCCGCGATTGGACCATGGTTTTAAGGTCATGCTCCGGGAAGATGCGACGAATCCCCCAAAGAAGGAGCAGTTGGTATCGAGCAGACTTTGCTATGGAATTAATGTGAGAGAGTAGATCGAGTTTTGTGTTGAGTATGACACCAAAGGATTTTGCACTGTCGACAATGATGGGTTGATTGTCAAGTAGATTCATCTGATCCATTCATGATTAAACCGGGGGAGGAGAAAGTGAGGAGGAGGAGAAAGTGAGGAGGAGGAATTTAGTTTTAGAGGGATTCAGAATCAGTTGATGAGTTAACATCCAGTTTTGAATGGAGTCGAGAGTAGAGCTTAGAATGGAGAGATCGTGAGTGGAGGCAACTTCGAGGTAGATTTGAGTTTCGTCCGCGTAGAGATGATAGTGAATCCCGGATTTACTTAGGAGATTTCCCAATGGTTCTAAATAGAGATTGAACAGTGTGGGTGCAAGTATAGAGCCTTGAGGAACACCTTGACCTACCGCCAAAGGAGATGAAAGACTATTCGCTATTTTGATCTTTTGGGATCTATCCGAGAGGATGGAAGCAAACCATTTAAGCACAGTGCCCACCAAGCCCGTTCTCTGTTGAAGAGTGTTAAGGAGAGTGTTGTGGTTGACAGTGTCAAAGGCTGCAGAAAGGTCAAGGAGAATAAGAAGACAAGACTCCCCAGAATCTAGTATCCGCAGCGCGTCATCAATCACTTGCTGCAGGGTTGTTTCAGTGCTGCAGTTTTGAATGAAGCCGGACTGGAAATTGTCAAGAAGATCATTGTCCTAGATATGACGAGAGAGTTGTTTCACTACACATCTCACTGTGATTTTCGCAAGAAAAGGTAGGTTAGTGATGGGGCGGAAGTTGTTTAGGTCGTTCGCATCAGCAGTGGGTTTTTTAAGCAGTCGTGAACTGCCCAGTTTTGAAGGAAACAGGAAGGGAGCCTTGACAGAGGGAAAGGTTAAACAAAGTGGTCCAATAGGACAGAGAATGGGTATAGAAGTCAATGGCAACGGCACTAGGGATGGGGTTAGGAGAATGGTTGGAGGTCTTTGTTTCGAGGATGCATTTGAGGAGGGCATCTTCGGAGATGGAGTTAAAGTTCTGCCAAATGGCTAAGGATTTGTGCTCCTCAAGAGGGGTAGGATGACTGACCTGATCCATAAGTGATTTCACTTTTTCGTCAAAGAATATAGCGAATTCCGCTGCTTTCTTTGTAGAATCCTCCACCTTGGAGGATGGGGGAGAGCAGTTTGGATTCTTGATGAGATCAAATAGTTTTTTGGGTCTATTTTTGGCTGAGTCAAGGAGGGTTCTGGAGTGCGTCGCTTTTCCAAGGAAGATGTGCCTGTGGTAGTCGGATCTTGCTGAACGAAGCGTGGCCAAATTATCGGTGGAGGGCGCTTGTCTCCATTGTTTCTCCAGGGATCTTAGGTACTTCCTTTCTTCATAGAGGGATTTGTTGAACCAAGGTGCTGAGGGAGTGGGCCTTTTCTTTTTGTTTTGGAGAGGAGCGACGATATTAATTTCGACTGCAAGGACTGTGAGGGATTGGGAGCTGGGTTCATTAACATCTAGGTTTGGGTCTAGCCTTGGAAGTGATAGCAAAGCTGATTCACAGAAGGTACAGAGGTCAATATTTTTAGTGTCACAGAACCAGGAGGTAGCCCTCTTAGGTTGGCCAAGAGTTATAGAGTGTGATAGGTGAAGAGAGAACGGGTTGAGGAAGTGGTCAGACAAGTCAACATGAATATGGGAAGCGATAATAAGCACGCCTGTTTTTGAAATAACAAGGTCCAAGATTGAGTCCTTATGTGTGTTGTTCTGTGCAGTGTTGGATAAGATCGTTTGGAGAGAGGAAGGTGGCCAGCAAATTCGCAGAAGAGTCTTGAAACGAGCCCCAGTGGAGATTGAAGTCACCCACGAAGATATGATTGTCACTTTGCGAGTATTGGTCGCTAATAAATTCAGTGAGTTCCTCCATAAACGAGGGGCCGCTACAAGGTGGTCGGTAATTGGCATGGAATCTGAGGGCTGAGCGGTGGTGCAATTGAAGTTCAAGGGATAGGCATTCAAAAGTGGGGGAGGAGCTGTTAGGAAAAGCCTTGAGTTGAAGGGAGTTTCTAAAAATGACTGCAACACCTCCCCCAACTTTGTCAATTCTGTCATTTCGAAATATAGAATAGCCTGTGGGTACTAGAAGATCAAACAGAGTGAGTGGTATCGTTGAACCAGGTCTCTGTGAGGAGAAGCATGTCAATATTGTGAAGTATGATGGCGTCAAGTTTGTGTTTTATTGCAGATGTGCAGTTGTGGAGCAGACAGCGCAGCTCTGTCAAGACTGTTTGGGTGACGGGGCACTAGGGCTATGAGGGGTGATAGGGATGTTGTGCTTATACGAGGGTGTTCGGGAGGGTTTAGGTGGATGAGAGGTTCTGACAGAGGAGATGGTCGGAATAGTATAGTGGAGATGAAAGTGGAAGAAGGGTGGCGTTCGAGGGCTTGTGTGAGTTTGCGATGTTTGCAGATGACAGGTTATGCTTTGCTATTATGGGGTGTGGGGGCGAGGTGCATCTCGTGGGAAGGTGAGTGTTTTCCAAAGGAATTGAGGTGTATGGAAAAGTGGAAATCTTGGAGCTTAGAAGTGAAATGGTAGCTTCAAGTTGGGAGATGGAGGTGATGAGAGTCTAGCTTATTTTCCAGATAGAGTAGTGCAGAGCACGGCATGTTGGGTGGCTCGATGAAAACAGGAGGGGGTGCAATTGGCGGTGGAAGGCAGGGGAAAGGGGAAGGCAGGGGACCACATCACTGATCACTACTGATTTTAACCATGGGTAAGAACCTCCAGTTGGAGGCTGTATAACAAACTGACCCAATGATTATACACGCGCGTGTATGAATAGCGGAGAATCAAGATATACCATTACCTCAATCCTTCCAACACGTGCATGGGGGTTTTTTATTTGGGACACACCAATCTACGACCTGCATACCTTGGTTATGCAGGACCAGTGATCCTTCCCCATCTGATTAATAGATACATTAAACATAGAAAGCTGAATGGATTAGATATTCTTCCTCCCTCACATGATTACATTGTCAATGAAATTGGCCAGTTGACGTTGAATCAATTTTTCCAGCATCTTAGCCGGTGATGGAAGTAGTGAGATCAGCGGTAGTTGTTGAGCGCACCCAGATCAACATTGGGCTTCTTCATGAGAGGCAGTAGCATAGCATGCTTCCAAGACTCTGGGAAGATGCCTATGGCAAGTGAGATATTCCATATAGTGGTTTATAGGAAATCCACCTTACCTAGCTGGGTCTATGTTGTCCATAGCAGCAGAGATCGACCTGGCCAAGGCAATCGAGTCAACATTAGGGTCCTTGGTTAATTGTGGTTGGCTTTTCAACAACACTGGGCCTAACAATTCCGGCGTCAGTTTCTTCCAGTTCCTTTTTGGCATATTACCGTTTTTCCACCTAGTTGTGGTATTTCCATAATGCATGAGAAAGGGACCAAGAAATGGCCTGTCCATACCATTTGTTGCGGGTGCTCAACGACAAAGGACGGGATGTTGGAAAAAAAACATCTAAAATGTTGCCAGCACAATGTGTAGGGGATCTTACATGTTGGGTGAGATTTTCCCCTTCAAATGACATCATCAGCTGAGATGCATGGGCACAGTTGGAGTCCAAAATATGCAAATTAAAGTCTCCTAGGACTGAGTAGTCAGCATATTGTAGTGACTTCTGAGCAATGAAGTTACAGAGATCTAAGGTTAAGCTGAGAGAGCAGTTTTGAGGTCGGTAAATCAATAGTCCTGAGAAAGAGGATGCGAGTCCTATCTTTATGCAGAAATTCGGACCTTCAATCGTGCCCATATTTTGTAGCTCTGTACGGGAGATCTCCCAGGAGTCCCTCATGATGATGGTTACCCCCCATCTTCTTTTATCTCCTGTTCTGTTTGCACAGCATGCTTTAAAGTCTGGTAGCATAGCCAGAGCCGGTCTAGATTCCTATTTTAACCAGGTTTGGGTCAGGAAAATAATATCACAACCATAATTGGATAAGGATATCCATATGTCGTCTGCATGTTTGAACAGTCCCCTGCCGTTAATAAGGCAGGCTCTTATTCTGCCTCCTGGATTCTGTAATACCGAGTTAAATGGGGTTGCCCTTTTGTTTCCTTGCAGTCTCTCTGTGTTCCCTATGACAAAGTAAAACATTTTCCAGAATGGTGGGAATATAGCACTAACCAGATCAATATCATGGTCAGCTGGGTAAGCAGTCTTCCTTAGACTCAGAAGGGAGACTCGTGTCCAGGAGATGTTTTTATCATTATTATAAGGGGCAGCATGGCTGGCGCTGGCTGCGGTCCGGACGCGAGCAGACGGGCTTGCCTTTGGGGCACCCACTGCGCATCTATGCACATATGTAACTTAAGTAGTGAGCTCTAACCGGAAATTAGGCAAGCCTAGGGGCAGGAGCTGCATTATTGCAATGTCTAGTCAGTTTTGTATTATTTCTTACAACTTATCGTGCTCCTATTTTCTGCGGACACAGAACTTCCAAGAAGTCATCCCACTGTCCAGGAACAATTTAGGATATATACAACGTGACTTAAGTTACCAGCCAAGTATTTTAAAACCATGTTTTCCCCGAGTATTTTCGTTTGCTCTCCAGATTTACTAATCTCAGTGCAATTGTGTCTGAGTCTTAGAAATTGATCTCTAGTGTGGACTCTTGTGGGTTGTTTGTGTACAGCGACTCCACATCTAGGGTTAATAGCAGTTCTTTGTCTGATTCAAAGGTCATGTCTTTTAATTTGTTTAGTAAGTCCTTCAAATAGGATGGCATCTCAGCTACTTGAGGTTTCAGAAAGAAATCACAGAACTGTGACAATGGTTCCAGGGTTGACCCTATCCCCGAAAAAAATCGGGCATCCAGGGGAAAGGTTCCTGTGCACATTGGGCAAAATATAGAAATAAGGAATTTTAGGTTCTTTCTTAGTAAGAAAAGACACTTCCTTTTCGGTCAATCAGCTGTTGTCATGGGCTCCTATGATCATAAAGGAGATATGAGCTTTATGGAGCTCTTCACTATTATTAAATAAGTGTGGGGATACATATATCTGGCCCTAAGGAATGCCCGAGACCTGTTGGCTCTAGTGGAAGGGCAGAAACAAGTTGGCAAGATAATTCAGCAGCACACAAGGGTCATAGTAACCATATACATCCTCTGAGAATACCTCTTGGTACTTTTTATTCAAGACTAGGATACCACATGAATAAAGGATCCTTTGTGGAATATCCGAAGGCTTTTTTTAATCACTGAACTGGATCCAAGTATTATATCCAGAGAAAATAAGTAATTTTTAAGAACTCCTTCAGGTCAGACCCCTCTGAGGTCGAGTCCACCCAGGTGGTATCACCTCACCAGGGTGGGACGAGGTGGCAAATGAAGCATGTCACATTGCTTGGAATTATCATTTTTCCATAGGGAGAGTAGTAGTAGGTAGGTTGTTTCAAATCAGGGCTTAGTAACAATTGCCTTACGCATGCTAAAAGGGTGTCACGTCAATTGTGTTTGGAGTGTTTACGAGAGGTAGGCTTGAGCCCGAAATTGTCTTTCTCTTTCTTTAGTGCTGTATGATCAGTCTTCTTTTTACATGCTCCTCCTGTCTGATCGCCTCAACCCACTCTCTGACCACTTGTCTGGAGAGTGCTGCAAGAAACGAGAAGTACGTGTATTGGAATACAGATACCTATATGTACGCTTTCCTGTTTCCAGTTTCTATTTTTGTTCAATTCTGGTGGGGGGTTTTCAGGGTTTTCAATACCTTAAAAAACAAACAGAGGTCATCAGTTGTTACGCATTTTTGCACCATTAAAAATAGCTAACAGTATTTTTCCGGTGTTTAAGGAACATTTTGCTTTTATGATTGCTTGCTTTCTGCACTGATAGTGCATGGTATATAGACAGTTTACGCAAAATACATTTCTACAAATCAAACTTATTGTACTACATCATACAATACTTCTTCAGTGAGTCTTTGGACACGCATGCTTGCTCTTTCCTTCCCATTAATACTTTTATCTGTGAAAAGGATCTCTCAACATTGGCACTTGAGAGGTGCAACGCCAAAACAACCAGTAAACAATTTGCTAACTCTGGCCACTGACATACTTATCCGTGCCAATACTGGTGCACCTGAAGATTGTGACATGTTCTGCAAAAATATGCATTGAACTGGGCACATGCGTCCTCAGAGTTATTGTAGCAGTGAAAAATGAAGCAGTACTTTTCAAAGTCTAGAGAAAATTCCTCTTTACGGAAGGGATCATGAGTTTGTGCAGAGTACCACATTGAGGCTTCATTGACTTCAAATGCCATGGTTGGTGAAGAGACATTTCTATGCATCACTGCAATCCATTTCTCATCAATTGTAAAATAAAACTTCCTGAATTGTTTCTCAACATTTTTTTGCTTACCAAGTGGCAAGTATTCTAACATGGAACATGGCGCAGTGCCAAAGTCACTAAAAGTGTTGTCCAGCCAACTCTCGATGAGATGTTTCACTTCCACACCAATTACATTCAACACTTGTTTTCAAAGTCTATTTCTTTGAATATGTCGACTACAGTAGTCATGTTTTTCTGTAAAAATCCAAGAATACAGTAGAGTGTACTTTCTTTCACATCACTTTCAATATGAAACTGAAGTGCCTCACATTCCTTGCCTTTGGCATCATCACAAAACAAAAACTCTGAAAAAGGTCACCACGTGGATAATATAGCATTCACAGATTCTAGGACTCAGAACCACAATCTAATGACACAGTTAACACATAACAAAACAGTGCACCAGAATGGACTACAAAGTAAATAGCATTCTTCATCAACTCTGAAGATTGTTAAGATGCTTTCAGCATGCCATCCATCAAGTGGCAAGGATGTCTTACAGGGAAGCACTTCAGCTCCAGTATCAATGTAAACAGGTCATCACACAACGTTTCCATATATGTAGCTGAATCATTGCAAATACAAATAATATCACTCCAATCTTTGTTGAACTTGGTAAGAACTTTTTGCAGCAGCATTACAAGTGAAAATGGTCCAGGTTTTCCAAAAGTCTGGTGTCATGTTTTCACCACTATCCCAGATGGTTGGTGACAGCACTTTTTACACATATACCCGTCACTACACCTTGCATTGAATATTTAACTCCTTTGCCGATTCGGTCAGCCAACGGCCATCGCAAGCACTACCTCCATAGTGCTGCGCACGTCCGCTGGCCGACGCGGCCCCGCTTGCTTAATAGAGCGTTCCACACCGGTGAGGAACGTTCGAAGCAGCAAACGGGTTAAAGTCTGGGGTGTTTGGCAATTCACCTACTATTAATGCTGACTCGCTAGAAAAGGGAGCTGATTTATCAAAGGATTTCACCCATTCTCGGTCTGCGGGTAAATGGGATAGTACATATTGGGAAAGATTTGCATGAAACTAGCCATTTTACATATCAGTGAAAGAATGAAACGTAGCCAAAATATCAAATATGATTTTGATGTTTCCTAATTCTCTACAGTTTGTAAAATAATTAAAGAAGTCCTAAAACATGCTTTTAAACCCTACATCTTTATAGGAAAGACTACAAAACTTAAAAAAGTTAAATTGTATTGGCCCCTCCAAGGCTGAAGAAACCGCGGCAGCCAGACTCCAGCGCACTATGTCTCCGAAGTCTGAGACCACCACGCTGCCTCCAACGCAGGCTCTCCTGTGCAGCTGAAACAATCGGCACATCGAGGGTCACGGCTGAAGAAATCGCAGCAGCACCTGTCTGCCGCCGCACCGACTTACAGCGCGGCTGGATTTCCACACATCGCACCTGTGCGCTAAGAGTTTCTAATGCCTCATCCACAGAACAGTCTTGAATTTAGACGCATTGCTTCCACTTACAGTCCTGATTCAACAACACTTCTCCAGAATGCAGCAGAACTGATGCATCGCCTCCCCAAGGACTCGGGAACCAATGCATGGCTGTGTTTTCCGACGCTCCCCACCTCTGCAGGGGTTTACCTTGTGGACTTTGGACACATCTGAAAGTACCTTGTGTAAAATCACAACATCCATAGTTTTCTAGGGCCAGAATTGCTACAACCTTTTAAAAGTGATATTTTGAGTTGTGTAAGTTGGAGTTGTGTTGTTTTGGTCTGGTTTGGTTTAAATAAAGATACTTTATTTTTCTGAACTGTACTGGCATCCGTTTGTAGTGTTTTCATTGTGTTTAATGTACAAATACTTTAATAATTGCCTTTAGGATTGGCCTGGCTTCTCATGCCAAGCTACCAAGAGGGCTATCTTGGGTGTGTAATCCCCTCATCTGGACTAGAAGGAAGGGTCCCTACTGGGACATGGTGCATACCACTGCTGACTATAGAAACTCATTTTTAACACCGTCTAACAAAATGGTTCAAGAGAGCAAGCGTATCTTGCTGTTTTAATCCATTTGTATGTGGAAAAGGCGTATAGCCTACTAAGACTGGCCAAATTGCCCCTTCATTACTGAGAGCGCTCTGTCATACATTTGAGGTTTATGTGGAAGGGCTCCTTGGAACCAATTGTGATGTTCTTGGTAAGTTAATGGCATTTCTAAATACTCATAAGGTCTATATGCTGCTGGAACATCTGCTTCATCACATGTGAAATGTTTGCAAGTATGCATCATGCCGGGGCGCTAGGTGGCGCACGACCAATATGGCCGCACGCCAGCGAGGCTATGGACACTCGGCAGCATGATATTACATTTATCCTGCTCTAAACTTCACCAACGTTGCAGAAACAGGGCTGCTGCATCACCCTCTTGTGCTTTGATCACTCCGGTGGGACGATCGCCACTCTGAAACATCTTTTGGCATTCCTGTGAGCGGTTCTACTTGGCAGAGAGGTGTGGTGGCTGCCCTGCCTAAAGAGCTGCGTGGACACCTCTGCTACGCAAGTCCGGGGTCCCCACGTGGTTGCGGGCCTGACCGTGGCCATCTAATCACCGTTTTCCTGCAGCTCCTGCCCGCCTCCTGCGGACTTTAAGACGGACTGCCCCCTTGCCAACATCTGTGGCGCGGTCAGTGAACTGTGGGCAGTGTGACGGGCTGCCTTCCTTCTTCATCTGAAGTGCTGCCTGCGATCTGCGGATTCAGTGAAGAGCTGCCCCACGGTCATTGTCTGAAGTGCCTGTGCTGACTTTCGGTGGGCCACGTTGGAGGTGGTGTGCACAGCGGCTGACAGAGTTCCTGTTCCTCTGGATACCCCCGGGTGTCAGGTGGACTATATCCGAGTGGGCTGGTCAGTCGGGGGTGCGCTGCCTTAATCCTGCGCGGCTGCGGCAGTGGCAGATGACTTTCTGCCCATAGCTGGCCATCGACGGAGTGGCAGCCATTACCCCAGTGCTGCTGGCTGCATTTTGACGGGTATCGCTGACTTGTGCTCTGGGAGTTGACTGGACACCTGTGAGGCCTATTCATCTTGCTGGCCTGTGCTTCCTGTTTTACAGCTCTCAACGCTCCTATGTACGGTGCTGGCTTTGGGTTGCGAGCCTGAGGAGCAGTCGGGTCTTCTGATCACTGCGGCTGGGAGATTGGACTTCTTTTCCGACTTGGGACTTGTTTTCCTTGAGGCCTTATTGCTTTCCTCATTGGGTGCCATCCAGTGGTGCAGTGCTTGCAGAGCTTTGCCCTCCACCCTATTGTGTTGTGGACTCGTTCCTGCTTGTGTAGTTTCATTCTTCTGGAGGGGTTGCTTCATTGTGCCACCCTGCTGGATGTACTCTGACTCCACGCATACACAGTTCAAGGTCAACATCTGCAAAGCAGGCAGGTCCCCCACCGCTCTCCATGCTGTTACATCTGGGCCTTGGACAGGTCCTTCCACAACAGGCCACAACCCATTTTCTTCAGGGCTGCTCTTCTCCGCTCTTTTGCAGGCTCCTGCGGCTGGCACGACTACACTTTACGTCTTTCATCTACTCCATCATCCCCCTGCGTGGCCGGTGGTGCTAACCTGCGCCAATCGGGAGGGCAGTGTCTTCACCATCATGGGTAAACCGGACGGCCGCGAGCCCAGGTTGGTTTTGGAAGGTGGCCACGCGCTCCCAATTAAGAGGACACGGCCCCATCCAGCGGCGAGCAGGTACTGATGCAGTCTCCGGAGCCTGAGGTGGAGGTCGAAACATTTCTCCTCGCTATGCAGCACATCCTCACTGATCTTTCCGGAAAGATGGATACTAGGACTAGCCCACTGGACTTCTGAATACAGAAGGTTGACAAACATGATGAGCAGATCAAAGAAGTGAAACGGCGTATCTCAGATACTGAGGACACCACCTCACAATTACAGCTTCAAGTGTTGCAAATGGATAGACTGCTCAAGGTTATTGCAGCAAAGAATGAGGATTTGGAGGCTCACAGTCACCGTAATAACATCTGGATTATGAGCATTGCGGAAAGCAACAATACGGGCCGCATGGAGGACTTCGTGGAGCGCCTTCTGCATGGAGCGTGTGGTGATGGGGCCTTCTCATCGCAGCTTGTTGTAGAACGGGCACACCGTTCCCTGTGCCCGCGTCCCCTCAACGGCTGGGGAAGCCGTCCCATTGTGGCTCGCCTCCTTAACTAAAGGGGTCATGATGCTGCGCTTCGACTGGCACGATAGCAGAAACCGCTGCGACATGCGTTTGGAGTTTACAATCTTTCCAGACTTCACGGTAACTGTGCAGGAAGCGAGGCATAAATTCCTGGCTGTCAAGCAAAAACTTAGAAAGGCGCAGGTGGAGTATGCCCTTCTATACCCGGTGCGCCTACGGATATCCCACCAGGGCAAACACACCATTTGCTCCAATCTACAGCAGGCGGAGGACTTCCTTAAATCCATCAACCAAAGATCGCAAAGACACACCCCTGACTCCTGTGAATCTGGAGCTGTATCTCCTGCTGAGGACTGATCCAGAGGAGGTCACCGTTTCCGGTTGTATCTCTTCTGCACTTCACGCCCTTTGCCAGGACTGTTATCATCAGGCATTCGGACGCTGAGGCGATATTGGGTCTGGTTTTTGTGACTTTGCTTATTTCAATCGTCTCCAAAGTTCCTGACTGGCATTAGCGCAGAATGTGCAGGTAAGTGCAACCTTCATTGTGTGCTCTCCACATGTTGGGTAAATGGCTGTCGTATGTTTAGAGTGTTAATTCTGAATACCTGCTGAGTACCCTCCTGTTCTCTCTTATTACATCCCTACTCCTGTGGTTAGGTGCCTTGCAGCTTGTGAGAGACCGGAGGATTCTGTGACCTACTAGTGCACCCCCTGTATTGGAGATCCCCCCTAATATACTGGAATTTTACACTTTTTGGACTGGTTTGTACTGGACTTTAATGTTGCACGTGCCTGTGCAGTGGGGTGGGGGATATCTTACCGGCACGATTGGGGTGCTGTTGTGGGTGGGGGAGTGATGGGTATTGTTGTGGCTGTTTTTTTTTCTGTTACATATGATTCATCAGATCTTTCTGCCAGAATACATTGATTTAGACACATGTAGCGCACACCATCATGCTGCTCCAAGCGATCACTTTCCTCTCCCAGAATGATAACCGAGTCTCCTGACCAGCTTCGCTTAAACTTGCTCACCTGGAATGTCAGAGGACTTTGTAACCCCCGTAAATGCCAGCAAATTCTTGCATACCTTGACAGGTATCAGATCCATATCGCTATGCTTCAAGAGACGCATGTCGACCCGCGCCGCCCTCCCCGTTTCAGTAGCCGATGGGCTGTAGGGGAGGGTATTCTCATCCTATTCTACTTATTCTCGCGGTACTATAATTTTAGTCAAAAAGAACACACCCTTTATTCTGGGCAGCACCTTCAGCGACCCTTCTGGTAGTTGCTGCATGCTCTTGGGCACACTGGGCACGCAGTCAGATACGCTTGTCTGTAGTTATGGGCATAATATTGATGACCCAGACTACTTTACTACTCTTTGGGGGCACATTCTTTTTTTTTTTTTTTAATTTTTGAAGACCTTTATTGTGCATGTTACATTAGTACAAATACGGGCCTACAACCATCCGGCCGGCCACAAAGCTTATGAGCACAGATGTCAACATTACGAACTTCCGGCGGCAACAAACATTACTACAGCAATTGGCCACAGTTACACTGGAAAGGACATGCCGCCAGGGAGAAGGATCAATAAGGTCAAATTTTAAAGTTTTTTATGAAAGAAAAATCAATGAAGGATAGGCATAAAGGAGATCCGAGTCCGTACATTGAGTCCACATGAATAGGCAGCAATAGAATTTTATCAATTACGTTAAGCTCTTCGTCAAAGCGGCTAAGCAATAAAGGAACAAAACGGTCAACAGGAGCCACACTCGTGCCACTTCCAGTGCCACCCACTCCCAACCATACCCTATCACAGACCCAGAAAGGAAGACAGCATGAGAAAGCGCAGTAAGGTAAAAGAAAAGGCCCATAGAACCAAAAACAGAAATTAAATCTACCCCCCCACCCTGCACCAACGCGGAGGCTACGGCCTACCCCCCCCGACAATGTGCCTGTCGCCCCATAAAGAACCCGAAATGTAGGTCAAGCAAAGGAAAAAGAAAAGAAAAAGGAGGAAAGGTAATAAAGACGTCACCGCAGAGTTTAGAGAGTGAGAAAAGGCCATCCTAATCTACAACCCCCAAAAACTACAAGTGAAACGGGAGGAGGAGCCAATCAGAGCGTTTCCGGTACCCCAGTCAGAAACACAATCCCCACACAATTTTCGGCTGTTAAGAACCAGTGATTAGTGCAAAAGCAGTTCGGGAAAAACATTGCAATACGTGCGATTTTAGACAAGAGTGCACTACTTCCAACCCCGGTCCCACCAGCCCAGCAACCGACAGTACATGGATAACCTAGCCCCGACCCAACAACAGACAGACCCAAATTACAAAGCGCATGAAGAATGCCCGCCCCCACCAAGACAAAGAACCAGCATGGCCGCACTTCGACCTAGCCCTGGCCCGAACGTGGATACACCCCCAGACTCGCCACCCAAGAGAGGCCCGCCCACCACATGACCAAGGAGTAAAATGGCAGGAGGGAGGAGGTCAGCAACGAGAAGGCACAAAATGGCCGCGAAGAGTCATCAGGGAGTTTTACGAGTTTAACAAAATGTACCATAGTCCCACCAAGGGCACACGTTGTTACAAGCAGGATAGTAAGGAGGCTCAGCGCAGGAGGAATGGGCAGCTGCAACATCTTAGTCAGTCCTCGAGGCACACACGACAGGGAATCCAGCCACAATGTTGCGCACTGCATTGGGAGGGGAAACAAAGTGTCCCGTGTAGAATCTTCAAGCCGAGGGTCTTGAGCAACAGCGGAGCACACAGCGAGCTCAGCTAAACAACAGTCCAGGGAGAGCGCAGACTCCCAACACGGTGCAGGCGGCGACAGGCGGCAACTTTGAGATCCCGGTTCAGCAGCGCACCGTCCCGACACAGACGCCATTTGGTCCAGCCTGTCCCCCAATTCCAGGCAGCCGCGGCGGATTTCCGAGCGGAGATCGTGCAAGGCCGAGAGAACGGTTCTAAGCGAGGGTTCAGACTGTTGTCCCCGGGAACTAGTTCCCCGGGGGATCCCTCGAGTCTCAGGCACTCCCGCCGTCGGGGCGGCACCGGTCGCTGGCGTGGATGGGCATACTTCACCGCAAAACCTGGCGGCGCACTCCGCCATCATGTACATATGGAACCAACAGTCGCCGGGAAAAGGAGAGCACTGGCGCCCCCCCTTTTAAGCTGCTATCCGAGAGCCGTGCACCCTGCCTAAAGGTTATTCCGCTCGATGTAGGCGACCCCCAGCGTTCTCAGGTGGCGAGGCACGGGGTCCGCAGGCAATGCGTGACCCAAGATGGCCGGGCAGTCTCCTCCCGTACCTGCCGTCTCCAACAAGGGCTCTGCCGAGACGGGGCACAACAGCTCCGCAGTCCCAGTCCTCTCGCCGTCTGTCCCACTCCGCCCCAGGCGACTGAGCTCGAAAAGCGCCACTCAGGAGTCACACCGGTTCCGCCACAGCCAGCGCCGGCGGAGCGCTCCGGCCGGCAACAGGTCCCCGGGGCACGGCAGGAGGAGTCCTCGTCCGTGGGGTCCAGGGTCAGGAGGCGAATATCTTCGGCTGCCGGGCGATTCACGGGTCCGGGAAAGCACCGCCAAGGTTAGTGCCGTTTCGCACACTGTCCACCGTCAAGTGTGCCAGGATTCGAGATCAGGATTGCAGATCGGCAGAAAAAGACTCGCGGAGCAGGGAGCCTACAGGTCCGCTCCGATCGCCATCTTGGCTCCTCCTCCCTGGGGGCACATTCTTAAAGTGGGCTCCTCGCATGTCATTTGGGGGGGGTGGGGAGAGGGGGAGAAGCTTCAACACCATTCTATGTCCTGCTGCTGACCGGTCCAATCCTCTCCCTAATCACTACACAAAAACTCATGAAACATTAGCACGCTTGCTTTCTGATCACGGGCTGATAGATGCCTGGCGCAACGGGCACCCGGATGCGAGAGAAGGCACAGATTACACTACAGCACATGCCTCCTGGTCGCACCTCGATTATTGGTTAGTATCCCGAAGGGTGGCTCCTTGGATTCACTCAGTTGATCACATGGCCAGAACTCACTCAGATCATGCGCTGGTGTGCATGACGATTGTGCCCCCCAGCCAGATAACATCCCTTCGAATCTGGCGTGTAGTGCCAGAGGCGCTATTGGAAGCTGCCTTTAAGGTGGAGCTTGGGGAAGAGATATCAGATTTCTTCATTTGGAATAAAGACTCCATCACTCATATGAACACCCTTTGGGAGGCTTTCAAAGTAACAGTGAGTGGGTTTTGCATTGCAAAAAGCTTTGGAGTTCCCAAGGATATTCGTCACAGATTGCGTTGCCTCAAAAGGGAAATAAAACTACTGGAAGCAGATCTCTGGCTGGATTCCTCAGGGGCTCAGAAAACCGCACTTCGAGACAAAATCACAGACTATACTGATACAGCGGAGCGTGAGGTCCGCTTTTATGGTAAATACTTCACAGCACACCAGTATGGAAAGGGGGAATGGCCCAGTAGGGCGCGTGCAATGGAGATCCGTCCACCCCGCTTTTCCAACTATATTCTTGATGTGGTAGATGCCTCTGAGACGTGTCACAGACAGTCTTGCAATATTACATACCTTCATTAAATTTTACACTAATCTTCACAGCTCCTGAAGAACCGCGCCCCCGGCTTTGCCTTGTTTCTAGTGTATATTACCTTAGGGTGGCTAGGTGACAATCAAAGGAAATTTTTGGCGGCTCCCTTTGAAGACGGCGAGTTTAGAGAAGCCATCATGCAAATCAAATCAGGTAGAGCCTCGGGCTCCGACAGCCTCCCTATCGATTTCTATAAGGCTTATCTCGAACAATTAATCCCGGTGTTGCGGGAGGTGTATATGGGGGCTCAGATTCTCCCTGGTTCAATGCGTGAGACACTTATTGTTTCCCTACTCAAACCTAGAAAACCAGCAGATCGCTGGGACTCCTACAGGCCACTCTCCCTCATCATTACAGATGGGAAAATGTTTTGCAAAACTGCTAGCCAATGATGGAGAAGCTGGTACTGCATGACCAGGCAGGCTTCATTCCAGGTAGAATGACCTCCCATAACCTCCGTACTCTTTTCTCCATCCTGCAGACTGTGGGCCCCAAGTTGGCATTAGTGGCTGTTATTCTGGATGCCACGAAGGCCTTTGATTCGGTGGAGTGGGACTACCTTTTTACTGTTCTTCAAAGCATGGGGCTCCCTATGAGTTTATTAGCATGGGTTTGTCTGCTTTATTCCTCTCCCACTGCAAACGTTTTAATTAATGGGCATGCTTCTCACTCCTTTCGCCTCACTCGTAGAACTCGGCAGGGTTGTCCCGTCTCCACTCTTGTTTGCCCTTGCTATGGAGCCACTGGCAACAAGAATTAGGCAACACCATCAGGAAAAAGCCCTGCGGTGTTTTCTCCGCCCTATCCTTATTTCACTTTATGCTGATGATGTCACCCTGTATATCAAAAATCCCCAGCAGAATCTCAACTGACCCTCCGGGAATTTTTTTGGTTTGGAGGCCTCTCTGGTATCCATATCTATTGGGCTAAATCACAAAATGTCCCGCTCAAAGCAGCTGCGGTACAATTTCCTACAGATTTCCCCATAGAATGGTGTGACACGGAGGTGAATTAATTGGGCATACATGTCACCACAAATCGAGAGGAGTTGATAAGGCTCAATTATGGGCACGCGTTGGATCATATCACTAGCAGTATTACAAAGTGGAATGCCCTTCCCCTTACTATGGCGGGGTGGATCTCGCTAATTAAAATGGTTATTCTCCCCAAACTCTCATACCTATTTTTAAATATACCTTATGACCCGGGCAGACCGTTCTTTTTTCAGCTCTGCTCTGAGCTCATATAATTAGATTGGGGGCAAGCAACCGCGCTTGCAGTGGGACACACTTACAAGGCCCTATTCTCAGGGGGGGGTTGAGATGCCTAACTTAGAACTCCATTATATTTGTGCACAGGCACATCATGTCCATTACTGATTCCATCCTCATGATGCCACTGAGCACTGGCTGTCTGATCCTATTCCACTCAATGGAGCCATAATGACTGTAGTCCAACCGCAAAAACCATCTCCAACATCTGTTGACTGCACAGTCCTGGCGTGGAATCTTATTGCTCGTCACTTGCAAATTCCCATCTTATATTCGCCGCTACTCTCGCTTACGTACCACTTCAAGATGCCTATACTGCAGGAAGGGGTCTTCCTTAAAGCCAAAGCTAAACATAATATTACATGTTGGGGGTACCTTTATCTCACCTCGCAACAGTTATTTAAAGGCACACCACCATCTCCCATGGATCTCTTTCTTTATATTCGCCTGAGACAGGGTGTCAAGGTGAATACCCCTTCCTATCCTCAAGAGCTCCCTTGCAACATGTGCTTCGTACTGACAGCTCCTCCCATCTGGTGTCCACACTATCATAGCTTGTATACAGGGGTAACGTACACACCATGCGCATCCCGGGATAAGTGGGCTGCTGAACTTGGCCATGAAGTCACGGACAACCAATGGCTGTACTGCTGTAGGCAAACTGAACAGGAGCCTTCCAGCAGTAGACTACGTATTACACACTACAAATTCTTACACCGCATGTATTATACTCCCCTTAAAATACATAAATACAAACTGCGCGAGAAGGATCGACGCGACAGATGCAAGTTGGAGGTTGCTGGTTTTTTTTTTGCATCACGCGTGGAGCTGTACCGCAGTGGTCACTTACTGGCAATGGGTTCTTACAGCGCTGGAACTAATGACCTCACAGACACTCCCCACTCCCCACTTACCCTGTTCTTGCAATCTGGAGTAGATACCAGTGGCAAACCGCAAGTTTATCTCCTTTACTCTTCTTCTTGCCCGGAGACGGGTTGCTTGCCGTTGGGGTCGCGGTCACGCACCCAAGTTTAAGGAGTGGATTAATGACCTACTATTTTGGCAGGACTAGACCAGCACCTAACCGAGCTGCTCCCACTCTCGTCTAGACCTCAAGACATTTGGGAACTACTTAAAAGATATCTCCTGGAGCACCCAGTGGAGACCGGAAACACACACTAATTTTCTCCTTACCATGTTCCCTTTTGTTTGGCCCCCCTGATCGTAGATGATCATTGAGAAAACACCCCTCCAGTGGGTCATGCTGATGTTTGGTTTGATGTTTTTTGGGCCGTTGCATTTAATGTTGGGGAGTTATGTCTATATTTTGTGCTGATTTCATGTTCCAGGTGTAGTAAGGCGGCCCAAGTGTGATTGCTATGGATATGTACATCCACAAATTATCAATATTGTGCTGGTGTCTTTTTATCATGCTTGATTCGCTGACTTTTGCATTCATGTATTCTCTCATGTATTTAATGTTTTTGAGATAATCAATCAACAAAGTAAAAAAAAAAAAAGTATTTCGACTATGTGTGCCTCAACCACAAAGGCAACATCTTCACCGCCATTGACAAGCCCATATCCAGCAATTAATCTTAATAACCACAGCCTGTCCTATCATATTAATGGATAGTTCAAAAAAGAGCAAAGATTATAGGGGACTATCCTTTTAAAAGATCGAGTGGTAGAAATAAATAGGTGCTTCCTATAACACTGTGGAGGCGAAAACCGTGTAAAGGCAATAAAGGAGCTTTGGGTACACTACAGAAACTACTCAAGAGACCCATTAAATAGGTACCAAACCTTGAATGTTGGTGGGGCCATGTTATACAGTTCCAACAAATTTAGTGGGACTGTTTAATATGTTAACAAAACTTCACAATATAGAGATTAAGTCATCAGTAAATGTATGTTCAGCTAGCTCACAGTACCACATCTAAACTCCTAAATCTCCAGAGTTGTAGAGGCTAGTTGGTAACCTAACATGACGAATTTGTGGAAACAGATCCAACCCTCTTCTTTGTAATACTTTAAGCATGAAAAAGTGACAAAGAAAAGAGGCATTAATACATTTTCAAATGTTTATTGGAAAGGTCTAATCCTTGTAAATAAAATGTGAACTTGCAATTATTAGGCTGATGTAAAACATCATTGTTCTAAGCATTATAATGGTGAGAAACACAAACCATTTGAGCATGTTAATTGTTTCAAATGTTAATCCTATTATTCAATAATACTCTGACAGAAGGATACTTCCATTATGCTCTTATTAGACACAGTAGGAATGATCTAACCCCTTACCTTGGAGTAAAGTCTCAGGAAGCTGGACTCAGTGCATTAACAAATACACACCGTCTGATTGTGCAAGCCTGCTTGCACAGCTATCTTTCTTCTTAAGAGGAAGGTCAGGGCTGAATCTCATTCACAGTTCTGCAGCATTCATGATAACTCCGGTGTAGAGTGCCTCTCACAGAATTTAACACTGGCAGTGCTAAAACACTGTCCTGATCACATTCTTCTAGAGACGCAGAATAACATTACTTCGTCTGGGGGGGAAAGAGTAGTCTTTTATGAGCACAAAGTCAAGCAAGGACATTGTATTCTGATGTGTGTTCCTGGAACGAACAGTATAGACAAATGGAACAACAATGTTTTACTAAATAAATATACATGCGTACAGGGCATTTTGTCGTATTAGTGAAAACCCTGTGCAAACTACCATTTAAATGAGATGCTAAGTTAACAAGCATTGAAAATGCAAAAGGTCTCGCCCTCGTTTAAGTTAAAGGAATCCTGGTTGTAAATAAGTGGCTTTTTAGCTTTGCTTTTATTCGTGTTTTTCAAACTTTCATGTACACAACATGCATATGTATGCGTATATGTATGCATGCATTTATATTTGTATTCATATAGATATGCAGATGTATATATAGATGTATGTATATATACACATACATATATATAAATGCATATGCATATATATATATATATTAAACAACGCTGAAATCCCCCAATCCTCAGGTTTTTCCAAATGAGAGCACTCCAAGCCAATATAGCGTAGGTTCGCCAGGTCTTTAATTCACAAAACCTTTTCAGCAAAATCAGTCTACAAACGCGTTTCGGCGTTGCCGCCTTCGTCAGTGTAAACTGACATTAGTTTTGACCATTATTTTTAAACAAAACCGTGATTGACATAGGTCACGTGTTTTCAACAGAAATAAACATCAACATAAAGAAAGGCGCATGTAGTAATTATTTCATCACTTTCACGGCGGCCATCTTATAACGGCTAATGTACTAATTGTAATTAATCAATTCAAAATGCAATAGGAGCACTCATGTATATCAGAATGTTGGTTTAGTTTAAATCTCAACATAATCACATCTGAAATTACGTTTTCATCAATTCGCAGCATCCTATGCTTTTTATTTGTATTTTAATGGCACCTGTGCCGCGGGTACCTTTCAAACGTGGTGTTCACTGCAAATCCTCGATGAACATCACGAAAGGTTCACAGTACCATGGTCCATTAAGAGACAAACCATAATTATTGTAATGCTGTACAATCTAGCCCTGAATGGGCATAACAATATACTTTTAAACATTCAAACAATTACTGTTTGGAACTGTCACTGTGTTTCACCAATGAACAAAATAGATTCCGTTTTTAAAAAAATATGTATGGTAACGGGACAAACATCTCTGTCTAGAAGAAGGCAGTATAAATGTCTATTTTTCCAGGTTTGCAAGAAAACAGAGTAAGAGACTAGAAGGGATTATTTAGATGTGAGTCCACATCTCTTCCTCATTATTCATCCCTCCCGGGGTCTTGGTCTGTAACTGGATAATAAATCTTGATTCTAGAGTTCTTAGTTTTTTTACCCAGTTGCCCCCTCTTTCTGTTCTGACTAATTGGTCCAAGATGAAGTAAGTCAAGAAATTGCTATTGCTGTCGTGTACCTGCTCGAAATGACCTTTGAGGTGATAGCCCTCATATGTTCTAGGACCCTAAGTTTCGTTTGTTTTACTGTGCTCCCTACATACATATTTCTTCCTACAGGGACATGTCAGACAATAGACCGTATAGTCAGAGTTATAATTTACCAATTTCGTTATTTTACCCTTCTTTTTCCTGCCTGGAATTTGATATTCCTTGACCTTTTGAGAGTTTTTACAGGCCTTGCACTTCATGCAAGGAAAGAAGCCTGAAACAGTTACTTTTCTCTTTCTTTTCTTTTCATAGTGACTGTTCCCTAGGTGATCTTTAAAAGAACTCCCCTTTCTATAAGTGATTAGAGGATAATCAGATATTGACTTCCCGATTACAGAATCTGATTTCAAAATCTTCCAGTTTTTCCGCATTATGTTGAAGACTTCTGGAGATTTTTCTGAAAAATCGGTAATTAGTCTGATCTTAGTATCTGGGGACCTGGGGTTATCAGTTAACAGGTCTTTTCTTTCCACTAGATTACTTCTCACTTCTGCTTGATCCAAAATTCCTCTCCCATAGCCTCTCTGTGAGAATCTTCTTTTGGACTGTTCCTTGGCTCTCTCAAACTCCTGTGTGGTTGAGCAGTTGTGTTTCATTCGCAAAAACTCTCCCAAAGGGATGTTATTAATGACACTGCGGGGATGGTAGCTGCGTGAGTGCAATATAGTATTGCCCGCCGTAGGTTTTCTATAGACGGCGGTTTGTATTCTGTCATTTTCCACATAGACCCGGAGGTCCAAGTAGAATACCTCTCTTGCTGACATTGCTCGTGAAACTGAGATTCAAATTATTTTTGTTTAATTCAGAGATGTATTTCTCAGCCTCATTCTGTGGTCCCCGCCACACCAAGAACAAGTCGTCGATGTAGCGGGTCCACAGGACAATGTTTTCCATCCACCTGTCATTTTCCCCCGCCCAGGCCACGTGCTTCTCCCACCAGCCCACGAATAGGTTGGCGTAGCTGGGGGCGAAGCACGTGCCCATCGCGGTCCCCTGCAGTTGTAAATACAGTTTGCCTGCAAACAAAAAGATGTTGTTTCTTAAACAGAAGTCTGTGAGCTCCAACAACATAACGTTGTGGCTTCGGTACTTAATGGGTCTGTATTCTAGGAAGCTTTTCATTGCCATGAGACCGTCTTCGTGTCTAATAGACGTATATAGGCTGGCAATATCCAAAGTTATTAGGATCATGTCCTCCTCCCATTTCACATCCTGTATAATTCTCAAAAAGTCCTTCGTATCCTTAAGATACGAACTGAGATCTTTCACGAATGGGGCAATGAAGCTGTCGATATAGCTCGAAGTTTTCTCCAATAAACTGTCTTTAGCAGACACGATTGGTCTACCAGGAGGCCATATTTTGCTCTTATGCACCTTTGGTAGGTGATAGAACGTTGCAATTTGAGGGAAATCGCACTTCAGGTTCTTCCAATCTTTAAGGTCCAATATTCCTTTGTCCTTCCATTTCTCAATCAAATCATTGAAGGCTTTGATACTTTCCGTGTATTTTGTCCTCTTTATCTCCATATAGTGTTCTCTATTATTCAATTGGGAAAGGGCCTCATCCTCATATTGACTGCGTTTCAAAATGACAATATTTCCCCCTTTGTCACTGGGTTTTATAATGATATTTTCATCTTCTTTGAGATTTTGGATAACAGCCCATTCCTCTTTACTCAGATTTCTCCTGTTGTGGTTGAAACTTTCCGTCTGTAGATATTTCAATTCTTCAATGACTATTTCCTGAAAGGTGTCGATTCCATCATGCGGTGTCCTCGGATTGGTTTTGGATTTAATGGTCATTCCACTTTTACAACCCTGCTGTATGATTCCACAGTCCTCCAAAGTCTGTGTGGGTTGAATATCCCAATCTTGCGAGTGGCTCGTTCCAATCATAGTCTGTGCCACCGCAATAGCTTGTAAGTCTTTGCTCGTTATCATTGCTAATGGGTCAGTCTCTTCAATTCTGGTTCCATCATCTACTTTGAGGTTGAGAGTGTGTATCTTCTGCAGTTTTAGTTTTCTAATAAATCTAAATAGATCTATCCGTGTCTGCGTGTAATCAAATGCCGGAGTCGGGCAAAAGGTTAGTCCAAGTTTTAACAGTTCTTCTTCCTTTGAGGTTAGTTCTCCATCCGATAGATTTATTATTGTATTCTCTTTCGGATTCATCACATTCATTTCCAGTTCTTCCCTTGGGTGCTCCTTGTCACTACTGGGGTGGATCTTCCTTGGGCGCCCCCGCCTGCCCCTCCTCGTTTTCCGTTTGGTGTTTTTGGTGGGTGTGTGGTTGCTGCGGGTCGCTGTCTGAGTCCTCTGATTACCTCGTATTCCTCGAAAAAAGGATCGGACTCTGGAGTGGCTGCTCTTGCTGCTAGGTGGTCGTCACCACCTTCTGCACCTCTAGATTCTCCTGTATTCCTCGCCTTGACCGACTCGTCCTCAGAAATTTCAGACTCCTCAGTGCTGGCAGGAGTTCTATTTTTTAATTTCTCTTGTTGTAGTGTTTTCCTTGGGGCGTCGTACTTTCGTGCAAATGTCAATATTTTCCCATTTGCATAATCTTTTTCATCACGGATGAACTTGGATTGTTTCCTCAATTTGATTGTATTTTCATAATCAATCAACCTTTTTTTCATCTGATCTCGTAACTCCTCGCACTTCTTTGTGTCTTTATCGCCGCTAATCTTATCTTCAATGTCCTTGATTTCCTCCTGTAATTTAGTCCTATCATTCCATGCATACTTTACCAGCAGTTTTAGCATCCCTTGCATGACATCATTCATGAATTCTGACCACTCTCTTAATAGGTCGTTGTTGGGTTTCTCATATAAAGGGACTAATAGAATTCTTAATCCCCTTGGGACTCGCCCAACTTCCAAATATTTTTGTAGACTGGTGGCCTCCCACCACTTGCGAATTTCTCGCTCGTATGTTTTTTCAAGTGTGGAAAATAGCTTCGTGAGCGTGTCGGGTGCAGCCGCTGGCTGCGATGGAATGTCTTTTTTTCGTGCCCCCGTTTGGGGTATGAACAGAGAGTTTGCCGCTTGCTCCCTTTCACTATCTGTGAACATTTCCTGTGCTGGAAGGTTAAATTGTTCTGTGTGCGGCTTTGCCTTTCGCTCAGGCTGTGCGTGGTCTGCCCGATTATTTTAAAGCAATATCAGCGCCGTCCACTCACCCGTTCCAGATTCTTCCAATCGCCGAGTTTCCTCACGATCGGTCGTCCTTCTCCGGGTTGTGTCACGAAATGCCGCTTATTTTTCAAAGTTGTGCTACTCGCACGCTTCTCCGGCGGGGCCAGTCGGTAATCCAATTTTATGGCACGCAGGTTCCACCAACCGCCGCTCCACTCGTCCACGGGTGCCTCTCTCGCACGGTGGTATGCGTTACGTATTAAACAACGCCGAAATCCCCCAATCCTCAGGTTTTTCCAAATGAGAGCACTCCACTCCAAGCCAATATAGCGTAGGTTCGCCAGGTCTTTAATTCACAAAACCTTTTCAGCAAAATCAGTCTACAAACGCGTTTCGGCGTTGCCGCCTTCGTCAGTGTAAACTGACATTAGTTTTGGCCATTATTTTTAAACAAAACCGTGATTGACATAGGTCACGTGTTTTCAACAGAAATAAACATCAACATAAAGAAAGGCACATGTAGTAATTATTTCATCACTTTCACGGCGGCCATCTTATAACGGCTAATGTACTAATTGTAATTAATCAATTCAAAATGCAATAGGAGCACTCATGTATATCAGAATGTTGGTTTAGTTTAAATCTCAACATAATCACATCTGAAATTACGTTTTCATCAATTCGCAGCATCCTATGCTTTATATTTGTATTTTAATGGCACCTGTGCCGCGGGTACCTTTAAAACGTGGTGTTCACTGCAAATCCTCGATGAACATCACGAAAGGTTCACAGTACCATGGTCCATTAAGAGGCAAACCATAATTATTGTAATGCTGTACAATCTAAAAATATATATATATATATATATATATATATATATATATATATACAAATAAACAAACATCTTGCTGACTCTGTTGGTCCGTTCCTCATTCTTGCTGGCGTGGAAGCGGTGTCTGCGAGCGCAGAGCGTGCTGAGGAGGAGCTTTGGTTTCAAATATATATACACATATACATATATATGTGTGCGCGTGTAGAGAGGTAGAGAGAGTAGTAGAGAGAGTAGTAGAGAGAGAGTAGTAGAGAGAGAGTAGTAGGGAGAGAGTAGTAGAGAGTGAGAGAGTGAGTAGTAGAGAGTGAGTAATAGAGTGAGTAGAATAGAGAGTAGAATAGAGAGTAGTAGAAAGTAGAGAGTGAGTGGTAGAGTGAGTAGTAGAGTGTGAGTAGTAGAGAGAGAGTAGTAGAGAGAGAGTAGTAGAGAGTGAGTAGTAGAGTGAGTAGTAGAGAGTGAGTACTAGAGAATGAGTAGTCGAGAGTAGTGTAGAGTAGTAGAGAAATAGAGAGTGAATAGTAGAGTAGTGTAGAGAGTACTAGAGAGAGTAGTAGAAAGTGAGTAGTAGAGAGTGAGGAGTAGAGTAGAGAGGAGTAGAGAGCAGTAGAAAGTAGCAGAGAGTAGTAGAGAAAGAGTAGTAGAGAGTGAATAGTAAAGAGTAGTATAGATTGAGTATTAGAGAGTGAGTAGTAGAGAGTAGTAGAAAACAGTAGAAAGTAGCAGAGAGTAGTAGAGAGTGAATAGTAGAGAGTAGTAGAGAGTGAGTAGTAGAGAGTGAGTATTATTGAGTGGGTAGTAGAGTGGGTAGTAGAGCGTGAGTAGTAGAGAGAGTAGTCTAGCGCAGTCTAGTGGGCACGGCGGGCTTAAAAACTGGCCATCAGCTTCTGGGTGTCGCTGTTCCCGCTACAGCCCAGCCTGGAGTGTGATCACGGGCACCAAGACCGAGTCCTGCCCCCACACTGCCCCAGACACTCGCAGGGTCACCCGTATTGGCGCAGTTTACGTGCATTTATTGGCTAGGCCCCCGTCAGACTCCCCATCAGACTCCTGTATGATAACTGTCTAAATATATCTGCACTATCTTTGGTTTTGAATATATACTTCTGTAAAAATATTTTAATGTAGCTACTTAAACCCCGCTCCAAAATTAGTATACACATTTTAACACAGAGGTAGTCGTTGGGCCTTGTATCAGTTGAGCTCTGTTTTCGCAGTTTCATGGCATAGGAAATAGCAGGCGTTGAGAATTACCTCATAGAACACTATCCAATGCATAGACCTCAAAAGGATTAACAGTCGGTTATCCCGGTGTGAATTGAAGCCCAAGGCCTGAAGGTTGCACAGCTGTCGCAGTCTTAACTCGCAGATTTCCAATACCGCCCTTTATTTAACACACTCAAAAATTATATTCAAGTGATAGTGCTCGGATCCCCTCTGACCGGTCTTTTCGCATGATTTCGAGGCAAGTAAAATACCCACTTTCTTTTAAATTCTCCCACTTCTCGAAATTACCATCCAAGCTTCTTAAACCGAACGTACAACTCATACTATAAACAGTTCTCTGTCACTCTCAGAATGCTTATTGTTAACACTCAAAAGCGTTCCCCTCCCTAAACAACTTTCCGTGATATCTTTATGAATCTAAAATACAACATTTTAAACTGTCAAATGGGTGTGTGCTATGCTGTGTTTCATAGTATGTTTGCCCACAGTCTGTAAACCAAGTATTTTATTAGTCGTATCTGTTTTGACCCCACAAAAAATATATTCAAACAAAAATGATTTAATGAGAGTTTACAAATAATATTGTTTTAGCATGCTACTGCTATAGCTTTGGCCTCAATATCTTCGGGTTACATACGTTACATGAAAAATAATGGCTTTACTGAGTGTAGTGCGGTTAGCACTCTAGTGGACGCACGTAATACGCATCCATGCATCCGCAGGCCAGGCGTGGCCTGCAGGGTTCAATAAAAGGAAGGCGTGCGCTCGGGCACGTCACTTCCGACCAGGACCAAGTGTGTGGCTTACTGGCTGGCGCTGCGCGTTGCCACCCCTGCGCAAGCGACCAGTTACACCTGGCAGGGCCTACATCCTGGCATACAACATTGGCGACGAGCGGAGGGGGCCCAACCCTCGCCCGTACACCCTTGCCTTGAGCGGAGCAGTCTGCTCGCTCCCGCGGTGCACACCGCGTGTGGCCTGGCGCCTTCTCCTGCGCCACGGGGCCGACGTGCTCCTTCCTGCCTGCCCTTCGCCTGCTGGAGGTCGCCGCTCTCCCACCCTCACTGGCCTGGGGAGGAAGCGTGAGGCGGGTGCCTTCGCCTACGGCCGCCGCTTCTTCCAGCCTCTCACGGCGACAAAGTGCTGAACACCACGCATCTCGCGTGGTACGCGAAGACACCGCGCCCAGCGTTTTCTCACGCATCTGGAGTGAGAAAAGGGAAAGAGACTCCAGTAGAAAGCCCTATCATCTGTCCTGCCACACGGCCGCCGCGTGCATCGCATGCTGTGGTCTGCTGAGGCCTGGTGTGGCCTGGTGCTGCTGCTACGAGCGCTGACTGCCTAAGTGGAGGTCCCTGGTGCTGCCCTGATCTGCCTACTCCCACTGACCACGTGGCGCGTGGGTCTGGACGACGGACGGAGAGATTTTCCCGCCAAGGTACGCATTTTGCCGCGTGCCTGCGCAAGGAACCGGGGTGGTTCTGGACTCTGCCCTGCTAGACCTCGTGCGCCGCCGCCATGGGGGATGTGGACGCTGGGGCTCCCGTCATCAACATCCCGTTCCAGCATGCTGCCACTGGGGTGCTGCCGCCGTTCAGTGAGGCGAGTGATCCATCCACTGCCTCGCCCCGATGGAAAATTTGGTTGGAAAGACTCGAGAACTATTTTGTGGTCACAAGGGAGACGGATGACGCGGTAAAAAGATCGCTACTCCTCCACTACGCAGGGGACGAAGTCTTCAGGCTCTTCAAACACCTCCCCAACCCGACGGGGGTGACCACCTACGCTGCTGCTGTTACCGCCCTAAATAACCATTTTGACCCTCAATTAAATGTGGACTTCGAAGTCTTCAAGCTAGGGCAAGCCCGTCAGCGTGATGGTGAATCCATGGACCAGTTCCACACCCGAGTTCGAGAGCTGGCTAGCTCCACGGATGAGGACCAGCCAAGGGCCATACGACGTCAACTGATCCAGGGATGCCGAGACAAGACGTTGAGGGGCCACATCCTGCGGAAGCCGGGAATCTCACTGGAAGACATTCTCATCCTAGCCAGAGCGCATGAACTCTCAGATGCCAGAGCAACGGCCATGGAGCAGGCCTTACACAAAACTCCCGCCAAAACCGAAACTATCAAAGTAGAGCGCGCTGATGCAGTACGACCACGGACACGTGGCCAGGCGAAAAAGGGATACCGAAGAGACCCGCCAAAAGGCCGTTGTGGATACTGCGGACATGAACCTCATGCAGCCAAAGATTGCCCAGCTCAAGGTCAAACCTGCGGAAATTGTGGAATCCCTAATCATTTTGCGTCAGTCTGTCGCAGAAAGAGCCAACCCAGTAATCCTAAGAAACCATGGACACCCACCAAAGCTGTCCGCCAACTATCGCTAACAGATCCACCCCCGGAGAGGGCAGACAAGTTTCTACCGACGACCTATGACGAGTCAGACTCGGAAGACGAGGAGGCGTACGTAATCTCCTTTGCTCGGGAGCTGAAACTGAGACGACGACCACAGCCGACATGTGTAGTGCAAATGGGAAAGAATGAGGTAAAAGCCGTCATCGACACTGGCGCCACTGTCAACGTCATGGGGCTGCAAGAATTTAACAAATTACGCCCTCGTCCTGAGGTCTTACGCTCCAAGACAAGAATCTTCGCCTATGGAGCGGATACTCCTCTTCCTCTGAAAGGGAAAATTGTAATACCCATCCGGGCCGACGAGGCTGAAGTAACTGCAACGATACACATAATCGACCGAGAAGCCGACACGCTGCTAAGCAGCCATACTGATGAGGACCTAAAATTGATTGCTTTTGCTAACCGCATCCGAGCCCATCAGGTAGAGGAGCTGCTGGAGCGCTTCCCTGAACTGTTCAAAGGTCTAGGTTGCATCAAGTGCGACCCAATCAAACTCCATATCGACAAATCCGTCACCCCTACAGCCCTACGTCACCGGCGAATACCATTCCACCTGCGGCCGCTGGTGGAAAAAGAACTTGAAAAACTGGAGAACCTAGGGGTCATTGAAAAAGTAACGGGACCCACCCCCTGGGTTTCCCCTATGGTCATAGTCGAAAAGCCCAAGCAGCCTGGCGAGATCCGCCTATGCATCGACATGCGGCTGCCGAACACCGCGATCAGAAGAGAGAGACACTTAACACCCACAATGGACGATATAATAGCCGACGTGAATGGCTCGAGATGGTTCTCGAAAATCGATCTCAATGCGGGCTACCACCAACTGCCCCTCGCAGAGGAAAGTCGTTTTATTACTACATTCAGTACCCACCTTGGCCGCCGGCGATACAAACGCCTCAACTTTGGAATATCTTCGGCAGCGGAGGTATTCCAGAATACCATCAGAGAGCTGCTGTCAGGATTGCCGGGGGTAATCAATGTAAGCGACGATATCCTAATCCATTCTGCCACCGCATCCGAACACTATAAACATCTGCGGGATGTATTGAAAAGACTGAGCACATACGGAGCAACCCTCCACAGAGACAAATGCCAATTTTTCCAATCTTCAATCGAATTCTTTGGTTATGTTTTCAACCAGGAAGGGGTCCAAATTGATCCAAGAAAATCAAAATCTATCAAGGATGCCCCCGCGCCGAAATCTCCAACGGAGGTGAGGAGCTTCCTCGGAATGGCTACGTACTGTGGCCGGTTCATACCAGGCCTAGCAACCCGCAGTGAACCCCTCCGAGCATTAACGAAAACGGACGCCACATGGACATGGGGCCCGAAGGAAAATGATGCCTTCCAGGGAATAAAGGATGCCCTCCTTGAAAACGCAACACTATCGTACTTTGACCCCGCCAAGCGGACCGAGGTAATTGTGGATGCCAGCCCGGTGGGCCTAGGGGCAGTTCTGACCCAAGAAAATGAACCGGGGAAATGGACGGCCTTGGCCTTTGCCAGCAAGGCATTGACCCCGACCGAAACCAGATATGCACAGGTAGAGCGAGAGGCCCTGGCAATCAAGTGGGCCTGCAGCCATTTTCACCTTTATCTGCAAGGACACTCATTCGTGATGGTAACCGATCATCAACCCTTAGTGCCGCCCCCATCCGCCGCCACGCATCGAGAGGTGGGTGATTCAGCTGCAAACATACGATATGGAAGTGGTATACAGACCGGGAGCCAAAAACCCGGCCTATCGCGCCACCCACTACCTCAAGAGCCAGTAGCTGCTGACGGGGACTGCGAAGAATACGTCCAGTGGGTAGCACTCACGTCCTGCCCCCAATGCATGACCATCGAGGAAATCAAGGAGGCGACAGTGGACGATAACCCATACATGAGGTCACTGCAAGCTGTACAAGAGGGGTCCTGGACTGACTACTTACACCCCCCCAGCACCTGGACGGCCTCGGATAAGGAAGCCCTCACGAAATTTTGGCACGTCTGCCACGAGCTCAGCGCCACGGAAGAGGGCGTGCTGCTGAGAGGGACACGCCTGGTGATACCAAAACGCCTTAGGTACCGAGCCACCCAACTTGCTCATGGCGGCCACCAGGGTGCCACGAAAATGAAGGCGCGCATGCGTGAGAAGGTGTGGTTCCCCGAACTAGAAACCACGGTGGAAGAATACGTAAAAAATTGCATGTCCTGCCAGCTGACCAGTGATCCCGAAAGGCCGGTCCCCATAATTACTGAGGAAGCATGCACGACCCCCTGGTCTAAAGTCAGCGTGGATTTCGGAAGTTTCCCGGGAGAGGGCCACACCCTGGTAGCCATTGACTCGTACTCTAAATACCCCGTAGTGGAAAGAGTACCATCCACGGCGTTCACACACGTGGGGCCAGCGCTAGAGAAAATATTCTCCCTGTTTGGATTCCCCGACGAGATTAAAAGTGACAATGGACCACCGTTCCAGGGAGCGGAATTTGCCACATTTTTGAAAGCCAGAGGCATCACCCACCGGCGCATCACTCCCCAATGGCCGCAAGCCAATGGGGAGGCGGAAAGGTTCATGCGGACTATCAATAAAATGTTCAGGATCGCAGTGGTAGAAGAAGCTGACCCGGAACAAAGACTACATGAGTTCCTGAGAGAATATCGAGGAACCCCCCACTGCACCACTCAGAAGAGCCCGTGGTCCCTCATGTTTC
Source organism: Lissotriton vulgaris (assembly GCF_964263255.1). Lineage (NCBI taxonomy): Eukaryota > Metazoa > Chordata > Amphibia > Caudata > Salamandridae > Lissotriton > Lissotriton vulgaris. The sequence goes on from NC_141688.1 coordinate 31,578,137, forward strand.
AGGGCTAACGTAGAGACCTCCTTCCCACCTCCACGGAACCAACACCAGCTAGGGACGACATGAGGGAGGTTCAGGAACGTCGACGCCGAAACAACCTACGAGCGAGCCACCGACGTAGAGCAATACCAAAACAACTACGCCAAGGAGATCGGGTAGTCATCAGGAACAGACGCCCAGGTGGAAAATTTCAGACCTTCTACGAACCAGGCCCGTGGACTGTAACTAACACGAAAGGAACCATGGTGACTGCCAGCAGAGAGGGGGAGGAAGTATTGAGGAACACCTCGTGGTTCAAAATGGTCCCCCCTGGCCCGAGGGTGGACACCGAAGATACGGATGGAATCAACGAGTCACCCCGAGCCGCGACACAAGAGGAAGGTGGCAGTTCAACAATCGACACCCGAGGGGGACTCTCAATCATGTCCACCCCCATTCGGAATCCATCACGCAGCGGGGAACAAGGGCCAGGCCGTACCCCGCGATACAGCCTGAGGCCCAATCCCCCTCCAAGCCAGAGACTAAAGGACTACGCCTGTCAGCTGAGACCCTGAAGCCGTCATCCAAGGGACACGCAAGTGCAGAGCGTCTAATCAAAATTTATTGTAATATTATGAACATTCATGGTTTGAACATTTCTCAAAATCTTTGTGTAGTTGGATAGAGATGTAGTGCGGTTAGCACTCTAGTGGACGCACGTAATACGCATCCATGCATCCGCAGGCCAGGCGTGGCCTGCGGGGTTCAGTAAAAGGAAGGCGTGCGCTCGGGCACGTCACTTCCGACCAGGACCAAGTGTGTGGCTTACTGGCTGGCGCTGCGCGTTGCCACCCCTGCGCAAGCGACCAGTTACACCTGGCAGGGCCTACATCCTGGCATACAACACTGAGCATGTGTGCCTTTGCTGACATCTACTGATACTAATGGGTAGTGCACCTGGGATGTTCGTTTAAAGTGAAAGCACGTGTGATTAACAAGATGGCGGCGGACTGTCCACACATGCACGCACATGCTGCTAGGTTTGGACAAATGGAGAGAGCAGCCATCTTTGTCCATCCCTACGCCTGTATGTAAGGCTTTGGGAGAATCAATTGCAAAAGGTCCTCTCTGGTGAGAGCAGCGCATGCGCTGCTTTCGCCAGGAGAGATCTAAAAACAAATGCAGACAAGCATAAAAAATGCAATATGTCTCGCCTTTTATTAAGTTAAAAAGCCATTTGCTTTGCTATACAATACCATTAGCAAAGCAAATGGCTTTAACTTATTCAAAGGCGAGAGCTGTTGCATTTTCAATGCTTGTTCTTGCTCCTGCAGGTTCCTACTTTCTATTTGTTGTGTTTTTTGGCATTTTTTTCTTCCTCTGTCTTTCAGATTCTGTGTTTTTTTCTCTGCTGTATTCGGTAAATATATGATCCTGAAAAATAAGTGCTGGTCCCCAAAATAGGGCCCCTCACAGGCAAACACCGGCTCAAATTAAGCACTGGACATGAATGGAGTGCAGCTTTTAAGGGATTGCCTTCCGTCTACGAAATAATGCCCTCTAGTATGAATGGGCTACACTGAAGGCCACACTGTGTGATCTAATGAATGGGCTTGAGTGATTGTCACCTCTTTATTCCATCCTATGACAGAAAGGATATGGAACGTTCTTTAAATTAACCCCCAACTGTGCTCGAAGTGCAGGGGATCCATTCGGATCCCAAACCCGGCAGTTCTTTTTGAGTCGGACACGCCCGCACCAGAGAACTGTGCAGATTCTGTCCTGATGAAGACACCAGGGCACATTCATGAGTGTGGCACTGTGAGTGCTTGGTATTCAGCGCATGTACCTGCAGGGGCAAGAGGGGCATCTTATTTTCAGTTCCCACTGGGTGCAATATAAATGCCTCAATGTAAGGGCCATCAGCACTCCCTTTGTTGAAGCCTTCTTCCTGGATAGGGGCTAGCTGGAGCTTCAACACCTCGATGCCAGAAAGCAAACACAATCAGCTTGTCACTTCACAGGCACTCAAGAGGGAAACCATGATTTGGGGACAGGTTTACAGTTTTCTAAGCCTTGTAGGGAAGGTATACCTGCACTGTAATCATGTCAGATAATTATTTATTTAGCACTTACTAATAAGTAGTTGTAACTGCCAAAGGAGGCCTTTTTTAGCAGCCATTGAATAATAAAACATTGAGAATAAAACAGCAAATATCTTAACTTCTGCTTTGCGGTTTACACGAAGCTCTTTGGCGTCAGTTAAAACACAGCAGGCTATATTAAAAGGATTGTAACTGGTGTCATAGTAGGGTCTGTTTATGCAACATAGGCTGTAACCCTCTGAGCCACCTTCTTAAAATGTACATCTGTGTAGCGCCTGCTACAAGCTGTGCTTCGCAGCAGGCACAATAACCTTCTATTCTGTTTTTGTGATTAGTCACAGCTGTGACTAGGCTACTTACAGATCTCTTCAGAAAGTGCACTGAAGCCCAGAGCTATCGCCTCTCTCTTACACCACAGAACGCACTGATCTCAGTGCGGCTGCCTCCTCGTGCCCAGCCAATAACGAATGAGAACGCGGCCTGGTTTTCAGGCTTGGCTGACTGAGGGCCTCTTCAGCTGTGAAGAACTCTCAATAAAATAAGTTGTAGGCATGGTTCTTTATTTAAAACGCCAACACTGGCTTCTACAAGTATCGGAGCCTACGAACTACCAGTCAGTTTGGTGATCAGCTGTGAATGGTCAGATGTGACAGTTCACAGCTGGTGACCTCACCGCAGGTATGGTGTCCGCGCAGGGACACAAGGCACTGACACGTACATGCGATCACAACACCAGCACTCCTCAATAAAAGGAAATAAACATCTTACCATCAGTGTCACGCGCACCCAAGCAGGCCTTGGCCCCACCATCGCCTTCCACTTCTTGCTTCCATTCAGTATTCAAATAACAAGAATCACGTGACTGCCTGTCACAGCGCGAGATGACTCTAAATACTTCGAGACGAGAGGCAGTCTATAATTCACCTTTGCCGTTTCTTTCTCCCGAGCCCAGCACTGGCACTAAAGTCAGACTTCGACAGTTTGGAACCCCTTGAGTGTACAGGTCACAAAGCTTAAAACAGTCGGACAAAGACCGATTTATGTGGTTTATTCTGTGGCTATTGAAGTGTGCGTGGAGACGTACCGGATTCGTGACGCCATTTGAAACCTTCTAGTAATATGAGTGCAGGCACAATTTAGAGTTGCTTCCGCCGTATGCCAGACAGTTCAACAGTGTGTGCATAAAATGAGCCAGCAAGAATCTACACAGTGCCAGACACCCCGTAAGAGTGAACGTTGTGCTAAAAAAAATCCTAAATAAATAAATAACTAAGCAGCCCGCCTGCGCCCGTCCGCGCCCAACCGGGCCCAGGGGCCACGACCCCTGCCCAAAATCCCATAGAACGGATTGCCTATTCTACTGATCAACTCCATGCTTTTCGGCCCCATGAGAACCAGGGTTCTATCCCGCTCCAACTGTCCCAGTCTCTGCCCAAATGTAAATTTTTCCTTGACTCCCCTCAATCTTGCCGCCGCTTTTTGCTTGGGACGAAACCTACTTCAAACTTTACTTTTCTTTCCCTTAACGGTCGCTCCTTACCCAAACACAAAAGGAACATTTATGATCTAATTGAAGAACAGCCTGATGCGCTATTTCTTACAGAGACATGGCTTCACGAAAGCTCTGGCCCGGACATCACCGAAGCGTTACCATCTAATTATGCTATCGTCAGGGTAGATAGAGTAAATAAAATCGGAGGAGGCATAGCAATAATTATTAAAAATATGCTACAATGCAATTTTGACCCGCTAAATTTCCCTGACTGCGAGGCTGCCCTCTTCAAACTCTCTCTACACCCCAACTTCACTTTCTCTGGCTTGTTAGTCTATCGGCCAAGGGGTCCTTCGAACTCGTGGGCTCTAGCATTTCTTAATCTTGCAGCTTCTCTCCTCGTGAACTTACAAAACTTTTCAAACCTAGGTGACTTAAATCTACACCTAGAAGACCCACAGAACTCTACAAGCAACAATCTTATAGCTGACCTAGCTGCTATGAATATTATGCTCTGTAACTCAGGACCCACTCACATAGCCGGCCATCTTCTTGACCCGATCTTTTCCAACCTTCTCGATATCCACTGCACTCCAGCACTTCCTCTGCACTGGTCGGATCACTTTCTATCCAAATTCAGTTTCACCCATCCTATCATCCCTTTCACCCCCAGTTCAACCCTGAATGTTTGCAAGAGCGATTGGAAAAAATTAGACAAACACCCTTAATCCAGTCCTAGATTCTTATCCTCCCTCAGCTCTCTCCAATACAGACTCCACAAATCCTGGAGATGTAGAAACTTTATCAGGAAAAGTGGATGTTTGGCTCACGGATGCCATTAACACCTGTCTCCCCTTGTCACAGAAAATACGGAAGGACCATAGAAATCCAGCCCCCTGGTTCGACGAACCGTTAAAAACTGTAAAATCTAAATGTAAGCGCCTAGAATGGAGCTGGAGGAAAGACTACTCCCCGGAATCCAGGGACGCCTACAAAAAAGAACTAAAACAATATCACAAATTATGCAATATGGCTAGGGCTAGCTATGTCGCTACAACCATTTCTGAGGCCACAAACCAATCCAAAACTCTTTTTGAAGTGGTCAATGAACTAGCAGGCTCCAAAGCTACAGCAAAACCACCCCCCCTAAATAACAACCAGTGCGAAGAGCTCGCCCTATTGTTCACAAAAAAATCGCAACTATTTACCAGGACATAGCTAACTATCATTCTAATACGCCTCAGAACTTACAGATACCCACCTCGAATACCACTATTTGCCCTGCAACGCTACATTTGTCTTGCACCCACGAACACCTGGATTCGTGGCCACTTCTCAATCTGGAGGACCTGATAAATATTTTAGGCAAATTGAAATCTGGTTCACCCAAAGACCCACTTCCCATCCCAATACTAAAACAACTGGATAACTCTCACTTATCTATGATTTGTAAAATCCTTAACCTTTCCCTGCGAGACTCAACTGTCCCGGCTAGTTGAACACACGCCATGATGACACCTTTTAAAAAAGTGTGTGAACATAGAAAATGCGCACATCCCAGTAGTTGGGCACTCCCTCTGGTTCAAAAGCAAGTTGACTCCATGTAGTTTTGTAAATTTATTCAATTCAAATTATTTCATAAGTTCATCATTGAATTCTTTTCATCCAATTAATGATATTCATCACATAATCATCATCGCTCCGATGCATTTCGGGTCCAAGACCCTTTCTCAAGGAGCACTGTAAAGATAAGAACGATCTATGTTGGCCACATAATGGTATTATCCACATAACACTTTAAATGAAGTAATTCCCAAAACATGACACCAAACGTGTGTGTTTTAAAAAAACGGAGGTATTGTGTGAACAGATATTAAAAGTTGTAAATTAGGGGTATAAACCAGAAAGGCATAACGAGGTTTGCCCAACCAAAAGATAAAGGGAGGTGTCGAAATGATATAAGTACACCCGAAAAAGAAGTGAAGGCGTTGCGGGGAAATTAAAATATGGTAAAGCTCACGTGAGGGTGGAGCAGTACTGCAATGCTGAAAGGTAAAGTGAAACGGGCGATTAGCTAATCACTCGAGACGCGAGTGCGTTGCTGAACAAAGGTTACTGGCGGGTTTTTGTGGGAGCGCTTACCGATATGATTAGTGGGTAGGGACAAACGAAGTCTCCTGGTTGTTCCTGCAACTCGGGCTGACCGGGCTGGAATGACAGCTCACCGGTCGGGTGGGTGGAATTCAAAGTGAACGCGGGATCACTCGTCATGGAAATTAAGAAAGGACTTGATACTGTTGGCTTTAGTGGCCATGTTGGAGCAGGTCTGTAAAAGGAACCAGGGTTTATGGGACAGGTAACTGACACCATAGGGCGAAACGGTGAAACAAGTGAAAAGATATGAGTGAAACTGAAAAACATTAAAGGGAGACGGTGGAATGAAAAAAATAAACAATAAATAAGAATAGTTCCATGGAGGTTAGTTACATGGGCATAAACTTAAAACGTGAACGATAAAAAATGAAAGTACAATTGACATCTCAGAAAACTCGCACAATTTAAATGTGTCCATTATGTACCCGGTTGGGTACTTTACAAGAAACAACTAAGTTCAATTCTATCATTGAGCCCAAACGGTTTATGCGATTGCAAATAGTAAATCCATGAGGTTTCCCTTTGTAATAGAAACCTATTATTGTCTCTTCCTTCTTTTTTTTCAATCATCTCCAGGACCAAAAATTTCAATTGTGCCACAGTGTGTTGATTTTCCATAAAGTGTGTCGCCACACTAGATTTGATTTGCTTTGTCCGAATGTTAGATTTGTGTTCATTTAACCTCACTTTAATTTTTCGCTCGGTTTTACCTATGTAGGTCTTGCCACATGGGCACTTAAGAAGGTAAATTAGGTTGGACGAATCACACGTGGCGTTAACTTTCAGGTTGATCGCTGTTCCTTTCATAGGGTGGTTGATTTTGTTACCCCTTATGATGTTGTTGCAACTGTTGCAGTTAAGGCACGGTATGGTGCCCTTGTAGGTAGGTGAAATGGATGTTTCTTTGGACAGAATCTCCTTCAGGTTGCTAGCTCTGCTGTAAGCAAAAATCGGAGGGTCTTTAAACATTTCTTTAAAATCGGGTTCAGATGCCAGAATTCTCCAATGTTGTAGGATTATTTTTTTGAATCTTCCACTCACTGTTGAATATTTAGACACCACTACCATCCGGTTGGTTTCTTTTTTGGTTGTCTTTTTCAGAGCGGTCTGGCGTTGAATTTTAGAAACTTTTGTTTTGGCCTCCTCTGTGGTTTCCTTAGGGTATCCTCTAGATGCGAATCTTGAGCTCATTTCATCTAACCGTAGATCCAAGGTGTCTGGATTGGATACAATGCGTTTAACTCGCAACATTTGACTGTATGGTAAGTGACGTTTTAGCGAGTGTTGATGGAAGCTGGCGAAATGCAGCATGTTGTTGCGATCTGTTGGCTTTCGGTATAGGTCTGTGTTTAGGCCGGTGTCAGATCTGGTGATTAGTACGTCCAAAAAATTAATTTGATTCTCATCGATGTTCCATGTCATTTGTATCCTGTGGTCTTTTGTGTTTAGGTGGTTGAGTTCATCTTCTAACATGGTTTTGGTGCCTTTCCACATGAAGAATAGGTCGTCGATGTATCTGACATACATCAACAAGTTTTCGGTCCAGGATGGATTGTCATATATGTACTGCTGTTCAAAATTGGACATATAGATATTTGCATACGCTGGAGCTGCGCAATTGCCCATGGACATGCCAGATGATTGTTGGAACCAGTGGTTGTTGTGACAGAAATAACTGTGGTAAAGTGTATAGATCATAAGCTCCATTAGGAACACTTGCATGGCTTCAGGGATGTTGCTGTGTGCTAAGGTTTTTTCAATGGCTTCTATTCCACCTTTGTGTGGAATACAAGTGTACAAACTGCTCACGTCAGCAGTACAAAAAGTTACATTGTCATTTTGACCTATTTTTATTTCTGACAGTTTGAGTATAAACTCCGTGGTGTCTTTCACGTAGCTCTTGGTTTCTTTGACGAATGGTTGCAGGTAGCGATCCAAAAATTTGCCTACAGGTTCATGCAGGGATCCCTTGGTGGATACAATGGGCCGCATTGGCGGGTCCGTCAGGTTCTTGTGTATCTTTGGTAAGAGAGTTATGGTGGGACTTCTTGGGTAATCAACCACTAGGTATTTCTTAGTGCGTTCATCAATAGTGCCTGTATCGTGCGCTTTTTCTATGATGGCTATCAATGCAGCTTTGTATGAACTGGTAGGGTTGGATTCCAGCGGAATGTAAATGTCGGTTTCACTGACATGTTCATTCATTTTTTTGTCATACATACTAGAGTTCATAACGACGAGAGCCCCGCCTTTATCAGCTCTTGTGCATTTGATCAGTTTGTTGTTGGCGAGCTTTTTCAGTGTGTCGTTATCCTTCTGAGTCAGATTTCTAGTTCCAGTTCTTTTCTTAAAATTGATTTTACCCAAGTCCTGTTTAACCAAAGTCTCGAATGTGTCAATACTTTTGTGACTGGTAGGTGGTATGTATGAGCTCTTTGGGCGTAGTCCACAAAGTTGATCCGGTTTTTGATCTATGGTGGGTGGAATCACATTCTCAAAGAAGTGTCGTAATTTTAATTTCCTTGTTAGTTTAAAGGTGCTGGTTTCTAGTTCCAGTAAGTTGGTGTGAGAAGTAGGAATGAACGATGTACCTTTTTGTAGTAGCTCAGTTTCATGTTTTGATAGTTGAATGTCAGAGATGTTGATCACTAACGATTCTGTTTCTTTTTGTCCTTCTTGGAACCTCTTGTGTTTGGAGCTTCTGGTTCCTTTTCTCTTGCTTCGCCTGGGTCGTCGGTTTCCGGAGGGCCTCTCTCTAAAAAAGGAGCTGTATTGGATGTGGAAGCGCTCTCATCTGTTTGTGCTCTGTTTTGATCTTGCCCCCTGCTGGTATCGGGGGTTGTCCTTTTGGTTTGTCTGCTCGAAGTGTCACTCCCAGAGGAGGAGGTATCAGTGTGTTGACTTGTCGGTTTGTTGCGACGGCGTTGGGCATAAATATCAGCCCAGGTGTATACCTCATCCAGTTGATAATCTAATGTATCACGCTTGAATTTCCTAAGTTTCCTGTCGTTGATATCCTTTGTATGTCTGTCCAATTGGACTTTAATATCCTCGAGCATTTGTGTGATGTCTTCTGTTGATTTAAACACTTCGATTTCTTTCTCAACTTCTTTAATTTCATTAGTGAGGTCAACGAGGATGTTGGACAATTCTTCGATGATAAGCAGTATGAGATCTAAGCTGCATTTATTTAGGATTGCGTTCCACTTGGCTTGAAAGTTTTTTGAATTCTTGCACAAGGATGGTTTTAAAGCGATTCTGAGCCCACGGGGAATGCGGAGAGCTTGATGATATTTTATTAGTGTTTTAGCATGCAGTTGTTGGTTGATGCGTCGTTTGGATAGGTATAGTAGATGTTTGACACATTGTTCTCTTGTGCGAGTGCTGGACTCTTGTGTTACGTCATCTTGGATTAGTGCATAGATTCGTTCTTTTTCCTCATCTCCGTAAGCTAGCAGGTCTGCTCTGGCTTCAGTAGATTTGGATATGGTTTCGTATTGCATCTTAATGGCGTGCTACTGCCTATGGTGAAATTAAAGAAGTTGAGAAAGAAATCGAAGTGTTTAAATCAACAGAAGACATCACACAAATGCTCGAGGATATTAAAGTCCAATTGGACAGACATACAAAGGATATCAACGACAGGAAACTTAGGAAATTCAAGCGTGATACATTAGATTATCAACTGGATGAGGTATACACCTGGGCTGATATTTATGCCCAACGCCGTCGCAACAAACCGACAAGTCAACACACTGATACCTCCTCCTCTGGGAGTGACACTTCGAGCAGACAAACCAAAAGGACAACCCCCGATACCAGCAGGGGGCAAGATCAAAACAGAGCACAAACAGATGAGAGCGCTTCCACATCCAATACAGCTCCTTTTTTAGAGAGAGGCCCTCCGGAAACCGACGACCCAGGCGAAGCAAGAGAAAAGGAACCAGAAGCTCCAAACACAAGAGGTTCCAAGAAGGACAAAAAGAAACAGAATCGTTAGTGATCAACATCTCTGACATTCAACTATCAAAACATGAAACTGAGCTACTACAAAAAGGTACATCGTTCATTCCTACTTCTCACACCAACTTACTGGAACTAGAAACCAGCACCTTTAAACTAACAAGGAAATTAAAATTACGACACTTCTTTGAGAATGTGATTCCACCCACCATAGATCAAAAACCGGATCAACTTTGTGGACTACGCCCAAAGAGCTCATACATACCACCTACCAGTCACAAAAGTATTGACACATTCGAGACTTTGGTTAAACAGGACTTGGGTAAAATCAATTTTAAGAAAAGAACTGGAACTAGAAATCTGACTCAGAAGGATAACGACACACTGAAAAAGCTCGCCAACAACAAACTGATCAAATGCACAAGAGCTGATAAAGGCGGGGCTCTCGTCGTTATGAACTCTAGTATGTATGACAAAAAAATGAATGAACATGTCAGTGAAACCGACATTTACATTCCGCTGGAATCCAACCCTACCAGTTCATACAAAGCTGCATTGATAGCCATCATAGAAAAAGCGCACGATACAGGCACTATTGATGAACGCACTAAGAAATACCTAGTGGTTGATTACCCAAGAAGTCCCACCATAACTCTCTTACCAAAGATACACAAGAACCTGACGGACCCGCCAATGCGGCCCATTGTATCCACCAAGGGATCCCTGCATGAACCTGTAGGCAAATTTTTGGATCGCTACCTGCAACCATTCGTCAAAGAAACCAAGAGCTACGTGAAAGACACCACGGAGTTTATACTCAAACTGTCAGAAATAAAAATAGGTCAAAATGACAATGTAACTTTTTGTACTGCTGACGTGAGCAGTTTGTACACTTGTATTCCACACAAAGGTGGAATAGAAGCCATTGAAAAAACCTTAGCACACAGCAACATCCCTGAAGCCATGCAAGTGTTCCTAATGGAGCTTATGATCTATACACTTTACCACAGTTATTTCTGTCACAACAACCACTGGTTCCAACAATCATCTGGCATGTCCATGGGCAATTGCGCAGCTCCAGCGTATGCAAATATCTATATGTCCAATTTTGAACAGCAGTACATATATGACAATCCATCCTGGACCGAAAACTTGTTGATGTATGTCAGATACATCGACGACCTATTCTTCATGTGGAAAGGCACCAAAACCATGTTAGAAGATGAACTCAACCACCTAAACACAAAAGACCACAGGATACAAATGACATGGAACATCGATGAGAATCAAATTAATTTTTTGGACGTACTAATCACCAGATCTGACACCGGCCTAAACACAGACCTATACCGAAAGCCAACAGATCGCAACAACATGCTGCATTTCGCCAGCTTCCATCAACACTCGCTAAAACGTCACTTACCATACAGTCAAATGTTGCGAGTTAAACGCATTGTATCCAATCCAGACACCTTGGATCTACGGTTAGATGAAATGAGCTCAAGATTCGCATCTAGAGGATACCCTAAGGAAACCACAGAGGAGGCCAAAACAAAAGTTTCTAAAATTCAACGCCAGACCGCTCTGAAAAAGACAACCAAAAAAGAAACCAACCGGATGGTAGTGGTGTCTAAATATTCAACAGTGAGTGGAAGATTCAAAAAAATAATCCTACAACATTGGAGAATTCTGGCATCTGAACCCGATTTTAAAGAAATGTTTAAAGACCCTCCGATTTTTGCTTACAGCAGAGCTAGCAACCTGAAGGAGATTCTGTCCAAAGAAACATCCATTTCACCTACCTACAAGGGCACCATACCGTGCCTTAACTGCAACAGTTGCAACAACATCATAAGGGGTAACAAAATCAACCACCCTATGAAAGGAACAGCGATCAACCTGAAAGTTAACGCCACGTGTGATTCGTCCAACCTAATTTACCTTCTTAAGTGCCCATGTGGCAAGACCTACATAGGTAAAACCGAGCGAAAAATTAAAGTGAGGTTAAATGAACACAAATCTAACATTCGGACAAAGCAAATCAAATCTAGTGTGGCGACACACTTTATGGAAAATCAACACACTGTGGCACAATTGAAATTTTTGGTCCTGGAGATGATTGAAAAAAAAGAAGGAAGAGACAATAATAGGTTTCTATTACAAAGGGAAACCTCATGGATTTACTATTTGCAATCGCATAAACCGTTTGGGCTCAATGATAGAATTGAACTTAGTTGTTTCTTGTAAAGTACCCAACCGGGTACATAATGGACACATTTAAATTGTGCGAGTTTTCTGAGATGTCAATTGTACTTTCATTTTTTATCGTTCACGTTTTAAGTTTATGCCCATGTAACTAACCTCCATGGAACTATTCTTATTTATTGTTTATTTTTTTCATTCCACCGTCTCCCTTTAATGTTTTTCAGTTTCACTCATATCTTTTCACTTGTTTCACCGTTTCGCCCTATGGTGTCAGTTACCTGTCCCATAAACCCTGGTTCCTTTTACAGACCTGCTCCAACATGGCCACTAAAGCCAACAGTATCAAGTCCTTTCTTAATTTCCATGACGAGTGATCCCGCGTTCACTTTGAATTCCACCCACCCGACCGGTGAGCTGTCATTCCAGCCCGGTCAGCCCGAGTTGCAGGAACAACCAGGAGACTTCGTTTGTCCCTACCCACTAATCATATCGGTAAGCGCTCCCACAAAAACCCGCCAGTAACCTTTGTTCAGCAACGCACTCGCGTCTCGAGTGATTAGCTAATCGCCCGTTTCACTTTACCTTTCAGCATTGCAGTACTGCTCCACCCTCACGTGAGCTTTACCATATTTTAATTTCCCCGCAACGCCTTCACTTCTTTTTCGGGTGTACTTATATCATTTCGACACCTCCCTTTATCTTTTGGTTGGGCAAACCTCGTTATGCCTTTCTGGTTTATACCCCTAATTTACAACTTTTAATATCTGTTCACACAATACCTCCGTTTTTTTAAAACACACACGTTTGGTGTCATGTTTTGGGAATTACTTCATTTAAAGTGTTATGTGGATAATACCATTATGTGGCCAACATAGATCGTTCTTATCTTTACAGTGCTCCTTGAGAAAGGGTCTTGGACCCGAAATGCATCGGAGCGATGATGATTATGTGATGAATATCATTAATTGGATGAAAAGAATTCAATGATGAACTTATGAAATAATTTGAATTGAATAAATTTACAAAACTACATGGAGTCAACTTGCTTTTGAACCAGAGGGAGTGCCCAACTACTGGGATGTGCGCATTTTCTATGTTCACACACATTTCAATCATAAATTTGGCGTAATCGGACGGGAACGCCACCAGTCGGAGCACCTTTAAAAACACATGAATATACTTTTGAAGACCTATCTTACCTTTCTAGCAACCACGCAGTGCATTGCCTATCCTACATTTTGACCTTTTAAAAAAGCCCACAGCAGACCCATGCGTCCTATCCAACTTCCACCCCATTTCGCTTCTGCCAGCCTACTCCAAGATTCTTCAGAGGCACATCCATTCCCATCTCGCCTAGTTCATTGAAACCAATCACATTCTCAATCCCTCGCAATCCGGTTTCCGTCCTGGCTTCTCCACTGAAACAACACTATTGGGAGTTACGGAGAACCTGCGCCTCCATCTTGATAGAGGAGAAACAGTTGCGCTTATACTGCTCGACCTCAGTGCTCGACCTCAGCGCAGCATTCAATACTATCTCTCACTCCATACTCATACAGACCTTAACCTCACTGGGCATTTGTGGCCCTGCATTGATTTGGATTTCCTCTTTCCTTTCACACCGCACATTTCAAATTTTCTCCAACACGGCAACCTCCAAAATTCATGCGTCTCCTTACGGCGTTCCTCAGGGCTCTGTGCTCAGCCCCCTACTTTTCAATTTGTATGTTAAACCGCTGGCCCATATCGCGGAACAAGCAGGTCTCACCCTATAGACATATGCAGACTCCCCCCAGATTATTTTCTCCCTCTCAAACACGGGCCCTGACTCCACATCCCTCCTGCAGTCAGGCTTAGGGAAAATTGTCACCTGGATGAACAATAACCTACTTGAATTGAACGGTGGCAAGACCGAAGTCCTGATTCTGGGTCAAAAACAAGATCTATGGAATGCTAAGCATTGGCCAACTGAGATGGGTCACCTTCCTCTTCCATCTGACCATGTACGCAATCTGGGTTTCACCATTGACAATGCTCTGACCATGCACCAACAGGCAAGCAAGGTCTCAGCCACCTGCTTTACAATCTTACGGTGGCTGAGGAAAATCATCTGGATGCTGCCAAGCGACACCCAACAAACTGTGGTCCATGCCCTTATAACTTCTCAGCTGGACTACGGAAATGTCCTCTATCTTGGGGCTAACAAGGCAGTGACAAGCCGATTGCAGCTGGTTCAAAATGCCGCCGCAAGGCTGCTGTGTAAAATTCCTAAAACAGCCCACATCTCTGGACATCTCCGAGATTTACATTGGCTCAAGGTTGAGAGTCGCATTAAGTTCAAAACCCTAACCTATATGTTTAAAATCAAATTGGGTTTGGCTCCACTGTACCTACAATCCCTTGTTTGTCCCTACATTCCCTTTCGCCACCTTCGGTCCTTATCTCAAGGCGACTTCACTATTCCTAGAATTAGACTCGCTAGAATGGGTGGCAGATCCTTTGCGTACATATGTCCTACTCTTTGGAACTCTCTCCCCCTGAATATCCGCTTAAAAACAAACTATGCCCGGCTTCGCAGAGCCATTAAGACCTGGCTTTTCAATCAATAATGCTGTCCACCGGCTACTTAGCACTTTGCCTGTCCAGCGCTGGGAAACCCTTTTTGGGTAGCTGTTGCTCTTAATAAGCTTAATAAATAAATAAATAAAATAAATAAACAATAACATTTCTTAACACCTTAGCAGCTATGGAACGTCCAGCTCCAGTGCTGAACGTTCCATTGCGCAGGTGCAGTTGGAACGTCCAACGGCCGACGGCAGCACTCCTGAGGTAGTGGTGCCGTCGGCCGTCGGAATAGGCGCAGCACTTATGAGGTTAAGTTACTAGTGCAGAGGAGAAGCTGTACTGCCTTGATGATTATAAGGCGCAGGGATTTGTACAGCTTAGTGGCACTAAGGATGGACAAGGAAGGATGAAAGGCTCAGTCAATCCCTTCCTTTAAGGTTGCCAGCTGAGCTCCGCAGTATGCCCATTAACCCACTGATATACGTTACCAGCTGCTGAAAGAATTCAGTTTCAGGCTGCCCACGCAGTGTTCCAGCCCCTGAGCGTCAGGGTGCTTGCTTAGCTTTCTCTTGTATGTGCATTCACTTATTGACCGGCATGAGAAGGCAGAAAAGGATGAAAGGCAGAAGTGTACAGTAATGCAACTCCTTAGCACTTCCTACAAGCATACACACCATAAATGCAGAAAGAGAGAGAAAGATATAAGTATGTAATGTAAGCTCACTCACCCAGCTATATGAATGGGTGTTAAGAAACGGCACAATGAAAAAACTGCGTCGCAGCCCACAAAGACGCCATCCCAAACACATCACCTCATCAGGTCTGTGACAACAACGCACACACCAGCAAGGAGCTCTTCAACATCGTAAAGGAACTCTTCAACCCCAGTTCCAACACCAACGACATCCCGCCGTCGCAAGCCCTGTGCGTCTCCCTCGCCACTTTCCTCCACCGCAAGATCGCCGACATCCACGACAGCTTTAACGCCCAGACAGCCCCAACAGACAGCAATACAACAGACCCTCCGCACACCATCGACCACGACCCCCTGCCAGCCTGGGCCAAGGTGAACATAGATGACACCATCAAGACCATGAGCACAATCCACTCCGGCTCCCCTTCAGACCCACTCCCGCACCACATCTTCAACAAAGCCAGCAGCTCCATCGCACCCCACCTGCACAATGTCATCATTCTCTACTTCAAGACCGCGACCTTCCCAGAGAACTGGAAACACGCAGAGATCAACGCCCTACTCAAAAAACCCCAGGCGGACCCAAGAGACCTCAAGAACTTCTGTCCCATCTCCCTGCATCCGTTCCCAGCCTAGGTCATCGAGAAGATCGTCAACAGAACGCTAACCCGATACCTCGAAGAAAACAGCATCCTGGACCTATCCCAGTCAGGGTTCCGCAGCAACCAAAGCACCGAAACTGCCGTCATCGCCGCCACCGACGACATCAGGACCCTGCTAGACAAGGGTGAGACCGCGGCCCTCATCCTCCTGGACCTCTCTGCCGCCTTCAAACACCGTCTGCCACTGCACACTACGCACATGCCTCCACGACGCAGGGATCCGTAACAAGGCCCTGGAATGGACCACCTCCTTCCTCTACAGCAGAACCCAGAACGTCCGCCTCCCCCCATCCCGATCCGAAGCCTCCAAGATCATCTGCGGCGTACCCCAGGGATCATCCCTCACACTGTTCAACATCTACATGGCCCGCTCGCACAAGTCACCCGACAGCACGACCTCAACATAATCTCCTACACCGACGACACTCAACTGATCCTCTCCCTCACTAAGGACCCCCTCACAGCCAAATCCAACCTCCACGAAGGAATGAAGGCTGTCGCCGACTGGATCAAGATCAGCCGACTGAAGCTGAACTCGGACAAGATGGAGGTCCTCATCCGGCACTAGGAGCAGCCCCGACACCCACGCAACCTGGGAGTCATCCTCGACTCAACACTCTCCATAACCAAGCAAGTCAACACAGTCTACTCCTCCTGCTTCAACACCCTCTGCATGCTCCGCAAGATCTACACTTCAATCCCGACAGATACAAGAAGAACAGTCACCCAGGCCCACGTCAGTAGCAGACTCGACTATGGAAACGCCCTCTACGAGGGAGCCCTAGCTAAGCTCAAACGACTGCAACACATTCAAAACGCCTCTGCACGCATGATCCTCGACGTACCACGCCACAGCCACATCACCCCCCACCTGAGAAAACTGCACTGGCTCCCCGTCAACAAGAGGATTTCCTTCAAGCTCCTCATCTACGCACACAAGGCACTCCACAAGACCGGCCCAGCCTACCTCAACAGAAGACTCTTCTTCTACATCCCCATCTCTGTTCCGCCGACCTCGCCCTCGCCACCATCCCTCGCATCCGAAGAACAACCACCGGCAGCAGATCCTTCTCCAACCTCGCCGCCAAGACCTGGAACACGCTCCCACTGAGCCTATGACAGACCCAAGACCTGCTGACCGTCAGGAGGCTACTCAAGACCTGGCTGTTCGACCAGTAGCCCACCCCCTTTTTTACCCAGCACCTTGAGACCCTCATGGGTAAGTAGCGCACTCTACAAATTCTTGATTGATTGAGTAACTGAGGCAAAAATCACTTTCTTAAACCCGCCTCTGGTGAATGTCATGTTCCTCCCCGTACAAGCTTGCTAGCTCCTGCCGTTTGCAGGCATATTTGGCAGCGCTGCCCCCCACACAGACTCTGGCTGTAAAGCTGTGAATGAGTCTGTTAATGCAGCGTCGAGGAAGGGGGGGATTTTAATGGGCTCCACCATCCCAGCATAGCCATTAAAAGTCGAGCACGTGGTGGAAGCGGCGAGGCCGGGTGCAGTTGTATACCAAACAACCCATACACAAGAAAAATGCAAACAGCGCCTTGAAGCGATTAGCATGTAAAGTTTCGCAGTATATCACATGCACGTAATGTTTAGCCTTTAAATTCCCTACAGCACTATTAAAAAGTCTGGGGCCAACCAATTGAATACACTCGTCAAAAACACTGTCCACTGTAGTAAAAACACAGGACCAGAAAAACAATTTGAAAAGAAGCTGAAGTGTGTAACAACTGCGGCGCCTGCGTGCAGTTTGGCCGGGGTACGGGCCCTCGCAGGGTTCATCCTCAGATAGATAACTCATGGCAGGAGTATTCTATAGCGCCACTTCAGGGGTGCCTCGTCACAACGCCCCACGTACGCATTACTGACGAGCTGGCGGAAAGAGCGCTGTCCTCTGCCAAAGTGTCAGGTCACACACACACACAGAAGGTGGTACGCATAGCCCCACCCCTCCCCTGCAGCGTGTGGACAGGGTACGGACACAGCGATCAGAACCTGGCACGCACTCTCGACATCTCCTCACCTCAGCGTTGACAGCCAGTCTGGTGTGCGCTGGTAAGAACTATACGACTGTTGGGGTAAAAGTTGTGGTTGAGACACGTGATGACCCCCAAATGTGACAACTGAAGTACAAGTCCAATGGTGAGCCCGGGACAACGATCCAATGAGGGAATGGATGAATCTAACATTCGTTTATACAACGCATTCAAAAATAAAAGTTTCTCTAGGCGCTAGGAGAATGACTAAGTTAATACAAGGCGCTGTATTTAGCAAATAGTGCTTCGGGGACAATCTTGTGCCCCCCAGCAAACCCTCGCGCCCCCAGACATCCACTTCTGGTTCCATGATAGTGTTTAAGTGTGTAACTCAGAGCACAGTGCCACGCACACACTCTTAGATTGCGCGCACACACCCACACGTTACTCTTTGAGGTCGCAAAAAGACAAGCTCTCGGCATTGCGCTAGCGGCGGTGAAAGTGAAACCGAACGCGCTGACACTATAATTAAAAACAAGATGGCGTGGGACTGTCCACAGTCTCACGGACACGTGCATGCTGTTTGCAATTGACAAATGGCGAGAGCAGCCATCTTTGTCCATTGCAGACGCGCGCATGCGAGCCCTCGCAGAATCGATTCCAAAAGGTCCTCTCTGGCAAGAGCAGCGCATGCGCTGCTTTCGCCAGGCGAGACCTAAAAAGGAAACGAAAATGTAGGGCACATATAATAAAGTGACTTGATCGAATAATTGATACAACACGACACCAATTGCGGAACACTCAACAGATTCTGAGGCCAGCAGATCAAACCTTCCCTTGCCCCAACCCCTCATTGGGGTGTCGACAGGCAGGGGGAGGGAGGGTCACACCTCTGGCACTATAATTCATTAATGCATGACCCTAATATGCAGTACCCCTGCTGATGCGGACACTGTTGCTTAACCACGAGCATGTTGTACTGGTTATGTTTGTTATATAACCAGAACCTCACCCTTATGATGTCCTGTATTGCACTATTTGTAATGCATATTAATCTAGTTTATGATATTAGTACTGTGTACGCTGAAACAAAAAATCTAATAAAGAGGTTTCGATAAAAACATATTTCTTTGAGCTGCCTGCACTACCCAAGGACATAGCTAAGGCAAAAGATATTTCAGAGCTATTAGGAATACAAGTCCATGTTTTTTTTTCTTTCTTGCTAGGACTTCTAGTTCTGCTTTTCTCCTAAGAAAAAGAATCAATAACTACAAATCCCAGACGGTAAAAATCTAAATAACTGCACTGGATGAACTAGTCAAACGTGACAAATTGGGTTGTTGAGTGAGGAGGGTGAAACCCTACTCAAGCAACAGCCAAAATCCCAGCCGGGATGATCCACAACAAGTCACTAAATTAACCAGGCTTATCCCTCTCTAGTAGCTTGGCACAAATGTAGTCAGGCTTAACTTAGAGGCAATGACTAAAGTATTTATGCAGCACTTACGCAATAATAAAGTTAAAAATGGAACACGAGAAAAAGAACTCCACACTAATTAAGAAAAACTAATAAAAGTTGTTATACCTCTTCATCAGTACTCATTCAACAGTACACTGAAATTATAGCAAACTGTGCATCATCGGTTCTTTAGTCGGAATGCATAGTGGTCACATCATCGAACGAATCTCAAGATCTATCATAGCGCAGTTGTACAAAATTCTTCTTCTTCCTAAACCTTAGTATCTTTTTATATTTTTTGTCCTCATATTACCATAGCGTCTGCAAGTCTCAGACAGCTTTTACTCTCTCTGGCTGCCTTGTGGTCGGTCATCTCTAGGAATGGTGTTATGGTGTAATCAAAGGACCACGATATGCTGTCTGGGTTTCATCCCTCAGTACCCATCCAGCATATAAAATCAACCCACACCTTGGTCGGTCCTCCTGATTTGCGTTCCATGTCCAATGGCATGTCCATTTAGCCGCTTTAATCCATTCCATGGCACTGGGAGAAGACGGATCAATCCCACGTTTACAGATTTCCCGCATAGCTAACAGCATCAAATAAAGCACAAGGCTGCTATGTTCCCTCTTCAATATGCTATGTGAGGTCTTATCTACCCGCAGCAGGACTCAAACAGGGTTTAGAGCTATAGTTGTCCCTGTAATGTCTCTTAAGATAGACTCATTACGCCCCGAAACACTCCTTGATCTCGGGAAAAGCAAGAAAAAAAAGTCTTCATTAGCATTTGAAAGGCCACACCTTCTACACCTGGGGGTGGGCAGTGGTACGAATGTGGCAATTTTTTGGGATGTCCAATATTGTCCATTAATGGTGAAGAAATGATTTTGCTTTAAGTTTGCAGGCATGACAACTGAGTATTGTAATTTCAAGGAGTTTTGCCATATTGGTTGTGGGTCCTCCCCCTGGAAGATATCTGCCCACTGTTAGAAGATGGTTCTGACACTAGGAGCCGCCCAGATTTTTCAGTTTTGAGCACCTAATTGTTGCGCTTTTACTGTCGGGTAGCCTCATAATCTGGGACTCACCCACAGTGAATCCTAATGAAGGAGACTGCATGGAAATTTTACTGATGTACCCCTGGCTTGACTAGGCCGCTGCGCAGCAGCTGGAGTAGGGGACACCGTGCTGGTTACATGCAGACACGTGTGCACATGTGTAGGGGCTGCGCAGGGGAGATTCCTAGCGTGAGCAGTCCAGGAGCAGCTACAGAGTGAATGGTGTGGCAAGACTTATGCCGAATTGGGTGGTGACATGGAATAGGCGTTATACCCTGGCAAGGAACATGCCAGGGAAAGTCAGTGGGTTTTACTGTGTTTTCACTTCATCCCTATGGGGATGTGGGGCCCATGGCTAAAATGACTTCCTCAAGGCCTACAGATTCCAGACAGGCACCAAAGCCCAGTGTAGCATATGTGAAAATGAGTATTCTGCTGAGTCCAAAGTCATATTTGTACTACTTTTGGGTCGTCCAGAAATGTCATATTTCTCCAAGTACCTGGCTGGGGTCTGACCCTGGCAGGTTAGATTAATGACTCTTCTCCCCAGAGCGAATATCCTCCCTCCAAGGAGAAAAGATAGGTGGAGCTACAAGCCAATCCATCAACTGCTGTCGCTGGGTGCCAGGCACCAAGCTGAACCACGTGAAAGCAGTTGGGGGGGGGGGGGGGCAGGGGATGGGGAGGGAAGGGGGGAGTTGGATTTCAGAGGCCATGTGCCCAGAGAGACTGGACAACTCTATTTTGAACAACCCAGAGGCTGGACAAGAAAGAGGGAGGGGGCAGGGAAGTGATGTGTCGCAGTTTGATAGGACACCCAGAGACTTCCTGCCAGCCCCCTACTCAACTTTAAAAAGTACTTGCACAGGAAGAGAAGCTCTCTCTGGGGTGTGGTCTGCGGAGGCAAAAGGTGCTGGAGC
Source organism: Lissotriton vulgaris (assembly GCF_964263255.1). Lineage (NCBI taxonomy): Eukaryota > Metazoa > Chordata > Amphibia > Caudata > Salamandridae > Lissotriton > Lissotriton vulgaris. The sequence continues at coordinate 31,599,379 of NC_141688.1, forward strand.
CTGGCGCCATGGGTAGTTGAAAGGAGGACACCCCTGACTGCCCACCAGGCCCCTAAAAGCACCAGAGGAAGAGCCCAGGACCAGTGCGCAGAAGGGGAGGCCTCCGCGCAGGGAGAAGAGAGGCGCAAGGAGCCAGGGAATACCGCTCCCTGCAGAATGCACCCTCTTGAACACCCGGAGAAGGAAGGAGAGTGCTCCCAGTGGCTAGGGGACACCACCAGCAGCGATAAGACGCAAAAATGGGGCAGATCGGACCCCCAGGGGCTGAGATATGGCCCCCGGAAGGTAGGTGTTGGAAATGGAATTCCCCGTTGGCTGAGGTTTGCACCAAAGCCAAGTAGGAGCACCACTCCCACGTAAAAGAGGGGGAGGCACACTCCCCGAAATATCGCCTGCTCCCCCTGGTAGTACTGTCGCCAGGGCCGACAGGCTTACTTCCTAGATTGCTTGCCAAGCATTTCGGACCATACACGGTAGTAGAAGAGACCCACCACAGATGGACGCAACAGAGAGCTATAGTAAAAATATTGGATTCTTTATATAGCTTTCTCATAAGGTTCATAACGATCACAATCCACAAGGGTACTTCAAGACAAGGCTTTCGTTGTCTTGTTTAAAAAGGTTTAGGTTGGTTTAGTCCAGGTCAGGGAAGGGCAAGTCCTTGCGCCGCGCCACTTGTACTCCCAGGGTCTCAAGGTAGCTTTGGGATCACAGAGCACCCGGTCCTTCAGCTGGGGTGACGTGGAACAAAGGACCAGGCCCCTTCAGCTGGGGCTACGTTGAAAGCAGGACCTCACACAACTTGCGTGGGTGGTTGGTACAAGGCGCCCCAGCCGATCTGATTACACACGATGGGCACCGGCTGGGAAGTGTAGACAGTACGAGGCGTACTGGTCGAGGATGCATACGAGGCGCACTGGCAGGTGCGGACGATGAGTACGAGGTGTACTCGAGGCTGCTGAAGGTCCCAAATGCCATGCGCACCGGCTGGTGCTGGGGGAAGAGTACCAGGCGCACTCTACCATGCTGAAGGTCACAAAGGAAATGCGCACTGGCTGGTGCGGGTGCAGAGTACCAGGCGTACTCTACGATGCTGAGGGTCACAAAGGCAGTGCGCACCGGCTGGTGCTGGTGCAGTGTACCAAGCGTACGCCAGGATGCTTGCGACTCAATGAGGAAGACGAGCTTGAGCCACGACGAGGTCAGCAGGGCTCTTAAAGTTGCATGGACATGGAGCTGCGACAAGGTCAGCTGGGCCCTTAAAGTTGAGTGGACATGGAGCCGCGACAAGGTCAGCTGGGCCCTTAAAGTTGCGTGGACATGGAGCCGCGATGAGGTCAGGTGGGCTCTTAAGTTGCATGGACATGGAGCTGCGACAGTCAGCTGGGCCCTTAAAGTTGAGTGGACATGGAGCCGCGACGAGGTCAGCTGGGCTCTTAAAGTTGCATGGACATGGAGCCGCGACAAGGTCAGCTGGGCCCTTAAAGTTGCGTGGACATGGAGCCGCGACGAGGTCAGCTGGGCTCTTTAAGAAGTTACGTTCTGTCCTCCCAGTCTGCCGGTGACGAGGGGTCACGGAACAGTACTCCAGCGGCAGCTGGCACTCCAAACCCACAGCAAGGGATTTCAGGGGGAAGCAGGAAGGTGAAGTCTACTGCTCCTGAACTTCAGTCAGGGGGCCAGCTCAGTTCCAGGCCCTTGAAGATCTTCTCTTCCCTCAAGTTTTACGTACAAAAAGTCCTTGTCTTTAAAGTTCTCTCTTGCTGCAGTTTCGCCGGCGTCTTGAGTTTTTCCAGAAGTAATTTGTCTCTCTAGTGCCAGGCTCCCTCCTTTATCCCCCGAAAATGTCTTTGAAGTCTTTGATGTAGGCAGGGAGTTCCCCTCCCCAGATCCGGGTGGTGGGTGTCCCCAGTCATGGGACACCTCACCTTGTGAAGCAGGAAGGCAGAGTCATCAGCCGCCCAGTAGGAAGCGGCGTCGGCATTGTGGAGAGCAGGACACAGCCCTGAAACTACTCCTCCCCTTGATCTAAAATGCAGACCGCTACCACCAGATGCTGGAGTTTCCCCAGACCCGGTCATGATCTCCAGACGGTGAATACACATTCCAGCAGCAGCCCCCAGCACGAGTGGACGAAGAGACTATCACTTCCTAAAAGTACTATTTCCCCACTCAGACAGTAGAAATCATCCATCCCCAAGAGTGCACTAATTAATTCTGAATTCAGGGACGCTAGTCTGATGTTTACACCATGTTCCCGGGGTCAGATAAATAATCAAAAGCTAATAAAACGAAGATGGCTGTAAAGTGTTATTAGGTCATGCCACACACATCAGGGCATGACCTACCTTCCACTGACAATGCACCCTGCCCAAGGGCCGACGTAGGGTTGTCTGATATGTAGCAAAGGAACCCAAATAGGTTCGAGAAAAGGTAAATGTGTCGCAAAGTTCAGGGGTGAGCCATGAAAAGAGGGCCAGGAACAGTAGGCGACCTCTGACCCCTAAGAAGACAGTCGACGAAGCGAGTGTGACTTTGCCGCCAGTCTCAGAGATGCCCCCAGGGTGGGCATGTAACACCTTCGGGGCTGGAACTTTGTTTTTCAGCTATGGGTGTTTTGATAATTGCATCAAGGAGCGAAGGGCTGAGTTAGTGATGTCTGGAGTATTGTCCCCCAACGTGATTTTTACTATAGATCAACCAAGCGGTTGATTTTCTAGCTACAACTCCAGAGGATGTGCCATCCCTAGGCAATGAGAAAATTGCAACACTCCTCTTCGCAAATGACACCCTCCTGGTCTCTAAAACACCCATGAGACTCCAAACCTTATTAAATCAATTCAAGATCTCCTGCAACAAGAGGGGTCTCGAAATAAACACTTAAAAACTAAATAATTTGTGAGGGTTAAGCATCAAAAGTTTATAGGCCACTTAACTCTAAATAAAATCCCCTAGAGAGAGTGAGTATTTGGGCATCAATTTGTCAGAAGGTATGTCATGGAAACAACAACTACACAAGGCCAACCTCAAGTCTACACAGGTAACCGGCGCCCTAAGGAAGGAACACTGCTGCTCTTACACAAAACCTGCTATATCTGCCCTAGAGATCTACAAAAGCAAGGCTGTTAGCAGTGCCCTTTATGGAGCCAAGCTGTGGGACTTTGAAAAAGTGAACGACCCAACAGCAACAGAGAAGAAGTTCCTTAGGAACTTAGTATCTCTTCCTTTAAGCACACCCCTTTGCCGTCTCAAACTGGATATGGGTGTTAAACCTGTTAAAGATAAAGCAAAACTCTGCCTGCTTATATTCTGGCAGAGATTAGTCTCAACCCCTGAATTGTTCCCATATGCCCTAGCTTTTGAAGAAGTTTGTTGATTAGATACATCTAAGAAAATAGGCTGGAGCAGGAATATCAGAATCCTACTCAACAAAATTAGGGTAGAGGCGCTAGGGGGCGCACAGCGGGATGGCTGAGTAAAAACGCAGCTCCGCCGGACGGCTTGGATAACGCTGTCTGAGCCGGTCGAAAGCCCCACCCGATCGCCGTAAACCGAAAGATCGGTGGTATGAATGCACCCAGCACCAGATGCAGCGCCTGTAGAGACCATTTCATCAAGTTTAATGCCCAAAAACAGCGATGAAAGCGGGAGTGATCGGAGCGAGATAACAAGATGGCGAACAACGATACGAGGGTCAGTTAGACCATAGAGGAGCTGGGCGCCCTGGACCCCATAGGCGGATCATAACGACGGACTGAAGGTAAAGGACATCAGCATGGCGGATGAACGGGGGAAATATAAAGTAAGGAGCGAACAAGAAATAATGTTTTAAATAACACTGCTTGGCTCCTTTAAGAGACTCCGGTCTCTAGAACACAAAATGGCGGCGCCCATCGGAAATACACAGGCCAAGGTTGTTTGACCCGGGGATAGCGCTGTGCAGGACTGTCTGCGACGTGGGACAGGTTCTAAAAATCAACGCGCTGTTGGCCGAGGGTTACGCGCTAGGATCGGAGCAACCTGGGTTCATCTGAGGTGAGGAGCTTCACTGAAACAAACGCTTTTGGGGAAAATGGCGCGCAGACGCGGGAAGATCGGCCCCTGAATTGCATATGGGCCCAGAGACTGAAGTGCCGATCCACATGTGGTCAACACCGCTCCAGATACATCTGCCTCTGCTTTAAGGACGAGCTGTCTCCCGGTTCTGAATAACACAATAACGGCGGGCTGACAGCTGAATGTCGGATACTGCAAGTACAGACAGACCACGGAAGTGTATGTGTGCTGCTGCCTACTGCCTAGTGGGGCTACCGAAACACGTACCGGGTGTAGAAATGGACAAGGTGATATGGAGGGCGGAGGGGCACTTATCCTCGTGATGTTTCAGCCATTACCACGTGCAAGAGCCAGTTAAGCAACAGGGGATACACGCCACTGCTACCACCCACACGTAAATGAGCAGATTCCCAGCCCCACCTTTGGCAAGTGGCATTACACATAGCAAAAGAGACAAACACCCTGCCAGGAGCAGTGTAATAAGGGCGCTGTCACAAAGAGATCTGCCGCCACACCGGCATACGATCAGCAACCCCGAAAGGCTACGTCCCACAGCGACATTTTATTAATGGAAAAGGCGCGCTGCTAGGAGACAAGACCGGCCTGTTAGATCCACGTTGATGCGCACGTGCTGCAGCGCAGAGGTAATTCTACACCGAGACACCATCCAAACGTGCAAAGAACTATGCTCACTGTGGACTAACGATAAATTGGGGGAAGAAAACGCAAAGGAGAGAGCTGGCGAACCAATTGACTGAGGTGTGCCCCACGATTCCCGCAGGCGGACCGAAGGCGGGGGCGGCAGCTAGAACCACCAGATCCACGTGACAATCGACGGACAAGAAACCGTCTGAGACTCTTACAATGGGAAAGCCAGATAAACAACAACAAAAGATTTAATTTGAGAATAAAAACGCCAAAAATCACCGAACAATCGCCTGAGGGAGAAGGGGCACCGACGATGGAAGCTACCTCTAACATGGAAAAGATACTACTGTCAATACAGTTGACAGAAGTGGTAACGGCTAACAAGAGCGCACAGCACAAAGTCAAGGTTAATGTAATACAGAACAAAATATCAAGTTGGTGCTCAGGAAGAAGTGGGAGACTGGTTACCACAGCCTCCAAGGCAAACCTAGGTCCAGACAATTATTGTAGTCCTCCGAGCACTCAATGTTATCAAAAAAGAGTCTTTATGTAGTTTTCATTCTTTTAATGTCCACTCTTCATCCAAATCAAATTCCAAATTCCAAATCAAATTTCCAGATTTCCATCAAACGATTGCGTGCAGCCAACGCGCGTTTCGTCAAGTCCGTGTAGGACAATTTGACTTCCTCAGGGCTGCAACCCAAAGGTTTACAATCAGTCTCATTCTTTCACATAAATACACAATGCAAAACAATTCATACATCGTTTGCATATTACCGTAAATCCTACAAAAACAAATATTTCTATAACCTAAGTTTAGGTCAAGTGTATAATTAGTATATTAACACACTAGTCTTACAAGAAGGAATATTTTCACCAAAGACCTAGCTTCAATATTAATTTATAACAGCACTATTTCAAACCATCAAATATCATACAGGTCATGTATATAACGTAATGGGTTTAAGACTGTGGTTCCCGAAAACATCAATGATTAACAGGTCATGTTTCAATTAATTCACCTAGCTAATGGTAATTGTCTACCCTAGAACCATCCAAACAAAATTAATAAGAAGATTTAATCAGTTGCCTTCTCTACAAGTTCTTAAAATAAATTATTATATTATATATATATAGTCGATTTGACAATACTACATTGTTAGCATTAAGTAATTGTGGCAAGCTAGGTAGTGCTTCATTCAATGTATGCACTCACCATGTAGTTGCAGGATTAATATATCTGTCTTTCCAGCAAAATATGTTCCTGTCCCAAGTTCTCACTTATAATCCAATTCTCAATAATATTTTCAATCCGTTCCTAAAGTAAATTAATATCTGTGTCAATAATAGTCTCAGCAAGTCGTTTAGCCCAATACACGTATTCGTTATGTGCACCTCACCTTATGTTTATATGAGCGTTTATTATGTTGTATCTTCAAATATCCTCCGTATTTAAAAGGAGCAGTGACACGAGTCAGTGTCTAATAAAGGAAAAGAACAATAGTAAGGTTCCTGTTATTCCCTAATGTATGCCCTAAAGTAGTGGCAGTATCCCTATACTTCATCTATCGAGCTCACCGTTTAATCTGTAGTGTAGTTCTCTCAATCCGGCGTTCAGCGCGGGCGCCATCTTTTAGTGGCAATTTGTAGTACAATGAGCGGGCGCCATCTTGTAGTGTCTAAGCAGCCACTATATTAAAGTAATCCCGGGCTCCCTATAATTTTAAATATTATCTCTGTAAATTATCTCAATATCATATCTAAGTAGATTATGTAGTATTCTCGATCCGCCGATTCAGCGCGGACGTCATCTTTTTAATGATAATTTCATTAGACTGCGTCTATGTATCAACCCGACGTTTTCCGCGCGGGCGCCATCTGTGACTATTCAGTAGAAAAGGTAAATAAAGGGTCAATGTCTTGTGGTATGTAGATATGTTTGCAAATGTGGTCATGCGTTAAAGCGGTCATAAATTTGCCATAATTCAGATATTGACACAGCTCATTGCTTACTATTAGTATTATTAGTCTCACAGATATTTTGAGAGTAACCACTATCCTGTCATTCCGACATATGCTTATAGAGTCGGTCTTGGGCTAAACTTATAATAGTCCCTTCATATTCTAGTAGACACCGTGATGATTATAAGTCAGTGTTACTTTAATAATCAATGTGGTTATAGTATTGATTATTTAAACGAAATTTTCCCACCCTTTATGGCAAGATACATCTTATTGTTATTCTCTAGTCTCTAGCCAATACAGGCGAATGTCCAGGATATCAACGGAAAACTGGATAACCTAACATGTAGAATGGACGGGATGTCTGACAAGCTCGAGAAACATGGCGAAAGACTGGAAAATGCCGAAGCCAGGATATCATCGGTGGAGGATGAGGCATATGCTACGACCAGCAAATGTACTGGTATAGTACGCGTCCTAGAAGTGATCAAAGCAAAGGAGGAAGAGTTGGAAGCGCGCACCAGAAGAAATAATATACGCATTACGGGCCTACCAGAGTCAACCAACACGGGCAAGATGGAGGTCTACATAGAACAATTGTGCAGAGACATTTTTGGTGCGGAGGCCCTATCCCAAATTTTCATTGTCGAAAGAGCCCATAGATCCCTAGCGCCCAGGCCAAGACCGGGAGCGACGCCACGCCCGATCGTAGCGAGAATTCTACATTATCGTGACAGAGACACTATCTTGCGCCTGGCGCGTGAGAAAGGGAAGATCACGCATCAAGGAAACACTTTTGAGTTCTACCCAGATCATACAGTAGCGGTTCAACAAGCGAGGAAGGAATTTGCATCCGTAAAGTCAAAACTGAGAGAACTCAACGTAGGATACTCCATGCTGTATCCGGCGAGACTACGTGTCACATGGGAGGACAAAGCAGTGGTGTTACCGTCCCCAAAGGCAGCTCAAGAATTCGTGAAGAAGGTGATACAGCACAACAAGCAGCGGGCACGAGATGATCATCACACGGACTCAGATGGTACTGAGTAAGGGAGGGAGTAGAAATCAACGGACTTATGGTAAGACCTAACTTCTTTCTATCCCACGTTGTACTGTACACACGGTTCTAGGGGGCCATGAGGTTAGATGGTCGATACTCCCTTTGATAGTAACGGGCCCAAACTTGAGACCCACTTGGATGGCAACAACTGTGTTCCAACACCATGGCCTAAGACCTAGACTGAGATGGCTGAGGGGCAGAATCACACAGCCTACGCTGACCAAAAACATTGGATTTACAATGTGGTGTAGGATACTGAGAGACTTGATGCGCAGAAGGGGGCCCTGGAACGTTGAACAATCGTGCAATGCACTAACTATAGACACAATAATTGTGCTGAAGGTCTCTGTGTACTCCTAAATTGAGACTGTTATTGACGTTACACGCTCTTATCCACTCCGAAGATCACACCATCAGGATTCAAGCAAGCCGGGCCGACGACGGCTGAAATGCCAGAAACCGGTCCCCGGTAGCTTTCTGGTGAAGAATTGGCTTGGTTGTTTAGTCTACCCTGTTCCCATGATGCACTGGGCCAGGGACAGACTGATTTGCATATAGCCAGGTTCTGAGCTGGGATGGTGCAGTGAGCTAAATAACGGTGATGGATCAAGCCCTGATCTTTGGACTGGGTAAGAGTGGTCTGCTTAATTCAGACACTGTTCATCACCACCCTCTTTTCTGAACCACACTGAATGGAGCAGCACGGTTGAGTGCGGGACTGCGCATGTGTGATGCTTTATGGTCGGGGATGTGGGAGAGTTTTTTTGACACAAGAATAGAGTGGGTATGGATGTTAATATTTACGGTCTAAGTGCAAGACTAAGAGGAGTACTAACGACACGCCTGTGACTGGCATATACTGCGAGTAACGTCACAGCAAAATAACCTCACCAAAGAAGGGTTGCATCACATCGATCCATTGACTTAATGACGACAGTATTGTTTATCAGGTTGCGGTGGGAGGGGGGGGGAAATCGCAGGGACATGTCCAACAAACATGGTTGAACAAATTTGTAGAAGAAACGTCCACGCCCATTTGATTGGGCGCTGAGTTGTGCCCCAGGCGGACCTCCCAAGGGTACTCCCCACAACAGTTTGTTCTAAATTGCTCTAGTTTATGGGTATCTATTCCAAGGGTAAATGGCTTCGGCAGGTTTGGGTTGCTGGAGGGGGGTTGAAGGGTAAGGGTAAAGTTTATGTTCAGAGACCAATCGCTAATGAAGTTGTTGTGATAATTAACATGATATGGCGGGGTAATGTCGGGCTAATTGACACTGAGAGCACTATTATGCTAAGAATGGACTACCAATCGTTAATTACTGGGATGTCATGGCCTTATAGATGACCGCTGACACAACAGATGCAGACAGAACACACTTAAAATTTCTAACGTGGAATATTAGAGGTTTTACGCAACCACGTAAAATCAGACAAGTGTTTGCCTATTTGAATACGTGGTATATTGACATAGATGAGAAACAGGGGAAGAAGGAGGATAAACAAAGCTAGGTCGGCCTCCAGTTGCACGTATCAAAAGATCAGGAACCCATGGTAATGGGTCCAGAGACCTAGTTTGTATGTTGTGGTTACTGCATAAGTTATGTCAGTGCTTACCAACAGAGAAAGAAAAATTTCTTTCTAGAGTCCCCTCACTCACCGGGGTTTCCCCACGGTGACATGCTTCATCATTGGGGCCATCCCAGTTCTCTACGAAAAGGGGCGTGCTGCGACTAGCGAACTACGCAGGAGCACTATATTTGTGAAAGGCTATGTGTGGTGTAAAGTGGTGTGGTGGTGGAGTGGGTGTGTGATTAAAAATACCGTGCTAGTGGGCCTCAACAATTTATTCTGCTCCTAGTTTGGTATATTAAAATGGGGTAACACTGCTATTTAACCTTAAATTGGGTTAAATCAGTGTTCTTTGGTCGACATGTTTCAAGCTCCCCAAGCTTTTCATCAGGACCATACAGGGTCCAGCCCTGTATATACCACTCCTATATTTAAATAACACCGATACCTACTTAAAGGACACCAAAGACGTGCTCTGCCTTTTGAAAGATCTGAATTTTGACCCCACATCCAGCATCCTCATCAGCCTGGATGTGGAGAGTCTATATACTAGTCTGCCACATAGAGAGACTTTACAAATACTGGAAGAGGTACTGTTTGAGAACGAATAGAAATACCATATCCCACGACATGTGGTGATGGAGTGTTGCCAACTAGCACTCACTGAGAATTTCTTTCGTTTTGAGGCCACGCTATACAAACAACAGCACGGGACCAGTATGGGCAGCACTTTTGCGCCGAGCATAGCGGGCCTGTATGTTCATCAACTGGAAAAAACAAAGATTCTGAACGAGACAAATCCATACAGACACCAAATACTGACATGGAAACGATACATAGATGACGTTTTCTTAATCTGGCAAGGAACAGAAGATGAAGCAAATTCTTTCTTGACATGGTTAAATACACAAGACCGTTTCCTGAAATTCACAAGTTCCATGAGCAGGACAAGCCTAGTGTTCCTAGATCTGAACATATATGCAAATTCAGGAAGTCTCATTACAACAACTAGGCTCGTCATCAGCACAGAAGGGGAAAAATGGCATTACAGGGTCGTTTTGCAAACACACTCGTCCCATAACGCTAACGTCCTCCCAACATGGCCGCAATGCATCAAACGGTCTAGCTCTCATAACCTCCCCAACCCGGAAGCGCGGTGACTTCAAATACACCGCTCGCCCTACCGCCGTCAATATGCGGTCGGGAGAGGAACGAGTAGGTAATACCAAGCGGCTTCACCGATACGGAAGTAAGTACAGGCATACAAAGCGCAAGAGGACATGATTCTGTATCGATCGCCACGAGGGTCTTATACTCTCCATTAGAAACGCGTTTTTCACAAGGATACGTTACTTTAACTATTGCTTTAAAAACCCAACAGCAATGCTTCCACGAGGTGAACCCGCCCTCGCCTGAGACCATGAAGTGCAATTAAGCACCAATACATGTAAATATGCTTTTGGCATGATGAAATTGGAAACATGTGTTGTGTGTCTTGTCTATAGTCACATTAAGTCCTGTGTTGTTTATATGTGTGAATTCACAAAACCACGTGTTTCACACCGTTTCCATTTATTTTTTGCACTGGACTTGAGAGCCTGCCCGCACCAATAAGGTGCACAAGGGACACCACCGCCCTAAAAAATGTGAATCGCATGTGTGATCCCCTTGCTCTTAAGGAGGGGAAGTTTGCCACTAACCATGTGTCATTCTCTTTTACAGAAACGTCATTAAGGTACGAATCGTATGTATAACACACATGTTTTAAATTAACAGCGCATAGACATTATATCGAATTAATCCTATTTATTTAAATATAGGAGTGGTATATACAGGGCTGGACCCTGTATGGTCCTGATGAAAAGCTTGGGGAGCTTGAAACATGTCGACCAAAGAACACTGATTTAACCCAATTTAAGGTTAAATAGCAGTGTTACCCCATTTTAATATACCAAACTAGGAGCAGAATAAATTGTTGAGGCCCACTAGCACAGTATTTTTAATCACACACCCACTCCACCACCACAACACTTTACACCACACATAGCCTTTCACAAATATAGTGCTCCTGCGTAGTTTGCTAGTCGCAGCACGCCCCTTTTCGTAGAGAACTGGGATGGCCCCAATGATGAAGCATGTCACCGTGGGGAAACCCCGGTGAGTGAGGGGACTCTAGAAAGAAATTTTTCTTTCTCTGTTGGTAAGCACTGACATAACTTATGCAGTAACCACAACATACAAACTAGGTCTCTGGACCCATTACCATGGGTTCCTGATCTTTTGAAATATTGACATAGCCATACTGCAGGAGACTCATATTGCACCAAATACACAGCAACACATAGGAAAACGCTGGGCCGAAGCGACTTACGCTGCCACAAACTCATCGTATTCAAGAGGGGTGATCACCCTGGTCAGGAAAGGGGTGAACTTTAAGATATGTAGTAGTGTCCTGCACTTTAAGAGGACAAAGCTTAACGCTTCTAAATGTATATGGTCCAAATATAGACCCGCCAGACTTCTTTCAGGAAATATGGGGGCATTTACAAAAGTTCACTAACACCAATATTATATGTGGGGGAGACTGGAATGTAACAATGATGGATGGGGTTGATCGATCCATACATTCTGTTGAACAACATAGACAAGCAAGGACCAAACTGATGCATATGCTACAAGACATCTCACTAACAGATATATGGAGGCAGAGGAACACAGATACGCCGGGGGCCACTCACATATCAGCGATACACAATAGCTGGTCACGCCTAGACTACTGGCTGGGCACTAATAACATTGCCTTATGGACGACACGTGTGAGCGTATTACCACGCACCTTATCGGATCATAACCCAGTGCTGATACAACTGACGATTCCACAATACACTCCACCTCCATTCCACTGGCAGTTCAATTCACGTGCACTTACTGACAATGTCTATGAAGACACTATTAAAAAAGCGATCAAAGAATATTTTCACGTAAACGAGCCGGTGGTGGATGACCCGGTGCTTCTGTGGGAGGCTTTCAAGGCCACTATACGGGGGGGTCTGTATGACAACTACCATTGGCATACTAAAAGACATCCGACACCAGATAAAGCGATGTGAAAAACGCATGAGGGAGCTTGAGACAACGTTTGAAGCTACGCAAGATACTGTCTTGCTGGCTGAGCTGCGACAGGTACATTCAGAGCATCAAACATTCTTTGAAGATGAAAATTAAATATCTAGACCGAAAACACACCGCTAGAACATTTGGAGAGGGTGGTAGACCAGGTAAGGTGCTAGCACATAAAATATGCGAGGACAAGAGTCACTCGGCTGTGCTATGGATCCAATCAGACGATGGCAAGATACACACACAAGCGGAGGGCATATTGAATAGCTTTGTGGACACTATATAAATCACAGCCGACCGCATCCGGGGAAGAAATTTTCCAATATTTAGATGATGTAGCAATTGGGTGGCTATCGGACGGACATAGAGAGTACTTAGCGATGCCAATCTCAGTAGAAGAAGTATCTGAAGTAATTAAGACCCTCCCCAACGGTAAAGCGCCTGGCCCAGATGGGTACACTAATTAATTATACAAACAATATGTAGATCTTCTTGCTCCGCACATAGTGGGCATGTTTGGGGCAGCGTTCGACCAGAAAGAGCTACCTCCCACACTTCCTGAGGCTGTGATAATAGTTCTCCTCAAACCCGGAAAGATGCGACTCCTATAGACCGCTGTCACTCATCAATACTGACTCTAAAATACTAGCGAAACTACTGGCGGTTCGCCTAACCCCATTGATGACGAAATTAGTTCTCCCAGACCAGGCAGGGTTCATTCCCACACGATCAACATCACATAACACTTGATCACTATTTGCTTTATCACACTACTTACAGCCCACTACAAAGGCGGCAGCGATTTTACTCGACGCCGCCAAGGCTTTTGATTCCATAGAATGGAGATACCTGATTGCTGTGTTACAGAGGATGGGCTTTCCTAAACGGTTCATCCAATGGGTGACGCTAATCAACACCAATCCATGTGCTAGGGTGCGTGTAAATTGGTATGTTTCCAACATGTTTGCAATTGAACGTGGTACCAGACAAGGGTGCCCACTATTACCCTTGCTGTTCGCCCTGGCGCTTGAACCCTTAGCTTGCATAATTAGACAAAACTTCAAAGCATCGGCCCTCCGTTTTACCTCAAGACCTCTTCACATATCTCTATATGCGGACGATACGCTCTTATACGTCCGCGACCTAGATACGCATTTAAATGAACTACTGAGAGAATATATCAAATTTGGAGGACATTCGGGGCTAGCTATAAGCTGGACTAAGTCTTCAATTATCCCACTCACGGGCACGACGACCCCGTTTGCGATGGAATACCCATTAGAATGGCAAAGCGAACCCATACGCTACTTAGGGGTGATGTATCACAGAGACCCGGTGGAGGTAATTAGATCAAACTAAGGTGCAGTAATTTCCAAACTGGAGGATAAGGTACAAAGATGGATTCAATTACCATTGTCCCTTGCAGATCGCTTTGCGATTGTCAAAATGAACATGCTGCCTAAACTGCTGTACCTTTTTAACAATATCCCCATTACGCCCCCTGCAGAAGTATTTCACCGTATAAAAACGCTGGTGTTGAAACTCATATGGGCAGGCAAACAAGCCCGTATCGATCTCCAGACGCTTAGTCTTCCCTATGTGCGCGGAGGTTTTGGAGTGCCAGATTTTCTGCTGTATTTCTTGTGCGCACAGGCGTAATATGCTGCCTATTGGTACCACGAAATACCATATCTCACCCATACCGCCATCGAAAGGGATGACGCTGCACCAGTACCACTGACAGCAATTATATCCCACACTAGACAACCACTGCATGCACGAGACATCAACTCTGTAGATGTGACGGTTAGAGCCTGGCAAAAACTAGCTCAACTAGCACATAAGACACCGCTATATGCACCCGCGATGCCACTGCATCACCATCAAGCACTATCAGTAACTGGGGAGAAAGTGGGCATGACATTGCTGCAGCGGGCAGGAATTGACAAAATGGGAGATCTATTTAACGAGGGCGAATTTCTAGAAGCTACAGACCTTACATATATTCAGAACAAATCACCTAGGTTTCACTTCACATATCACAGATTGAAAAGTGCTTCAAAAGTATTATACCCTACATTCCCTACTGAACCTGACAGTCTGAACACACTGCAAATGGTTATTACAACATCAGACACGGCGCACTTGGTATCCAGACTATACTCCATGGCACAGGAGGAAATACTGCACTACACGGGGAAAGCTAAAACACGATGGGACAGGGTATTAACCCCTTCGCTGCGGCGGGAATTCCGCCGCAGCGCTAAGGGGGCGGGGGGGCCGAGCGGCGCTCGCATGCTTGTGACGGAGCCGCTCCGTCATGAGCCGCGGTTGAGCTGTGCTTGTGACGGAGCGGTTCCGTCATGGCCTGCCCCGCTCAATGGAACGTCCAGCGCAGGCGCGAAATTCGCACCGCGCAGGCGTGCCGAGCAGGCCATGACGGAACCGCTCCGTCATGAGCACAGCTCAACCGAGGCTCATGACGGAGCGGCTCCGTCATGAGCATAGAACGGGTTAATGGAACCACTGACAGACCAAGAATGGGTGCAAGCATGCGCACTGACGCAGATCCTCACCCCGAATGGCAACCTTAGAATCATTCATTATAAATTCCTCCACCAAGCATATTATACACCCGCACGGATATACAAATTTGGTGGTCAAGTGGAAGATAGATGCAGGAGATGCGGCCTGGACAGCGCAGATTTTTCACACTTAGCATGGAGCTGCATAAAAGTGCAGGACTATTGGATGGAAGTAAGCAGAACCCTCTCCGTTATGCTGGGTACTGAAGTGGGCTGCACAATACAGGTTTGCCTATTGGGGCTAGTACCACACCTTAAATCCACTAGATGAAAATTCTGTGCGGTTTCGCTATTATTGGCCAAAAGGCAGGTTGCACAATGCTGGCACAGTAGAAAAGTGCCTAAGTTGTCCAGATGGATGCAAGATATGTCCAGCTGCAGAGATAAGCTTATAATGTATGAGGAAGATTTGCCAGCGAAATCCAGACCTAAAGACTTCTGGTGCTATCTAACAGATTATTTGCTCACATTGAATGATGAAGACGTGGGGGGATCGTAAGGCCTGATTATCTAATTGTTATCTATTTTTGTGTTGATAAGATGCCTGATATGTTCCGCTGTAACACGAAACTGTTACCACTTCTCAATCTACACGGATTGTAAGACAAAGATGTATGGATTGCAACGCGTATTATGGTTAGGTCTCCAAGTTTCAGGTTATGGTTAGTTTATTTAATTCAAAAAAAAAGAAAAAAAGAAGTGCAAAACGTAAGACCACTATTGCAATATTGTTATATAAGCGGCGACGTCATTGACGGCGCAAATGACTAACATCAGCATTCATATAGAAAAGTATATTAATCCTACGTCAGGGTTGTGTTGGTTTGAGGCCGGCCCCAGGGTTGTAGGCCAATAATGATGTACTTTTGTAAAAGATCAAAAAAGGTTTTGCAAAAAAAAAAAAAATTAGGGTAAAGGGGAGTAGTATTGACTGTCTAGAAGTGCCTACAAAGAAGCAAATTAAAGCAATGTATTGGGACGGAGTAATACAGAACGATACAGGGGTAGCAGTCTGGGTAGACTAACTGTGGAATTAATAGATTTTAAACTATCAGGTACCTTGGAAGGTTACCCCGACCTTATTTTAGTGCCAGCCAACTGAAAAGTCTACATTCAATTTAGGCATGGCTTTCTACCCCTGAACTCACAAACGTATGGCCATGCAATGCTGCCCAGAATAAAGGCTGCACCTATTGTTCTGCCCCAACCAAATCGTTCGGTCAAGCTCTCTTTGGTTGCCCTGCATACTCTGCAGATTGGGCTTAGAAGCAAATGGTTAATCCCCAACAGCTATGAACCCAAGAATATGGGGTAGCTTTGCTCATACTCAAATCAGATACCAGACCTGTTTGTATGCGCATTAACAAAGGTCTCGGGCAATGTGTGGGGAATCAAAAGGAAGGCTCAAAACCTTAACCCATTATCTCTTCGAACAGGCCCATAGTATAGTATATTCTTTCTAGGCACTGCTAGCTGGAAAATCTAGTCTAATTTTCATGGGGTGCAGTTAACGGAGCGACCTCTTCTGATTAGATTGATAGGATCCACGTAAGAGCAGAAGTACTATTTTAACAAACGCAATGCACATAATTTTAGTGCTATAGCATATAGAAAAGATTGTATTTTCATGTACAAGGCTACAGGAATTGACCAGCTAGTAGCTTTTTAAAGTCAACCAGTGTACAGGTTTTTTTTTTAAGAGAAGGCTGTCATTTTAAACTTTGAGCTACATGATCAGTTATATTAAAAACCACCAATTACATTAATAAAAATCTATCTAAACTTTATTGGGTTGTATATATGCACTTTTATGGTCTGATGACCAAATAGAGTTTATTGATTTCATTGTGCAATGGGATTTCATCTATCGGATTGAAAATTACAATCCCGCTATATTTTATCTCTAGATACACTTTGCCTCTCCAATCCATTATATAAGAACCATTACCTCCATCTTGGACTTATTTACCAAATACCCGGACATGCCTAAAACTCCTCCACCAACTTCTCCACCCTAGGTATGATTCGGAGGGGGGTCTGATTTTATATATATATATATATATATATATATATATATATATATATATATATATATATTATCAGATAGTCCGCATAAAGCGCAATCTTGATGCTAGAGGGGAGCGAATATAGAGGGACAACCTGGTTCTTTCCTGAGAAGTTCTACTAATGGTTAAATGTAAATATCAAACAAAAGGGGCGACCGGGGACAACCTTGCCTTGTACCCCTTTTAATACTAAACCTCTTAATCAGGGAGCCATTTGGGAGGGTTCTAGCCAAATAATTTGTCATAGAGTTTCTGGAGTAACGAGAAAAAACCAACACGAAATCCCATCCAATCCAGTACTGCCAACAAGTATGCCCAACATACCCAGTCAAACACCTTGGCCACATCTATCGTAACCACGGCCAGGGGGAATCAAACGAGCGGTTGCGCGATCAATAGTGCCTATCAACTGCTGTACAAGTTCTTGGCTTTGCCTCTTCGAGACAAATCCTTTCTGATGTACATGTATCAACTCTGCGGCTAACTTAGCCATTCTCCCTGCCAAAATACTTGTGAAGATTTTATAATCTGCATTTAGCAGGAGATTTGGTTTTAAAGCCTGCCAAGGATCCTAGGAAGGCAGACTCTTATCGTCCAAACTATTGTGGCCTCTTTCCAAGAGTTTGGAATCGGTCCTCCCCCTAATATATTGAGTTAAACAGGCATTTCAAATCTGAGACCATTAATAGTTTATAGAACTCAGCAGGTATTGCATCCAGGCCAGCAGCCTTACCATTCTTTATGCCTAATTTCCTCTCTAGTTATTACAGCTTATGAACAGTCCCTACCCTCCTGTGTCTGTTTTCTGAACTATATACAGAATAGGTTCTGCCAAAGTTACAAGAGAGGCCTGCATTTTCTCCACCTTATTCAAGACATCTCACTGTGGGCTAATGATCAGGTCCCTGGTGTAATTCTGAGACCTCAACCCTTGCCTTACAGGCTAGCAATGCCCCAGCTCTCTCACGGTCTTCAAATTATTGCATACACCCAGTTTGCCAACGCTCTCGACACTTCACATCCAGTCTACTCTTATCATTTAACCTGGCCTCCTCAAGCTGGTTTGATAGTCTCTCCCTATCTCAGTTATTCCTTATGCGTTGCTGCTGCAGCTCAGCCCCCAATATCCCCACTCTTTCCTCCAGTCCACTCAGTTCTGCTTTTTCTACCTAGTTTTTAAAATGAACCTGGCGTTGCAACACCCCCACCGATATGTGATTTAAAGCCATCTCAAATTATGTCTAGATTAGATATCCAGCATTATCCAGAAAGAAGTCAGTGCTAGCTTTTTTCAAAGCAGCAAAATCCTCTAGGTCTAGAAGGATAGCACTTTTTAACATCTACCTTGTATTGCATCGAGCCCCAAAACCGACTATTGATTGCAACAAGATCAGGGATGAGCCCCAGCAGCAGGTCAACCTCTTATTTTTTAAAGCTAAGGCTCTATCCACAAACCTACAGTCTAGCCTGGAGAAGTTGCCATATTTTCTTTTACTATGGCAAGTATATCCCATCCCCCCCTTTGGCCTCTTTAAACATTTGCTTCTGGACATCAGCTTGGTGGATGCATGGAGAAATTTAAAGTCCTGCCTTGCTCTTGAGGCTTGGACACCATTCTTCTGGGTGGATCGATCGAAGATGGGATCCAGGAGGGTATTAAAACCTCCCCTAATAATCATAGAAGCGGTTATCCAAACAAGATTCCACTCCAGATTTACTATATGCTGGGGCTAGGTTTGGGCCATAAAATCCTACACACAAATTCAGTGTCAATACATCTAAGAGTTTCCAGGGCCCAACTGCCTGAGCTACCGTTTTCTGAAGATACATCAACTCCTTTCTCTCTCTCTCTCTCGCTATATATATATATATGTATATATATATATATATATATATATCCACCCCCTTACAACACTCTGTTTGATCCAAGGCTACATAGCTTTCCATCCATCTAAATTTAGAAAAGAGGGTGCTACTTTTACTAGACGTTAGCTGGGTTACTTGTAATAGGATATATAATATATAAATATCTTATCACCAGTCTCTGCCGACTTTTAGTTGTGAGACCATTTACTTTCCATCATCATTCACAAATTCAAGATCCTTCTTGAAATGCTGTATCCTAGGACGACCAGCAACAGAATCTTAACTAGGTGATAGCGAGGACTTCTTTTTTCCCAGTGCCGCTCCACCTCACCCACTTCTCTCCCTCCCTGAGGTATCCTCCCATTACAGTCGGTTACGATATGCCTGTGGGGATACCCGACAGAGGAATGATATAGGCATATTTGACAGTAGTGAACACCACCACCACTGTGCTCACTATCTCATTGAGGCTCAAGGCCCCTCCCCTCTTTTTATGACTTCAGAGCATCCACTTCTTCCACAGTTTAGCAGTTACGCATTTGATTATTCCACCCAACGCGGAGCATTGACGGAAATTTCAGTTGTGCTTTTGCCCCTAACTTTATGCAAATCCTCAATTTTTTTTACCCAATTCCCATTGCTTCTGATCCGTTGCCCGGCAGACATCTGACTTAACAGAGAAAAAGTCAGTTCCTACTGAGAACAGGCCATTTCTTAAGGCTCCGATCAGTATCACCTCCTTTACTGCGTACGAGAGAAAGTTCACAAGGATCTTCCTTGGCTTCTGCCTTTGGGGGTTCCTTTTAAAGAGATCTCTATGCACAAGCTGTATCTCTTGGTCAGGAATGATATCCGGCCGATCTCTTTAGCCTGTGTCTCACAGCAACACGATTATAAATGGCTTGATATTTTATTTTATTTTTTTATTTATTTATTTAGAAAGGTTTAGAGAGCGCGAACAAGACCCTTGCCGGTATCAGAGAGCTTTACAGTCAAAGAGTATAGTTAAATCATACATTAAAGATATGCCAGGTTCATAGTGCATAGCAGCAGAAAGCGCAGCAAACAAAAGCAAATCAAAAAGCTGTAAAACAGGAGCGGCCTGATGATTCATGGTAATACAATATTGATAAGCATGTCCAAAAAAACATCACTGAGCATACAAAAAGAAAGAAATTAAGGTGCAAAGTCAGGGTGAACAGACAAAGCATTGTAATGACAGATATAAAGCATAGGTTGACAGGATTGATAAAGGGTATGGAAGTCCTTACAGACACCTGGGTCCTCCTCAGCCTCTGGAATATTCAAAAACCTCAAATTGTTCCTTCATAAGTGATTCTAGATCCTTTCCAGATCATCTCAATTCTAGATTCTCTTTGGAGAGTATACTTCTCCCAGTTTTTAGCAATATCTTCTTATCAGGACAACCGCTTCCTCTAACGCACAAGTCCAGACAGCCACTTCTACTTTTGGTGATAGTGCAACTCAAAATGCTTGAACATCATCCCGATTGGCCTCTGATATCTCAGACCTGTTCTTGATCTCCTCTTTTAAGCCTAAAAGGATAAAGGCTAATGATTCCTCCGGCTGGCCCCTATTAATACCTTTACTTCAGTCATCTGCTG
This sequence comes from Lissotriton vulgaris, assembly GCF_964263255.1. NCBI lineage: Eukaryota > Metazoa > Chordata > Amphibia > Caudata > Salamandridae > Lissotriton > Lissotriton vulgaris. The sequence goes on from NC_141688.1 coordinate 31,619,936, forward strand.
ACATTGCCCAACAGCTGAACTTAACTTATCCTCTACTGCAAATGTATTGGAAGTAGGGACCTGGACTACACTACTTGAGTTCTCACTAGGCCTGTTGTCCACTTCTATATACATATTCATACCAATTGGGGTTCCTTAACCAACATGGTACTGACATTATCCACACACTCTTCTGGGTTACACCCTCTACTGCCCCTCTCGTACCTTTGCAAGACTGGTTGGGTCAATATATATAGACTGATTTGAGGGAGTTACCTAGTGAGGCAAGATTATTTTGCCCCTGCCCCATGGGCTCTTCCCCAACTGCTTTACAGGCTACCCAGATTTCATAAATTTTGTTAGTGGGCACAGAGACTACCCTACCTTTGCATTATCCTTATCACCACAAGCCACAATGACGGAGGGTAATTCTAGCCTTGAAGCTGCAGTTAAAGCAATTGTATGCAGAGTGTACCTGGAGACCTTGCGTCCGGGAATGCCCACCTTCTCTGGGGCCATACTTCTCTCCATAGGTGTGGGGTGTTGTGGCAACCGGACTTCTCAGCTTCCCTGCTCTCTCCCAGGGTCTGCAGGCTTCTATACAGCTCAATGATTGAAACTCGCAGGCAGCACCTACAAATTTCCTTCCCGTCAGCTTGTGCTGGCTCTGCCACTTCAACAGCATGCCTGAGCACAGGCTGCCCTGCTCTGTTGCAGCTCTATCATGGCGGTCTCCCAATGCGGGATCACCCTCGCTGCCTCGGGATGAAACCCAACCGAAGGCACTCCTAACAACCGCCACAGCCATATCATTCGGGTCTGGTGCATCCTCACACCAAAGTGTTGGGGGGGAGGGTCGATGGGGGGGCCACCACCAGACCAGAAACACTTTCCTCCCCAGGAGCCCTTGATCGCTTACATCACAGCCACCATGTGCCCCTCCGGACACTCCAGCTTCCACTCTTAACCATAGTATAGAGATCTACAAACCTTGGTACTCCTGCCAATCCCTCCCCACCCCTCCCCGATATCTTCTCCCATTTAAGCCGGCATCCTTCACTTAGACAGATTGTATATTTTGCTTGCCAACACCAATCTAGGTCCGTTTCCCAGTCAGCCACACAACCCTCCCCCACCCCAAAGCTATATTGCATTTGGCCACCACAGAGGCCAGTGCCAATCAGATTTTTTTTTGTTTATACTTTGGCCAGGTTTCACGCCCAGGGATAAGCAGCAGGTGCTACATAGCTTCTAAGGGGACCTCTAATCCACCACCTCAGCCATAATCTGTCCTATGTGTCTCTAATATCTATGAATCAGAAGGCAGTCCCACAACAGGTGGTAAGAGGTCCGCTCCTGTTCACATCCCATTGACATAATGGATGTTTAGCCCATCCCAAGCGATGCAAAAGTGGCCTGAAGTAATAAGTTCTATACATAATCTTCAGTTGGATCAGCCTAGAGAAACCCTTTGGCCAGTTCTATTAAACCCTACTTAGCTGCCACCCAGTACTCATCGTCTAGTGGGCAGAGATCACCCTCCCCAAGCTGCCTTCAATGGACCCCAATGGAACCGGGGAATTATTCACCCATTTTTTTCATATAGTACACAGATCGCCTTATCTAAGGGTGTGTCAATAGGCAGTCTTCCAGCAGTCAACAACTCTCTTGGATGTGACCTCTCACTATGGGACCCAACTGTAAAGAGCAGCCATTCATTACCCCCCAGGCCATGTTCATGTTGCAGAGTAGCAAAGGAGACATAGGCCTGTCACCTCCATTTTCACCAAGCCTTTTCAGACCAATTAATTTCCATTTTACGAATTCCCTTAACTCAGTCACCTCCCGAACAAGGTCGCTGTCCCACAGTGGCTTCATCTCAGTCAATTTACCCTCCCAACCCAGACATCTTCTGGCCTCCCTTCATGCCCTCACGACTGTCTGTAGGGAAAGACAGATTTTGCTCCATCATTCTACAGTATAGGAAGGGTGGGGGTATCCCCCGACACCCATGGCTATTCAGTCTAGTCTAAGATCTTCCCGATCTCCCAATACCCAGTCATTCACTGTTACTAACTGGGTGACTTAATATTTCTTGATATCAGGCACCACTATCCCTCCATCATAGACTCCGCTCTGCAACTTTTGTATGGTTATACAGCAAATACAACCATTCCACAACAATAGCCGTAGTTTTGAGTTCACCTTTTTGAAAAAGTCTTGCAGGATTTGAAAGAGCATGTTTTGCAAAATATATAGTAGGCATGGGGGAGTCATCATTTTGAAGATGGTCGCTCAACCCATCTGAGAAAGCAGAAGCATCCACCAATGCTGGGCATCTCTACGGAATTGATCCAATAGTACAGCCAGGTTCTTAGCACAGTCTGTGCCTTCCTAGTCACATACATCCCCAGGTATTTAAAGCCAGTCATCCCGATAGGGAGCCTACATTTAGACATCAATCTTGGTACGTTTCAAAACGTGGCAGCAGCTTAATACCTAATGTGTGCTTACGTTAAAGAGAAAGATAGGCTGACAAGTAATGATTGGTGTAAAATATATTTGTTAGACCTGTCTGGCTTTTTGCGTAGTCCCTCCAATTTATTATTTATTTTTGTCCCCTTTTTGCCCCTCATACCTTTATTAATTTTTGTGTCCACTAGTTTTTTTTAGGTGTTGGTCAAGGGGATAGGTGTTCTTTCCCCCCCTAATAGTTTTTCACCTCAGGTCTAGAGGCCTGTTCTGACTGGAAATAGTTGGAGTCACAAAATGGTGGCTACCAACTGCCCTAACTGCCAAACCCAGAACCTGTCCCATAGAGTAGCATAGGGCATTCCAGAACCTTCTGGTCCCTTCTGGACTTCTGAGGGTCAGCCTATAAAAGGCGGAATGCGGGACAGCCATTTTGTCTTGCCAGAGAGAATCAGCTGGAGGATAGGCTATCTTGGAAGGTGGGGAGAGGCTAGTGAAAGGGTTGACCTCCTGGACTGGGAAGCAGCCTAATTGATCCACATCTCTACTCCTCCTTTGGGATCCTTGTCTTGTCCCCGCTCTGTATGGTTAAGGGAGACCCTGGGCGCCTGACTAACCCCTAGCTTAAAAATATTGGGGTGTAAAAAGGAGAAGGAGGCTGCAGCACTGTGGAGCGCAGTCCTCTGCCCAGTTGGAGAGACTTTGGAGGAGTGTGCCCCCCTGTCCCCAGCCTCTGTCCAGTGACTGGTAACTGCTCAAGAACTGTAAGCCGCCCCCCAGGGGTTGGTGTGTGCCAGAGGGTTCTGATCATCCCTCCTTTCTCTTTGCCCTTCCCATTTCACCATCTGCCCCCTCACCTGCAATTGCTGTCAGGTGCTCGCTTCATCCTCGTGAGGCGCGGGAGGAAGGTGACGTGGACGTCGTGAGAGAGCTGCCGGACTCGCAGCCCTCATCCCGGTAGTGCAGTCAGGGGTGTTCGATCTTCCTGCTGAAGAGGGAAGTAGAGCGCCTGGACGTGGTAGCGACTCGGGGGCGAAAGCGGAGTCAGCAGCAGAGAAGAGTTGTGGAGCCGCTAATTCCCCGCGCATGCTCCGTGAGCGGACAGCAGTGCTAGAGCGAGGCGGCGCTTCCACGGAGCCGCTAATCCCCGCGCTTGCCCCATGAGCGGACAGCAGTTCTGAAGAGAGGCGGCGCTTTCACGGAGCCGCTAACCCCCGCGTTTGCCCCGTGGTGCAGGCGCCCAATACCCCCAGAGGCCCCCCTGACAAGGAAACAGCGGGACACCGGCGGGAGCTCCTAACGGCGAGAACAGATCAGCGCGACCTCTCCTCAGCACAGGGGCGTGATCCTGAGCGGCCTGGCTGGTGAGGAGGGGAGGCGACGCTGACAGGAAAGAGATCGGCGGTGAGCTCCAGCTGCCTTCAACTTCCCACAACGAGCCACAAGTAAGGTGGGAATCTGGGTTGGTGAAGGACCGGACCACAGTACTGGAAGGTCCAACAGTCAAGAGTTCCCCACACAAGTCCCTAGTGTGGATCCGAGGGGCAAGTTGACTAATTTAGGATATTGTGACTGGGAATTCACTCAAAGTATTCGAGCACTGCACAGGGAAGCCTCATTGGTCATTAGGGCAGGGCGAGTTGTCAAGTCAGTAATCCTGTCAATACTGTTGAGTGTGATGCCTGTTTTCCTTTGCAGAGGGGGTCAAGGAAGGAAACAAGTGAAGTAGCCATTCAACAATTGCTATTAGAAGAGGCATCTACTAATGTGGTGTTGAAGTACCTATGGTTTGAGGGAAGTAATAAGTTCCTCCTACAGCACACGGGTGGTAACATATAACTTGTGTAATTTCTACATTTCTCACTGGATGTGCACTCTGTTGTGATTAAAGGTTTAGACACTGTAATGAAGTCAGAGCCAGTAAAGTGGAGTCTAATGTAAAGTAATGTGTTGTTGAAGCTGAGTATTGATATGATTTAACAACTTCAGTAGTAATGTGATTTTTGTCCTGACAGTCTGTAGTGTATTAAGTTGTGATTCTGAAAACAAAAGAGCAGAGATATTATTTTTATAAACCAGTACATATTTTTCTAACAAATTGGTGTAGTGTCCTTTTTAAGTGTTATTGCGTGGATTTACTGCTGGGTGGTTTGCAACCTTCACATTTATGCCTCTAGTGTTTATGTCTTACCCTAGGCCAGGCTACCCTAGGTGACCTGACATCCCAGGTTCCAACAATATTGAATAGTCAGATCCCTGTGTGCGGCCTTAAACTAAAGGTTAAGTTGACGAGGCCGGGGTTATAAGCCAATAAAGAAGGGGCTGAGTAGGGGCATTCCATCTGGTGCTCCTTTTGTTTTTCCTCTGTCACTGAAGGATGCACATGGAATGAATAATTTTTGATGTACAATGTGAAAATTAACTGGTGATCATAAGGTTTAAGTTGTGTGATCACGAAACTGAATTATTGTGTTGTCAAACCAGATTCAGCACTGGCCCTTGTTTGTTCCGTAAACCTTCTAAAAGTGGCATTTTCTGAATTGTGACTTAGGCTTATTCTACCCGTAAAGAGGATATTAAATTACAATTCCTTAGAAAACCAAACATGATATTTCTACCTGATCCCAAAAAAAAGTGATCACTAAAGTATAATTAGGTAACCCAATGGTATCCTATAGGAGAGGAAAGCCTCACAGTAGTAAAAAAAACCTAATTGGGGAGTCTTTCACTACATAGACATGTAAATCCTAAAATGGGGACCATTTGAAACCTTGCTGATAGGTGGCACGAATCCATTACCTGCACCTTCCAGGGGCCGCTACGAGGCTCGGACTGCTGCTCTGTGCTGTTGTCTCCGCTCTCCCTCCGTCGCAGCACCTTCTACACTATTACTGCTGCCGCTGAGTGGGGGAGAGTGAGAGGGACTAGAAACTACATTTCCCTGCAGCCCCTGCGACCGGAAGTCACATACTGGGCTATTGCGCCAGGAGGTGCTTAAAATCTCGCACCATTACCCGAGTCGCGGGACGCGGGCGGCGCCGGGCTAAGCCCGGGCAAAGGGCGAGCCCCCTGTGGCCCTCAGAGGCCGGAGGAGACTGGGCTGGGCCACAGATTTTGGATGTCCAGTGAAGGACTATATGATTGGAAGTGAGAAATTTCATTACCATTTTTCGGTGTATGTGTAAGGTGCGTTGATAGCTTGCAGGTTGTTTCATCATATTTGCTCTTTATTTTGAGCCCAGCAATAAGCAGACTCAATGGCCAGAGGTAAAATTATCAAAACTGCTTCTGGGCTAGGTGCTATGGATAATTACTTGATCAAAAAGGTAAATCAGATTAATAATGATAGAAGGGTCTCTCTAGGTCGGGGGAGCCCTCCATTGTCACAGGAAGAGGTGTCTCTTCTAGTGGTAGACACAGCTATGCCCAATAGCCCTGATATTAGTATTAGTAGTAGGGATGTTGGGAAAGCGAATATCGGAGATGATAAGGATAAAGGAGAAGGGTCGGCCAGTCCTAATATTGATGCTTCTTTTGTATGTATGTATGTATTGGCATTTATATAGCGCACTACTTACCCATAGGGTCCCAAGGCGCTTCGACCGCTGCGAAACCCTTCCTGGCTTCCCTGAGAGATGGTCCCTTAATGGGTATCTCCAGGGTGAGACCAGGCATCCCCGGCGGTCTGGTGGGGCCGTTAGTGAAGATGAGGCAAGCTAATGCCCAGAGTTGCCGAGTGTGATCGCTGATCAGAGTGGGCACCGAGGCGAGAGAATTATCGAGTCCGCTGACCCTGGTCCAGAAACCTGCCGCGCCGGGAATCGAACCCTGGTCCCGGGCCGTCCTCTGCTCTCGGGTCTGCCGCCTCTAACCAGTGAGCCACACTACTTCACTATCACTATCTTTTCTGAGTCTGTCCACTAGTACAGATAATGAGGGGTTATCAAATTCCCCTAGATTATCTATTCCATCTCCCCTTAATTTGCGCCAGGGTTCACCGCCCAAGGTCAAAACTAAAAAAAGAGGGGGCGGTCCTTTAAAGACTCGTGAAGCCAAAATGCAAAAGAGGAGCTCAACCTCAATAGGGTTAGATACTGCTGATTCATTGACTCCTTCCATGGTCCCCTTAATATCAACTCACTGCCCCACTGATGAGGGTGGCCTTTTGTAACAAATTGAAATTTTAATAAACTCATTGATGTTGCCTCTTTTAGAAAGGACACGGATGATTAATACGCATCTAGACTTGATCGATAAAAAAGTAGAAAGAAATACACTTTTATTATCTGATTTGGCAAAGGGATTGACTAGTATAAACCCTAGAGTAAATTCTGCTAATACGATGCCACAAACGAAACAACGCCCATCATGCTCTACTTTTTCCACAAAACCTAATTGTGCAGGGAAAAAGCCAATTTGTAATTCCCCCAAAAAAGCACAGACATCTTCGGTGGAGAGTAAGCCTGTATCTAAAGCTCCACCTGCACGTAAAGAAGATGATCTAAGGGGGGATAAAACCATTCCAAAGGAAAAGGCAGAACTCCCGCAAAGTAAGGTTGATAAGGATAATGGGGCAAAGGATTTGTATCATATAAATCGACAATTACACAGAAGAGTAGACTTACCCCCAGAAGCCGCCCCTTATGCAATTATCTTGGCAGGTGTCCCTGAGCTCCCTCTAGGCATTAGGAAGACCATCGAGCCTTAAAAAATAAAGTTGTCTATTGGTTGTGCAACAATAGACCTTTGCCTGCCCACATTGACGGGGAAATTTTAAATGTTAGGCGTGCAATTTGGGTGGGTTCACAACCTAAAGACAGGAAGGGGGATGTAATTATCGTAAATTTCAAAGATCACAGAGCTGTGAGGCACATTGGGGATTGGTATGATGTGAGAAGTAGTGACTCCATCTCCACACATTACCTTAGCTATTTTTATCCACATACACCAGCTCCTTACCGAAAAGACTGTGTAGTAGGAAGGCAGTCTGCAAATAGGTTCGGATTGGAATATCATGGGCGTAATCAAACTTCTTTCACCCAACCCCAGAGATTAGTTAATTTCTACCCCAGGTTGACTCATCCCCTAACTCCAGGACCGAATTCTGAAAATAATTACCTATGGGGTAATAGAGGTATAGCTTTATCTGCCTATAATATACCAACCCACAATCGGTTCGATGTTTTTTCGGGCCTTGATTTTGTGGATTGACTTAAAGACTCTCCCCGCATTAAAATGCTAGGAATAATGGAGAACCCTGATACAATTAAGGGCAATATAGAAGAACACAAGCTGCAGGAGGGTAAAGATGACATCAACCAAGCAGAATTTACGTCTCTAGAGGTTAATGGCCATAACAATGAGGAAGGTTATGAGATTAACACCAACCTTGACCAAAATAAGGGGGAACAGTGTGGAGGTGCCAGTTCCCCGTTATGTGGAAAGGGTTTGGGTAATGCCCCTCTGTGTGAATATGTAGTAAACGAGAATAGGAATGTGGCAGGATTAAGGCAAAAAATTAACAATCCATCCTGGGAAAGCGTTATAAATGGTCTAGATATTTTAGCTTTGCAGGAAACTTGGTCTATTGACCCAGTTCATATAAGTGGCTATAGAAGTTTCTTCACCCCGGCAGTGGGGGGCCAATATGGGAGAGCAAAGGGTGGGTTAATTACGTACCTTTCAAATCAGCTCAAGTATGAGCAGGTCTGCTTTTCGCCAAAGTGCAGTTATTATCAAGTAGTAACGATAGATAACAAGAAGGGAATTAAATTTGTTGTTATCAACTTTTATAATAATATCCCGCAAAATGAAACTCCGAGTACCTTAAAAATGCTGAGTGAGGATATACAACATGAAATAGATAATAATGAAAGGGAATTAATAATTTTTTGGGGGGGTGATTTTAATTGTCCACTCTGTAAAAAGGGAAAACAAGGCATCTGCGGTTTAATGTTAGAGCCGGAGATAAACCTAACACACTTTGACCACTCCTTGATTGGGGATTTATTTAATGAAATATTGTTTATGTATGACCTGGGATATGTAAATGAAATTTCCCAAAAACCAACTCCCTTTCTCCCCACATTCATTGGCAGAGGAGCATCGACCACCATTGACTTCATTATCTCTTCAAATAGTTACGCCCACAAGATTAAGAGGTCTAAGACCATAGAGTTACCACTTATTGACCATCGGCCTCAAATAATGGAGATTGAAAACCCTTTTTTTGAGCAGTATAATGATGGGTCCCTCTTGCGCACAGTCCCTGATGTGATTCTTGGGAGGCAAAATGGGTATACTCTTAAATGGGGTCAGGTGGTCCCAGAAAAGTTCCTAGGCAAACTGTTGAAAAACTGTTCTGACAGTTTCGTGATCTGCCTGAGTGAGCACTCGGACAGTGTGCAGATAATAGAACATTTTAACATCATAGCTTCTTCAATTAGAAATAGTCTGTGGGTGGAGGCAAATAAACGGGCAAAGGGCAATAAGAGTTGGTTTGATAATGCATGTACAAGGGCATTGACCGACTTGAAACATGCGATTCATATGTCACCCCGAGATCCTACACAAATAAGAGGTTTAAGAAAAATATACAATGAGGCATTAAAAAATAGGAAAAATGCCATAAAAAATGAGGCCTTGGAAGTCCTATGTGCAGCGTTACAGTCTAAGAATGCATCTGCATTTTAAAGGGCTGTAAATGCCCCTTTTCTTTACGAGAACACCAAGGCGCGCATGGAGATTGCAATTGTTGAGGACTGGGTCGAACATTTTTCCAATCTATATAGGCCCCAAGATGAAAGATCTATTATAGGGTCTAGTATATTTGGTGATATAGGGGTAGGGGCCCAGAAGCTTGTGGTAACTTTGGAGGAAGTTATGATGGGTTTAAAAGCAACAAAGGGTGGCAAAGCCGCAGGTCCTGATGAGATCCCAGCAGATTTGTATAAAGCAAATAGTGAGATCTGGGGCCCCATGCTGGTGCAGCTTTTTAATGCAGCACTAGCAAGGGGATTAAATCCGTCTTGGTTTACCTCGGTTATTGTACCAATATATAAGAAGGGAGACAGACAAAATTGTGCATGCTACAGACCAATCTCCCTTCATCTGTAAACATCCTTGGCAGAGTCATCCTGGCAAGACTCCAAAATTAGGCAGAGGAAAATGAAATACTGAGTGACCTGCAGTTTGGATTTCAGAAGGGCATAGAAACAATCAAACAAGGTTTAAATTTATTGATTGTTCATCAAAAATATACCAGGGTAAAGGGTGAATGCCTGTACCTTACGTTTGACGACCTCACATCGGCATTCGATTGTGTGTCGCATTTTAAATTGAGGGCAATTCTAAAAGGGCTGGGCGTGGAAGACCCTATCATTTGCTTTTTAAGAGAATTATATTCAGAGGCCACAGCAACGGTTCGCTATGGAAAAGGGGGCGGATGTACCAGAAAATTTGGTGTAGGACGTGGAGTACGCCAGGGGTGCGTCCTGGCTCCATTTTTATTCCTGGTTTATATAAATGGACTTGAGCATCATCTTTTGCAGGAGTGCAGGGATATGCCCAGGGTTGGAAAAAGACATATCCCTGCACTCCTGTATGCTGATGATGCAGTCCTAATCGCCCGGACTCCCTTGGCCCTACAGAATTTGATAACATCTTTTGATAAGTTCATGATGAGTTTAGATTTAAAAATGAACTGTAGCAAAACCTTCTCCATGAACTGTGGCACAAGAATTGGGAAGCAAATGAGAAGAATGTTTATAAATGAAGTTTCCTTGGAAAATACCTCCACTTTCCCCTACTTGGTATTTTGTTCAATGAATCTGGGTCTTGGACAAGTGCTGTAAAGGCCAGAACTTTATTGTTCTCAAAAACAATAATGGCCTTAAAGAATTTTATGAAAAAATTGGGTAAGAAACCAGTAAGAGAAATCCTAACTATATTTAATGCCACGTGTACATCAGTAGCTTTGTATGGCTCGGGTCTCTGGGGGTATTCCAACATAAATTCAATCCAACTAGCTGAAAATAAGTTCATGAGGGATATTCTGACAGTACCACAAAGTGTTGCGACTTATATCCGTCATACTGAACTTGGACAACCCCATATATCAGATATAATAAGAACACAACCTATCCTTTTGTGGCATAGGGTATGGACTACAAATGAGTGTGCCGTGAACCGGGCTATGTTGCAGGATGTCTTAAAATTGGAAAATGTGAGTGGATTTAAATGGCTAGACTATGTCAAATGTTTTCCTATAGAAATAAATTGCCAACATTATTATGATGATCCACTCACAATGGTTAATATATCCAGAAAATTGTTGAAAAAATTGTGTATGGAATACCTCGAAGAGAAAAGAAGGCGAGAGGAATTTAAGAAAAAGACAGTTACCTCGCATCTTTTGTTACTTACTGGTGATAAATTACAGCCGTATTTAACTCTGCAGATGACTAATTATGATCGATTTCTCTTGACCCGTTTTAGATTGAATATTGTTTTTAGACTTTTGTCCTTACCAGAGATGAATTCACGGTTGCGTGATTTGCCTATGTGCCCGTGCGATGAATCTTCGTCCCAATCTGACATCCATGTTTTATTCTTTTGTAAATTTTATATTTTACCACGTAGGAAATTTATCATCCCAATCCTCAAAGAAATGAACTTAAATAAATGTTGTCCAGCATTTTTAGAATTTCAGAGAATGGACACTGTTTTATCTGTTGCAGTAGTTTTAGGCTTTTTTAAACATGTTTTTAAATTACGGAAAACAATTGGTCTGGATGAATTATAATTGTTTTCTTTTAACTTTCCCTGTGTAATCTGTAATTTCATGTTGTTGCTTTTATGTTTATTGTCTTTTAACCGAATAAAGTACTTTTTGAACTTTGAACTCCTAAAAGTACATGGACTCATTTTTATAAAATACAATGCACCCTGCCATTGTGTTTGTTCAGGGCCTACCTTAGATGTGACATGTATTAAACAGGGTTTTATGCCTGGCCAGGGGGTTCTTTTGCAGAGGTCGAACTGGCAGGTTCAATCGGCATACAGGCTGCAATGGTCGACCAAAAAAAGGGCTACTTGAGATGCTGGCACAATAAGCTGTGTAGACCCACTTGTAGTATTTCTACCAGCCCTGGGTAAATGCTATACCACTTTACTAGGAACATATAAGTAAATGAAACATGTCAATGTGATGTAAGCCAAGTTCACCATGTTTTAGAAAGTGGACACACGCACTTTCACACTGGTAAGTAGTGATGAAGTGTGCATAGGCCAACAAAACCAAATTCAGCAAAATAGGTGGGGAGCAGGCCAAACATCTGTGGGAACACCACACTAAAGCAGACAGGTCTAATACAAGTGGACCTGGGAAAGGAGTAGGGGTGTGCAAAATGTGCATAATTGCATGAACTTTCTTGAAAACTATACATCACGCCTCTACTCTGGAATGAACTCCCTTGCCAACTACGCGGATGCCAGAACCTCCTACATTTTAGAAAACTGTTAAAAGCCTATTTCTTCTAGGTAGGTCTGCCTGTAGCACGCTGCCCCAGCTCGGTGATACCCCCGTCGGGGGGATTTAAGCGCTATATAAACTCATAAATATCAATATCAAATTTCATCGGAAGATTCATTTCACAAAAAAATACAAAGTGAAAAATGCAATCTTCTGAACTGCATGCACACACGCTCTGATTGTTCACATTCTTGCTCTCCTGCTTGTTCACAAGCATAAGTGTGATTATGAGATGTGATGTAATGGCTAAATTTTGAATAGCAGGCATAACAACTACACTGGCGTAATTTAAATTTCACCTGGGCCTACTTGAGAGCTCTGTAATTTATTGTATGATACAACTACTCATGCCTAAACACCACATGCCTGAACAGCACAGTCTGAACCACGACTGTGTCTTTACCACGTTTTGAGGTAACTTAAAGAAGGAGCTTGATTGTATTTTCGTTTTAAATTTAAAGTAGCTTATAAAGAACTGCTGTTTGAATAAGGTGAATTTTAGTGGTGCGATACTCATGATACCGATCTACTCACCTTCTAGCGATTACATTATTGATGAAAGATTTAAATTACCAGATACGTAGAACAATTGAACTTGAGTAGAGATTATGAGTTGTAGTAATACCTGAAGATTATATATTGTTTCTGGATATACTTGAATCCTAATTTATTCTTGATTTTAGTGGTTTAGTACTACATGAATATTTGAAAACAACCCGGAATGACATCGATGTATTTGTGAAAGAATCCTTTCTATTGGTGAGTGATTCTATTAATATAGAAGAAAGCAATGCCCTTTGGACTTGCTTTCTGTGGATAATTAAATGTTTGGTCCTTTCTAATATGATATTACAGAATTAGGCTTCTTAATTATAACATTAGTGAAGCCAATATGTCTAAGATACTCACAATCAGCAGTTGGCTCAATTGATTAATCTTTTTGCTCTATGCCTAAGCAAAATGTTACAGGTGTAAAATAAGTGATCAATCAACAAAGGGAGAGAAAGGGTTACAGGGCACTATTAGACCCCAGTCAGTTATCAGATAAACAAAGGAAGAGTGTCCGTCAGAGAAGCGTTATAGCACGTGAGAATTGAGGCCAGTTGTAAGTGGTCAGATGAACAGACCAATTTCAAGAAAAATACAGGATTTTTTCAGGAAACCCTCACTCGCCCTAGTGGTGACATGCTTCATCATCGGGTGCACCGGGAGAGATCGAATACCTCCCCGGTGTGCTGCGACGCCAGGAGACTGCGGAGCAGGTTCTTGTGAGGGTAAAGTGTGAAAAAAGGTTAGGTGAATTTTAAAAATGTCCAAGGTTGTACCAAAAAATCATTTATTGACTGGTCAACCCGACATATTAAAAACTAGCTATGTGTAGGGAGAACTAACCAAATAGAATATACTGGTGTTTCCCTATTAAAGAAAGGTCGACATGTTTCTGCCCATGGTATGTGTGACTTTACTGGGCTTTCTTCAGGACCAGTTTGCGAGTGTCATGCAAAATGATCAATATTGATTGATTTTTTGTTCTTTGTTTGTTTATTTGTCTGTTTGTCTCATTATTTGTCCACAGACTTTTAGGTTCCTCGTAACAGAGGTAATTCCCCAGACTTATTAGTTTGTCTCTTTTAATGCACCTTTTTTACACATAGTGCTATTTTTAACTTTCACCGCCTTTGGCAGGGTGGGCCTTAGCGCGCCCACACCTGTTAAGGTGACACTCGCAAACCTCCATTGTTTTGGTTTATTGTCTACGCTCGATGTGAACTGTATGATTTATGAAATATGGAATGATGATCTTCTAACAAGTTGAAGAAAGAGAGAGAAAAGAAAATAAAAAGAACCGTTAAAGAACTGTGAAAAAGAAAGACTTTGATTTGGTCCTTCTTTTTTCTCTAAAAATATTGTTATTTGCTGATTTGTGCTCGGGACAGCTTCTATTTTGTTGCATTCTCTGTTTCTACAGAGAAACTCTGGGGACGTTGGTGGCCGTTTCTCCCTTGTTCCCTTGAGCCACTGATTTGAAAAAGTACTGAAGAAGTTGGTATTGCGCAAAATTAATATACGTGTATTCAACAAGGACCCCCTGAGGATATTGATCTTATAATTCCTAGGTCAGGGAAAGCAATATAATTGAAAAATAACAACCTAGGCAATTAATATTAAAATACCAAAATGGTAAAAGATAATAAGTAATTGGCTACAGCTGGCTAAAAGACATAGTTTTTTATTTAGTAATTAAAATAGACAATTCATTCACATAACAGAGAGTTAAAATTAAAAATTCACAATACATTTTATCATAACCATCATAAAACAGAAATTAATAAACAGTATGACACAATTCTTTATCTATAGTAGATAAGTGGCAGAAATAATGGGACTCTACGCGCGTTTCGGCGGCCAGCGCCTTCTTCTTGGAGTAGCCACGTAATATTAGTAATGGATATTTGTTTTAAAGAGACGACTTGGTAGGATGTCTGCGTCTTATTACAATTCTTTCTGCTTCTGGTGTTGCCGAAGCTGGTTGATATGGTAGATGGATACTTAATGCCCGCCAACCGGAACCCTTTATAATGATTAACGCTTGATATAATCCACGGTTGTGTTCTTCTCGGTATATTCTGGGTCTCTATTGGATTTAGAGTATATTCTTGAAATCTTGATTTTTATGCTTCAGCTCTAGAGTCTGATCTCTTTGTGAGGTATTGTTTAGGGTTGACTTCCTATTCGCCTAGGAAGACAAATACTTCTACTTCAAATAATGGATGAACTCAAAAACGAGGTTCTCAAAGTCTTGTGTGAAGGATTGATATTAAAAGATCTCCCTGCCTGAAGATAGTCGGCAGGGCTCTCTATGTCCAACTGCAGTTGCCAGAGGTGTTTTTCCCGCCACCGGACATAGAGAGCCCTGCCGACTATCTTCCGGTTGGCGGGCATTAAGTATCCATCTACCATATCAACCAGCTTCGGCAACACCAGAAGCAGAAAGAATTGTAATAAGACGCAGACATCCTACCAAGTCGTCTCTTTAAAACAAATATCCATTACTAATATTACGTGGCTACTCCAAGAAGAAGGCGCTGGCCGCCGAAACGCGAATAGAGTCCCATTATTTCTGCCACTTATCTACTATAGATAAAGAATTGTGTCATACTGTTTATTAATTTCTGTTTTATGATGGTTATGATAAAATGTATTGTGAATTTTTAATTTTAACTCTCTGTTATGTGAATGAATTGTCTATTTTAATTACTAAATAAAAAACTATGTCTTTTAGCCAGCTGTAGCCAATTACTTATTATCTTTTACCATTTTGGTATTTTAATATTAATTGCGCAAAATTAAGTCAGCCACTAATTTGCAACTGCCTTTACAACCAATTGCACTGTAAAGGCATGGTTGCAAAAGGGTGGTGTGGTAAATTTCACACCGCAGCCCCATCCACCACCCCAGCACTCCACCCCTTAAATACCCCAACTCATCACACTGAGCCCCAACACACTGACCCTGCAAAAAACTACCCCGAACACAGTCCCCGCAGCACTTAGCCCTAAAACTGACCTCCAGCACTAAAAACTGCCCGAACCACCCAACCCCCCAGGCCTAAAACCTTACCCCAAGCAACAAAACTACCTCAACCCCTGCACCATCCAGAAAACTGCCCCTTCCCCCAGCCTGAGCCATAAAACCCTGCTCTCTGCCAAACTACACCCCCCTCCCCCCTGGACCGTTAAAACAAACCCCACCCTTAACCCCCCCTCCCTCCAAAACCTGGCCCCAATTGCAAGGCCACATCCTGGAGCTACCTGTTGCAATCCTTCCTGTTCCTCTCACCGCCCATCTGCACATCTAGACCGCTAACTGCCTTAACCATGCACATGCATGGTTAAGGAAGAAGCAAGATTTAGGCAAGCGTTCAGTTTGCGTGGAAGCGGCACGCATGGCTCAGCCTGCGTTAATCTCCTCTTGAAAGGTACTTCAGCACAGAGCTTCCCGTAAGATAATAGCTTTAGCCCAAGCTTTCCAACTACTCCGTGATGCCCGGACAAAGTTTGCAGTCTCTGTCACTAGCACCAAGGTTGCTTTCTTACAGTGATGAAGGTATCCCTGTGTAGTGATAGGAAACTCAATACTCCCATTCGATCACTGCTGCAATAACAGAGCTTCCTGTGGCCAAACTGTAGCATCAGCGCCAAGCTTCCCTTCTCTTTTCAATGCAACAAGCTTTACTACCAGTGCTGAGCTACTCGTTGAATTCAGAGATTCTGGTGTACTCAAAGCAACACCGTACTGGCCTTCCTGGACCCAGTCCCTCACAATGGGTAATTTAAAACACCAGCTGGAATGGACAGCAGCAGGGTAATGCCAAAAGTCAAAAATGCTCTTCACACAGAAGCAGGATTCGACTGTACCCAGTAAGCACTCCCCATAAATGTTAAACTAGATTGTAATTTAGTGCACTTCGATATCATTTATTGCACTTGGATTGAGTAGAACAGACGGACGCGGGGGGGGGCATGTGGGGGGAAGGGTCTCAGAAGTTAGAGAGCAAGAAATAAAAAGGTAAAGGTGGAGACAGAGGGACAGAGACGGTGAGAGGGCTTGAGGTACAGCAAGTTGGAAATATGATGGGACAGATAATGAGATCTTTACAGATAGCTATATATGGATATGTGCAGATGAACCAATATAGATGTTGCATAGATATGAACAGTCTAGATTGATAGGCATCCATCCCACCTCCGTTTGAAAACAACCATAGGCAACTCAGTCTTGACCCTGCTCCAGTAAGAACGTCCAGCCTGACCTGCCAGACCAGGATTCTCTCTCAAACAAACACAAGCAACCAAAGACCGGTTTCACCGTGATTGGGCCTCACTATTCGGGTGCAGCTTGGTTTCAGTGGCATCTGCGTTTTCTACTGTTCGTCTCAATTAAACATATTCGCTATTTTGTACCGGAGCAATATCATGGGGCCAGTGTTTTTACCTCCTTAACAATTGCCATACATTTTTGGGAGCTTAAGGTGTGTAATCTAAGTATTCAAGAGCCATTTTACTAGGTATAATTATCCTAACGCTGGGCGAGATGGCTCTACCATCAGCCTCGACTATTAAAACATTTGCACGTTTTAGTAACGTTTTGACATGTCATGTGGGAGAACCACATCTTCATGCTAACATCTGCATTAGCTGACTACTTTTAGCAACACCAAAGGCCTAGGAAAATCATATACGTTTCTTTGAAAACATCAGAAACAATACATTGCCACCAGGTTTCAACACCCACTCCTCCACGCCTTTCTTGGCATTCTGCGTTTTCTACATTTGCAAACAGGTCAATAATTGGTGTTACCCGCTCTGCGAAGAGGTCTTCTACGCCTTCTTGATTCAGTTACCACTCTTGGGATATGCCTACTTCTCTTTTTAATCTATCTGCCTCTTCATTCAGCGGTCAAGACAGGCGGTAGTTGTAAATGTGACCTTGTTTTTCATAGCCCATTTCCATATCGCTTATGCTTGGTTTGTCAGTTGTAGGATTCATGGTTTAGTAAGAAAAAAATCATTACTGTATCAATGTATTTTCCTTTATTTGCACTTGGAATGCTATAGCGCTATGAAGGAGTTTAACATTTGTATGCTGGATCATCTCTCACATATTCCTTGATCTGGTATCTTATAACGTGCATGATGCATCATTGTTATGGTCACAGAGACGAGCGATGTCCTGAAAGGCCTCCTTGTCATTTTAACCTGTGCTCACCACTTTCGCTCTGAATTTGCTTCATGACCTCCTCTAAATTGCCCCACTTTGTCTGGTTTAGAGCACATTGCCTCAGCCTCTCCTACAGTGGTCTTATGGGAGTAAATGAAGTTATGCGTAAGTCTTGAAGGCATCTGGTAAAAATATACATTCCTGCATTGCAAGAAACTTTTTTCTGTGAGGAAATGCTAGTGCAGTCCAGGAATGGAGGGAGACCCTCAAGATGTCTTGTGTTCTGGGTTAGTGGATAATTTCTTGAAATTCAGAAAAAACTCAAAGTGTAGCAAATGCATGGCTGTGCTGGTAGTCTTCAGGCACTGTAGGATAATTTATATTTAGCAAGCCAGTATTCTAGATATAGGTAAAGGTGTACAGCTGGTCTTCAGCGATATTCTGCCAACACTGGGATAAACCTGCTCCAGAAGTGTTCCATCAAAGGGTAGTACCTGAATTGATATGGATACTCTCCCACACCAGCAAAGAAATGAGACATTTGTAAAGGTGCTGGTTCTGCTGTATACGAGTAGATGTTTTTCAAGCCTATTCTTGTTAGGTATTCTCCTTTCTCCAAAATTACTTCTTGGAGTGTTTTTTTTCTTGAACATGTGTGTCTTGATGAGTCTGTTAAAGAACTTGAGATCTAGGACCAGTCTCGTTTTGAAAGGAGCAGAATATATATATATATATATATATATATTTCACACTATCCCTCTTTGCAGAACAAAGAGGCACACCAGCCCACGCTGAATTTCTGCATTTAATTTATTCATGGAATAAGCACGAAGGCAATACAGCGTCCTTTCCCAACGTTTCTGCTTAACAAGCCTTGATCACGGGAGGAGTCTCTGGCATTTGAATGACCCACGTGGTTTTTTATACACACTGCAGGCCCTATTCTATTGCAGAGTGCGCAGGGGGAAAAAGAGACTTTTTACGTTTAACATGAAGCGCTTCAATATGCGTGTAACCTTCATGCTTGCATTGTCAATCCCCCAGCGCTAAAACACAGTCAGCCACAAAGCACAGTTCGTTTTTCTTATATGGCTGAGATACCCGCCACCCCCTCTCAACACAATCCCCAAGAATTGGGAAACCGGAAACAGTTCTTGAACTTTTGGAAGGCGGGAAGGGAGTCACCCTTCCCGGCCGTATTTATTAAAATATGAAACAAAAGAAAACATTAAAATAACAGTTTCATATAATGTACAATTTCATTTCCACTTTACGATGTTTGGCTAACCTTAACAGATCTCTAATACAAAGGTTCTCCTAGCCGAACTAACATCCTACAAAACATTTGAGTTGAAATTGTACATCCTAACGTTAAGGGCCAACGGCAAGGTCGTAACCGGTGTCAGATCCCTAAACCAGAAATACCCCCCTCACTTGTGAGAGGAGCGACCGCACAGAGGCGTACCTCAAATGCATCTACCAATTTCCCTTTGTACTTAACGGGGGCCCCAATAAACTAGACGCCATTTAACGGTCGTTCGAGGACTCGTGTGAGGTGTCTAAAAGGTAGCGTAAACCCCCTCCCGCACCCCACACAACTTACCCATCTGCCGTCGCAGATGTCCTGGCCCCGGGAAATTCCCCAGGAGGGGCCGTAGCCCCTCCTATCCAGGAAGGGGCCTTGACCACCTTTCCTTTCCTTCCGGCGGCCTCTCCTTAGACAGGACCGCCTCCCCGTTGAGGGGCCAATTGGCCACCTCCCCCGCGCGCTCCCATCCGTAATGGGTGACGCCCCCTCATAGGGATCTTCGAATTACTGCTCACCGATCATGACCTTACCGCCACAGGCCGGATAGTTGACCGGCTATCCGGACCCCCCACAACACTCCTGCCTAAAGGTCATGTCATAAAGTCTTTAGCCAGGCTATCAGGTCTCCTATGAGTAACTCGTTCCCCATCCGGGACAAATGAACACCATCCCCCGAATACATACTGTCCCCTTTAATACAACCATGCGAAATAGAATGCAGTGTACTTGAACGGAACAGTCTACTCACTTTATTATTAATTTTTCTTACTGAATGATTCAGAGCAGAAACAGAAATAGCCCCCCGCCACACTTTCCGTGGGATCATATGGGACCATGCAATTGTGCACCCTGGAACTCTTCTCGCCAACCAACTTACCGTGGAAAGCATCGCCTCAAGAAGAAGTCGTCTACCAGTGGTCACCAAATCATTGCCCCCAAGATGTACTATGACTATAGACGGCGGTGACCTCGTCCGCCCTAACAAACCCTCAAAAAATGATTGAAACTGGTCAATACAGAGCCCGCCCTTTCCGTAGAAGGACACACTGTACCCGTATTCCCCAGCCACGTGAATCATGTCACCTGCTTCGAATACGTCCGCGGCACGCCTCACGTATGAGTGGCCCACGACCCACACCTCCTTTTTCACAGCCGGTAATGTCTGACCGCTGGCCCCCCGGTGTCGGGTCGACTGGACAGTCCGCCCCGCCTCGTAGGCTTGCGCAACTGAAAACCAAACAAAAACAAGAAGCGTGAGTACATCATTACAGCTTCACAACATGTGCAACCGCACATACCTCTTATAACAGTTCGAGGACCAACGCCCCACACGTTTTACTTGTTCAACATTCAGACCCCTGGCTGTAGCCTCCGTAGCAGCCCCTATCCGAAAGGAATGGGTCCCAAAGTCGCCGGGGTTCAAGCCCGCGGCGGAAATCGACATCGCAAGCACCCGCTGAAACTGAAACCTCGTCAGTGGGGTGGCGTCAGCGTGTCTTAACAAGGTTCCCCCCCATGCTTCCACCCTCTGCGCTAAATATTCCTCTACGCACCCAACAGGGCACATGGCAGACCCGGGGATCCTCTGGATGATTTCGCAGTCCCCGATTGCATCCTGATCGGATTTGGACCTGACAAACGAGACCGACATTGTCTCCTCCCTGACCTGAATGTGTTCCCGGCACAGTCCCCCCATCGTATCCTGCTTGTTCTTTGCCACTACTTCGCTTACCCGCATAGCCCCATGGAATGCTAATGCAAATGCGGCTCGTAACAACACTGCTTCGTACTGGGATGAACATGTTACCGGTAGCACGGATAATAACAGGGCCAACCTATCCAGACCTATCGGGTGCCTATCGTCTACTCTGCGACCCTCAAGGCGTTGCCACCCACGTAGCGCTTTCTGCACAACGAAAGACGCTGTCGGGTCCTGGATCCCATGAGCCCTCGCCATGAAGGAAATGGCAGCCCGATGCCTCTGGGCCGTAGCTACTGACTTGCCTGCCTGACGTAAAGAGAGCAGGAATCTCACTACACACTCTTCCAGACCCCAAAGCTCCCCCCCGGCAGTACCCAAAAAGGCCCAATAGGAACGGAACGCCCCTTCATATGCCTTCCTCGTCCTGGGTGCTAAACTCTCTCCCACGAGGTCTTGTAGTTCGGGGCACCGAGAGACCAGAGAGCTTCGGGAAAGGGTGCCGCCACCGGGTCCGCTGTGGGCAGAAAACCCCAGAAGGCCTGCATACGGAAACGAGAGAGCGCATCAGCCGCTTGGTTCATCACCCCCGGCACGTGTCGCGCCCTAAACAGTACATTCAGTTGCATGCACAACAACACAATTTCCTTGAGCAGCCTCAGAATCAATTTGCAACGTGCTGCCTGACTATTGATACACTCAACCACGGTCATGTTATCAGACCAGAACACCACAGAGTGATCCCTAAACCCTTCTGGCCATGTTTTCAAAGCCACCAGAATAGGGAACAGTTCCTGAAAAGCAATGTTACTCGTCAACCCGCATTCCTGCCACCATGACGGCCATTTTTGTGCCGACCATTGTGTACCCAATATGGCGCCAAAACCCATACTCCCCGCCGAGTCTGTCCAAAGACCCAACTCCTCGGAAGACACTGCTGGTTTATTCCAGACAATTCGACCATTGAAATTCGCCAGGAATGCGATCCAAATGCGCATGTCCTGGCGAACCTCTGCCGACAGTCTCGTACGATGATGTCCTTCCTTCAAGCCGACCATGGACTGTGCAATCGAGCGGGAAAAGGGGCGCGCCATCGGCATTACTCTTAGGGCAAAATTCAACTGACCCACCACCTGTTGCAATTGATGCAGGTTCACTTTCGTTGCACGAATACATGTCTCAAGGGATAGCCTGAATTTTAACACTTTTTCCTTAGGTAATCGAAAACAACCTTCCACCGAGTCGAGCTCGATCCCCAGAAACTCGATCAAGGTCGAGGGACCCACCGTCTTACCTGGCGCCAATGGCACACCGAATTGATTCATTAGGACACAAAATTCATGTAAAGCCTGTCCACACTCAGAATCCCCAGCTGCCCCCAGAAACAGAAAGTCATCGAGATAGTGCATAACATGTTGAAAACCTGTCTTCCTCGTGAATACCCACTGCAGAAAACAACTGAATTTCTCGAAATAGGCACATGAAATCGAGCATCCCATTGGCATACATCTATCCATGTAATAGCGACCCTGAAACTGAAAACCAAGGAGACGCTGATCGTCTGGGTGTACCGGGAGCAACCGGAACGCTGACTCGATGTCCGATTTGGCCATCAGCGTCCCGGGCCCCAGGCGATTCAACATGGCAACGGCCTCATCGAAAGATGCGTACCGCACCGAACATACTTCCGGGTCTATCGCGTCATTCACGGAAAGACCACGTGGGGCTGACAAATTATGTATCAGCCGAAACTCACCCGGGTCCTTCTTGGGGACCACCCCTAGAGGAGAACACACAAAATTAGCAACTGGTGGCAAATCGAATGGACCGGCGACACGACCTCGAGTCACCTCTTTCCCAATCTTTACTTGCACCACCGCCGTGTGCTGTAAGACCGACATTTGATTCTTACAGTCCGGTACCCCCTGAAAATCCCCCACTGGGATGCGGAAACCATATGAAAACCCGTTCCGTAACACCCCAGCGGAAGCATGATCTGGGTATTCGCTGAGCCAAGGAATCATTGCCATGGTATCAATCGGGGTAGGTAAAGGCGCCCCTCGGACTATATTAGACCTGTTTGGCGCCTCCCTTACCACCGTTATCACCCGTTTTGGCTCTGCACATGGACTCAGAATGGGATGGCTGCCCGCACCCCCCACACTCATGTCTGAATTTGCATGACCCCTGGGGCCTGGTACATTTGCTTCTGTTAAAATTCCAACAGATCCCCCTTTTACCTGTGTTGCCACTCGGCTTCGAGTGGTACTCGTTACCTGCACCCGTCCGAAAGGGCGTCCCAGAGTTTTGGCGGGAGGATTCCCCCCCGTTACTCCCTACTAATGGCACCTTCAACATCCCTGTACTCTCCATTTTTTGCCAAGACACAGAGTCGTAACAATCCCAAGACAACAACGGGTTGTGTTCTTTAGCTTTTCTAAACAGATCATAGCAGAACCACTGATTGCCCCCATATGCCACAGAATACTCCATAATACGCGACTGATAAATGGGTAACTCGGTCAACAACTCAGGCCTGCGCTCCCCCATGATGGAAGTAAAAATTCCCCACGCTCTGCCCCAAGTACCAATGGTCTCGTCGACCTTAAAGGCGGCCATTTTTGCGCGCCAAACACTCGGATGCATGAGCTCCTTTTGACTCTTCACATGCTCGATCTCGTAATGGTCGGTAAGCAATGAAAACATGTTAACATATTTATCCGCCCAAATCAATTCCTTGATTTCTTGTGGGACGTGCTGGGCAATCTTCTCCTTTCGAGAAGGTACAGATTCCTCCCCCGCAATCGGCAATGGCCGCTTACCTGAAGTAGACCCCACGCTTGTCGCCGAACTTGGGCCTGCTGTACTTCCAACCGCCGGGACCTGTGGGGGAACAGAAGATGGCGCCTTCGCAGCCTCATTACTGCCCGGGCGTCGTCAGCCGTGGCGCCCTCGCTATGGTTCCCCAACCACGCTGCCAATTGTGCCGCTAACTCGGGGGACATATCCTCCCTGTTCGCAGGGGTGACCACCGCCGGGATTGGATTCCCCTCTTTCGGCACCGGGGTTGGCTCCTCTCGTAGGGCTTCGGGAACCGGGGGCTCCCCCCCAAGTGCTCCCCTTCTGGGCCTCTTGCTTTTTCCACCGGAGATTGTTCCCTGTAAAGGCCGTTTCGGTCCTCCTTCCCCGTCCTTAGCCTCAACCTTTCTCTTCAGATCGGCTATCTCCTTCATGAGTATGCGGAGCATCTCCTCGGTACCGACCCGCTTTCCGACCTTCTTGGGCATTCTCAGACGGGATATCTATAAGACAAAAAGAGAGATTACAACGCTCAAAATTGCTCTTCGTTCCGTCTCGAGCTCACGTGCAGCGGGGAGGTGCAGCTTCAGAGCACAGGAACAAGAGGATGCTTTCTTGGCTTCCGCTCTTTTTATCCGTCTTCAGGGTGGGTGTGAACCCGCCCCCGCCTGCCTCCGAGGGCGTGGCCGGCCGCGTCGGTGTCTAGGCCAGCCCACTCTAGGGCGGGAAAAGGCGCGCCCCGGCTACGCCGCTTCGGGCATACCAGCCGAGACTCGCCTCCCGCCCAAGATGGCTTCCCGGGGGGATCGTGGTACTCCACCATACGTTCGGGGGGACCGAATGGTCGCCCCTTTCCATTTTCCATTGTGGAAATGCCAATTCAGCTCACCGCCTTGGAAGTTCTTTCCAGCAGCTCCCAACTCGCCACCCCTAGAAACCTTTTCACAGGGAGCCAGCAGGTCCGATTTTAACAATTTAGTTGCACACTCGAATTGCCTCGCAAACTAAATCAGAACCTTGAAGGGCGGCCAGTGTGTCTGTCACGAGGCTTCCAGTCCACGCTGAATTTCTCCATGAATAAATGAAATGCAGAAATTCAGCGTGGGCTGGTGTGCCTCTTTGTTCTGCAAGGAGGGATAGTGTGAATTATGGACTGGAAGCCTCGTGACAGACACTGGCCGCCCTTCAAGGTTCTGATTTAGTTTGCGAGGCAATTAGAGTGTGTATATATATATATATATATATATTCACTGAAAAAAACATAGGTTTCATACATGTTATAGTTAGGAATTCAAATTTAAAAAATCTTCAGAAATTCACTGAAAAAACTACAGGTTTCAGGGGTGTTATAATTAGTTGGACATTTCACTCACAAAACCATTGAAATTCCCCTGTTATAGTTAGTTGTACTAACTATAACTTGCGCGACTGCAATCAGCTGCTGATCATTCATGACATGGTCACTGACATCACTGATGACATCTCAAATGACATCACTGGTGACATCACTGGTGACATCATCCATGTGACAAACTGATACACCTTATCATACAGTAGCATAACCTTTCAACACTCATTATAAAATATGAAGTATATTTGAAACCATTGACACACCAGTTAAAATTTCTAAAAACCCACTCAGTGATTACACACACATCTAAACACAACCACCTCCCCGGGGCTTTCATAATGTTGGGAGGGGGGCCGCGAGGCCCCCCTCCTGGAGCCCTCTCATGGCCCTGTGGACCGCCTCCCCCCAGGGCCAGCTCCAACAGTGTCCCGGGGTGCCCACCACAGGACACTGCAGTTTGCTATGGCAGGGAGGGAGCCTTACAGCTCCTACCCTGCCGTAGGAAACTCTGCTTTGGTATTTGGAAGAGAGAGCCGGAAACCTGCTCTCTCTTCCAAATACCATAGCAGATTGCTTTTCCACACAGGGAGCTGCATCTTAGCAGGTATTTGCGATATATATATATATCTCACAACCAGGCTCTCTTCGGGTAGGAACAGAGTGCGAGACAGCTCCAGGGAAAACTTGAACAGGCTTTATTGATATTTAGCGCTCAGTGTGCAGAGTCCAAAGAAACGCCCGACAGACGCGTTATTGCTGTAAAATAGCTTCATCAGTGCCCATTTCTCTGGTTACTATCTTTCCAGGGGGTCACTTCAATAATAGGTGTCCACGATGACCACTTCCTGTCAGGTGGTTTCTTGACCCTCCTTAGCCGTGTGGACTACTAGCCACCTCACATTCCCTTTCCAGGCAACTGCATTCTGGGTGATGAAGTCCTCTGTGAGAGCCCATGCAGTTACAGGGCCTCTCATACACCATGTCATGTCCCAAACTTTGCTGGCAGCTAACTTCCCACTTTCCACAGTTGTCCTCAGGAATCTAAGCCCATTCCGGCCTCCCCTTATCAGGCAGTGGAATCTTGCCTCCTCTCTCCCCATGCACCAAGTACCTCAGTGTACAGAGGGTCCCATGCTCCCCTTCCGGATTATCCATTACAACTCCAGACACTGAGATGCTTTACCTTACGGTTTTATTTTACCCCCCCAGACCCTCTTAGGGAGAAATTCTTAAAAAGGTTTTCCATGAGCAACTGTTTTGCAATACAGGAACAACAAAACAAGAAGTATATAGCGTGTAGCATGCTGACATAACTGCTATCAAGTGGAATGCAAAAGTGTTCTTCGTAGCCTGAAAGCAAAAGAACTGGAGAGAAGAACAGGTATATGGGAGCATTGCATTGATCAAATTCTAAAAATTTAGGTTGCACTCAACTTGCTTTTGTGCAGTTCTCAAGATATGCAATTTACACATAAAATGTTATTTATTTGGATTGTATGTTTCGTTCAGGTTTGGGATATTGACATGCCCTGCATTGTGCATGATTGGAAACAAACGTAGCTCAATGTATATTGTACCCAGTAAATCGAGGAACTAATGTTTCACTTAAAAAGTAAAATTACTGAAACACCACCTGCTGATGAAACACTATTAATTTACATGGTATGGGACTGATTGGAACGAACTTTGAAAAGAAGCAATACATACCTGATTAACTAATAGAAATTGGGCTGTTGGTTGAGTCAGTGTGAACCTTGCTCAAGCAACAGCCACAATTCCTGTCAGGGTGAATCACACAAATTTACGACATTAGCCTGTGCTTAACCCTTGAGTCAGGCTTAACATTAAGGCAATGCGTAAAGTATTTATACAGCACACAGATAGTAACACAATGAAAACACCAGAAAAATCCCACATCAATGTAGAAAAATATAGTACATTTTAATTTAGTTGCTTGACACCAAAATGACAAAACTCCAATCAGTAGAACCAGTGAAATGCAATTTCAGAAATTTGAGTAAAACTTTGGCTAAAAGTAGCATAGTAGCAACTGCCGTTCTCTGGTTCAGCCAGACCGGGACATGTCACAGTTCAGGTTGACCACAATGGAATGCAGGCCAGATACAGGGAAAAAGGTGGGCTGCTGAGCAAGGTACCTTAAATCCTGGTTTGCCAAGCGTTGTAGGGGGTGTCGCACCGCAGAGTTTCTGAGGAGTTGTGGGGCTGCATTGTAAGAGCCTGCATGGGGGATGCATTGCGGAGCTGTGGTTCCGAAGCAAAGCTGTGAGGCGATGTATCGCACTGCATCAGTTCTGCCCACAGGACCACAGCTAGGCTGGCAGAGCACCTTCAGACCCACTTCCAAGGATCCAGGGTGGCATACCTGGAGGGCTAGGCTCACAGCGGAGTCCAGGTGCCAGTTCCAGAATCGTTGGAGCCGTTTATGTCCCTGAGGCTCTGATCAGGAGGCCAGCCAACCAGCCCTTGAGGTCACTCTGGTGGTCTTGGGATCAAGATGTAGATCCAGTCTATTTCAATCAGGCAGCAGGTCAGTAGGGCAGTAGAATAGCAGTCTGTCTTTCAGCAGAGCAACATAGCAGTAATACTCAGTCTTCCACAGAGGTGTAACAAAGAGTTGGGTATGAGGATCCAATAAAAGGACAGCACTGTGCTAGTCCTATGCGTAAAGATTTTGATGTAGAAATGACAAAAGACTTTGTCATTTTCTATCCTGGCATGGATGGTACTGTGCTATTCCTATGCTTAAAGACTTTGATAGAAAACATACATTTGAGGTGAGCAGATCCAGAGTGTCGCTGGTGTTGAGAGTGCTCAAACAGGAGCTGCTTTCCACCTAAACTTGAGAACTACCCAGAGTTCTCTCCTGATATATATATATATTCACTGAAAAAAACCATAGGTTTCACACCAGTTATAGTTAGGAATTAGCATTTAAAAAACCTACTAAATTCACTAAAAAAACCATAGGTTTCACATCAGTTATGGTTAGCTGGAAATTTAACTGACATAAAACCATTGAAATTCAACGTTATAGTTAGTTGGACTCACTATAACTTGCGCGTGTAATGCACTGCTGATGACGTCACATATTACATCACTCATGACATGGTCAGTGACATCACTCATGACACCATCCAGTGAATGTGTGGCTTTCTGAAAAATAAATATATTTTATATATGTATATGTAAAGGTCGATGGAACAATAAATGTTTACATAAGTGTGTAAATGGATGTTTTTTTTTAAAAATGATTGATTAACTGGCTTAAGTGTATCTTAGTGAATACATATATTAACGATTAATGTTTAAATATTTAAATATATGTATCACTGTTTCACTTTGTGTATAAATGGCTGCATGGGTTGGTGAGTAGCTACATGTGTGTATATAGATTATTAGATGTTTTTTTAGTATCAGTATGAGTGTCTGTATGGTTTGGTGGGAGTGTTACTTAGCACATAGATGCATCAATGACTGACTCACTGTTTGTATGTTTTTTGAAGACGGCATATGTGCAGGACTGTATGGGTGGATGAGTGTGTATATGCGTGTGTTAGTGAGTGAATGACTGTCTCATTAGTGTCTTTATCAGTAAGTACATATGTTTTAATCTAGTGTATGCGAGTATTGATGTATATGAGTGAGTATATGTGAGAGTGAGAGATTGAAAGAGTTCATGTTTAAATAATTATGTGTTTCTATAAGTGATTGTTTAAGAGAGTAAGTATATGTAAGTTTCCTTAGAAGTAAGGTGGTAGTGTGTGTTTAGCTGTATATGCAAATAAATGGATGTTCAATAGTTTATTTGCATGTGTGAGTATGTGTGTGAGTAACGTTTGGATGACTGTCGGTGTGTAACAGGATGTATAGGTGCATCACTACATATGATGAGTGTATATATGTATGAGTGACTATATAGAACTGTTGGTGAATGAGTGAATGTGTATATAGATGGTGGAATTATTGAATTGGTTGTTGTAACTGGTATGGGTATCTCCATTTTTTTAAAAATTTTAATTTATATTTTTCAATATGTGTTTCATGGGTTACATTACAGTGAAAGGACGTCTGTCACTCTGTCACAAGGATGATGTCATCAGTGATGTCATGAGTGATGTCACTGACCATGTCATGAGTGATGTAATATGCGACGTCATCAGCAGTG
The DNA here is from genome assembly GCF_964263255.1 of Lissotriton vulgaris. Lineage (NCBI taxonomy): Eukaryota > Metazoa > Chordata > Amphibia > Caudata > Salamandridae > Lissotriton > Lissotriton vulgaris. Next base: position 31,648,984 of record NC_141688.1, read on the forward strand.
CATTACACGCGCAAGTTATAGTGAGTCCAACTAACTAGAACGTTGAATTTCAATGGTTTTATGTCAGTAAAATTTCCAGCTAACTATAACTGATGTGAAACCTATGGTTTTTTTAGTGAATTTAGTAGGTTTTTTTAAATGCTAATTCCTAACTATAACTGGTGTGAAACCTATGGTTTTTTCAGTGAATTTCATTGGTTTTTTAAATGCTAATTCCCAACTATAACTGGTCTGAAACCTATGGTTTTTTCAGTGAATTTCATAGGTTTTTTTTAATGCCAATTCCTAACTATAAGTCTCACTTTATAAGTAAGACTGTTAGCGCTCTAGTTGTTTAGAACACTCTGATACATTCTGTCATTGGGCTACAGTTGGGCTATATTTGAGCTATATTTTTTTTTTGTCTCTGGTGGCCATCTTTGGGCTACATTTGGGCTACATTTTTGCTCTAACATATATAAAGCCCAATGTAGCACAATACATATTTTTCCAAAGTTAATTTTCGTAAAAAGCACTTCAGAATAGGGCTACCTGTCCCTACAATTTTCCCATTTTTTTTTTTGGGGAGCGCTCCCGGTGCGCGCCCCGAGGAACGCCCCGAAAAGCGTACTTCTATAAAGCGTCCCGAGAGCGCCAATATCGCGAACGAAAACATGACCGTGATGTATCGCGTAGCCGCGTCCGCGTGATACGCACGGCGTAAGCGCACCCGGAAGCACTTGAGCGAATACGATCGCGCAACGTAGGCGTCTGACACGCTTACGCGGTGCGCCCCTGGCCGCGCCACGCGTCGCGTAAGCGCGTCGGGTCATGTGACCAGAAAATAACACTTTTCATTGGTTCATAACAGTTTTGGTTTCATAATGATGAAGCCCATGGTCATGTGACCTGTAAATAACACTTTTCATTGGTTCAATAATTATTTTTTTCTACATTTAGAGAAACCCACCCATTTCTCTCACTATTGATTTGCACTTGGAGAGAGCAAGAGGTGTTTTGTGAATTTTCAACTCATTACTTTCCTGATCTACAGCAATGGCTGCAAGGGAGTCATCCAGCAGTGATTCAGATGGATTTGTGCAAGAGGACCCTCCTCACCAGAAAACAAAGAACCACTTCATCTGGAAATTTTATGACATCCCTGAAGGACAAAAAAAAAGGTAATGCAAGTAAAGTAACTTGTAAAATATGTGGAAGTATTTTATCCAGAGGCAAACCTCTAAAAAAATACAGCTTTGGAAATGCCAATTTAATTAGGCATGTCAAAAGAAGACATCCAAAAAATTATTCCAGGGAGAGTGTCAGGGAGCTGGCAGAGAAGGCACGAAGAGATGGCAGCAGCACCTCTACTGGTGGAGCAACACCTTCAGGTTCAACACGTGCAAGAATGGTCCCCAACGTCCAGCCGGTTTTTGCAGGCATAAAATTTTTGTGCAAGGACTGTGACAAACTACTCTGTTATGGGGAGCAGAGCGTTGAACTCATTGCAATAAAGAAACAGGAACACCGATGCTCTCCCCGTCCCTAAATTTTCTCATTTTTTTGCTCCTGTTGAGCATTTTTTGAATCCCTGTTTTTGTTTTTCCCCTGTAGAAAATCCAAAAAATATATAAAATCGTTTCAAAAAGTATAAAAAAAATATAAAACAACAAAAACAAAAAAAGTTCTTTTCAGAACTACCTCCAATTTATAAAAAAATGCTATTTTTTTTTTAAAAAGTGTCATTCTTTTTCTCAATCGTACGCTCCCCGGTGCGCGTACCGGGCGCTCCCCCGGCGCAAATCAAAAAAAAAATTTTTTTTTTGCCCCGTACGGCCCTTTTATGACCCCCACATCAAACCTAGGGGTTCAGGGGGGGTGTACCCTGCCCCCTTTTGCTCATTTCCCCCTTTGATTTTTACCACCTCAATCCTACCGAGGTACAAGATGGTGGCCGCTGCGGACTGTTTCGAATGTTTACAGACACCCGAGAGCCAATCAACTTTCCGTACGCAAGTCGCGTGGCGCGCTTTGAGCGCGGCTCTAGATATATATATTTTTTTTAACCTAAATTACTCAAAATCCACTGGAGCACATATCCTGAGACATAGCAAAGGCACATCGGGCTACAAGTCCCTACAATTTTGCCAAATTAGGTGGAAATCCATTCAGCCGTTCGGGCTAAAAATGAAATCGACCGCCCTATGGAAATTAACATGGGGAAAACGCGTTTTGGGACCCCCCTTTTATCTCGGCCCCCGCTTGACGCATCCCCCTCAAACTTTCAGGGAAGGACCGGAGCTCCGCGAGGCCATTTTGAGGAAATTTTCAGGCAGATTCGTCAACCGGCGCCAAAGTTATTCCAAATAGAATTTTGAGATTTAACATTGAAAAAAATCCTAACTATAACTACCTACTGGCGACCGCCAGTAGGATATATATATATATATATATATATATATATATATATATATATATATATATATATATATATATGTTTGCAAAGGCCCAGAAGCTTTTGAGGAAGCACACGACAGCAAAAGAAAACCAAGAGGTTTATTTAAACAGAGGAACCAGCATATGCATTCCAGTAAAGATTCATAGCGCCCGACCCGTTTCAAGGCTCCTGCCTTTCTTCAGAGGCGACTTATAGATTTGTGAATGTTTTCCAGAAAGGATTAAATACCCAGCTGCATGTAATGTTCATCAATTACTTTGCTCAGTGCGTTTTTTTATTTCAAAGCATGCTGGAATAGGTAGTCCAATTTAATACCAGTCATTCCCTTGGGTAAGTTCTGTTCCAAACTTCATTACATGCAGCTGGGTATTTAATCCTTTCACAAATCTGTAAGTCGCCTCTGAAGAAAGGCAGGAGCCTTAAAACGCGTCAGGCGCTATGAATCTTTACTGGAATGCATATGCTGGTTCCTCTGTTTCAATAAACCTCTTGGTTTTCATTTGCTGTCGTGTGCTTCCTCAAAAGCTTCTAGGCCTTTGCAAATATATATATATATATCTGCATTTTTGCCTGGGGCCTTGCTTCAATTGTGTGCTTTTCTCAAAAACAAGCTCTTGCACTTTTGTAAGCAATTCTTAGCTCTAGTTCTGTTTATGTGCTCTTGGTTTGCCTTTTAGTTCTATGCAATATCCATGGTACATAATATTCAACATTCATTTTCTGTTTTGACTATACTTCATTCTTTAAAGAAATGCTGAATTCTACCCATAACATTTGTTAGACGCCCATGTGAGTAACTTAGTTGGTGTACTTACTCTCATGGATCAACTGTTGGATTCACTTCTTCCTCGCATGCTAACCCAAAAGCTGGTGTGTGGACAAACTACGTTGCCATTGTGAAGTTGTTTGGGATGCTGTAATAAATCAGGTTATTAGTTAAGGCGGGTACAAGTACCCACCATGAATAATATTCATTATCCTTTCCAGGGTGAGCCACTGAAGTCACTAAAGAAGGATGATCTGATGAAGATACTGGAGTGTTGAGGTCAGGTTTATGACCCAAGTCTTTATCCTCAACACAAAAGAGAGCAGGTCAAATCTTTCAGGCTCATCAGGTCCCAGCAAGTTTAATAATATTCTGATCTTCCACAGGTCTAACATTGTTCTGCAATTGGTACCTTGAGGTCACATTTATGCCTAGCACAAGTTAATTAGTGGGAATGATGGATTAGTTACTTACCTGTAATCCTAGTTCTCTTCCAGGAGTATCCTCATTAAAGTTATAAGCACTTGAATAATCCCACCAATGACCGGGACCCCAGAAACACAATCATATATCTGACCCACATATATATATATAATAACTAAGTTGTTACCTGCTATTTTAACAGGTTCTTAATTTGTCCTATTTAAATCTCGTTTTTTGCTTCGGTCACCTCATATTAGTTTCTTTGCCCTATACGTTAGTTTTGTTGTCAGCTTTTTGTAAGAAATTGTCTTATGATGTATTACAGGAAGAATGGAAACCAATAGGGATTTATCCCAGAAGACTACGACATCCTGTACAGCAGAATCACTAACAGTTTCTTTATTTTGTTTACTGTTATGTTGGTACCTCTCCATCCAGCATTTATGCTGTTATATGAAATATTGCATATTGATCCAGTTCAATTTCTTATTCCCTAATTTTCTGTTTGAACAACTTTTGTTCTATTATGGAAAATGAATTTATTGCCTATCGAATGACAGTTTTACCATAATCTATCTTCTATGTCTATGTTCAGGTGATTGTTGTGACTAATGCATTTAGTGGGCATGTTTTTCACAAGCATTTATAACAAGCATTTGCAATGCAATAGGTCTCGGGTTAATTAAGTTTGAGCTATTGGCATTGCTAAATATTGCAACACAAACTGCAACAAAAGCTATTGGTGTTGCATTATTTAGCAATGCCAATAGCTCAAACTACCTTGGGAGAGTGCGGCGCCGATGGGGCGCAGGGCAGCCATGGCACACAACGCAGGTGCAGCAGGGCCCTTTTCCTATCCATCGCATGGCAGCCCAGGAAGTCCTGGTGCCCTACACTATGCATAGCGGTAGCGGGAGCAACATACCCTATGCAAGTGTGCACGAACGCGGAGCATTTCTGATTCAGGCAGACTTACGGACGTTTAAGAAGGTAATCATTGACAGCCCCTCGCCTGCTACTTTGTCTAACTGCGCGTCTTAATCACAAATATTTCCCTGAATTGTGTTTGTTCAACCTGCTGTAGGAGGCGGTGAACATCACTGAAGATTCGGTCCCTCCTTTTTTCAAAACCATCTCGCGGTGGATGTAGGAAAGCGTGGAACATTGCACTTTTATAATTAATGTTTATAAGCGTTTCCCGATTTACGCAAAACTCAGACTGCTTTCACTTTTACCCTTTCTTTAGGTAGAATTGCACCCTCCCATGAGAAGTGTTAATTTATGACCGAGGATAAATTTCCTGTAGCTTCTCCCGGTAATGTTACCTATTTGATTGATTTTTAAATTAATGTTCCTTACATTTCACGTTTATAAGCTGTCAATGATTTATGTAAATTAGATTACTTTCTCTCCCCTTAGGCAGATTTTCATGCCGATTTCCCGAATAGGTTGAATTTTCCATATGCGTCCTCCCAAGAGAAGTGGTAATCTATAAAAGAAAAAGTCTACTGCTTTATAGGATAATTCTCCTGGTAATGATACTTATTTACAAACAAAGGTATCCCAATAGCCCCTGCTAATGAAAGACTAATACCAGTTCACTGTTCAAATTTCTTTTTACATGTAGGTTTCCCACCAAAAATCGTGGGTGCCCCGAAATGGAATAGCATGCCTGAGTGATTTCTCCTACACATTTTACACAGGATCCACCTATTCTATTCACTAATCTGGTGATAGTGGTAAGCCTGTTTAGGGTGATTGTTTGAAACACCAAGAATGGTTCCAAGTATGATATTTGTTCTGCAAGTATATATTCCATCTTTCCATCTTGTAGGCTGAATAATCCCTATCCGCCGCCAAGAATTCCTAGAATAACCAGCCAAGACGCTAACCTGTAGAGGTCAACAGGTAAAAATACTTAGGATTCTATGACCCTTCATCCTTTTGAGCTTATAGCAATGTGTGCGGCTAAGTTCTTCTAAGCATAGACGGCTTTGCACATCATCATTTTTAAAGATATGTTCTAACTGTACTAGCTGACACCCCATAGACTTGTTTTCAAACATCAATCTTTTCTCTAACATCTAGAGTTTCTAACCATCAGCCTGGACTAAGAAAATCCATCCTTTGATTCTACTCCTCTCGCTCCTTGCGAAAGGTGAGCATTAGTCTATACCTTTCAATCTTACATGTGGGATTCAGACACAGATAGACAACACGGCCCCCCCTTTTTACTGATAATCATGTACCACCATCCTATGAATTTAAAGACTGGAATGGTGTGTTTCAAATTAGTTTTTCTAATTGTCCCTTAGGAGGTTGCCCACCCACAACTTTCTTTGTCCTGATGAAGACCCTTTCGTAAGGAAAAGATTCCTACTGGTATTGGGTCGAAACGTAGACGACTACATAACCACGACCAGCTCCGGTCCCCATTCAGACACTTACGGCTGTAACGGAGTTAGGCCTGTTTTGCCAGTCATAATTTTGGACTCGATAGGAGCCTCAAACTGTGGCCCTGATTTTAAGGGACCACATGTACATGGTCTTAGAAGCTTGAATAAGACTTGTCACTGAATGATTCAGACCACGTTTGTCCTATCCCCTACACTTTCCCTCACGCCACCCCCTCCCCGTTGTGAATGTGGGCACGTACACTGTATATAAACTGTTGGTATTAAATAAATGTATAATGAGTACTATATCCATTGAATAGGATGCATGCAATCTTGAATTAAAATCTTTTTTGCATCTAAAAGCTTTGTTCTTTGAATTCATGAATACAAATGGTATGAATTTGTAATTTCTTTTCCCAAGTCTCGGGACCCCTTCCTTTCATTCTCTTTCTCTTCCTATGCATAGAAGGCGGCACTCAGCGCATATCATCCATGCCTCGTGCCTTCTGCGCTGTTCGTGGTGCACAATGAGAGGATTCCTAGAGGCAACGAAACTCAGGGCATGTGATGTCCCTGGCACTATATCCAACGGGCAGCCCTGGCACAGCTCAGCAGGAAGGCACTGGCATTCAATTATCACCCCTGCACACTCAATGCAGAGGAAGAAGCACTGTGCCTCAATCCGAGAGCCCTGCACTCGGAGGCAGCGGCTGCAGCTCCCAGCATTAGCGCAGAACTTCACGATGAACAGCAAACAAGATCCAGGTGACCGCCCCCTGCTCCATCTGAAAGCACTGCACGGTACCGATGAGCACAGGACATCCATCCCTGCATCTCCCCGGGTGCACAGAGCAGCGAGGAACTAGAAGCACCACTTGCTCCGGCTATGCCCAGAATGCACTGCACAATGAGGAAGCTCTAGTTCCCATTTCAAGCCCTGCTTCACCCCAGAGCGTTTTGTGCGGACCCGGTCTTCACTCAGCAGACCTATCTGGCAGTACCCAAGCTGGCTATGCTGGTGCGGCCGGATGTGCACCTTCCTCCGCTGCCACCAACGGGCCCCAGGATCCCAGCCCCCGGGGAAAGTGCTTATGGGAGCTCCGCTCCTGCCCTGTACCAGCCGTGGCACCTCCAGTTGCTGCTCTGAACCGCTACTGCCGCCGGCCTCTGACGTCAGCGGATGGCTTCGCCACTCCAAAGCACTGCATGGAGTTGCTGTGCCTCGCTCCATTGGTAGGCAATGTTTGTATCCCCAAGAGAGGACAGGCGGCCGCTAGCAGTTTGGTGAGACCGAGGAGACGGACGCTTCGTGTAAGTACTTGGCAGGTGGGCTTGTTAGTTATCCAGGGATATAGGTTTTGCAATGTCCTAAAATAGAAACATTGGCTCGTTGTGAAATTAGCATTAAGTGCTGTTGTGAATAATTTCACATTGCAAGCAGATTGGCAGCATTTCTGGATCACCCAAAATGTGAAATTCAGAAAACACTGCATTGGCGGAGAGGAGTGAACGTGATACCATGAGGGCGTGTTATTAAAGCTACGAAAACAAGGAGGAGTTAACAACTGAAGAGGGAGAGGCTGAAGGTGGGAGGGCGGGTGAGAGAAGAGGCAGCCAGCTTGTTTATGAGCGCCACGTGCCTCTTGAACAGCGCCGTGCGCCAATCTGCAGGCTCCCCCTGCATTCCAGAGAGGCGCGCAACACGATCCGGTCAGCCATGCAATGCTGTGGAGACAAGACCTGGCCGCGTGCACAACGTTAACCTAGGGGGAAACGCTGCGCACAGCCAGGTCTTGTCTCACTTCGGCGTTCTCAGACTGCTGAGATCTAGCAAGAACACACTTTCAGCGCGTTACTAGCCAAGACCTAAAAAGGGAAAAAAATAGTAACAATACATGTGACCACTGGTCCAAAACGCCGATATATATATATATATATATATATATATATATATATATGTGTGTGTGTGTGTGTGTGTGTGTGTGTGTGTGTGTGTGTGAGTGAGTGAGTGAGTGAGTGAGTGAGTGAATATATATACACGCAAATGCAGCCTTACATACACTACAGCTGAATAATGCTGTAAGGACTCTCCAGTATATCATGAAGAATACATTAGAAAAAGGAAGGGAAAAAAAACACAGCAGAGCACGTTTGAAAAACTGTTTTAATGCTTAGCACAAACTCAGATAGGACTGAAAGCATGGACAGCTCCCAGGCTGCATTGCAGAAACCATAGCCTAAAAAGGCTGAAAAGCTAACTCATGGCAACATAGAAATAAACTGGCACCGTGCCTTTTCGGGCAGTCATGACTCCTAGCTTCCCATCATGCCTCAGGGGTGACAGGTCAGTTGTTCTTTGCAGTGACTCAAAAGCCATGGCATAAAGAGTTGACATTACCTTTAAAAATACAATGATCCTTTGCCCGGGGAGGCAGGAGGGTTGCTTATGACTGATGAGGATACCCCTGGAAGAGAACTATGATTAAAGGTAAGTAACTAATCCTTCTCTTCCAGGGGATCCTCATAAATAGTCATAAGCACTAGAATAGCTAGCCTCACCTCATCCCCCTGCAGGCAAAGGACAAGAACAGCAATTAACCAACAAGCTCAGACAGACATCTTATTATCCGAACAGATTCCTCAAGGAAGCTTGGCCTACTTGCGTATCCGCCCTGGAATCGGATTCTAAACACTAATGCCTAGTGAAAGTGTGAATCGATCTACAGGTTGCTGCCTTGCAAATATCAGCCATTGGAACATCATGCAAGAAAGCTATTGTAGCCACTTCCCCCTAGTGGAGTGTGCTTTAGGAGACAACAAAAGGGGTTTATTTGCCAACTGGTAGGTCAATTTTATACAGAACACTCTCCATCTTGAAATGGATCTTTTGAAGGCTGGAAAGCCTGTTCTCATGGCACCATGATTTAAAAACAATTGATCCGATATCCTTATGCTCTTCTATCCTTCCAAATAGAACTTGAGCACTCTTTTAAGGTCTAAGGAGTGGAGAGACCTTTCCACAGGAGTCGCAGGATTTGGAGGGGGAAAAGGACAGTAGGGAATTTGTCTGGTTACCATGAAAATCAGATACAACCTTTGGCAAAAAATACAGGGCAAGTCCTTAACAGTACCCTGTTGTGGTGAAACACAGTATATAGCTCTTTAGCACACAGCTCTTGGATCTCACTTACTCTGCACGCTGATGTTATTGCCACTAGGAAAGCGGTCTTCCATGTCAAGTGCTGTAACGTGGCTTTATGAATGGGTTCAAAGGAGGACCCATCAATCTAGACCGCACCAGATTCACTGCCCAAGGAAGAGACAGAGTTCGAACAGGGGTATACACTTTATTCAACCCCTGTAGGAAATAGTTATCCACCTGCAATTGGAAAAAAGAAGGCTGGTTGGGGACTTTCTGTACACAGTAATGGCTGACAAGTGAACCCTGATCGAGGAATATTTTAAACCTGTTTTGGCTAAATAAAGGAGGCAAGGAAGAATGACCACCTCCTGCCCCCTTTGTAGGATCAAAATGATTATGAACACACCAGAAGTAGAATCTTCTACTTAAAAGCGTACAACGCTCTCATGGAAGGCCTCTTAGCCTCCTTCAGGATGTGCATGCAGTCCTGCGGTAGATTCAAGTGTCCATATTGCAGGACCTCAGGAGCCATGCTGCCAAGTTCAGTGAGGGAAGGCTGGGATAGAGAATGCTCCCTTCCATCTTGGTCAGTAGGTCCACTCTGTAAGGTAGACTCTTGGGGGGGAGGGAGAGGGGGGGGGGGGGGAGGGAAAGAGTACTGACAACGGCAGCAGGTCCAGGTACCACCACTGACGCGGCCAGTCTGGAGCTATCAGAATCCTCTTCATGTTGGATCTGATGAGCTTGGACACCACCTTCGGGATTAGAGGCAGAGGAGGAAAGGCGTATGCAAATGTTCCTGACCAAGTCAGTGGAACCTGGATGCAAAGGCGTGGCATTTTTTTGTTTTGTTCATCTGCAAATAAATCTATTGACGGATGACCCCACTGATGGAAAATATCTTCCACCACCTAGTCATGCAGCACCCAGTCTGGCTGATCTTCAAAGCGCCGACTGAGCACGTCTGCTCACACGTTTTGCTCCCCTGGAAGGTGAACTGCCACAATGGAGAGGTTTCGAGCCAGTGCCAGATTGCTTGAGCCTCCAGGGATAGCGGGCAAGAGTGCATACCACCCTGTTTGTTTAGATAATACATGGTGGTCGTGTTGTCTGTTTGTATCAGAATAGAGTCGGACGTGATTGATGGCCAACAAGCTTTCAGAGCAAGGTGAACTGCTTGTAGCTCCAACATGTTTATATGGTAGGACCGCTCCTTGGTGGACCACCGGGCCTGCATCTGTAGGCAACCCCCGTGTGCCCCCCACCATCCTTGCAGAGATGCATCGGTTATTAAGGACTGCGCTGGAACTGGTTGATGGCAAGAGACTCCTGACAAGAGGTTCTTCGGCCGAGTCCACCATAGGATAGATAACTTGCAGCTTGAGAGCACTATTCGGTCCTCCAAGCAACTTGTTGCTTGGTCCCACTTGTCCTCTAGATCTTGTTGCAAAGGTCTCATTCTCAGCTTGGAGTTGGGAATGAGAAATATCATATGCAAGAGGCCATTGATCCCAGCAGAGATGCCACTTGCCGGACCGTTGGGCGATCTGTCTGGAGCAGAGTCTTGCACTTCTGTTGCACGAAAGAAAGTCTCTCCACCGAAGGAAACGCTCTTCCTTTGTTGGAGTCCAGAGTGGAGCCCAAATAATGGATAGTTTGGGTGGGCCGGTGAACCAATTTTTCCATGTTCACATGAAGATCTAGTCTGCGGAGCAGATTCAGACAAACTTGAAAATCGTTCCTTACTCGTAGGAGATGGCCCTTTGAGGAGCCAATCGTGCGAATAAGGGTAGACAAACAGACATTTTCTGTGGAGAGCCACTGCCCCGTACTTGGTAAAAACACAGAGCAGATTTCAGTCCGAAGGGTAAGACTTTGAACTGGTAATGCTTGCTGTCGACCACGAATCGAAGGCATTTGCGATGACACAGAATTATCGGTATATGGAAGTACACATCTTGGAGGTCCACTGAACACATCCAATCTCCTGTCTGCAGATGTGGACATACTTGCTGAAGGGCCAACATGCAAAACTTTTCCTTCACGATGACTTTGTTCAGCAAGCAAAGGTCCAGGATAGGTCCGAGTTTGTGCTCCTGATCTTTTTGGCACAAGAAAGTACCTGGAATAAGCTCCCTTCCCTCGATGAGCGGAAGGAACCTCTAAGGCCTTTTTTCACAGAAGGGCCATCACTTCCTGTCAAAGCAACTTCAACTGGTGAGGACGAGATCTTTTCAGTGGAATGTTCTTTGGAGGCACACGAAAACATAGCGCATATCCATTGCACAGTATACAGAGCACCCAACAATCTTTTGTTATGCTGCACCACTTTTTCAGATGATGTGAAGCACTCCAACCCCCCCCCCCCTCCCCCCCCCCCGACTGGAGTGGGCAACGGCACCAGAGGAAGCTCCTGCTCAATGCTTCCCTGCTGTTCTGGCCGGGTTAGAGGACTGCTGCTGATGACCTCCTCTACCTCTGTTGGACTGGGTAGAGGAGGCCTTCAAACTGCGATTTGCCTTGGTTTTATTTTGGGACCAAGGAGTGGTTTGAACCATCTGTTGGTAGCCCTTGCGTTGGGTCTGCATCTCCGTTTAAACTCTTTCTTATCCAATCCAACCCCCTTGAGGGTATCTAGCTCAGTTTTCATCCTAGCCATTTCCTCATCCGTATGTGTGCCAAACATGGAGGAGCCGGAAAAAGGGATGTTTAGGATCCCCATGCGCATATGAGTGCGCCGACAGCTTAGCACCATACACTGTTGTGCAAATCACTTGGTTGGCAACAAGTGACCCTTCCTTGATGACCTCTTCAAAATCCTTTGATCTTTCTTTGGAAGTTTTTCCTTGAAGCGGTCTAAGGAGTCTTATAAGGCTCTGTCATAGCAACCTAATAAGGCTGCAGCGCTAGAGACCTTTAGTGATGATGCTGCCAACCCACAAACTCCTGGGACCTACTTTCTTTGTCCGGCGGGACAGACGAAGATGCAGCTACTGCAGGAGTTTCTCGCTGCTGCAATTATAACAGAATCCGTAGGCGGGTCTGATTTTAAGAACACAGGGTCTGTTGCTGCATGATTGTTTTTCTTTTGAATCCTAGCCGGTGCAGCTTTAAATCGCAGCTGGTGTGAGGACAATGTCCATCATCGGTTCTAGAAGACCAGGAACTAGAGGACAAAACGGATGAGATGCTGCCCTCCGATGTATAGTCTAAAAAAATAATGGTCGTTGCCACCAGAGGAGCAGACATTTCGATGTTCAGCTGCTGAGCTCCTTTCTGAAGCACATCATGGTACATGTTAATGTCATCTATAGGTGATACCCTTGACAAAGGGCTATCTGATAGAGTGGGTGAATAGCCCCTCTTCGAGGAGAGAGTGGATGAGGAATACCATGTAGGTGCCCTTCTCCTTAAACGATGGGAACTAGGTCTGCGCTCCTGTGACCTGCCTGCACGTTCCCTACATCTGGGCGAGGGTGATCTATCCACTTCCTGCACCAATCTTAGCAGAGGTGATCCGTGAAGAGCACTGGTGTATTCTTCCTCCCCGTCAGGATGCTCCTGTAGGATTTTTACTCCAGTGATGCCGGGGGAAGGAGCCATCTCTGGGATAAATGAACAGCAGGGGAAGCCTCCCTGTGATGTAATGGAGATCTATGACATGGTCTGTCTGAATGCCTTTCTGGCAATGGCAATGGTGAATGTTCTGGGTAAGGGAGTCTCAAGGAATGAGAAGATGTGTTGTGACGCTGATTCTGTCGCTAGAACCACAGAGCCTTCTCCAGACCTCACTGACGTGGGCCTAGACGTCAGGTGTGTGACTTACCCTGACTGAGCCCTTCGACGTTGATTTCTGGACTGGTGTTGGACCCGGTCTCGACGACGACTGTTCAGACAGGGTGCCTTGCAGACAATGGAGTAAGTCTGTGCCTAGACGCTGTGCTGATGAAGGCAAAGGGCTATTCCTCAACGCCGATCGTAGTCGAGATGACAGCGGAGGGCTTCCGATCCTAGTCAAGATGAGGACGACAGAGTGCTTCCGATCCTAGACACCGATCATCGTCGGGTTGATGGCAGCAGAGGACTCCTGCCCCTTGATGCCGATCGCTGTTGGGCTGACTACAGCAGATGGGGTACCCGTCCTAGACGCCGAGCTAACAGGAGGGTACTTCTGCTCCTCAACGCCGATCATCGCAGAGTTGACGACAGCAGAGGTTCACGATTCTTCGACGTTGACCGAGAACAAAGAGACGTACCTGAATAATGATGTTCAACAGCGAGCCAACCGTCAATGGTCTTCTTTGACCAGTAACCCACCGTTGGTAAATTCTTCAAAACCGAGCCAGACACTGAAGCAGAAGAGCAAGGAATTTTGCTTCTGGGTGCAGATCTCTCCCTCTTAGAGCCCTTCCTCACTGGTGCCCTTCCTCACTGGTGACCTGCCTCTGGAAGAGGATTTATTTTTTTCTGCCAGCCCATAAAGACGGATCCTTTTGCTGTCTTTTAGAGCCCTTTTAGATAAGGACTGGCAATGAGGGCAAGTCTTGGGGACATGGTCCTTAGACTAACAAAGAATACAGACTGCATGAGATCTGACCTGGCCTTCTTTCTTCCACAAGAAGGGCAGGGGTCAAAACGAGATGGCATTTTGGAGTGGAAAAAATGCCAAATTGTCCAAAAAAGACAGAACTTTACTTCAAATGGTGAAAGACGAAGTAAGTCAAAATTTTCCAGAAAATGGAAGATTATTTCTGACTAAAATCAGAAATAAGTGGAGCTGTGTAACTAGGGTCCTTACTGAAGGAGCCGGAAAGTACAACTGACCTAACTGTCACCCCTGAGGCATGATGGGAACCTGGGGGGGTCATGACTGCCTTAAAGGCACAGTGCCAGTTTATTTCTATGATACTAGGAGTTAGCTTTTCAGCCTTTTTAGGCTATGTTTTCTGCAATGCAGCCTTGGAGCTGTCAATGCTTTCAGTCCTTTCTGAGAGTTTGTGCTCAGCATTAAACAGTTTTTCAAACATGCTCTGCTGTTTTTTCAGTTTCTAATGTATTCTTTATTATATACTGGGGAGTCCTTCAGCATTATTGAGCTCTAGTTTATGTAAGGCTGCATTTGCTATATATATATATATATATATGATTGTGTTTCCAGGGTCCTGCGCATGGGTGGGAATATTAAAGTGCTTATGACTATTGATGAGGATCCCCTGGTAGAGAACTCTGGATGCCCTAAACAATCAGGTAAAGGTCACCAAGACTAACCATACCCAGTGTGGGCATATCAAGATGGACGAAGTCTTCAATCACCCTATTGTTAGGCTCAGTGAATGGGGAGTGTGCTTATGCTAAGTCTAGTTTCCTCCCACTAGAAACACTGAAATCCTGTTTTAGACCGCCCCTATATCCACAACAATCTCCTAGACAAAAGTCTGGTATAACAAAGCAAAGTGAAAACAAATTGTTTTGTCATTCTGTTTCCCTCCCTTGAAGTGTGCCACAAATGCAATATGTAAACTCAGCAGACCTGTCAAACTGGCTGTGATATTCAAGGACTTGACACCTTCATGTCAAGACCCTCCCAGTCCCCTTGCATATTCTGTCATGCTGAGAATTGTCATCACTGCCCATTCAGAGCAGCCTATTTTTTTGCTCTGGGCATCCAGTTCACTTTTTTTTTTAAACTCTTTTTATTGAAAGATCACAATATAGCTGCAGCACTCCGAGCCCCAGAGGCACTGCAATCAAGTCATACCATCAATCACGATCTGCTAAGCATATTGCTATACCCTAATCCCCCAACATCTCTCCACCCAACGATCCCCCCCCTCTCCCATAGCACCCACCCAAAGTCCCTCCCCCCGCACAGTGTTGCCTTGTCCTCTTACAATGCAAAAACAGAAAACACATACGATAAACTCGTGTACTATATCGCCCCCTGGCACCATCACACCGGTCCCTCATGGTCTCTGGTTATTGGCGGCAGCTCTAGCCATATCCCCCGGTAATCTGCCCATCGTTTCCATATTTTGTAATGTTTTAGGGCATCCTCTGGCTTCATACACAGGTCGTTCAAATCCCATACAAAAGTCTAGTCTCTGTTTCCATACTGTCACTTTAGGAGCCCGGGGGTCTTTCCAGGCTTTAGCTAAATCCCTCTTCACGATCGTAAGGCCCAGCAATAACAAATGTCTCTTCTAAATATTGCCCCCCACCCCCTCAAGGACATGTAGAAGCCCCAATTTAGGGGTGCGTGGGAGTTCCCAACCCAGCACCTCTGACAGGCAGTCCCATACCCCTGTCCACCATTGAGTCAACCGGTCACAGCTCCACACTGTGTGCAGGAACGTGCCAACTGCTTGACCACATCTCAGGCATTCGGGGGACACAATCAAGCCAGCCTTCCACAGTCTCTCCCTGGTGTACTATGCCCTATGTAAATATTTAAATTGGATAAATCACAAGCGCACAGCGATAGCCGCCCCCCTTGGGGCCTCAAGAGCTTCCCGCCAATCTTCTTCCTCCAGGTCCCCCACGTCCCCTGCCCAGACTTCCCGCAGATGTTGTAGGGACGACAAACAATGAACAACTAGGGTCTGATAGATACGGGAAATCTTCCTGTCATTCAGTTCTCCCATGAATACCTTAGCTTCTAGTGGGCTGAATTCAGGCAGAGAGTCTAGACCCTCCAACGCCGGTGTGATAGCATGGCGAAACTGCAGGTACCGAAAAAAACTGCATCCGAGGCATGTCATTCTTGGCTAAGCTCCTGAAATGATTTAAGGAATGTGCCCTGCATAATGTGTCCCAAGTTCGAGATTCCAATAGAATCCCACCCCGGAAGCCCTGCAAGGACACCAGCATCGGAAGTTGGCCATTGCGGGGTCTCTTCGGTAAATCTGCCCCACCATCCCATTCTGCGCAGCACCCGACACCAAATTTGAAAGATCACCCGTGTGGCATCAGGCAGTCCCTTCTTCATCTGCGCCGAGTACAACATAGTATGAAGCGAGTACGGCTCCATCAAATAGCGCTCAAGAGCAAATGCTGGGTCACCTCTGTCCCCGTACCACCATTCATTTAGGACAAGAAGGTAATATGATAGGATATCCGACATGGCCAATCCTCCGCAGTATGTAGACAAAAAGCAGGTACAAAGTGCCACGAGTACAGCACCCCCTGCCCACAAAAACCGGCCCAGAGCAGAGTTCACTTGTTGGAACCAACGCGGCAAAGTTGAAAATGGGTGATTCTGCAACTGGTATAAAAGTCTCAGGAGGGCAACCATTTTAAAGATTGCCGACCTACCATAAATATTGAGAGGCCAGGACTTATTTCGGACTGAACTCTGTCCCACACCGGCACCACGTTGCGTTCCCAGGAGACGTCAGGCGAAGACTTCAGGCCTCCAACTGCTTTTTGCAAGGGCGATGCCCACTGACCCAAATCTAGTCAATCTCCCAACGTCCAGATAGTAGAGTTCTGCGGGTTTAGCTACAGCCCAGATACTTCCCTGAAGATTTTGATAATCTCTAGGACTCTAGGCCCTGACCTATTCACATCCGTGAGGAAGAACAGGACATAGTCTGCATAAAGGGCAATCCTATCAGAGGGCCCAGCTTCCAACTCAATTCCATGCATTTGAGCGTCCATCCTGACCCATGCTGCCAGCGGTTCCATGGCCAGCGCAAATAAGTAAGGCGAGAGGGGGCACCCCTGCATAGAGCCCCTCCCGATGGGGAAGGCCACTGACGTGGCACCAGCCACCCTCACCGAAGCTGTCAGACTTGTATATAGGAGCTTCACACACGACAGGAAGTGCAGCCCTAAGTTTAACGGCAGAAGAGCAAAGAGGTAGGAGCAGCTGAGGGAGTCAAATGCTCTATCAATATCCGCCAAGAGCAGCGCCGCTGGGGTTCTGGAGCCCCCAATCGCCGCCACCGCCATATGGGCACGTCTGATGTTATGTCTTGTTGCCCTATGGGGCATAAACCCCACCTGCTCTGGGTGTGCTAACTCTGTTATGTAAGGG
Source organism: Lissotriton vulgaris (assembly GCF_964263255.1). Taxonomy (NCBI): domain Eukaryota; kingdom Metazoa; phylum Chordata; class Amphibia; order Caudata; family Salamandridae; genus Lissotriton; species Lissotriton vulgaris. The sequence continues at coordinate 31,666,183 of NC_141688.1, forward strand.
AGAAGTCAGTTCGCTAGCACGTTGGCCAATATCTTGGCCTCGATATTCAGCAGGGAGATCGGGCGGTACGACTCATGTTTGTATGGCGGCCAGCCCGGTTTACAGAACACCACAATCTCTGCATGTCTCCAGTCCACGGGCAGGAGCCCATGCTCTCTCGAGGGCTCTTGTAATGCGGTCCCAATTGAAGATGATATCTCTTAAAGAACTCGCTCTGGAATCCATTGGGTCCCGGTGCCTTACCCGTATTAAGTTCCCCCAGAGGTGTACAAAGTTCTTCAGCTGACAGTGGTACTTCAAGGCTGTCTTTCGCAGCCTCCGACAGTGCACGCAGTGGGAGGTCTGCAAGGAATTTGTCGATATCTAGTGGGGAAAGACATTCTCGCGGGGCATACTGGGTCGCATAGTATTTGGCAAAACTGTCGGCTAGAGACTTGGGGGCCAAAAGCGGCTCCCCAGTGTCGTCCTTGAGGCCCGGCAGCACCTGCGGGTGATATGTATTTTGGCAAAGTCTATGCAGCATCGTACTCTACTTATCTCCCCACTGATCTATCCTGCTCCTAGTCACCAGCCAAACCTGGTGCACCTCAATCCGTAATATAGATGCATAGGATTGTTGTGCTAGGAGCAACTGTTGCACTCCTCTATAGTCACTTGCCGCGCCACAGCGTGACTCCAGGTCTTCCACCTTCACTGCAGCCTGTTCCAACCCCTCCCTGCGCTTCTTACAAGCCGCCGAGCACCAGGCGATGTCTACCCCACGCATTGTGGGCTTGAGGGCCTCCCAGACTGTCCGTGCATCAGTCACAGAGCCCAGGCTATGGCCGTCCCCATGTGCTCCAGGTAGTCCTCCTGCTGTAGGTGCCAAGCTGAAAGACGCCATCTAAACGGCTGTCTCTTCTTCCCCAGCATTACGGTTACCGCCACTGGGGAATGATCCGACAGCCCCCGAGATAGGATGGAAGCCAATCCCACCCTCCCCACCACAGCTGCCGGAACAAACACATAATCCCGCCTGGAGAAGGATTTATGCACTGCTGAGACATAGGTGTATTCCCAACCATGTGTGTAAATAGCGCCATGTGTCCACCAAACCCATTCCTCGAACAACATCACTTAGTTTGGTGGGTGAGTCAACCAACTGACCCCCGCCAGTCTTCCATCTGTCCATTCGGCACTGCATGACGTCATTCCAATCACCTCCTATCACCGCCAGGCTCTCGGGAATTTCAGACCACAACATATAAAGCTTCTCGATCAATGCCCATTGTAGCAAAGGGGGAGCATGCACGCTTTTAATCACCCATGATTCAGCCCCAATCATACCCTTAATATGTACCTACCCTGTGGATCAACCCACTGTGACTCCTGGACATAGGACAGCCTTCGATGCACTAGGATTGCCACTCCCCAGGAGCCTCGCACAAACCCAGCGTGGTAGACCTGCCCATACCCATATCTTCTCAAACTAAGCACCTAGGTACCCAACAAGTGTGTCTCCTGCAGCAGTAAGATAGCCGCACCCTCCCTTTTCCCAAAGCGCAACACAGCTCCTCTTTATCCAACATGCCTCATACATTCCAGCTCACTACACGCATGTTGGCCATAGACCCCCTAGATTCCACACCCTCAACTGCCATCTAGCCGCAAACATACATTTTGACTGAATGACGTGCCCAGCCGGCAAGTACACGCTTGAGTAGACAATATCAGCAACACTGTGCATGGCAACTGACCGCCCTCCCCTCCCTCACCGCCAACCCCCAACTCCCCCGTACACCCCCCACCCCGTACCTCCCAAACATGGAAGCACCTGTCACAGTCGGAACGCGGCTGGGCCTCCAATAGGAGAACCCGAGCCGCATCCTCCAATGACCCCTTTGTGGCAACCCATAGGAACTAGGCTGTCACTCCCTCCCCCCCATTCCATCTGGGGCAAGGTCCCAGCCCCTCATAACAGAGCACCTGAGCATCTATACATGGCATCTACATAGAATTGTAACCCATGTCCCACAGCAATCAGGATCAGTCGGCTGTTCCTGTGTGGAGCCCTCTTGCCGGGCAGCCGATCCCTCCCGCGAGCCCCTATTAGAGCGCGATCCCCTGCGGCGGCGCTGACTTCGGAGGCCTCCCCGGGTCACACTGCTGGCGGAGGAGTCAGATTCCCCATCTCTTGCTACGTTGACCCGAAACTTCACCGTTTCGAATGTCCACTGGAACACCTCCTCAGGGGGTGTCGAAGAACATGGTACGGGACTGAAAGATGACCCGCAACCTAGCTGGGTAGAGCAGGGCATATTGGAGTTTGAGGCCCCGGAGTCGGGCCTTGGCCGCCTGAAACGACTGGCGCTGTTGCTGCACCATCTTCGCGTAGTCTGGGAAATGAGGATACTGGAATTGTTATATGTGAGTGCGCCCTTGAGTCGTGCCTGCTTCAGGCTAGTGTCCCGATCAGAATAATTCAAGAATTTGGCTATATCGGCATCGGGCGCACACCCACCAGCGGTTTCTGCACCAGCGCCCTGTGGGCCCTTTCAACCACAAAGCAGCGAGATAATGTGTCTGTCGGGATCCAGTCTTCCAGCCACCGGGTTAGGAAGGTTTCCATCCTGTCCTCCCTTGCACCCCTCCGGAAATCCAACAAAGCGAAGGTTATTCCTTCGAGGGCGCCCTTTTGAGTCTTCCACCCTCAGAGCATCTTTTCCATGGCCGCGACTTTCTTTTTCAAGACCGCAACATCATCCTCTACCTCAGAAGTGCGGGCCTCCACTCCAGTGATGCGTTCACCGGCGTTCCGCAGGTCTTGTCTGAGAAGGGTAACATTGGCCCCCACAGCACCTATTTTGGCGTCCAACATGTCCCTCGACTGCGTGATCGCAGTCAGCAGCGCAGCATTGTCGGGCGCCGATGATTGGGAGCCGCCAGCGCCCGCCGAGCCTGTATATTTGTCCATTGGCCCCTGTTTGCCCTGGCCCCCACCGGCTCCTCCTCTAGTCATGGAACACCGAGGTGCTTCAAGACTCCGGGTCCCCGTGTGCAGATATGCGGCCCACTTCCTATCAAGACTAAAGGTGGAGGATCAGGATATAGTAGTCCAGAAAGCAGGGGCCACACCCCAAGTCGCCGGCGCCCTCACTCCTTACTGCACCAGGCGACGGAATGTCGGGTTATAACACTCTTCGGGGCACAGCAACCAATGTCACCTCAAGGGCCCCCTCCGCCTGTATCTGCGAGCTGTTGTGGGCACCACCAGTCCTCCCCACCGGGGCCTGATCTAGCCCCCGAGCAATCCCGACCGCCGCCACGCTCTGTGGAGCTCACTTCAAGCTTCGCAGGGGTCCAGGTCCCATCAACTGGTACCTTGCGGCCGAGAACTGATCCGGGCACCACTAGACCTCCCCACCGGGGCCCGATCCAGCCCCCGAGTACTCACAACCACCACCTGGATCTGCACCGCTCAAGTCGTGCACCACAGGGGACCCCGCAGCTCAGCCATATGGGGGGGGGGGGGGGGGGGGAAATCGCCTCTGCACGAGGTCAGGGCCATCAACTCCAGGCAACCAAGACGGGCCTGCCGCTCTCTCCGCTTCAATCAATGCCTCCTGCAGCTTTCGTCCGGCCAAGCGCCACGCCCGCAGGTGCAGGGGGACGCAAGATGTTGGCCGTCCCTCACAGCAGCCGCCTCTGATATTCGCCCAAGGATCCCCCAGCAGGGCATCGGGTCCACACCCAAGGGCAGGGGTGCAATGAAGTGCGGGGGGGTCACCAACCACTCCGGTCCCCCGTAGAGGGATGGGCTCTGTGTTTCCATCACCGCCGACCCCTGCAGGCTCACCCGGGCCGCACCAAAATAGAGGTCCCGGCATCGTAGGCCCCGCAGGATCAATCGCGCTGCCCAGTCGGACCACTGCGACTGCCACCCGACCTGCACCGCAGTAAAATTACAGCCCAACCAGAGATCTGGGCGCCGCACTCCAGATCTGCCTACCAGGGTCAGCTGGGAGCGGTCCGGGCCACCTCAGAACTCTAGGTCCTGGCTGACTAGGCCCCGCCGGACCCTCTCGGCTGTGTATCATCTACGGGTCACAGCACAGTCTCAGGAGCAGCCACCGGGATATAGTTTGCACCGATCGTTGCCCAGTGTTTCAGCTGCTGAATCTTCTGGGAGGGAGCACCCTCGGCTGCCCAGGGCCAGGATAATCGGACAGGATGATTTCAGGCTGGCCGGAGCTCACGCTTTAAACGACCGCCATGATTGCCGGCTAAGCCACGCCCCCCTAGTTCAAACTTTTGAACCTATTTAAATGCCATTTACTAGCTGGCCGAAGTGGGATAGCAAAATGCATATTTAAGTTGCAACTTCAGGAAGGGCAAAGTAATTTTTTAAGTTAATATTCCATAACACTTGGAGCCGATAAGATTTCACTGCTGAACTGGATTTTTACAGCTTAAAACTAGTTAAATAATTATTCTGAGCTATTCCTATTTGAGATACAGGATTATATTTAATATTGCATCCATGTGTTCTATGTAACACCCAACCCTGCTCAGTGGACATAGCTTTGAGGACACTTTTACTGCAAGGACATCTTAAATGTTTATATGCCAGACTTTTAACCCCTTGAATGCCCGTGACGGCTGGGAGCAGTCACTCGTCACAGTGGGCGTGGGACGTATCCTGCCTACTAATTAAAATGCCCGCACAGCGCGAACATTTGCACCGCATGCAAGAGGTTAAATACTGTGCACCCTGCCTCAAGGGGAAATTAAGACAGTTACTGTTCAGTCATGAAATGAGATTTTGACAGATTACATTTGCAGTTAAAACCTATACAGTCCAGCTACTAGTGGTAAGCCCGCAGACAAGTGTACATTGTCACTAGGGGATGGGGCTTCAGTCCACGTGACATTTAACGGACAAGCCCTGCACATACCATGTACTGGGGTCTCATGAGTTAAATATGCTAATTAGGAGTACACCAATCTTACCATGTTGAAAGGAGGAACACAATCACTTTACCAGCAGATGTAAAGTGTACATAGTTTTGTAGCCCAAAAAAAATTGGGTTTGGCAAAAAAATAAAACAAAAAGGAGGGTGACTGTAGGACGGGCAAACAGATGTGTTTTGGACACGGATTGCATATTATTTAAGATAAAGTCTATTAGCCCAAGGCTTTGTTGACATGGTTCCCAAACTAATCCGGACTTCACTTTGCTTGACATTTGTACCTTTGGTATGAAGCCAGAGTTAAAGTTTATTTATTTTAAAGTGGATAGTTATTAAAACCTATTGCACCAATGGTTAGAACGTATACAACATTTAAAAGTAATAGGAGCTTAAAATAAAAAATTTAAAATCACATCTTGTGCAAGCTAGCAAACGCTGAACAAGCCACACAGTTGAATAATGGAAATTGCAGCAATACAGTTCTAGCAGCCACTATTTGTTGGAATAAGTGTTTTTGATTCCTGTGGAGACAAAAATACATTCACTATCGTTATGGCGCTCAACGTACTCCTGACCAGCAGGGGTCAACACTGATTACACAGTATGGAGTTTTCAGCTCCGAGTATGCAGAAACATCAGGGCCTGTTGCTGATCAGTGAATAACAGAAGGCAATCCTTCAAGACAGGTCCCCTGGGTAACCATTGTGAAATGTCGGTTTGTGGTAAAGGTGTGTAAAGTGGCCGTGCTCAACTGCTCTTTATGTTCATAAATGCAATAAAGTGATGGTTTTTAACAGTTCGTATGCTGGAAAGATCCAGACTCCCTTTTTCGCCAAGTGCTAATTTTCAACAGGTAGGATTAGGAGTTTTTGCTCCACTCCTAACAGGTAGTTCACTAATCTACAATTCAGCTGTAGATCAGAAGAGCAGAAACAGGTTATAACAACTGGTTTGAAGTGGCGTAAAACACTTGTTTTAGTGTTGCTTTTATCCTCCAGTGCAGATTTGCAGATGCAAATGTGATGTACCATGGTTTCTGGGCACAGGAACTCTGGTCCCAGAATGGCATGGCTGCATCTACTGAATCGATGGATAGTTGGGACTAGGTTGCATGACACTATAAATGCCACCTTCCCCCAATTGTAATTCACTAGGCAGCAATGGGAGATAATTATTCTTTCGTTGTGACGATTAGTGTTTCTAGGATGAAGCATGACTCCTAGTTGCACCCCATACGTCGTTTTATCAATGCCAAGCGAAATGGATTTGAAGTTTTCCATATTTGGTATTTTTGACAGAGGGCTTAGCTTTTACTTTGCTGGAGTAAGTGTTTTCAGCAGAAGGATGGTTAGCCAAAGCTTTCGGCCACAAAACCAGTTTTCGGACAGTTATCGGTTACCTAAGTTTAAGTGAGTGGTATACACGCTATCAAAATCCTGGATAGGTTTCCCCCATGTCCCAGGCGGTCGGATTCCTCCTCATCAGAAGAGCTGTATTCTATTACTCTCGGTCCTTTTGCCTGCACCAAGAATTAGTATGCCCACCTTTGCCTCTCGCGATTGTTTGGAGTACTCACTTTAAAATGGCTGAAGTAATCAACTTACGATCCTTCAAGATACAGTAAGGGCTATTTAGTGTAACGTCCCAGGATGTAGAACCATTTCTTTGCCAAACGATTGCTTGTTAATCACCTTTAATCATTACCACAATATGTTTCAAGTTATCTTCTTTAGATTGAGAAGCCACAAGTTCGGTGGAGAGTGCTTAAGATCTTTAATGCAGTACAACATTCGCTCTACAAGTGGGAAATCCCATCACAGTAAACAACATTTGTCAGGAGTGATCATCAGGGCACACGTGGACTAACATCTCACACAAACCCTACACTGCTGGGAGTGCATGCAGCTCTGAAGCTGCAAAGATGGTGGGAGTGCAAGTAGTACAGAGGATGCATGAGACAGAAACCCAAGATTAAGCTCATGAACTCTGCAGGATATACTAGGCAGTCCTAATGTGGCGAAAAGCCATGTACACCTACAGTGGGGAGATCTATGCAGGTTTAAGACTGGGCAACAGCAATGCTGGCACATGTGAAAGGAGAGACTAATGGATTCATTCTCTGTAGTTAATCACCACTGCAATCTTGGTTCCTCGACACAGTAGTGGAGAGGACTACAAAGCAGGCCACTATGCATTTTTACATAGAGGAGCGAGTCAGAAGCATTGACAGGTGTACTGAATAAGTGCATTAATGTCCAACACATTCACACTAAAAGTGCTAAAATGCACCCATCATTCATCACCATAAATACAAATAAACATTACGCTTGGAGTCTTTGGAACAAGAGATCAGGGAATGCTCTGTTCAATGGCTTGGGGTCAGAATACAGGTACCAAGATAATGCGCAACCAATAGTACTGAGGATTTGAGATCAGACCATGGTGTTGTAACAGTCCGCAGTAGTCTATGCTTGGGTAAGGGGAGGGAACTGGGCAGAAAGCGCAAACTAATTCACAGAGGTAAACATGTGGACGAGTCGCTCCCCGACCTTACGCAGATTCATGGAGGCTTTTCCTTTGTGTTTGTTCCCAAGATACCTATAATTCAACATCCACTCTACAAATGTGACAGAACACAGCAAGCAGTCTAGGCTAATGCAAGTGAGGGTACGGGCGGAGTTTAGCAGCTTGTTGATCTTTAAGGGACTGGTACCACACGCATGGTGTTTGTGTAACCAGAACCTGGACGCCAGCCTGTCAACACGATTACCACATCACCAGACTTGAAGAAACCTCGAGCCTTGCCTGTAAAGAACAAAAACAGAAGAGTTCAATCATAATATAAAGAGAAGAGACCAGCCAGATACACATCGTGGTAGTCTTTTAAAAAAAAAACAGGAAAGGATTACAAATGGTTAATATTTCAGAGGATTTTCTGCTGGTGGTGGTTTAAGCAAGATAGTCAACATAAAAGAACTTAATGCAGAGTTAACATACCAAAGCACGGAGGTCTTATTTCCAGAGCATAGCAAGGACTCTCTCCCCATGCAGGAAACCCCTCGGGTGACCCACAGCCCTGTGTGAACCCATAAAGTAACTGTAGTATAACAATGTGCAATCATCCGGACCCAACACTAGGCGGCGATCTATGCACAGATATGAATTCAGCAGCCCACATGCCTCGAACCTGTAGTATTGGGTGAGTGCCACACTGAGCTGCTCTTGCCAAATTCCAGCTGCCAATGGACCGAGGCGGGGGGGTGGAGGGGCAGGGTATGGGCATTCTTCGAGGCATACTTTCTGGCAGCACAGCTCCCAACCGGCAGATGATACGTAGCAGTTTTGCAGCCATGGCCCTGCTGCATGCCAAACAGATGCTTACACTCCACTGGCATTCCCAAACAGGTCCCCAGATGGAGGCGTGGAGAGGGTGGATGCACAGGGTGCGGCAGCGGAGGACGCCTTTCAATATGAGGAGGCCCGCCAGTTGCCCCAGCTACCCATTTCCCCCCACTGGGCACCTCTACTCTAATGCTAAAACCTGGTGTCAGAGTATGACTTCTTGCCCCCATGAATGCACCCAACACTACCCACCCAGGCAGGCACCTCCTGGGATCAACACCCACCCTCTGTACTCCTAAGTCCGCCCCTACACGTTAAGACATGCCAGGGCACCCACCTGAACATTCTCCCGCCAAGCACGATCAGGCCAAAAACCACCACTTAAACTGAATGTGCCTGACCTCACCCACTTGGACCCTCTGCTGTTACATCAGAGTGGCATCTGCTGCAGCAGACCATACGCAGTCAGTACTCATACAGGGAAGATCTATGTGCCCAGGAACACCCAACACAGATGCCTTGACTGGTGCACTCCTGCTTAACTGAACAGATTCTTCGGCTTCATATTATTGCAATATGCGTTAAGACTTCATGAGTTACTGTTTATTATACTAAATAAAAATAAATATTTACCCCCCAAAATATGTATATTTAAAATAACTTTAGCTTTCCACCACAAGCAAATTAGAGCAGCAGAAGCCACTTAAACCACCCAGGCTACATATTAGCAAAATATCCAACAAACTGAGTTTCTCGGAGGGCTGGCAAATATGCATGCCAGCATTATATTTTCAGCTGTCAGTCATAGAACACAACTCCTACCACTAATCTAAACTATGTTCGGTGATGTCAGATTCAGTGCCTTCTCCAGAGCTAAAAGGTGTTCAGGATAGTTACACATCATGCACTATGCAGTTTATGTAGTGTAACTGTTTAACACCAATACTGTACCCTAAATCAATAGTGCAAAGATCCTTAAATAGTCAGAGGATAGTCAGTCAACGAAACTGCAGACAAAAAGTGCAATGCGTGGCAGAACAAATCTATTTATCCATAGAAATGATCATAAAGAACAAGTTACTTACCTTCGGTAACACTTTCTGGTAGATACAGTATCTGCCTGTGGATTCCTCACCTTGTGAATATCCCCTTGCGTCAGCAACATTAGGAAATTCTTTTGTAGCTTCGCACCGACGTCAAGCACGGAATCGCACGCGACTCGGCTGACGTCATCGACACTACAATAGGCCCACGCCTGCGTGATGACATCAGTTCCGCCCTTTTTTCAGTGCCTTCGAGGCAGACGGACCGACCAATGACAGTAGACATATACACAGTATATGCAGTACAAATATCAAGGTAACAGTGTGAAGCAAATGCAATAGAACATTTGTAATAAACAATTCCTTGACAATAAAGTAAATATATTACAGTAACTCTGGTATAGAAGAGTGGACAACGGGGAGGCGGGTGGGTCAGTGAGTAATCCACAGGCAGATACTGTATCTACCAGAAAAAGCGTTACCAAAAGGTAAGTAACTTGTTCTTCTGATAAATACATCTGCCAGTGGATTCCTCACCTTGTGAACAGAGTCCCACAGCAGTCCCCACTTCCGGAGGAGGGTGTCCACTCTGCTATACCAAGAAATCTTGGAGGACAGAGCGCGCAAAGTGGCCGTCCCTCCTCACTACAGAATCCAAGCAGTAATGCTTCGCGAAAGTGTGGAGGGAGGCCCAAGTCGCCGCTCTACAAATGTCCTCAACCGGCACACCTCTTGAAAGTGCAGATGTCGAAGACTTAGCTCTAGTAGAGTGAGCGCTTCTACCCTCTTGAGGATCCTTACCGGCCAAAGAGCAGCAGATCTTTTTTACAGAGGATGATCCATCTTGAAAGAGTCCTCTTATGTACCGCTCTTCCTTTCTTGCAGCCAGCAAACCAAACTAAGAGCTGGTCATCTATTCGATAGTCTTTAGTTCTATCAAGATAAAAACTCACCACCCTCTTGGGGTCCAGACGGTGTAGTCTCTCCTCCTTGGAAGGGTGAGGGGGGGATAAAAGGTAGGAAGGGTAATAGATTGACCTAGGTGGAAGGGAGTCAGCACCTTAGGGAGAAAAGCAGCCCTGGTCCTGAGAACCATTCGTTCAGCATGAATGGTCAAGAATGGGGGCTTGGAACTAAACTTTAAGCTCACTTACCCTCCTTGCCGAGGTAATCGCAACCAGGAAGACGGTCTTAAAAGACAAAAGCCTCATGGGACACTTGTGCAAGGGTTCGAAGAGAACCCATCAAGTAGGTGAAGACAAGATTTAAGTCCCACTGAGGTACAATAAAAGGAGTAGGAGGGAACTTATTTGCGAGGCCCTTCAGAAACCTCAAAACCACAGGAGATTTGAAAAGACGGCTGGTCCGGCAAACAGAAATGCCGACAATGCCGAAAGAACCCTTTACCGTAGCAACAGCAAACCCTTGCTGCGCCAAAGAAAGAGCAAACTGTAGTATATCAGATAATGGGCTTTCAAAGGGTCAACAGACTTCTCCCCACACCAAGAGACAAATTTAGACCATCTATAAGAATAAATGGATTTAGTGGAGTCACACTTAGCCAATAATATGACCTCCACCACATCGTGTGAGAGAGAAAAGGAATTCAGGTCGCCCCGTTCAATCTCCAGGCATGAAGGTGTAATGTCTGGAGGTAGGGGGGGTGTAGAACCTACCCCTCCATTTGAGAGAGGAGATCTGCCCTGAACGGGAGCCGGAGCGGCAGGCAAGAGGAGCGGTGGAGAAGATCCGTGCACCACACCCTTCTTGGCCAATCCGGGGCGACCAATATAACTTGGGCCCGGTCTTGGAGAATCTTCCTCAAAACCTAAGGAATCAAAAGGTATGGAGGAAACACGTAAAGGAGTAGTCTTGCCCAATTCAACTGTAACGCGTCCCCCAAGGCTCCTTACGTCGGATACTGGAGACTGCAGAATGACGGGCAGTGAGCATTCTCGCAAGTGGCAAACCGGTCCACCTGAGGAGTCCCCCACGTCCGAAAGACGTGACGAACCACCTCCGGGTGAAGCCTCCACTCGTGGTCGGCCGAGAACTGCTGACTGAGACTGTTTGCTCGCACGTTCAGAACTCCGGCCAGATTTGCCATCAGACAAATCTGATGGTCCTGAACTCTGGACCAGAAGCGCAGAGCCTCCCTGCGACCCCACTCCTCCCTGCTTGTTGATATACCACATCGCGGTCGTGTTGGCAGTCAGGACTTGTACCGACAGACCGCGAAGGGAAGGGAGGAAAGCCTTGAGCGCCAAACGTATCGCCCGCAATTCCAGAAGGTTGATGTGAAGCAACCTTTCCTCTGGAGACCAAAGACCCTTGACCTCCAGATGCCCCAGATGAGCACCACACCCTAGAGAGGATGCATCCTTTATCACTGAGGCCACCGGAGGAGGTAGATGAAAATGCTTTCCCTGAGACAGATTGCCTTCCACACTCCACCAAGATAGATCCGCCGCAGTTTTTCTGGAGATGCTCACCGACCCCCGAGATCTCCGTTGTGTTGATACCACTGCCTGCGGAGGCACTACTGGAGCGCCCTCATGTGCCAGCCTGCATTGTTGACCAACAGAATGCAGGAAGCCATCAGACCGAGCAGGCGAAGGACATTTAGGACTGAACGACCGCTCCATTGTAGAATAAAGGAATAATTTCCTGTATGTCGCGAATCCTTTGAGGTGGAGGGATTGCACGGCATACAGTTGTGTCCAGTACAGCACCTATGAACAGGTTCCACTGGGAGGGCACCAGGTGAGACTTGGGTACATTAATTGAAAAACCCAACCAGTACAACAACTAAGTTGTCTCCTGCAGATGCTGGAGCACTTTCTCTGACGACTCTGCTTTGATCAGCCTTGATCAGCCAGTCGTCCAAATAGGGGAATACCGGAATCCCAGACCTACTGAGATGTGCTGCCACCACCTTGGTGAAGACTCGAGGCGCAGTAGTAAGTCCAAAAGGAAGGATCGCAAACTGATAAGTGTTGCGATCCCACCGTAAAACAGATACTTTCTGTGAGACTTCAGGATTGGGATGTGGAAATACGCATCCTGCAAGTCGAGCGACACCATCCAGTCTTCTTCCAGCAGCGCTTGAAGAACCTGTGCAAGGGTGAGCATCTTTAATTTCTCTTGTTTCAGATAGAAATTCAAGATCCTGAGATCCAGGATTGGACGAAGCCTGCCATCCTTTTTGGGTATCAGAAAATACCGGGAGTAGCATCCCTGACCCCTTTCCTGCTCTGGGACCACCTCTATCGCACCTATTAACAGGGTCTGCACTTACTCCTGTAGAATTAACAGATGTTCCTCCGTGCAAAAACCTTGGCGAGGAGGGGAATTGGGAGGAAATTCCCGAAAGGGAAGGGCATACCCATTTTCTATGAGATGGAGAACCCAAAAATCTGATGCAACAGATTCCCAATCCCGTAGAAAGTAGGTAAGCCGACCCCCCCCCCCCCCCCACCGGACCCACATGATCCTGAATGGCGGATCTAGGGCTGCTTTTCTGAGGCTGGGGGGGGGGGGGGGGGAGCCCTTTGTTTTCCCCTATATGTCTTGTACAAGGGATTCTGCTGCTGCTGACCTTGCAGATAGTTGCGAAAGGAAGAGCGTCCAAAACCTGAGCCTCGTGGCTGTAGAACCTCTGATTTGAAGCCCTAAAGATTTGGCAGTAGCCCTACTGTCCTTAAATCTTTCTAAGGCTGTATCAGCCTTTTTGCCAAAGAGACCAGATCCATCAAACGGCAGATCCAGCAAAGCAGCTTGAACATCTGCTGAAAAGTCTGAGGTTTTCAGCAAAGCCAATCTCCTTGTGGCAACTGCAGTGCCCATGACACGTGCCACTGAGTCTGCAATGTCCAATCCACTTTGTATCACTTGACGTGCCGCTGCGTCTGATAACTCCTCAAAATCCTTTCTGCTGTCATCAGGGATCTTAGGAGCCAAAGAATGCATTGTATCCATAAGGGCATGTACATACCTCCCCATAAGGCAAATGGCATTAGTTGACTTCAATGCCATACTCGCAGAGGAGAAGGTCTTCTTCGCCACCTGATCTGGTTTCTTGGCATCCTTATCACCAGGCACTTTAGGAAACGCACTGTGTCTTTTTAGAACAGGCTGCTTGTAGGACCAAACTCTCAGGAGAAGGATGAGACGTCTGAAAAGCAGGGTCTTCAGGCGCAACCCTGTACCTTCTCGTCACACTCTTGGAAACCGCCGGTGCTGTTAGAGGCTTTTTCCACACCTCCATAATAGGCTCTGTTAAGGCCTCATTAAACGGAAGCAATGGTTTCACTACAGAGCTGGGTGAATGTAAAACTTCTGTAAGAAGATTAGACTTAAACTCCACTGTTGGCAAAGTCAATTGCAGAAGTTCCGCTGCCTTCTGCATCACCACATAAGGCTGGACGTCCTTTGAAGGCGCATCAGAACCGGATGGTAACTCCCACTATGGATAAAAATCCAGGCCACTAGCATCAGCTATTTCCTCAAAACAGTCATCCTCCAGCTCACCTTCCTCCATATCAGGATGTGACTCCATATATCTGCTCCTCCATAAGGTGCTGGGTCTCCCTTCTGGACCTCTCCTTAACACGCCTCGCCGCCGGATCCACCTATGACTCAGACTGAGCAGGAACAGACGTCGGTATCGAATCTGATGGTCCAGGGGTTTCCCTGGAGCGGGCGACGCCGGTACCGGAGTCTACTACTCAGCGGAGCCGGGTATTGCCATGGCTGCGTCGGAGCCGGAGCATAGGAGTGGGGGGGACTCCTAAATTGACGGCCAGAGGACCGATGGGACCCGAAGGTGCGCCAGGGGGATACCATGCCCTTAAGACACCATACATTGCGTTTAAAAACGTTGATGGGTCCTGGCCTGGGGCTGGAAAAGGTGGCTGAAGACCCTCATGCTGGTCTTAAGAAGGGTTCGGATTCGGCTCTTCAACAGGTGCAGAATCCTCATCCACATGAACTTCTTCCTCCTCTCGGGCCGGGGACAGCGCCGGAGACAGCGCCGGAGACAGATTCGAAGCCAGAGTCGGCGACTGAGCTTGCGACTCCGAAGGCAAATTCTCACCTTCCTGATCAGAGACATCCAGCGTGACCACCTTGGAACGTACCTTCTTCGGTGACCTCGAACTAGAGTCAGACTCCTTACCGGAATGATGCCGGGACTCATGTCTCTTCTTATGTCTCCTCCTAGACTTAGAAGCATGGTCTGAAGCGGACTTACGACGTCGACTCCTCTCCAGATCTGGATCTGGACTTAGACCTCGACCTTGCCCTTCTCGAACGAGATCTAGAAGATTTTCTTCCCTGGTCACCCTTCAGCTTCGCCACCAGAAGTTTAGTCTCTTTCCCGCAGGGCCTTTGGGTTCATCTTCCGACAAGACGAACCTCATATGCAGTCCTCGTGCGGGTCCGTGACGGACATCATTTTCCCGCATTCCCTGCAGGGCTTGAAACCGGTCTTGTTGACATAGTGTTGAAACAAAGAAGCAGAAAAGCAAAGATAAAGGCAACAAAGTCACTAGTTAGCTACTGAGATTCCCCGAAACGGTTAGTCGACGACGCGGAAAAAAGGGAACTGATGTCATCACGCCGGCTTGGGCCTATTGTAGTGTCGGTGACGTCAGCGGAGTCGCGTGCGATGCCGTGCCTCTATGACGTTGTCCACGCCCACGCGAAGCTACAAAAGAATTTCCGAATGTTGCTGACGCAAGGGGATATTCACAAGGTGAGGAATCCACTGGCAGATGTATCTATCAGAAACGTGCAATATTAGCTGGAGTCTTACTCACTACCTTAAACTTTCGCTGCATCTAGCATCTGGATGTAAAGGAAACTAGGCTGCGCATGAAGTGCAAAAGATAGGGACTCTTTATTGCAACACTTTACAGTAAAAATAGTCACCAAGAATGCATAACTTACCAATATCCAAGGCAAAATTCACCCGACGATCTACATCCTCTGCCCAGGACTCATCGACAGGCTCCTTGTACAGGACAGGAAAGATACCACGGTACAGATGTGCCTGTCGAGCTGTCTGCCCATTACGTGTAACTGCAATAATGGGAGCACGTGGCCGATATCTGGACAACAAGTGAGCAGACCTGAAGGAGAAAAGAGGGATAAACAGCAGCCTCTAAAATGTTTGCTCTAGTTTTTGTTTTTTCTGCAGTTTTCAAGTCTTAATCTTAGCATGTAACACCAGCAAGGGCGATCAAGTGCTTTTAAAAAAAAATGACACAAATGACTATGTACTGTATTGCCTTGACTTCCACCAAATGTTCAGCATTTGATTGCTTCCCTGCTAAATTAGCGCTATACAAATACACAAGCATAAATTGGTTGCTTTAGACAAATGTTTGTAGGGTTTTCTGTGATCCAACACTCTGGAGATCATGGTTAATGAATAAAGTTACACGATAGAGAAGCAAGATAATCACTTGATCAAGGGAAGAGGATCTGAACAAGCTGTGCCATGTAGATCTTTGCCTCAAGACTCAACCACCAGCTCCCATGCTTTTTCAATTGGCATTTCTCAGGCGGAGGCAGACTTTTCTACAAGATTGGAGTCAGTTTTGGGGGTATGCATTTCCTTCATTTGCAATGATCGCCAGAATCACGGAGGTGGTCAGATGGGGAAGTGATCCTGGTGACACTGCTCTGAGGTTGCAAGTAAGGTATCCAGTTCTGTAACTTTCTATGGATTTTCCACTCCAACTACACAGACTCCTCCGCTTCTGACGGACCCTCATGGCAACTTACACCAACTGGTTCAGAGGAGGGGCCTCTCCTGCTGCTGGGTTGTAAAATTACAGGAGACGTTGGGAAGTCCTGGGCCTTTTGACACAAGCTTTTCTCCCCCTCATCAGAAGAGCTCGGGAACATTGTCCCGCGATATGGTTCAGCATGGAGGAGATGTCACCCTGTTGGGATCAAGAACCTTTAGCATACAAGGGGACAGATTTACTGCATGTTGCCGATTTGTCAGAGTTTGATAACTTATCACACCATCAGCCCATGCAGATTGGCAATTTCTGCAGTTCATATGCCTATTCATGAAATCCCAATAGGGGAACATACTCTAGTCTGTTCTCTTGAGGGGTATTCGGTTATTCTTACCACAGGAACCCGAAATACTCCTCACTTTGGGATGTTAATGTACTCAAGAGTGCTGTATGCGTGGCAGGATAACCAACACTGGTCTTGTAAGGAGCAAACAGGTAAGTTAGAAGGTCTTAGGTTTGATTTCCTGTATACTAGTTTCGGGTGTTCGTGCCCATGACATTACGGTGCATAGGTTTACTCTGGAAGGAGTGTCTTTTACTAATTTGTGTCGTACGAAGTCCTATACTAGGGTGGTTCATTATCCTAAGGTTGCACATACAAAATTGTGTGGTCCCGCTGCCCGAGCATACATGAATCAATGACCGAGGAATATAGGCCATTGGGGGTGGCACAATAATTAATTTCCCCCAGAGAAGCTGGTCATGCCACTCCACAACAACTATCACCCATTAGGTGAGTTGGGTCCTACAGGAAGCAGGTATAGATACGGCCTCCTTCGGGCCCATTCTACTACAGGTGTTTTGGCTTCCAAAGCTTTCTCCATCTGGAAGATATTCCCAGGGTAGCCAATTGGTCTCCTGATTCTACTTTCAAGACTTTTTAAAATAAAATAAAAACTGGCATAGCTTCATCAGTTTTAAACTAGCATAATCTGAGCAGGCGGGTCCTGACAGAATACAAGATTTCCTAGCTAGCATGAAGGAAAGCTTCAATAAGGACAAGGCGAGGACTATCCCTCCCGATTGGATACAATTCGCTACCCTCCCTGCATCCTGAGAAGTCTTCAGTTGGACAAGTATGTTTGGTTGTGGTCACTTAAGGGGCATACATGGTGCTTTACGATTATGAATATCTGACTCTGTACCAATATTGTAGTTTGTTTTTCTACAGGATTGAGATTTTGGAAATTAACTTTGATTATCTTGTGATTTTCCTAGTATCAGACCAGGATGTCTCACTAAGGAAGAGAAGTGCCTTTCCTTGATGTATATTTAAGATGGACTATGGTTATGTTAAATTGCCACAAAGACGCTTGGGATTTGTAGTCTGAATAAAATATATGTCTTTTCGTAAGGCTGCTGAGAATATATCAAAGAATTCTCATTTCCGTGTCCTTAATAGAATTAAAATATTCCATCATGCTAGCTAGGAAATGTTACATTCTGCTTGCAAGGTGTAGGAGATCAAAGCGCAGGGAGTGGATCATCCCTCTACCTCCCCCTTCAATTTATTTTATAGTTGGTTTTCTTGCACTGTCACTCTATAGGTAGTCTGCAAGAAGGTTTTACTTGGTATGAAGGCTTTGGCTTTTAAGTTAAACCAAAACAGATAAAAAAAATCTGGAGGAATAGGCAGGTACTATTTCTAGAACAAGCTTGGTCACTTTATAGGATGTGTTGGTTCTGGGGAGAAGTGGGGTGGGGCAGAGGTGTTTAGATTTAGTATAATGTTTTTGAAACCTATGTATGTTCCAAGACTGGAATAATGAATTGTACCCAACGTATTGGGACAGGAAAAGGGATTAGTCCAGCAATATAGTGTGTAATGCAACTTCTTAATATTGACTGAAAATTGGCACACTGCTCATTGGACACAACTTAAGGACAAGAACCTTCAACTTTAAATTAACCATAAAAACTGAGTGAGACAAATTTATGAAGTTTGAAATGTATTCTGAAATAATCAAATGCAAGTTGGATTTCAATAACTAGATCCTAGTAGGCTTCCCATTTTCATGGTACTTTCCCAAAATATACCTACACCACATCTTCATCAATTTGTTTTTTGTTGTGAGCAACAATTGATTTATTTCGCCTTACTACATGGATGTCAGAATAATAACAGTGAGAATGATATGTATTGGCTATTTATTTTGGGTAGCACATCAGAAATCTGAGGCTACTGTAATTCCATGGGAGATATTCAGATTCCCTTTGTATAATACAAGATAGTGGAGTAGCACTTTATGTTGAGTACTCTCCACCAGCTTCAAGTAGAGAACTCACCATAAAATGGCAACACTAGCGTAGGGTTGCTGCCAACTAATAACTAGCCTAAGTGTATTGTATATTCACTGTATACCAATTGGATACATTGGTCTTCTCAAACAGTGCGGGACTTGAAATGTGCCTTAGATCTTTTCCCAGTGTTCAGCTCACACTGTTTGCATAATTTGAGGTAGCTCATTAAAATAGTTCCAATCCTTTATAGAAGTGCATGCAGTTCTTGCGGTTTTAAGAATCTTTTAAAATGGATAGTCAGCAATGCAATAACTGGACACATGTTCACAACTGTACCACCCATCAACTTAAACAGAGCCACTGAATTCATGGAGCATATCTTCAGCCCTATTACAAGTGAGTCTGTTTAATTCCGACCCATGTGTAAACCCCAGTTTTGCATGGGTCGGAATTATGAATTAAAGGTAATTAATAGATCCAATATCAGATGCATTAAATACCTCCAGCTTTGTTATGCAGGGGACATGCATATGTTAATTGCCATACCATGTGGATTTTGATAGCGTAAACCCCAAAATCTGCATGTTATTACCCACAATCTCTTAATGGGTGCCATGTATCGTACCCGATAAATAAAGAGCTCATTGGTGTAGTGGTTTATCAGGTGCTCTAAATAGCACTACACTTTTAAGACCATTCTGACAAATTACTGATCCTGTAACTATACGTTTTATAGCTTGTAATGGTGTAAACTTGCTTGCTCTGCATATGCCTGCTATATAGTGTTGTGTTGAAGTTTGTAAGTGGTTTGTTAGAAGTATTCTGCCATGAGTTATTTTGGGACTCCTCAACCCACAAAGCACCAGGACAATACTCCACCTCATACATTTTTACCCTAAAGGGTGAGTAATACAAGTGTACCACAGCATAACAAGAATGTGTACCATGCATAAGCCATACTATGGAAAAGTATCTTCGATCGTGGCTTGATTCTGGGGATGTGGCAAGGTGCACGTGCATAACTGGCCCCACTTTTCATATTTGTCTCAATCCACTTCTGGAAGAAGTCACTTGATCCCTTTTCTGAAAGAAGATTGTACAGTCCACAGCCAGGGCATTAAAAAAAGGCAATTATGTTTCTTTTAAGGAGTTTCCCAAAGTCATAAGACATAAGTCGCAAGGGTTTAAGTAAATAAATTTCCTTTTGGAACTCTGCCCCTTTCACTGATGGGATGAACAGCCCTGACCAAAATGGCAATGCTTGCCAGACATCTATATGTATTGCATGGTGACAACAGTCCGGTCCTCAAGGTATGCATTCAAAACAAATTAGATTGTAGGATTATTTCCTTGGCTGGGAGGTCTCAAGGTCTAGGCTGAAACTAGATAATCTGTAAGCTTCATATGAGCAGGCTGGCCGAACTCTGGGATTGTATCATCTTTCTGCCAAACTACAAAAGAAACTAGTTTTAGGATGAAGAAAACTGGAAAATCCACATTGACAGGTGGCACATGGCAACAACGAAGAGTAGCTGTTCTTACAAGAGAACCCCAGATATAGTGTCCTTAGGTCACAGATGTGAACTAATGCACATGTAGGGGCAGAGGTACCCATTTTACCTGATGCTAGGTCATAGGGATGGTCACATTTTTGTAATTCTATTCTTAACTTTACCAGTGTGTAAATCAATTTCCAAAGCATTCGCCCCAGGTCGTCTGTGGTGAGATGTGCTCAGATGGTCAGCAGCCAAAAAAAAACCCAGACTCAACATTGGCATAAGAACTTAGAAACGGAGATGCAGTGGTTCAAGACTAACCGCTCTGGACATGTGATTACAAGCCAATTGCTCACTAGCAGCATGTTGGTTTAGCAGAGCTGCCTTGAGGTGACTGGAGCAAATTGTCACATCCTAGAATATAATCCCAATTCATTGTCAAACTAGTTCACGGTCTGCTGTTTTACATCACATTGTACTGTCTAAAAGGCCAATTAAGAGTTGAAACCTGTTGGGTAGGACATTAAAATCCTTGCGGTATAGGCTGTAAGCACGTCAAAAATTCAGCTAATGAAAAAAATATATATCACTTTTGTGCATACCTAATTTCTACTGTAGGTGTAAACGGACATACATTTTATTAAGTTCAAAACTAGGGAATCAGAGCAGTGAGGTTCGACTAACTTCGTAAATAAAACACCTGGTTTTGAAGAGTATGCAGGATGGTTTTAGGCAGCTCCAGAGTGGGTGCTGCCCCTACTAGGACTTCTGCATGGAAGAGCCAAAAAGGTCTAGCTGTGATATTCTGAATAAACTATATCTGGCTGAGGAGATTTGCTGGATTATTTATCTGGTCATCTCTGCATAAGTGCAGCCGATTAGTGATACAATTACAGAAATTGAAGACATTAAGAGAATTTAACAGAAAATATTTAAGCAGAAGCAAGTAGATGCAATTTTGTTCATTTAGAGCAACAAGGGATGAAACTATTGAAATTAAAGTCCTACTTGCAAGTGCGGACAGGGTGGAAGTGGAAGAGATTAGCATGCTGCCAATAAAGGCTTACAGCCTATAATAACCCCAATTTTGACCGAACTGAGTTTCAACAAGTTCCTGTTCACCCGAGTCACCAGCATAAGATTTTAATGAGTCTAAGGACGTAATGCGAGCTACTAGAGACACAAATGTGTAGTGAACAGTGCTGAGTCAGGAAGACCATTCTGGAATACCAAATTAAAATAAACCTCAATGGGGATTTAACAAAATAAACTTCAGTTAGAATGAGCACCAGTTTGGCGCTCGGGACAAACAAATCCCTGGAAGAGAGGAAAGCATAAAATGTGAGTGCCAAAGGCTCAACATAGTTATGAAGAGGTTCAGTATGACAAAGCCTCATTCTTCCACCTCCAAAATGTTGGCAACATGAAATATTGCCTTCCAGGTGTATATTCAGATAGTTGAGAACCAATTGCTTTCTCTACCATTGTGGCTACATATGGTAGAAGATAGGCCAGGAGGTGCCTAAAACAGCAGAGTCTGGTGAAGGTTTCTTTAACAGGGGTCTATTAAGAGCAGCTTTAAGTTGCAAGAAAGTGAGAAACTAATATTGGAGATCCATTAGGACATGAGCGACAGACTAGGAAGATGAAGAATTTCCAGGTAACCGACTTAATGGACTAAAGTGCTCCAAAGTGGTGAAAAATTAAATGTAAAGAACTCTACACTAACACTTAAAGACCAGCTCTTAAAGAAAAAGCCTGGGATATGTTGTAGATTACTGGCATATTACAAACCTGAACTGCACAGAGAATTGGGACAGATTCACACTTTCAAGTAAAGCATTACTTGAAAGAAAGTTATAAGTGAAGGAAAAGTTTACATGGTGACTGAACTAAACACAAAAGGAGCTCAATAACGCGAAGGGCAGATGGCAGATCTTACATTAATATGGGACAGGTTATGTATTGTGCCAAGCACTGAAAGAGTATAGAGTGGGGCATACAAACTATATCTCACTATTTGGGCCACAAATAAAGGTTAATTAGGCTGGTAACTTATCTTCCAAAAAGCTGGTGTTGAAAGTGACATGTAGGATATTTGACTGGACAACTTAAACCAGGTCAAGAATCATCTGGCTGCATAATATACATTAAAATGTCTAAATTTTGACAATCCACATAGAATGTAGAACTAATCTTAACCTTAAAGTCGGTTATGCTACGTGCAGGTAACGGGACTGACTGAAAAAACAGATGTTGTGGTCTAGAACTGCATGCCTTTTCTATTCCAGGAACCCACAAGACTCATCACCTGTCACCCCAGTCATGTAGAGGAGGCTTCCCGCCCACTTTGGAGGTGGTTTACTGAGCACTATGGAGGGGAAAGGCCTCATTTCCTTGGTCACGCTATCATAAACAGGACCTCACATTTACCACTGGAAGTCTTTGTAGGTAGAACTATTCACTGCAACAACTGGGAAAGCACCTTTTAAAAGTAGTAATCAGAAATGCAGCAAGAGGGGAATAGGTACATCAGTTTCTGGTTAGATTGGGTTTGAAAGAGGTTTAACTTTATAGCGAAATTTATTGTTAAAGTACTGTCAGACAAAACATCACTACATCTGAAGACTTGAGCATTGTAAGACTTCGGGGAAGAAAAGGCTCCTTACCAGTATCTAATGTGCATTGGCAACTTTCATAGATTCACATGCTGGACATGAGACTGGGAACTCAGCAGTCCGTTATTTCAGTGTTTCAAACAGCAAATGGTATTGAAAATAAAGGAAACTAAATAGCTCATCCCCCATTATAGGAGTTGACGTCCAGCCAGTTAGGCGGAGGGGCTTAGGGCTTCAACCCTCCTCAGATTTTCATAGCTTGCTATATCGTAATTGGTAGCCACAAAGGCGAAGGAGGTGAGACGCATGAGAATCTATGAAGGATACCAGTGCTGCAGAACAGCACTTACAGGCATGCAACATTTTTCTGTTAATCAGAAACGGTGATTAAGTTACCTTGGAATAATAAGGTTTTGATTGAAGAGAATTAAGATTTCATAGGAAGGGGAGATGACATTTTGGTGGAGGGTGGTTACACCAATGATTCGGTAAAGTTAAGGTCCATTAATCTATCCCACCACCTCAAGTGTAATGACTTCAAATACAGATTTAGCACTAAAAACATTCTGCAATTAAAAAGGAAGAGGCATGCCAGAAACCGCATAAGTATAAGTATCAGTATGAAAGCTCAGCGCAGAAACTAGAGACTATGTCAGGAGCTTGAAGAAGTGGGAAAGTAGCCAGCTACACTAGGCTAAGAATACCCACTTAAAATATCAACGGTCAGACCCAGCAATGTTGCAAAGGCAAGGAGTCCAAGCAAGAGCACGCACTTGTGTCTTAGAACCATATCCCTCACAGGAAGAAAAAAACATTTCAATATATTAAGAAAAGCTTTCCAGTCCCCCCCCCCAGGATCAAAAAAGGCAGCTGACTTAACATTTGCTTTCCATCCCACACCCGATTTGTGACCTCCAACAGCTTGACCACAATATGACCTTCGATCTCCTACCTTCCAGACTTGGTGAGGACGATAATGGCTCCACTGGAGCATTTGAAGGAGGCCTCCACAGCTCCAACAGCAGTTGCTTCAGTTGGGTCACAAGTTAGGGGTGATACCCGCCGGAGTTCCTCAAACAGCTGACGGTGAAAGATGGCAGCTTCTGCCTCGCGGGCAATCTACAAAGCAATACGTGTGCAGGGGAGGGGGATGGAAACAAGTCAGTCAGCACATGGTGGGCACAGGATAGAGGCAGCCTGAGAGGAGACCACAGCAGAATTAACAAGCGTGTCATGCCTTGTAGAAACCATTACAAAGGATGGTTCGATATACACTGATGCACTGTGTAATAAGTGCACTTTGCACAAAACTCAATTAAATGAATGACATTCCTATGGAATGGTTTCACACGGTCATGCTAAAGTTTTCTGCCGAGTCATCCAAAGACCTTCCTCCTTCCAGTGTCCTCCCTGACACTCCTGTCGAACTGCCAAGATTCTGCTCCCCTTACCTACCTTGCACCAAACTGAGCAGCAATCTGCAAAATCAGATCGATTTGAAAGCTAATTCGGGTGGATGCCTGTGGAAGGAAAGACTCACATCTGTACTGCTATCACTTAATTAAACTGCCAATTTGAAGCCCTACCTGCCAGACTCTGTCAGAACTATCATAGCGGCAGCTAAGCTCTTAAAGGAGGCCTCCACAGCGCCTATCGCTACCGCCTCAGCCGGGTCTCTGGAGCTAGCAGTGACACGGGACAGTGCTTCGAACAGCTGGCGGTGAAAAATGGCAGCCTCAGCCTCACGAGAGATCTGCAGGCCGGAGATGAGGGAGGGGAAGGTGAAAGGGTAGGCAAAAACATTTGAACAGAACAGGGTAGGCATGAAAGAGGAGTGAACAGACAGGGGATACACCAAAGAAATAAAAGAACAGTTATGATCATAAGTTATGAGGCTAGACTGTACAGCAAGTCATGCAAACCACACGGGAGGGGGGAGATAATGGAATTAAAGTGCTGCTCACAAGCTATTCAGGCAGGGTGATAATTGCTAGACCTGGCCATAAGCAAGCCAATGGCAATAGGGTAGTTCCACTCAGCCAACAAGACCTCTACCACCAAGGCATGCTACTCCTTCAGTAGAGTGCACCACTATCTGAACATGCAAGCTTGGAGGGGAGTAAGAAGCTTCTCAAATGTATTTGGGTCGCTCTCCAAAATGTCAGAGGAAGTTTAATTTAGGGGATTAAAACACCGTGTTAGAGGCCAGAGTGTCATTTGCTTGGGGTTACCACAGTGAACTGCAAACTTTTTTGGGTGGAAAGTTATGGACTTTGACAGGTTTCTTCCTGAGTTGAACCCTCAGGTGAATTACTGTTATATATGCAGTACTTTAATTAGTCCAGTATGCCCTTTGACCACACCACTATATTCATCAGTAAAGACATTTTGACAGATAACTCGTTTTGGAAAAAGGTTAGGAATCAGTGGAAGAATATAAAATGAAGACTGACCCTAGATTCAAGCCACTCCATAACACTAATGTAGTCTAAAGCAATAACTCGTTAAATAATTTTCGGTTATGCTGCTTGCTGGAGTGAAGCAAGCAGCATAACCATGGGACATAGAGGCTGAGGCCACAGCCTCAGTTATGAAGGAAGTCAGCTATATATTTTAAGGGAACTGAGTCAACTGGGAACGGGGTGGTTATAAAATGGCATAGAAACAAGGTGGCTACTAGGACCAGAACAAGCAGGCTTTCTGCTTAAAGCAGGGGCTGTCTTTCAACGCGAGCAATGCATAAACATGGTCTGACAATCTGCTTTGGAATCAGTTTGGGTTGAGAGCCTCGTTGTTCTAATGGAGAAAGGAGCTTAAGCTAAAATCACAAACTAGAAAAAAAAATCGGCAACTCTAAATGCATCACTCGAAGCAATGGGACAACATAAAGTACACAAAACAATGGATCTCAAAAAAAAATAAAAAGCACGGTCTCAGGCAAAGGGAAAAACTAATGAGTACACAACCTTTAACCTGCTAAATGGTATTGGAGGTAACGCAATCAGTCATCCACGAACAAGACCCTAAGTGAAAATCGAACAATTCTTGTAGAAGCCCTAAAGGAACTTTGCTCCAAACTCACAACCTACAGCAAGTACACTCAATCCGAAGACAGAAGTGCCCAAAGCAACGTTTTAAGGCATCAATGTATCAAATAAACAGAGGACCCCATCATGTCAATCCGAAGTAATAGATATTCTACTGCAAATCAAAATTCACAGCTGTTCTCCTCTTTCAAGTTCTTTAACACATATGCAGGCCTCAGAGGAAGTACACAATTATTGAAATAGTGCACCAAATATCTTTTCTTAATCTTGAGTCCAAACAAACCAATATATCTAACCAGCTACAAGATCACAGATGGCATCGTTAGTAGAACAGCCATCCCAAGATGAACAAATCTGTTTATACTTTCAATTGCCCATTCAAATGAAACTAAATAGCACACTTGGGAATAAATATTCTCTATATGCATACATAACATCAAGAAAAACACTGCAACCTGTGCATCAATTATCTGAAGATCAACTAGAAGCAAAGATCCGTGTACCTGCATAGAAATACCTACTACTGGACGGAAAAGCAAGTCAGGAAAAACGAGTAATTTTCTACCGGCCTTGAGCACAAATGTTCCATTATGACCACCACAAATACAGTAGTCATAATGATTTACTGGCACAGATTGTGCAAGTGTAAGGGCTGGGTGGTGAAGTAGAAGGTCTATACAAGACTGATTTTCAGAAAAGCTAAAATTCCGCAGCTTAAATTTTGAATCAGTTAAACGCAAGACCGAGAGACTCCATTTTGAAGCACAATGCCGCACAAGACTTATATTACAGTAGCAGCCAAAGACCTTGAATGTTTCTCCAGTTTCCCTCAGAGTAAGACTATGTATCGCTTGCAGCTCTTCCAGATATACTTACTGGCAGGAGGCAGTCTATGTTACAGGCAAGGAATCCGAATGAGATCTGATCAGCAAGAGGTTCTTTAACACATTACTAAGAAATATGTAAGTAACAGATTGCGTTAGGGACAGGTTACTAGAATACACTAGTTCAGATACTATAGGTTCATAAGATCTGGAACTAGTGGATAAAGGAAACCATATTTGCTCAAGATGTTGAGCAATGTAAACTTAGCTCTTGCTGAAAGGATATAGTAGAATACTTGCAGGGGCTTGGCTTCTTCCTCAACTGCAAGAGATTTGACCATGTGCCAGTTGGTAGCAAAATCAAACACAATTAGTCAATAAGGTCTGAGAGCTATGTTCACATCAGACCAAAAGATCAAGAGTTGCTTCAATTGAAGAACATACATCAACATTTTCTCAATCATGATCCATTCCCAAGCTCCATCAGAGCTGCCTTCAACTTCTGCCAATGAAGACAAGCAGAATTGGGGTTATGAGCCAGACTTCCATAACCAAGCTGTACGGTGCAGAATTTTAAGGTGAAAAAAGGAAGGCGGGAGAAGTGTCATGTAAAGCTTGTACGAGGGAAGTAATTTTCATACAGCAGTGTCTCCCTGTTGAATGCATTGCAATTCGCATCAAAAGGTCTTTTGCAGGAGTCAATTTCCCCCTAAAGAGCGGTGATGAGGAGTAGTTGAATAGAGGCAAAATGGACTTCAAGACATTTCAGTTATTAGAAGGCAGCAGTCCCATTCCTAAACTGGAAGAAAATAGCAAATTCTGGGGCATGGTAAAAGGGAGGAGAGGGCTTGAAACTTCAGCCAGCCTTTGCTTATCACACACTTTATTTTAGTGTAGGGTGTGTTTGGTTTTCTGGATAGCAGGGAGGCAACTAAGCATCTGAAGATCATAGTTCCTTGCTAATGAAGAGAAAGAGGGTACGGAAGAGCCACACAACAACATGCATTCTCCTTTCCTTAAAAGTTTTTACCCATATGGCTAGTTCCTCATCCAGGTCTACTCCTCATAGTTTGACACGCTTAAGAAAGCAGCAGCCCACAAAGGACGGACACGCCTTGTGGCTTAATACACAGTAGCGGCGTTACTTGTAACATTTCTACAGCACTCTACCACACTAACACTACATATGAACAATACCCTCTTCCATACTATAAGACCTTTTGGTCTGAAATTCAGCGACTATGGTTCTAAATGATTACAGTATGACCAGTTAGCACCAAACCTTTGGCAGAGTCCATATTTCCTTTAGGATAGGATTAAACTTCATCCTTTTCACCCTTATACAGATCATGCAGCACTTCAGGCTTGTACCACCCATCATACTAAAGAACTGGGCAGACAGATTTTGCATACTAAGTGGCATGATTAGGCTGTGCACATGGGTAGAGAATCCTATGAAATTTGCATACCTTAAAGTTTCAATTTATTTTAGGAGAACATATGCACCGGGCATGTACAATGCTTCCTACAGTTCACGCGATGAGTCCATTATTAAATAGGAAAATGTGACAGAACCACAATACCAGTGTCAATTTCAACACAAAGGGTACATGGTCTGGAGTCTGGTTCCAGGACAAGTCCAGCACTACCTGGGTTGTCCCCAATGAATAGCCTGGAAAGTGATCATACTATGTTCAAAGACTGGGAAGAGCCTATGCACGCAGCACCGAGCATTTGGTCCTATTTGCAACATGGTGCTATGACTGGATTTGGGTCTATAAATCACTCTTTGTTTAGGATTGTTAAGTCGTGGTTTTGGGACTAGTTTTCATAATAGGAAGGGCACTTTCTCCTTTCAACAGGTGTCATAATATCTCCAAGTTTCTCAACTCAATCAAATGACTTTTGCAAGATGCCATCTCACCTTGAGCAATTGGTTTCAGATTACTCTGTCCCTATCAACTAACCAGACGGTTGCTCCTGAACCACTTTAATGGTTCTGAACGTTTATTTCACTTGCATAGAACACAATGTCACCAAGGACCAAACATACATTCTCACAAGGCCGCTGGCATCAAAGTCTTGCACAGAACAATGCAAGAGCCCATTGTAAATTATTCTATTCCACACGACTACTATATACCGTATAATAACCAAGCTCAACAGGTAAACTCCCAACTTGTTCCTTGTGTCTGCAGTCCCTCAGGCTTCCCAATTTCGTGATCAGGTTCAAGTGAATATCATGGAATACTTAACCCCAAGGAAGACAATGTTAAAGACAATGAATATCCACCAGCAAACTACAAATCCCTCGAAAATCAGGAAAAGCCAACTTATTAGTTTCCAAGTGTCTGGGTTACGTACAACATCCAGGACTTCTTGAGAAAGCATAAATATAAAAACCACTCAGTCTGAAACAGTCCTATTTTGTAGGGGAAATATAGGATCCGGTGATTAAGTCTGCAGTAAGGAGGGGGACACTAATTTCAGGCTAATGCAGACACTACAGTCGAGGAATGAAAGCGGCCAGAGTGCATAGTAGTCACAGAAGAGCAGAGAATCCTGGCAGTTCAAACAGAAAACTAACACTTCCTGTCTGTTTCAATCACAAAAGATTACAGAATAATAAATCAAATTTAGTAAAAGATCGAGAGCCATTCCTGTAGACTACAAAAGCTTACATCTGTGCATTTCAACAGACTTACACGTACGGGTTTCATTAAATATGAACTACAGCCAAAATAAGAGGGTTCTTGCTTGTTTCTGCCATGGGCATCTGGGGTAGCGACTCAACCGTCTAGTCATTTTGCTACAAGA
Organism: Lissotriton vulgaris; assembly: GCF_964263255.1. NCBI lineage: Eukaryota > Metazoa > Chordata > Amphibia > Caudata > Salamandridae > Lissotriton > Lissotriton vulgaris. The sequence goes on from NC_141688.1 coordinate 31,695,372, forward strand.
CTATACCGGCAAGTCCAAACTAGCAGAAAGGAGGAAGCTAGTTTGAAAGGAAAACAAACTGCCATAAGGGCATCTTCCATAATCAGAGTACATTACAGGCTTGCATTTGGGAGATGGTGCAGGAGCATACATTCTAATGGGAAATGCAGACGCAGGACACTGCAACATTTTAGGAGATTAATGTAAATCTTAAAAGTGCCTGATCTGTACCAAAGTCAAATGCAGTGGCAGAGCCGGATGTGCACAAAAGCCCAACATTAGTGCAAGATAGGGAGAGTTTGCACGGCAAGAATTCACATAGGCTGTGATACACAGAAGCCAAAGGTTTCCAACTGGCATGCACCTGCAGCACGCCAGTCCAGAGCACAGAGAACAGTTAAATGCTCTTGGTGTAACAAGCGTGCCTGCAGCCAGCCGCATACACACCAATACAAAACAGGTAGGCACAACTGGATTCACACAATTTAAAAGTTCTATTGTAGAGAACTATGCGCTACTCACAGCATGTTGCATTCTGACAGCCTCCAGTGGGTAATCTCCTTTAGCAGTCTCTCCTGACAACATGATGCAGTCTGCTCCATCCAAGACAGCATTGGCAACATCGCTACCTTCTGCACGTGTTGGACGGGGCTTCTTAATCATACTTTCTAACATCTGAAAGAGGAAACAAGTGGGTTTAGGAGATCAAAGAGAAAGCACATGGTTAAGATTGGATCTCTGGATAGGAGAGCGGTACACAACTTAATACCAGAAACCACTTAGACATGATCTTGTGTAAAGCATGTATAACTGATATGGGCAAGTAAGTTGGAGAAACAAAATATGCACAAGACAAACCACTACTCCATGTTGTATTGGATTCATGAGAGGAAGGAAAAACCCTGGGTTCAAATTAATTTGCTGGACACTAGAGTAGAAACCAATTATTCAAATTTAGACTTGGACAGCACCAATAGGCAAGGGTGCACGACATCTCCAAGTAGCTGAATACATTGCCTTGTGCGAGACCTTACACTGACTACTCACAAATGCGTAGCAATTACAAGTGGATGGCATGCATTTATATACATAGCTTGCATACTCTGATGCAAAAATGTATACTGTGTTACATTATATGTAAAATACGTAAAATACCTGTGTGGCACATATGACTGGCTTTCCTGCTCGGTTGCAACGCCCAATCATCATCTTTTGGGCAAGGAATACTTTCTCTGCAGGAATCTCAATTCCAAGATCTCCTCGTGCCACCATTATCCCATCACTGGCCTCCAGGATCTCATCAAACCTAGGTATAAAGAGGATGGTCAGCACACAAAACACATTTATAGTCTAGGGTACACACACACACACACACACACTAAGCAAAGTGTAAGCCAACCAAGTATACCGATCGCTAGTCTCTTTCACAAGTCCCTCACAGTCTGGGCATTTTAATTATTTTATTTAGAGCCTGTTCGCAAAACGAGGCAGACTTCATTAGTACCAAAACTATATACAACAATGGATCATACAATCTTCGGATGTTCAAAATGGCTTTCAAAAGCACAACTATGAATTGAGAAAAATGTAACCAATATCTGGCTGGCAGATACAATTGCTTCTATGAGGACTGCAGTGAAGGAATTAGTTACTTAACTGTAACTGCAGTTTAGTATTGACATCTTTCATATATTCACATGCTTCATTCCCTGTCGAGATGGGAGTCCCCGGAAAATTTATAAGGGTAATGTTACATTAGACAAGAGGGTAATAGACCTAAGGCCTTATATTTAGTAACATATCCAAGTCCTCATTTAAAAAAGGACCACATTTAAGAGAACCAATTAGCTGGCACCACCCTCTAGAACCTTCCTGGACGGAGCTCCAGTCACTCAGATTTTCATAAATACTGTGCATATCCAGAGATACAACTGAGTATTATGTGAGTCCTTCCAAGGGAGGCGGGCAGGTCCCATGTGAATCTATGAAGTACCAATACTGGAAAACTGCAGTTACAGGTAACTCATTTCTTCTCCAGTATTAGGATATCTTTCAAAGATCCACATGCTTGAATCAGAATAAAAACAGTAGTGAGCACTTGGTCATATACATAAGCCATACATATACGAACAGTCAACTATTCAGATGAATCATATAAGCATGCATACAGATAATTTAAATATGCATATGAATGCGAAACAGTAAATGCATAGTTAATACTGGCATAACTAATGGAAGAGAACAGAGAAATGTGCATTAGAAAGGTTGGTGGAATGGAAAGAAGGCTCACCTTTATTGAAATAAAGGTCTTCGCACCGCCTGTCCCACTAGAGCATCCTTCATCAATTCGGAATCCAAGCAGTAATGCTTAGTGAATGTATGTAGCTTTTTCCAGGTTGCTGCTCTACAAATGTCTGAAAGGGGCACGCCAGCAAACAATGCCCTAGATTTAGATATTGCCCTAGTGGAATGGGCACGAACCTTTGATTGTAGAGGTTGACCAGCTTGCTGGTGACAGAATTGAATAACACTAGAGATCCATTTAGATATGATCTGTTTTGTTAAAGGAAAACCTTTTCTGGGTAAGCTGTAAGCTACATAAAGTGGATTAGACTTGCAGAAGTATTTTGTTCTGTCTAGATAAAGTTGTAGGCAGCGCTTCAAGTCCAAAGAATGCAAGGCTCATTCATCAGCAGTTTGTGGATTTAGAAAGAAGGATTTTAAGACAACTGGCTCATTAAGATGAATGTCCGATGGGAATTTAGGTATAAATTTCGGGTTGGTACGAAGTATCACTATCGTTCTTAAATGGAATAAATAGCTCTTGTATTGTGAAAGCTTGAAGTTCACCAACTCTTCTTGCGGACACCAGAGCTAGAAGAGCAGTTTTCCATGAAAGGAATTAAGTCTATGTATTGGCATTAACTGGTGCTTCATAAGTTGAGCAAGTACCATGTTGAGTTGCCATGTTGGAGGTGAGATTTTACAGGAGGAAAAGATCTGAATAGACCTTTAAGAAACTGTTTATCAGTCTGTTTGACCACAAGGAAGAGCCTTTAGAATATCTTCAAAAATGGGAGATTGCAACCAAGAGAATTTTGATCGAAGTAGGAGCCAGACCAGAATTCGCTAGATGGAGGAGTTATGGCAAGACTTTCTCCGGAGAGGAAGTGAGGGGATGCACCTTAGAGCATCCAGACCAGGGCTCGAAAAATCCCACCCCCCCCCAAAAAAAAAAAAAAAAAAAAAAAAAAAAAAAAAAAAAACACACTAGTCCTGCAGGACTAGTACCTTAAAAAAATCTCCTCGATCTAACTGCAACCTACTTGACCTCAGTCTGTGAAAGCGGAGCAAATGTGACCAGATTAGATTTAAAGGCATCTTTATTGCTCATTAACTTTGTGAGCAATAAAAATGCCTTTAAATCTTATCTTGTCACATTTGCTCCGTTTTCACAGGCTGAGGACAAAAGTTGGGTTGTTTTCCTACTCGCCAGAAAGGGCGAGCAGGGCCTAAAAACAGCTCGACCCTGTTAAATTTAGCTCGACTATGAGAGCGGTCAAGTGGAATATGAGCCCTGCAGACGCAGAATCTTTTCCATTTTAAAGAATGTTCTGTTGGTACAGTCTGCTCTAGCACAAGACAAAATCTCCCTGCGCTCTTGAGGAATGTTTAGGTCTCAAAATTCCTGGAACTCAGGATCCACTCAGTGGGTGTGGATTCAGGTGCTGAACTTGTCCCTGGTTCATCGTTAGAAGAGTTGGAAACCGCTTCAGAGGAATCAGCGGCTGCAAGGACAGGAGATGAAGTTCCGTGAACCAATATTGGCGAGGCCACGCTGGAGCTATCAGAATTAATTTGCAAGGTTCTGCTTTCTTGGAACCCTGGGAAGGAGGGGAAACCGTGGAAAAGCGTAAGCAAATAAGCCAGACCACACTATTGAACACATTCCCCGGAGATCTTGTTGGGGATGCCAGCTTGTGAAGTGTTGCCATTTGGCGTTACTGTTTGAAGCAAACAGGTCTACTGTTGGTCTGCCCCACTGGGAGAAGATTCTGTTGAGAGCATCTTGGTTCTACTCACTCGTGGCAGGTTGTCTGTAATCTGCTTAATGAATCCACTATATTTTACTTTCCTGCTCAACAAGATTGTGTTGAATTGTACAATTCCAAATTCGTTGAGATTCTTGGGAGAGAGCCAGAGTTCCTCCATGTTTGTCTAAATAGTGCATTGTCGTAGTATTGTCTGTCCTGACAAGCAATAGAGAATTTTGTATCCTGGGTAGGAAAGCCTGAAGGGCTAGAAAGCCTGCTCTTAGTTCCAAGAGATTCATGTATAGATTTCACTGAGAAGGTGGCCACATCAAAATGATCTGAAGCTCCTGTAGGAAGGCTCTGCAACCTTCCAGAGAAGTATTTGTCCTCAGCACCAAAGGTGAGGCGTGTGGAAGAAAAGATAAGCCTTGAGACAGATAGTGAGGATGAGTTCACCAAGTTAGAGAGGAAACCATTTGTGGAGTCACTTTGATTAGGTCGAAGGTCCGGTTTACCTCAACCCACTGAGTGGTCAAGGCTTTTGAAGAGTTTTGCGGCGTTAAAAGAAGGAGCTTTGACGAGCCCGTCAGATCTAAGAAAACCAGGGGATGATGTGGTTGGAGATATGCAGCTACTGGAGCAAGGAATTTTGTAAAAATGTGCAGCCGACTTGAGCCCAAAATGTAAAACTGAATTTATTATGCCTGCCGGCTACAGCAAACCATAGAAATTTGTTATGCTTCTTGTGAATAGTTATATGGAAATAGGAGTCTTTGACGTCCAAGGATACCTTGTAGTCATTCCCATTGAAAAGCTGCAAGACTTCCTGAATGGTGACCATACGGAATGACTGAAGAATTTGCTTAGATTTCATAAATCTAAAGTTAGCATCCTCTAGTTTTTCTTCTTGCGCAATAAAAACAAATGGGAATAGAAGCCTTACCAGCTTTGATGAAAGGGAACACGCTCTATTTCTCCTTTGTGGATCATCGATGTTCTTTCCAACTGTAACAGGCACAAATGCTTGTGAGCCAGAAGTTGGTGTTGGCGGAGGTGGCTGTATAAATTCTATGGAATGGCCAAATTGTACTAGTTGTAGGACCCCAGCGATCGCTGCAATTTGCTTCCAGTTGGAGAGAATGTGATATTTTGCCTCCTACGTGTGGGGGGGGGGGGGGGGGGGGGGGGGGGTCAGGGGGGTTGGGGAAAGAGGAAGAAATTGCAGCCGGTAGTAGTGAGGTCATGGACGTATTGCAGAACCTGTCATCCAGCCTTCCCTCGAAAGCAAGATTTATTGTAGGCAGTCACCAGCTGTTGTCTGAGCGTACTGTGTCCTGTAGTGCTGGTATTGGAAGGATACCTATAATGCTGGTAACCACCCCGGTAGGATGGCTGGCTTTTGCACCACAAAAAGGGTTTCCTTTGTACTGGAGGGTGCCCAAGGCTTTAGCCAGATCAGTCTTTTTAGATTCCCTGAAGGGCTTAGTTGATATGCTTACTGAAAAGTGCTTGCCCATTGGAAGGCATATCAAGAATCTTGGTCTGGACTTCAGGCACGAATGTTGTAGCCTTTAACCATCCATGGCGCCTTAGGACCGCAGCTCCAGCTAGCAGACAGAAACCAGGAGAAGCGATATCCATCGCACGGTCAATCTCTGAAGTGGAGCGTTCGTCCTCCAGTAAAACTTGTCTTGTGGGAGATCGTTGAGGTCAGGAGCGATGTCTGACCACATCTGTCTGTTCTAGCACCCAAGTAGCCCTAAGGAATTGGATGCTCTCACTGCAAACGCAGACATAGTGGAAAAAAGTTTGCCAATGTTATCTAGCCTCCTACCCTCCTTATCTGGGGTGCTGATAGCGGAGCAGATGGGTTCTTTGACCTGCGTTGAGCTGCCTGGACTGGGGGAAAAAAAAAAAAAAATCAAATCACTGAATCAGGTTTGGGGTGGACCTAGGAGACAGGCACGTGCTTTGCATTTTGTCGAGCCTTGGTAAGACTGGAGGAACTGTGGCAGGGTCTCATTTTAATGCCCTTTCAAATAGTCGATAATGGGCATATGCCTGACCAATTTGTTAAAAAGTTTCCTTGAAATCGTAAAGGAAACAGTCTTGTTGGCGAGTAGGCATTGGAAGCTCAAAACATCTGGATGCTCTTTCCACGAGATTATGAAATCCTCCAATATACTCTGGAGGAGAGTCTAATTAAGGCAGAGAAGGGGACACTAGTAGAGGGATAATGTAATTGTCCCATTCGTCTGGACGCGATTGTGCATCATGGATTTCCCCTTCTTGTTGCTCTTCATCTGTAGATGGAAGTAGCTGCACTGACACTTGATATAGGAAGGGGTGGAGACTGAACTTGTACCGCAGGAGGTGGAGAAAGCGCTGGCACAGGAGCCGGTGCGGACGTAGGGAACCTCTTTTGTAGTCCACAGCATAAATTGTAGGTCAGTTATCAGAGCGGAAGGAAGACATACCATCTCTGGCTGTTGCTGTCGTTGGTCAGGGTGGTGCAAATGTTACTCATAGAACTGATCAGTCTCTTCTTGGTATTAAAACATTCAACTCAGAGGGGCTTTGTGCAGCCCCAAACAAGCTGTCTTCCTCAGCCATCATCTTCTAAAAAAGGAGTTGGTAATAGGGCTTGAACCTTACTAGAAGTTAATGAGGGTGTTAATCTTTGACATTTTTGCTTCAAAATTAATTGTTGCTTTGGATTTTGGTGTCATCTATGAAGTAGTAATCGGTACACATACTGTTGTCGAGTAACCATAAACTGGCATTGGAATGGATGTCCTAGACGTAACTGTAGTAGATGACAATACAGTCATCGACTGAACTTTCGTTGTCTAGTCAGTTAACGATGCAATAAGATACATAGTCGACAGTCAATGCAGGCACAGTCGAAGCACTCATCTTAGATGGACTGGTAGTTGCCATCTTCGGTGATAGCCGATTGTTTATCCTTATTGTCGATGACAAAGGAGCTTGACTCGTCATCAACGAAACAGACGCAGCGAGACGGAGGTGACTGTTGTCATCGACATAGTCACTCCGACGACAGTAAGTAGAGTTATCCTGTATTTGTGTATTAAATAGTCACATTCCACCCGCCGACCTTTCTTGGAAGGGCTCACTTAATACTCAGTTGTATCTCTGGATATGCACAGTGCTTATGAAAATCTGAGGGACTGGAGCTCCTTCCAGGAAGGTTCTAGAGGGTGGTGTCAGCTGATTGGTTAAGTTTTTTTTGTTTAAATCAACACTTAGAAGGTAACAGGCCTAAGGCCTTATATTTAGTAACATATCTTTGTCTAATGTAACATTACCTTTATAAAATGTACCGGGGACTCCCATCTAGACGGCATGGAATGATTCAAGCATGTGAATCTATGAAAGATATCCTAATACTGGATAAAACGGATTACATAACAGATATCCTAGCAATACATAGAACACAAATTACAACTTTTGACATGGATTAGTCACGGAAAGCACAAAAATGCCACTGGTAGAGACAGGTTTCCATGGATTTGAAGTAGTTTTTGGCAGGTTAAAGCCATACTCCTGCAAAAACGTGATCCAAGGAACCACATAGAAGAATGTCAAGCCACATGCATGGCCTTGTAAGCAGTTTACTGTGTAGAGAGACTTGAATCAAATCATACCCAAAAGTGATTAGACTGGTGATTAAGATCTCCGAATTAACAAACCTGATATAACTACTTAGAAATTCAGAAAGCTACTAGTCTCAAACAATGATCCACCAAAATGGGTTTACTGCAAGAAGGGCAGTTAGGAAGCAAGCTTGATTGTACATAGATGTTTTTCCATATCGTAAGTTCAAACTGATGGAATAGGTAGGCAAAACTGGATATGCTATCTGCATAAGCATCTTAAAGTTTGTAATCTGGGAATTTTCTCCCCCCCACACACCTGTACAAAAGGGAGATTGACAGCTATTAAAATCCTAGGGTAGAAGCCACACTACTGGGCAACATCTAGGACTTCATGATAAATCTCTTACAATACAGTTTATGTAATTCCTCAATATGCTTGCAGCAAACCGAAGGAAGCTGGGAAGAGTGAAACTAGACAGATTCCCCTCTCCAGAATTAGTACTCTTGCATTATCTTTCAAGCACAAACATCTTAACCGATCGAAACGGCAACCACATCTGACATCTACAAAATAGGTCAAACCTAGGCGTTTAAATCTACAAAAGCTGGAGAAGAAACACTAATTGTAGGCTAGAACCGCATTATTAAAGAATGTTTTCTTGTCCAGCTCCCCAACTTACCATCTTCCTGCTTCCCCACCCCAAGATTTCAAGCCTACAACAGTTAATTACAGATTTTTTCTTACAGGCAATGGCACCACAGTTGCCTAGGCCATAGTCATTGTATATGCTGCAGCTATTCTAGTACAAACTATCATTCACAACCTTGAAAGTTCCAAGTTGTGTGTATTTGGAGTTCTATTGGATGAGCAAACTGCAAAATCTCCTATGCCAGCACTATTAAACAAATGAGATCGTTCAACATATTGAAATCTATGTAGCTTTGTGCTAGAAAATTAAAAAAAAAAAAATACAATTTTCTAGCTAAGGGAAGGCCAAATTTAGATCTCAGTGAAAGTGAGTATGCCAGCAGTGATACGGCCTCTTAAAACTGGCTCCTCCGGAATAAACTACGCTCAACTTTGTGAGTCAGTAATATTCCTCTTACTGCATACACGGCCTCAGCAGCATCATCACCTTAATTATCACCTCTGGACACACATCATGCACCAATTAGGGTCACTCAGAAGCAGGAGCACATTACCTTTGTAACCTTCACACAGCACCGTGACCTCAAAGAAAAGGACTACCTGCCCCCTCAGAATGCAAACACAAGTAGACATCAGCAGATTACCTGCGCACGCCTTCATGGTTCTCAATTTTGCTGATGATTTTGATATTCTTTCCTTTCTCCCCAAGTACATTTCTGACCGCTTGGACATCTGCAGCTTTGCGAATAAAAGATGCGAACACCATGTCCACATCCTGTGCAACACCAAATTGCAAGTCCTGGATGTCCTTCTCAGAAACAGCAGGAAGGTCAACAGCTGCACCAGGTAGGTTCACCCCCTTCTTGCTACCCAAAGATCCCCCATTCTCCACCTCAGTGAGGACATAATCAGCACCTAAAAAGAAAGGTTAAAAAATTACACACACTTTACCAACAACCGCCCAGCTGTGGCTGAAGGTGCTCATTTGCTGGCCACTCAGCAAACAAAACTACCTCTTGGCCTCCTCCCCACAATTCGTCAAATATGGTTTAGTTATAACAGTAGTAGCAAAGTTACCTGGCCCTATGACACTTCCCTTCAGTAACGCTTTTTCTGGTAGATACAGTATCTGCCTGTGGATTCCTCACTGACCCACCCGCCTCCCCGTTGTCCACTCTTCTATACCTGGGGGGGGGGGGGGGGGGGAAACACACACACGTATAGAATAGCGGACAACGGGGAGGCGGGTGGGTCAGTGAGGAATCCACAGGCAGATACTGTATCTACCAGAAAAAGCGTTACTGAAGGTAAGTAACTTGTTCCTCCGATAGATACATCTGTTAGTGGATTCCTCACCTTGTGAATAGATTCCCACAGCGGTCCCCACTCCCAGAGGAGGGTGTCCACTCTGCTATACCAAGAAATCTTGGAGGACAGAGCGCACAAAGTGGCCGTCCCTCCTCACTTCAGAATCCAAGCAGTAATGCTTCGCGAAAGTGTGGAGGGAGGCCCAAGTCGCGGCTCTGCAGATGTCCTCTACAGGCACACCTAGAAAGAGCAGATGTTGCAGACTTCGCTCTAGTGGAATGAGCCCTTACACCCTCTGGAGGTTCCTTACCCGCCAGGGAGTAGCAGATCTTGATGCATAAACGTATCCATCTTGAGAGCGTGCGCTTGTGCACAGCCTTCCCCTTCCTGCAGCCAGCAAATCCAACAAAAAGCTGGTCATCCGACCTGAACTCTCGTCCGGTCCAAGTAAAAGCTCACCGCCCTCTTAGGGTCCAGGCGGTGATGCCTCTCCTCCTCCTTGGACGGGTGAGGGGGAGGATAACAGACTGCCCCAGGTAGTTCCCACTTCGGCAGAAAAGCAGCCCTGGTCCTGAGAACCATTCGATCAGCATGAATGGATAAAAACGGGGGCTTTGAACTATGAGCTTGAAGCTCACTTACCCTCCTTGCCGAGGTAATTGCTACCAGAAAAACAGTCTTGAAAGACAAAAAGCATCAAGGGACACTTGTGTAACGGCTTGAAAGGCGAACCCAGCAGGAAAGTACGTACAAGGTTCAAGTCCCACTGAGGTACAATAAAAGGAGTTGGAAGAAATTTATTGGTAAGGCCCTTGATGAATCATAAAACGATAGGGGACTTAAACAAAGAGGGCTGGTCCGGCAAACAAAGGAAAGCCGATAAGGCCGACAAATAACCCTTAATAGTTGCCACCGCAAAACCGTGCTGGGCCAAGGAAAGAGCAAATTGAAGAATATTGGACAAATGAGCCCTTAAAGGGTCAATGGACTTCTCCCCACACCAAGCAACGAACTTAGACCATCTATAGGAATAAATGGACTTATTGGAGTCACGCCTGGCTGACAAAATGACATCCACCACATCGTGTGGGAGAGAAAAGGAACTCAGGTTGCCCAGTTTAATCTCCAGGCATGAAGGTGTAAGGTCTGGAGGTGGGGGTGTAGAACCTGCCCCTCCATCTGGGAGAGGAGATCTGCCCTGTGAGGGAGACGGAGCAGCAAGCACGAGGAGAGGTGAAGATCTGTGTACCACTCCCTTCTTGGCCAATCCGGGGCGATCAATATAACTTGGGCCCGGTCTTGGCGAACCTTCCTCAGAACCTGTAGTGTAGTTCCTCTTTTCCCAATAGGCCCTGCGCATTGGAATAACATAAACAGTAGTATAGACGTAGAAGTGCGGATCTTCCAGGTCTCCACTGACTATGCTAAACTTAATTGGGTTTGTTACCAACTAGCTCAGAGGTCACTGGAAACTTTCTTGACTGAATAGGAAGTGATCAGCTTCCTTGGTACAGACAAGGGATTCAGTTTTCCAACAACCGCATAAACATGACAACTTTGCTCCTCAGATAAGAGTCAATCTCTAGGGTCGTGTGAAACAATACAGTTATTTTACTCAGTCAGTTTTGTGCAGATTACTTTCACCAATATGCAGAGAATAGAGAGACAGGATTTTTCAATAAAAATGTATTTATTGAACAGTCTCTCATACAAGAGAAATGAATTGCCACAATTGCAAGGCTAGTTATTATAAAAAGTGCGTACAGTAAAATGAGGATTGCAAAATACTGTAAAAGCATGGATATGGTTTCTTAGCCATACAATGGTTTAAAATGAATAAAACATATACATTCATATATATACATTTAGCCTAACGTACTCAACTGGTGCTTCTAACTACGCCTACCACAGTGTACCTGACCCAAGCCTAATACTTGGGAGGGAGTAAGTAGGTAGCAGTTTTAGTTAAGTCGGTTTTGCCAAGGTTTGCTTCAGGAATTCTCTAAGGGTTTAGTCAACACCATACCTCTGGAATAGAATGTTGGAGGTCTTGTATCTCCTTCCAGGACTCGATATCCCAGTCACTCGCAAGAGTAGGCTGGAAAAGCCAGAGCTGGATTTTCTCGGCAGGAGAAAAGACAGCGTCTTAGTGCGTCGAGGAGGAGGAGGGGTAGAGTCCGCGGGCAGCTTGCATCTGCTGGGGTTTGCAGGGGGACAGCTGTTCAGCTCCTGTGTTCACCACACCATCGTTCGCTCGTTAGCAGCGATAGCAGCAGCGATAGTAGCAGCCGAGTTAGGATCAGCTGCATCAGCGTTTGCTTAAGGTAACGTTGGTAATATTTATACCTGAAAGGTGCCTGGTTTGACGTAAGTTTTTGGACATAAGACGTCAATAAAGATGTCACTAGGAAGTGATAGTCTCAGTGCTCATTAGAGTTCTATTACTAATCAAAACATAGCAAGCGGGGATTTCCCAGGTTGCTGAGTTTATCTTGTTGAAGAACGGAGTGTAATCTAGGAATCTTAGATAGTGGCTTCTGCTGTGTCATTTGCACTAATGAGCTGCAAAGGAAGTTGCAGAGTAAGCGATTCTGAAATGTGGCTGATCGTGTGAGGCCAGAGACGAGTTTCTGAAATACACTTGAACGTTTATGCCATTATAGGGGCATAAATGTATTATAGCCGTATAGGGGCATACGGTCACAGTATCGATCTGGGTCCTAGATTAGAACACTACAAACCCTCAGAATCAAAGGTATGGGAGGAAATGCGTAAAGGAGTTGCGAGTCCCAACTCATCTGAAACGCGTCCCCCAGTGCTCCTTGCTTTGGAGACTGCAGAAAGACATAACGAACCACCTCCGGGTGAAGCCTCCACTCATGGTCGGCTGAGAACTGACCATGAGTGGAGGTCTGTACGTACGTTCAGAACTCCGGCCAGATGATTTGCCATCAGACAAATCTGATGGTCCTAAACCCAGGACCAGAGACGCAGAGCCTCTCTGCAGAGGCACTGCGACCCACTCCTCCCCGCTTGTTGACATACCACATCGCGGTTGTATTGTTCGTCAGGACTTGAACCGACGGACCGAGAACGGGAGGAAGGCCTTGAGCACTAAACGTATGGCTCGTAATTCTAGAAGGTTAATGTGAAGCAACCTTTCCTCTGGAGACCAAAGGCCCTTGACCTCCAGATCAGCACCCCACCCTAGAGTGGATGCATCAGTTATCACTGGCCACCGATGGAGGCAGCTGAAAGGGCTTTCCTTACGACAGATTGTCCTTTACGCTCCACCAAGACAGATCCGCCGCAGTTTCTCTGGAGATCCTGACTGACTCCCTAAGATTTCCGTTGTGCTGATACCACTACCTGATGAGGCAACACTGGAGTGCCCTCATGTGCCAGCGTGCATGGCTGACCAACAGAATGCAAGAAGCCATCAGACCGAGCAGACGGGGGACCTTCAGGACTGAAACAACCGCTCCATTGTGAAATAAAGGAATCTCCTGTAGGTCGCGAATCCTTCGAGGAGGGAATGCACAGCATACCGTAGTGTCCAGTAGCGTACCTATGAACAGGTTGCACTGGGAGGGCACCAGGTGAGATTTGGGTACATTGATCGAAAAACCCAACCTGTGCAACAACTGAGTTGTCTCCTGCAGGTGATGTAGCACCTTCTCCGGCGACTGTTTTGATCAGCCAGTCGTCCAGATACGGGACTACAGGTATCCCCGATCTTCTGAGATGTGCAGCCACCACTGCCATTACCTTGGTGAAGAATCGAGGTGCAGTAGTAAGACCAAACGGAAGGACCGCAAACTGGTAGTGTTCAGATTCAACCGTGAAACAGATACTTCTGTGCAACTTCAAGATGGGAATATGAAAATACGCATCCTGCAAATCAATTGACACCATCCAGTCTTCTCCCAGCAGCACCTGAAGAACCCGAGCAAAGGTGAGCATCTTGAACTTCTCCTGCTTCAGATACAAGTTCAAGATCCTGAGATGCAGGATTGGCCGAAGCCTGCGATCCTTTTTGGGGATCAGAAAATACCGGGAGTAGCATCCCTGACCCATTTCCTGCTCCGGAACCACTTATCGCACCTTTTCTGAACAGCGCCAGGACTTCTTCCTGCAGGAGAAGCAGGTGGTCCTCTGAACAATAACCCTGGCAAGGAGGATAATTTGGGGGAACTCCCGAAAGGGAAAAGCATACCCATTCTCCACGAGATTGAGAACCCAAAGATCCGATGTAATCAATTCCCAATCTCGTAGGAAATGGGTAAGCTGACCCCCCCCACTGGGCCCACATGATCCGGAATGGCAGATCTAGGGCGGCTTTGCTGCGTTGGCAGGGGGCTGGGAAGGGGAAGAGGAGGCGACTTTACGACCTCTGGGACGAGCTCTGTCTGCCCCTGTACGCCTTGTACAGTGTATTTTGCTGCTGCGGCCAAGTTTATTTGTAGGAATGAAAAGAAGATCTGCCAAACCCTCTAAAACGTTTCCCAAAGGTGCCCCTGGTCTGAAGGCCCAACAACTTAGCTGTCGCCCTGCTGTCCTGAAAACGTTCTAAGCAGAACGTGCCTTTTTGCCAAACAGACCAGTCGAAAGTAGATCCATTAATGCAGACTGGACATCTGTTGATAACTCAGACGATTTTAGCCATGCAGATCTCCTCGTAGCCACCGAAGAGCACATGACCCTCGCCACAGAATCTGCTGTGTCCAAACCACTCTGGATCACCTGCCTTGCTGCAGCCTAGTGTCCTAGATAACCTCCTGGAAGTCTTTTCTATCATCCTCAGGTATCTTTGGCACCAACTGTTTTACAGTATCCATCAGGGCGTGGATATAACGCCCCATCAGGCAGGTCGCGTTTGTGGACTTTAACGCCATGCTGGCGGAGGAGAAAACCTTTAGCAGCCTGATCCGGTTTCCTCGACTCCTTTTCTGCAGGAACCTGTGGAAAAGCTCCTGTTGATCTCTTGGAACAGGCAGCCGGGGCCACCAAACTCAGACAGAGGGTGTGTGGACAAAAATTCCGGGTCATTAAGAGCAACTCTATATCTCCTGGCAACAGCCCTAGATACTGCAGGAGCCGACAAAGGTTTATTCCAAACTTCTAAAATTGGCTCTGCTAGGGCATCATTAAATGGCAGCATTGGCTCAATCACTGAAGATGGTGAATGAAGGACCTCTGTGAGAATATTCTACTTAAACTCAGCAGCAGGCAGAGTAATGCCGCCTTCTTTATCACAACATGGTAAGGAGCCACATCTTTAGAGGGTGCATCCGACATGGAGGCTAAATCCCACTCAGGAGACCGATCCAGGCCACTAGCCACCCTCAGGTCATCAAATGGGTCCTCCGACTCCTGCAGCTCACCCTCGTCCATATCTTCAAGAAACCCTTCTTCCTCCATAAGCCTCTGGGCTTCACGCCTCGACCTGTGCCTCACAAACGATGCCGACGGATCCACTGTAGACTGTCAGACCCAGTGCCGGCGCCGATCCGGACGTCGGATGAGGTAGTTTCACACAAGGTAGTTCAGGGTTCGGCATCGGAGTTGATGGATTCGGCGTCGACGATGGCTTCGGAGTCGAAGGCCTCGCAGGCGTCAGAAAATGCCAATGTGGCGCTGGAGCCGGCATAAAGGGCGCAGGAGCACAGGTCTGAGGAACACCCAGACTAAACGCCATCGGACCCGTGAGACCAGCAGGAGCCCCAGTGGGGTACATAGCGCTGGAGTAAATCCAGAACATTGCATTCAGGAACTGCGTTGGATCCTGGCCTGGAGACTGGAAGGCTGGGTACGAACCCCCGGGCTGCTCTTGAGGGCACAAAGTCGACATGACGTCGACCTCTTCGGGCTAGTGCACTGGAGTTGACCGACACGCAGGCAACGGAGCCTCTCTCTCACCAACCACCTCCTCCGCTTCATCCTCCAGACCTGAAGGATGGGACGGAAACGGAGATGGATTCGATATCTGCCTCGGTGAACCTGGCGAATTCGCATGAGACACTTCACCCTCGGCGTCCTGCTCTTCCGAAGCCACCACTACCTTCTCAACCAGCTTCACCTGTGACTTCGGCTTTGAACCAGAGTCCTTCCTTGAGTGAGGCCAGGACTCATGGGTCTCTTAGGTTTCTTTTTTGAAGATCTCGAAGCATGGGCCGAGGAATAGTCCTAGCATGTCCTCGAACGAGACCTTGACCGCCGAGTTCGTGACCTCAAACTTTTCTCCTTTTTGCTTTTAAGTTGCGCCACAAGAAGCTTGGTTTCTCTCTCCCGAAGGGCCTTAGGTGTCATCTTCTTACAAGACGGGCAGCCTTTGACGTCATGGTCGGAGCTCAGACACCATACGCAGCATTCATGTGGATCCGTAATGACATGGTTTTGCCACATTCCCCACAAGCTTTAAACCTGGTCTTCGAAGACATGTCGAGAGAGAAGACAATGAAGCACAATTATAACAAAGTAACAAGGTTACTGCAATCACGCCGGCGTGGGCCCAATATGGTGTTGGTGACTTCAGCGGAGTCGTGCGCGATGCCGTGCCTCTATGACGTCGCCCACGTCAGTGCGAAGCTATAAAAGAATTTCCGAATGTTGCTGACGCAAGGGGATATTCACAAGGTGAGGAATCCGCTGGCAGATGTATCTATCAGAATAGAGCTGTTCAAATGCATATTGTCCCTCCAGCATAAGGAACCCATAGGCATGCAAGCAGGGTACCTGGTAATGAGTACGCCAAGCCCTCCAAATCCCCACCACCATCATTCACCTTTTCCACTAATCTTCAAGGGACTTGTCCTAACATTAAACACTGGACTCCCACCTCAAGAAAGACAGCTGATCCCAAGGCTTTAAAAAAATCTAAATCAAACACTAGTGTAAATAAAGCTTTAGCCTATTTTACAGATGTTTTAGGTCAAGGCAACATAAACATCATAGCAAACACAAGGAGATGGAGCGCTGAAACTTTAGACACTCACCCCCAGTGACAGATGTGGGGTGAATTTAGCTCACTCACTTCGCCACTTCAGTTCAGACCCAGCTATATGCAAATCAGTCTGGACCCTGTGCCTCATGGGACCAGTCCAGCCAGGTCCTTCCTGAACTGGAAACAAGCATCCTGGGACCGGTTTCGGGGTCCCTTGCTCACTTTGCCACTGGATTCAAGCTAGCCTGGCTGATGAGGGGTGTTACCCCAAAACTGGTCCCAGGATGCTTGTTTCCGGTACAGTAAAGACCTGGCTTGACAGTTTGGTCTGGACTGTTCCCATGAGGCACAGGGTCAAGACCGATTTGCATATGGCTGGGTCTGAACGAGTGGAGAAAAGTGAGCAAGACTGACCAACCGAGATCTGACAGGGGGGTGTGGGGGGGGGGGGGAAGGGTTGTGAGTGTCTTATAAGTTTCAAAGCACTGTCCATCATCTCCTTGTGTTCACATAATCATGCCAGCATTTGTCATCTGTTCAACTAACTAAATGTTAACTTAACAAAAACTAGTCATGCCTCAAGATTTCAATGCTCAGAATAGATTTTAAAAATGCCAGAAGCAATAAGTTAAAAGCTGGTATTCAATTTAAAAATCAAACACTTAGCTCTGAAAGTACGCTTTTTGTCAGTCATCTCCTCCTGCTCCATAAAGAACATTACAGTAGGCAGACTGACTTATTTTAAACACAGGATTTGTGGCTTACACCATACCCCATTTGTAAATTATATTCAAACTGTCTACAGTTGCGGCCCAAGAACTGTACACAGCACTGATGAGCCGCCAGGGGCAATGTGCAAAGATTTAGAGTAACCTTCCTACGTGAAGACAATCCCAACATTCCTTTTGCGTTTTCCAAAGACCGGTCCTACCTTTTACACCTTGATTTTCAATACAATCAGCGCCAAAACAGTCTATTGTTGTGACTTCAATTCCTGTGCTCCAACAGCCTGGACATTGTACATGGGTGAACTGAAACCTTGCTCCCACGCTACTTTAAATTTTATTTCCAACATTGTACCGCATTTATTAGCTTACCAAACAAAAGAAAAAAAAGTAGATCAGAAGGAGGGGAAATGAAGTTGAACAGACCGTTGGCAACCACACTATATAAGTTCTGTAATGTTTGAAAGGTAGTTCATCCAATAAAAGGCTTGTTTGTGTCAATACCACGATCTAGAAATGTATGAAAACCTTTCCATTTAGCTACTTTTGTGCAGTTAATTTCACTCACTTTTTGAAACAGTTAGTGGCCTAGTTAAGTCATGATGCAGAACTGCTCCTTGCAGGGACTTAACATTCTAAACTGGCATCATGAATGCTCCTTGAATAAGGTAACCCACAAACCTTTGGGTAACCGTGAAAGAGCTCCCAACACGATTGACAATAACCTCATCTCACCATAGTAAAACAAACACGATTACGAATCCCACTGAACAGCAGCCCAATATTATAGAAGAGTAAAATTGTCTCACATACCAACTTCCTTCACCAACAGGGAGATCAGGCCATCGTCTACGTAGATTTTGCTACCAGGCTGCACGACCTTGGGTAGATTCTTGTAGTCCAACCAAAGAACTTTGTCATCACATTTTTCATTGTAGGCATCATCTAGAGTTATTTTGAGCGGAGCTCCTTTCTTCAACTCGACCTCTGCTGTGCCACTCTAAAAATGACAGGATAGGTAATGTTTCTGATCCACTGACAAAAATGCTCACGGGACAGACTTAAATATATACTTACTCCCTTTATAAGCCCAGTGCGTATCTCTGGACCTTTAGTGTCCAGTGCGACGGCCACTGGGCGGTAGAGAATGGGGTTTGAAGCAAAGCTTTCTGTAGCCTCCCGTACATTCTTAATTGTGCCTGCATGGTACTGTTAGGAAATAAAAAGGTGCGGGGTAAGTAGGAAGAAGTTAGAAATTCAGTATGGAAATTCGGACACTGCAAGTCAACAAGTCATCACTTTGCAAATAAAGTATCAGTCAGCACAGATGATAGACTTCCTGATCGGAATAGAAGCCAACACCCTAAGGATCATGAGGAAAGCATAGGTATTTGTTTGGGTGGGAGTCTAGCATAGGGGAGCAGTGTTTAGTCCAATTCTGCAAATAATCATAAAACAATCTATGAAAGAAAAAAAGGAGAAGTGAGAACCCTCTCTGGCTCAATAATTAGACCTAGTCAGCAGCTTCACTTAACATCAGTTGTGGAGTGCGAACTTGGAGCCATTCGCGAATCAGACCTAAATCTTGGTCCAAATTGAACCAAATTGATGCAGGAAATGACGCTATATTGATCATTTGCAGTATAGATTTTTCGGCAGAAAAGATTCGTAATGAAGTTAGATACAGAGCATCTGTAGGTAGGATTATGAATGACATCCAAAATCTATGGACTTTACCTTTGCCTGCACTTCTGTGCAAGTTTAAGTGTAGAAGCAGGACAGAAGCCGCACATGGTCACCATCAGACTAGTAACACTGCTGGTACGAACTACTCTGTTAACCTGTGGGCAGCTTCACTGTAGATCGTTTCTTGGGAGCCACACAGTTACCTTGAAGAAACTTCCCTGTATCAATGGAACACCCGCCACTGCATGCAATTAATTTCCCTGAATACAGAGGGCATCTGTGCGCTCTCAAGATAATAAACCTGCTTTTGGAAATACTATGGAAAAGCTGAAGTTGTTTGCAGGTGAACGATACCAGAATCGGACACTGGGATTGGGAGGTAGGGTTTTAAAGAGAAATACATGCATTGGGATTTCCAGATTCCTGCATAACAAACCGCCAGTCACATCAGTTTTTTACAAAGCTTGGATGAGAAACCACTTGGGACACAAGGGCTATTGTTTCAGAGGCACAGTTTCAACACAAAGCATTGTTAAAGTTTACTGCAGTAGGCACCTGACTTTAGGCTCAAATTGCAAATGTATTCATACTGGATGTGCTTTCCCTGCTAAGCAGTAACAACTCTCCAAAACATTGACCGAGAAACCTTCAGGAAATATCTTCAGACTCGCACCCGAAAGTATTAGACTGAAAAGCAGAAATACAGTGGACCTAAAGTTGCCAAACTTACTATATACTGCACAAAAACCTCAAGCAAACGTTAGCATATCCATTACATTTTATGCAGTACCTTCGTGAGACATAACCCTCAGAAGTATGGCAAATACATATAGATGCTGACAGACCAGATTCAGGCGAGACTTCCGATGTGAGGACCATAATGGCTTTATTTTAAGCGTCTTCAGCATAAAACCCCCTCAGCTTTAATGCAAGTCAATGGGGAAAGTCGATTCCCCGATTTGGTATTCAAAAATTCCCTCTTACATTGATCAAATTGTTAACATGTATGAATACAAGATGGTTTATTTCAGCCCTCCCACTCATTTTACCATTGGCAGACATGTAACAAGAGCCCTCTGAAAAGTTTATTCCTGCACACCACAGCAGCCTTCCAATGTAATCGCGCAAGGTTAGAGAAGGACACCTCCCCCAGCAGACTGTCTATTAATAGTTCAGAGCCACGATGGATTCCGTTTCCAGTGACCTTTTGCTAAAGGTCGAGAGAAAAATCTAACGCCAGGGAAGGCACCAGCCAGACACTCACTGTAATGAGTCAATATGACAACTCTAATGGATGGAGACAGGGCAGCAGAATATGCAGAAGGGGCAGGACGCAGATTCACAGCACATGTGCAAGCAGCGTTACAAAGACTGGCTTAAGTGCAAGCGTCAAAGCTACACTAGCCCAGTCCTCACCAATACCTTACACCGAGATGGTCTTTCAGCACCTCCCTCTTACTTCAGTGCCATCACGAGTGAATTTAATATTTCTCAATCCACTGCTCTTGTCGGATCAGTCCTTACTAAAATCACTTTACGAAGCCAGTTTACTGGTCTGCCATTGTCCACTTGGACTGGTTTGGCCCTGGCTCGCCTTGCCCCCCTCCTGCTACAGGCCCTGAACGGAACAGCAGAATGCAACCTCAACCTAGACACCCACTGCAATGACTGGAAACTACATCATAGTCACCATCTTCACCTGCCTGCCATTAGACGAAAGCAGGGTTACCACTAGTCCAACTGAGGTAGAGCAAGTTGTGAAATAGAAGCAAGCAGAGGTAATGGCAGTGTTGGAGTGAATGGCCATATATAATGCTGTGTATCGAAGACCAGCATCATGGCCTCGCTTCCCACAGGGCATTGACTCTACTAAGACAAGCACTATAAAGCTCTGCTCTTATTCACGCTAGTCAAAATGCATAGTACAATTATTGCTTAGCAACCCCTGGAGAGACCCTCTCCCACTTCCCAATAAATAGCTATTCTACACCCCCCTCCCCCCAATGTTGCCCCAACCCATTATTTCCCTCCCTGAATACCCTAGAAATCATACAATAATGCCACTATCCCACATTTCCTGGCTGTTGACCATTTAATACTGGCCATATGAACTCTAGAGATGTGCCATTACCACATGTTCCCATCTCTCCTCCACACACTAACCTTATAACATGGTACTGCCTAATTAACTCAAGAGCCCTTTAACTACTTGCCCTTGAAACCAAAATTGAGGAGACAAGTCCCTTCTACACTACTGGTCCTATGAAACCATAGAGGAGTACCACTGCCTCCACTCATGGCTTTCAATGCTGTAGACTTCTGCCATGTCCTCATCCGATAGTCTGCTTCACTCATTCTCCAAATAAATCTGCATCTCCCCTGCACCCTTCCTCACATTAAACTGCACAGCACTGACCTTGCCTCACCTAACCAACTGCTCCTTCACCACTTGCCCGATGAACATTAGAGCAACACCATAACCTCATTACATACATCTATCCCCAGCTCTCCTGGCCCTATGATCTCTAGAATACAATTATCAAGCCTCCAAAAGCTTTTCATTTTTCAATACCCAATCTCATTTTGAAGACCACCTGCTGAAGACTGACCTCGACTCTGGCACTCTACCATTTAAACGACTCTTCGCCCAAAGCACTCCTTACAATCACCATTGTCTCCTATAGCACTTTATTGGTTTCACAACCCAATCAGCACTACAAAAGCCTAGTTTCCCTCAGCTACTACTACTGGCACTTCAAACTCTAAAGAACTTCCACTACCATCTCATATAGGCGCTCCACATCAAAAACGTGACCCAAAGCTGGTAGTCTGCTTTCCACTCACGGTCTAAAGAATGCCAAAACACTGCCATCACCTCTAATTTACCCGAGTTTTCATTCAATATTTTACCCATGGAACCATAAAGCACTACCATGTCCAAATTCATACCTCATGGGTTCCGTGTGAGAAATTGAGACGAGCCACGTTCATGCCAGATTTTATCATTTCTTTGAGGGTCTCCACAGCACAGGATGCAGGGCCTGCAAGAAGTGAAAGAAGCATCAGCTTGCAAAAAAACTACCAAAAAGCCTTGGCCAGGGCTAACTCCAAGGTTATTTCATCACTGAAGCAGGCATTAGCACCATATTCAAAATGTTACGTACCAATAGTACAGATAATTCCAGTATTCCTCGCCACAATTGGCTCAGAGTCAATGTCCAGGCGGCACATGTGTTCTAGGAAGGTGTCAGCACTGGCAGCATGGAGTTGCTGTGTTTGGATGAAGGCACTTCCTGCCTCCGAGGAGTGGTGCTTCGACATGGTTGCCTCGGAGATTCACCTAGCAAGAAGATCAGAATTAAAAACAGACCAACACAAAAATATGGAGACTAGCAATGTAAACTTTAGAAAAAAAATAATGCATAAACAGAACTAGCAAAGCTACCAGGCAACCAAGGCTCTGTGTCAATTCTGACAAGATCTTAGTTGAAAAGCTGATCCTCAAAATTTACTCAACTTGCCCATGTAGAAAAGAAAATGTGAATCTTTAGCACTAGAATCACATTCTGCATATCTCCCAAGTAAATGTAGAAATAGTACAAATACCCAACAACCTGCTTTTGTGGATGCCTGTACAATACCTAAACAAGGTGCTACAATCAGTCCTCGATGGCCACTGTATCTAACAGTTATATGAATGTGGGAATATAACAGTTATGGATATCTAAATGAAGACACTGACCACGCAGTCACCTTGTAGACATCGGATAGGGCCAATTACTCTTGTACTGCAGGACAACATAACCGACAAGGCTGTCAGATGAATTTTTATTCTTCCATACATGGTGCATTTGCACTCCCTACGGAGTCGTCCACTCGCAGATATCCGTCAACCATGCCGCAGAAGCCTAAGCCATGCTATAGCGATGATTCTTTTGGCCAAAACTAATCCCAGGACACATTTTCTACTTAATTACCTTAACACGGGGCCAAAAGCAATCCCAAGGTTTCTTGTTGGATCTCCAATGGGATATTCCAACCTGTGGCCACCAAGCAATAATCTTCCAGTAAGGTCAGGACAACATAACCTGGAGAAAGTCAGCTGATACAGCCCTGCAACGTGCGTCCAGGCAGGCATCATACATAGCATGCAGCGTACGTGGCGTGAGATAAGAGACGTACAAAATGATATTGTAGGGGCTTGAAACGCACATTGGAACCAGCTTTCCGGACTAACTCATGGCCTTTCACCCACTCCCTGGCTGACAAGGGTTCCTCCAAGTGTCCCATTTAGTTTTACTGACCTACACTCGCGGCAAGTCATCTCAAAGAGCCAGATACAGATAGGATATTAGACTGCCATATGGTATCCACAGCATGACCATTAGAGTATTGGACCTAGCCAGCTCATCAGGAAAAGACAACCATTCCTCCCTAGCTGTACTGAAGATTTTTATATATTAAAATATATTTACCAGTTCCCAGAGAAATAGGCCATTGCCTCCTCCAGTGTAATAAAGTACTGCTCAACAGAGATCCCCCATAAGGTTACATCCTGCGATGCAAGGTCCCAGCTAGTAGTTCCATGGCAACCACAAACAAGAGGCGATGCCCCTGTGCAAACAAAGAGGAATTGGAGCCCACTCCCGATTGCACCCTAGCATAGGGCGCAGTCGAGAAAGCGGACCCACATGATAAAGTCAGGGCCCAGCCCGATTTCCCAAAGTACCTACAACAAAGACTTAGTCAAAGGCTTGCTTTCCATCAAGAAGCACCAGGGCAAAATACTCCTTCAAGAGCTGTAGAGCATAACAAACATGGTTAAGTGGCAGAAGATTATGAATGGTAATAAATCCAGACTGATCTGTATGGATGAGACGGACCAAGAGGGAGAAGACGCCACCAGTACACTTGAATTCTTCATATCTATATTGAGGTGCGAGATCGGTCTACACAATGAAGCAGATATAGGCCCTTTGTCCCATTTTGGTATCATGACAACAAGAGCCTCTCGCATAGAAGCTGGCAAGGAACCAGTATCCAGAACTACATTGTAAACCTCCTGCAGCCCATCAGCTATTGTTTCCATACATTTATGATAAAATCCCACAGGCAATCTGTCACTACAAGGGGTTTTTGCGGGTTTCAGTTATCGAATCACTGCAATTATCTCTTTAACAATCATTGCATCTTGGGCCGCCACATAAAGGCATAGAAACTAGACAGCTGCCATAAACTCCTGCATTTAGTCCGGTCGTAGATAGTTACCATGTATACTTTTTTAGGATGGGCTTGAAACAGTTAATCGTGTATTGGGTATTTACTAGTTCCACTATATCTGTATACAGCTGGAGTACTGGGGTCTCAGGCACCTCTTGCTGGAGCAATCATGACAGAGCGTCCGTTCTATATTCTTCCATGTGTAGTCCCTGCCGGGAAGCAGTATAGGTACACTTCTCCAACTGCACCAATCTTCAAATAGTGCTTCCTGTGTGTTACACCACTCAGGCAATCTATGGGGGCAGAGGGAAGCACCTCTTTCCATTCACCCAGTTTACATTCTTTAACATGGTCTCCTGTTACAGTTGTCGACGGACCCTGTATGATGCAGAAAACCTCAAGCCAATAGTGGAACCTTCTCAATGCCAGCACCTAACCTAAAAATAACTCGTGTAAATCAAAAAAATATTTTATTTGGCATAACACAATACCATAAAAAAGTACAATGTTAAAAAAAAATGTCTCAAGCTTTTTGAAATCACACTAAAAAGTCTATATACAGGCCAAACATAAAGAACGATTGGTTCATCTTACAAGGATCATCTCAAAGAGCTGGCATAAATTATCCTAGGTTAGAATAGGTAATCCAAAAAAAATATAATAAGATATCACATAAAACAATTACAGAGTCCAGACACGGATGATTAGATCATGTACACCCGGGGGGTGGGGGGGGGGTGGGGGGGTACCATCCCTTTTCTGAACAGATGTTAAACCCAAGACATTTATCCCTCCCCTCTACCAGTTATAAGTTTCATCGCCAGTCTTAGGAAATTAACTGAGCAAAATAGCGTTAGGGGCTCTACAGACAATTTCAGGAACAATAGGGCCACCTTTGCTTGTTTAAACTTAGCGTTTCTTAAAATATCTTTTAAAAATAAAAAAATCCACTAGGGCAAGTATAGACAGAGCATAATAAAACAAAGTGAAGCGTGTCCTGCAGAGACCGTTGGTCGCAACCGCATGGAGCCTTCATCGCCAACTGCGTTGTGTACCCTGCCGGAACAGCCAGAATGTGGTGGAGCAAGTTTAGCCTGAAGCAGGTCATAAGAAATCTGTCCTGGTGATTGGGCTTGGAGCCTGATCTGTCCTCCATTTACAAACACGACTTTGCTAGCTGGTGGGTTCTCTCCAATAACTTGGTCAGCTCCCTTTCTTCCCTATTGCTCTATTTAAAAACTGTCTTAATGTGGCCCTTGTCCCTGAAAAACAATTTTGTTGGCTGGAAAAATATTCAGCATGGCCCAAGGCCGACAGGTTTTCCCTGACATATTGGAGCCATGAAATATTATGCCTGATCCAGTGTCATACAATCCAATATTATCTGCTTACTCGGCCCGCCTCTGGATTAGTCCATATTTTAATCCAGTATGCAAGGGTTTCCATTGCAGCCTGTCAGTGATGTGGCCCAAGCCCAGTTCCTCATGAACAATATACGAAGGTGTGCTCTGTGGGACCTTTAGTACCAGTTTCAAATATTTATTTTCTTCTGTTTGTAATTTGTGTGGATCTGTGAAGCCCCAAACCTCACTGCCATATAGGGCTTTAGCACAACTTACAGAGCTATACAGGTTCAGTATTTGCTCCAGGGACCAGCAGCCTAGCCTTTTCGCAAAATTCATTGTTGCCCCTGTTGAGTTAATTAATGTATTACATTTCTCGTCTGCAAGGGCTTTGAAACTGAGGCGACTGTCACATAGAATCCCCAGATATAAAAATAACTTGACCTTTTCCAGTCCCCGAGTGCCTATTGTATACTTAGTTGTCCTGGTTGGTGCTCTTCCTATCTCCATGACATACGATTTGGTAAGGTTCGGTGACAGGTCTAGATTATCCATAAAAACGGACAAAGCCATCTATAAGGCACTGGAGTCCCCGTGCAGTGAGAGCCAGAAGCACTGTGTTATCCGCGTACAGTAACACAGGGATGCTTCTCCTTCCTATCTGTGGGCAGTCCACCCCCAATGCTACCAGCGCCTGGGCTAGGATATTATATAATATAAATATATATAGTGAATAGGAAGGGGGCCAGGATACACCCCTGCCTCACTCTCCTTGAACATGGAAAGCAATCGGTGACGTTTCCCCCCCCTCATCATATCTAACCTGGGCAGAGGTTCTGGTGCAATGCTCTTAGTATATTTACCAAACCTGGATCAACTCCCAAGGCCTCCAATAGTTCCCACAATTTTTCGATCGAATGCTGCCGTAAGATCCATGAAAGCAAAGTACACTGTCCTCACTGGCCAGTGTACTTGGCTGCCAGAAGATACAAAATAAGGCATTGATCTGTGGTAGAGGCGCCATGCCTGAACCCATACTGGGTATCAGTGATAATGTAGTTTTCTTCCGCCCAATCCATTAGTCGGCTAAGAATAGCCCTGCCTAGGACTTTCATAGTCACATCAATAAGTGAAATGGCCCGTTAACATTGTGGGCTAGGTTACCTTTTTAAATATGGGTACTATTGTGGCCGTAGACCAAGACACTGGCATCTTTGTCTCCACTGCAGTATTTATTACCCTGGTAAGTATGGGCGCCCAAAGATCTTCCTGGCTCAAGAGAAGGTCTGGGGGAATCCCATCGGGGCCTGGTGCCTTAGTGTCAGCACCTCAATCCCCGCCTTTATCTCTATAATTGAGGAGGTAATCTGTGATGGACTCACACTTTCTGGTTCCGCAATGGTCAGATCGGTGGAGCTGCCGTAGTTGCAAAGACCCTGAAAGTGCTCGAGACAGGTTCTGGCAGAACTCTAGAGTGTAACTATTACGCCTTCTGTCTACACAGGGGGCCCTGTACGATGTTTTTATACACAACGCTCCCCTACACTTTAATACAGCCTTCATAGCCTCCCAGTCAAGTGCCCGCTTTGACGCAGAGCCCCAATATTCCTCACGGTAACGTACTATTGTATCTGAGTCAGTCGCTGCGAATGGGGGAAATCAGGACCTCTGCACTAAATCATAGATTGCCGGTCGCTCAGGCATGCCACCAAAACTCTAGACTATATGTAGTATGTGCCGTTGCCTCTCAGATACCTTTCACATTACTTGACAGTGTTTTCAGAACCTAAACAAAATCAGCAGCTAAAAGGTACCAGTCGCTGAGTAAGATAGGAAAACTGGCGCTGCTCAAGGTGTATGGCGTGAGCGACAAATAGGCGGAGGCCTTCCATCATATCCCGAAGTGGCCCAATTAGTTGGGGTTTTTTGCAGGTTCGAGATCTAACATTCCATCCACCACACAATTAAGATCCCCTGCCAATACTACAGTTCGACCCATATAGGGAGCTGCCGCCGCCAACCAAAGAAGTTTGGAAAATCTGACCTGGGAGCATAAACATTAATGAAACAAGTTTCCTGACCCTCCAGCATACCATGAAGTATGACATACTTCAAGCTCCACCACATGATTCAAGGGTCTAAAAAGAGACACTGGCAGTATACCAAATAAGTGTTCGCTGTGCATATCCTGCGTAGGAAGTAGCATATATTTGCCAGTCCACCGTTTCTGCAGGCAGTGGGTTTTAATCTCCCCAGACATTCATAACCTGTAGGAATGCCACATCGACCCTGTGCCGCTAGAAATAAGCAAACATTTGCCCACACTTCTCAAAGTTAACTATTCCACGGACAATACAGATAATCAATTTAGTCATGAGGTAGTCATACTGCCAACATCATCCATTCATCTTCTCCTGCAGGTCCACATCTATACCAACAAAAGGGCCTGGACAGCATATTTCACAAGGCATTTAAACACAGACCCAACAAAGCTAACCTAACCGTATCATGAAAAAAAATAACCTATTCCTCCCCCACCCTTGGGCAGTACCACCAACCCACCCAGTCTGATTCAACGAGCTGGGAATCAGTGAATGTCGCCCCCAAACCCAATGACTATAAAATGGGAAAAAAGATAACCTGAAAATACTCCACCCACCTCCCATCTTGAGCTATGCAAGGGGCAAGGTCACTGGGATGGGATGTGAGGCCAAAGCACTCCAGCCCCCCCTTACAGCTATCCACCCTTAAGAGATAAGCGCCCCATCAACAAAGCTAACACCTAAAAAAAATACAGAACAGTTTGAGCATTGTGCAACCGAGTAGGAGTGCAATTCACTGTCCATCAATGCACTTCATTGTTAATTACGTTTTTCCGTCCAAACAACAAGCCTTGGGTTTTCAGTTCCTCCTGGCAGTGGCCTCGCAGCAGTACAGTTGTCTTGAGTGCTGTACTATCATGGCCTTAGTGGGACACTTTCTTACAAGTAAAACCAAGCAATGAAGTGCATGTAAAGAAAAATATGGGGGGCCCCTAAACACCCTCGAATCTGAATGGATCTGAGACATTACCTATTGTGAGGAGCAGCTGGAGACTTTCTGGGATCTCATGCCAATGGCATCGGGTCCAAAAGATACATGGGAGCCTTTTATAACGTGGCTTAAGGAAGAAATTAACACATTACTGTTGGTACTGGACCATTGAAGGCTACTGATTCATAGGACATACCAACTGAATAGTATGGTTTGAGGTTTTAGGCAAGTTGATACATTTGACATGCTCTGGTTGAAGCAGTAATCCATTAGGGAAGGACTAGGTACGGTGACCAATGTATGTTGCGCTATGCAAGATCAGAGCTACAGCAAACTAATGGAAAAGTCAAATAAAGAAACACATAAGGAAAGGCCAACCAAGAATCACTCTTCAATGGAAAGGACAAATCCATAGCACAGTCGGGCCATTTAAACTTTTTTTTATCAAGAAAGAACCAAGCGAGGTGTGGGGTTGTGGTGAAAAGCAAGTTGTGACTCACAAACCAAGGTTCACAGCTCAAAGCGCTCCACCAAGCAGCAGTACTTCAAAGGAGCAGAAAAGGGCCAACAACAAAAAAAAAAAAAAAAGGACACCAGCTGTATGCCTCTGAAGGCGCCTCCAGTCGCACTGACAACAAGACAAAAGTATACTAGTCAGTCCTTGGGCACCAAGAAAATGTAATAATGAACACTCCAACTTCACCTCTCCCTGAAAGCAACATCTGGCATCGGATCAGTCATCACAGACAACTGGAGCCCAGGGGGGCGGAGGCTGGATCCAATATTGAGAGTACATGGAGGCTGCAAGTGGCCAGAACACCCCAAAAATCCCACCAGCCCGGTCTCCAACCCTTGGAGCCCACCTATAAGACCGGCAGGAGACCTCAGAGCTCCAACTGCCTCTGAGGTCTAGGCGGCAATAAATCCGAGGCAATGTAACAAATGGCTTGAGGGGCCAGGGGGAAAAACAGCAACCAAAAATATGCTTGCCAAGTCTGGGTGGAAGAATCTTACTAGGTGCTACAATAGTTGCCATACATCAAGTAACCAATAAAAATTTGATTTCCAACCAGATGCAAAAAAGTGACGAGAGCACAAAGCCTCATCTTCCACTAGAGTTACACCTCCCAAGACTCCTGGAACAGCGTCAACTGGGGCAACAGTTAAAATATGTAACTCAATCTAGGACTCTAGTACATAAAGAGCAAGGACCCGGTATATGTGACCTTTATGCATACTAAAAACTGCAAATCAAACATGAGAACTACTGATGTGCACCTCTGCAATTACTAAATTGTAGAGTCACTAATGAACAAGGCAACAGTGCTGAAGACTTGGAGGAATGGAGGGAGTGGATGAATGTGCAACGCTGATGAAAATAGAGATTGAAAAATGCCCCATCATTTTTAAACACTGCTAGGGAGAATGTAAAAGGATTGAGGGTTCTCCTACAGACAATTGAACTGAAAATAAGGGCCCAGTGCTACTCAATGCAAAGGGCGTGACCGTGGACTTTTCCAGGACTTCAAGCGAGTGGATGATCGCTAATGCCACTGGCCATCTAGGTACACAGCAGTGCAGGATCCCCAATCAACAATGAGGATGAACCGGCCAGTTGATCGCCAACAGCCCTGAAACAGCTGGAAGAAAAGGGGCTGAACTTCAAGCATCAAAGTCCGGAAGATGAAACTCAACCAATATAAAGCAACGTCGATTTAATGTTTACAACTACTAGGTTAATTTTGAGGAATATAACAGGGGCCAGCAAACTGGCCCAGGACCCGAGCTTGGAACAGTTCTTGTGCAACTTTGACATCTGTCTCCAAGAAACCTGGCAAAAAGCACAGAACTCACTGCCAGGCTATGTGGAATTTACAGATCTAGCAGAGACGCAAAGACCAAAGGGCACCGGAAAGGCAGCTTATCACCAGCAAAAATGTAAGATATTAGATCTAAAGGTCAGCCACATGCTGGCAACAATAATTACTAACTGGAACTCAGGACTGCAGGTAACATCACTCATAATGGTCATTATTTACATAAATCCTAACTACTCGAACAAATCAAAATTACAGGGAACAAGCTACTAGAATTACGAGGTACCCACAAGGAAACACCATGGATGGCACATTACAACAAGAGAAGCACTAGAGAAAGAGTCAGACATTAAGTCAGGAATTCCAATGCAGGCATCACAATTTCTGAACAATGACAAAAGCAACCACATCCTCCTGCGTGTGCTGGAGGCTCTGGTGCCGAGCCCTCAATGGTAGAACCCCCTCAGATTTCCCCAATGGCAGCAATACAATTCTTCTGAGGAAGTCTGGGTCGACCGTGGATTGCAACTTCACATCTTCCTCTAGATTAAATGACATTCAGATCTTTGATCTAGAGGTTAGATGTGAAAGTATCAATTGGCGCACGGACCGCATGAACAATCTTGGTTCACAAGATCTAGGCAGCTACTAACCACGAGAAATGGAAAGCAAGTGGAAAAAGATTTAATCTTTAACCGCTTCAGAGCGGCGCGAATTCTCCGCCCGCGCAAGGCGGAGTCATGACGGAACGGTTCCGTCATCCGCACAGCTCACCTGACGTGCATGACGGAACCGTTCCGTCAACAGCAAAGGGGTTAAAGGGAAAACTATGCACACAAAAAACAACAAAACACAAATGTTTGCCTAGGCCTTAAGGCAACAGAGACAGCAAATTAACAAAGAAGCTAGGAACCTCAAGTTTCAATATACAGCAGGCACCTCCCCCACTACTTTCCATGTACAAAATGGTAGTATCGGAGGCTAAGCAAGCCTATATGGTCCAGGAGTGGATAACAAATCGTTGAGGCATGTAAGACCAGAAATAGCGAGCTGCTATGATCCATCATTAACTTACTAATTAGAGCGAGAGCCTGCAGGAATATTAGGAAACACTTTGCCTGAAGAAAAGTGGCTAGAGCACATCTCCAAATTATGTCAGAACCCAAACAGGAAAGAATTTGGTAGAGTAGATCCAGTGGATTTCCATGCCTAAACTTCACCAAATGATCCAACTAAGATGCAGCCCATGGAAGCAGCGGGGCTCCAGGCCCCAACAGCACTATTTAAAATCAATTTAGTGTTCTGGAACAGCCAGTCTGGAAGAATATGAAAACCTGCCTAGGGGATAACAGGGGCCCAGATTCCTGGAAAGGGGCAGCCAATTATACATCCCATCTATTAGAAAGGTCCATAGGTGAAACCGCATGGTTACCACATGATTGCGCTCTTTGGTATGGATACAAAAATATTTGCAGGTCTACTACTTTAAGAACTAGAATCCTGTGCAACGATATTGAACTTAATACTCTCTAACCAGACAGGCTTTCACCCAGCACTGAGCACCAACGACAACTTGACAGCCAGACTATGCGGACTGAAAAAACAAGTAAAACATTTTCCTTCTAGATTTGCTTTGTGGGACCTTTAAAGCATTCGATCTAGTCAACAGAAGCCACCTCTGGAGAAGACTAGTTGAATGGAACATCATTCTAAACCAGCTATGATGAATACAGCTTATTTACTCAGACAACTGGGCCAGGGTGACCCTGGGGTGCAACAAGGGCTTCACATCTAGAATTCAGATAGTTATAAAACAAGGGTGCGTGTTGACCCGGACTAT
Source organism: Lissotriton vulgaris (assembly GCF_964263255.1). Classification (NCBI taxonomy): domain Eukaryota; kingdom Metazoa; phylum Chordata; class Amphibia; order Caudata; family Salamandridae; genus Lissotriton; species Lissotriton vulgaris. The sequence continues at coordinate 31,727,569 of NC_141688.1, forward strand.
TTTATACTTCGCAGATTTGAGTGCAAAACTATATTCCACATGCCCCATCCCCAAAGTTAGGCCAACAATTAATATCCATACTATTATTACGCAGTCAATCTTGTTTTATTAAATCTTTCAGGCATAGGCTTGCATACTTTGCTAACCTCTTTGCATCAATACTGCTTAACTAGTGGACCATAAACTTTGAGAAAAAGTTAGCCCTATTTGGCAAAAGGATAATTAAGAAGAATACCTGGTACTGCGGGGGAACTCCGTGGGTAGAAGCAGAAATAGCATAAGGTATTTGCCTACCTCAAGAGACATACAATTGTTATTGTCAGTTACCGGAAACCGTCTGCCTGCAGATAGTAAAATGCTCACACACCGAAGACTGCAGGGTTCTTTTCATGCAGCCGGTTTTTCGACACATGCAACATGGGTCAACTCGAAATAATGTTTCACACTAGAGGCAAGGCGGATTCTGGGGCCAGATATGCTATTTCTAGATGTAGAGGAAGGGGTCCAGACCAGTTAGTTGGTGGTTAATGTATATGGGCCAAGTTTTGATAACCCTCTGTTCTACTGCAACCTACTTGAACCAGCCTCTGCTAAAACCATTACTGATCCTATGCAACTAGACATTACTGACGTTTGAAACACCCGTTCCCCTGCATTAAGAGGTTTCACCCACTACTCGGCCCGCATGATTTGCACACAAGCATAAATAATTGCTTCATAGCTAGAACTTTATACCCCATAGTTAGGGAATGCGCGACCCTCCCACGCTCATCAGATCATTCACCTATACTTCACGAGTTGCTACGCCCACAGAACAAGCCAGCCCCGTTCACATGATGCTTCCCCCTTATTAATTATTAGACAGTGCTTTTAAAACTGAGACACTAAAGTAGATTTTAAATATTGGCTCTGTACCACGATTCGCCACAGTTTGGGAAACCTTTAAGGTTTACGTTCGAGGTATTGCCATCTCAAAGCACACAGGTGTACTCCGTTCACTTAAAGGGCACATGGATAACCTAGAAAAACATTTGCCCGCATTAGAGCAAGCGGTCTTGCGGGGAGGAGGCTAGCAGCGCAGAATACCGAGAAGAACATTGGAGGAATACCATGAAATTGCTGACTGAGGTCAAACATGGGTAAATATGTGGTGGCTAAAACGTGTGGGGAGGGTGACCACTCAGGGGCTGCCTTGGCTGCATTGTTGCGGAATTGCATGTGATCACGGGTGAGTTGCTAAGAGACCCGCCGTGCATTGCAAACAGATTTAGTCAGTACTAAACTGATCTATACTGCTCTCGGACGACAGTCGACGAGACTGCTATCTTAGATTTAGGGCACATTAAGCCCCCCTGGCTGGCAAATGAGCACAGCGGGTATCTTATGAGGCACCTGGAACCTTGGGAAATACAGGCCTTGAAAAATATGCGTTTGGGCAGCGCCCCTGGACATGACAGCCTTACAGTCGCTTTTTATAAAAAATTCAGAGACCTTCTAGTCCCACATGTGGTAACACTGCGAAGAAATTAGCGAATCTGGTGAGATGCCCCCCCTCTATAAGTGAAGCCCCGATAGTCACGCTACTGAAAACAGGCAACCACCTAATGAATGCTCCTCATTCCAGCCATTATTGTTAAACGTAAACACAAATATACGCCAAGGTTCTAGCCAACCGCTTGGCCCAGTTAGTACCAAATCGGGTCTTCCCAGAACAAGCAGGCTTTTGTCCGCCAGAATAAGAATCGTAGATCTAGTCACTGCCCCCATTAAGATATCAGGAAGCAGCCGGAAGGGCTGTCTGCGATCACCTTTCCTGTATGCAATAGTAGCAGAACCCCTGGCCTGTGCTGTCAGAGTATCACGGACAAAGGGGTATTTGTACATCCTACCCCGATTACACTCTTCAGTACGTTAGAAATCCAGAGTTAAATGTAGCTCCAGTATTGAGAGGGGTTGTGTGCTTTCGAACATTCAGGCCTAAAAATTGGACTAAATCTACAATATTTTCACTGACCTCAGTCTCTGCACCTATCAAATTAGACTTTCCTCTTACCTAGTCGAATGATCCAGAGCGATACCTAGGAATTCAAATTCCTTCACACGCCGAGAGAATTATGGTAGGGCAGTCACCAAGTTAGAGGAAGACGTGGAACGCTGGGTCCCGCCTCCCGCTGTCCCTCCTTGAGCGCATCTCACCAATTAAAATGCTGATGCTTTCCAAGTTTCTATTTTTGTTACAAAACATACCAATAGTGCTTCCATCACACTTTCAAAACCATCAGAACACTACTGACTAAGTTAGCCTGGGCTTGTAAGGAATTGTGTCTCCAATGGAAAATCCTAAATCTCCCCTATGCCCTGGGCGGTCTGGGAGCCCCAGACTTGGAACATACGGTTGCACTATGCTTGCACACATGACTGGGGGTGAGTGTTTGATTTGCTCAAACGCTCCATTTATCATCCCCTTTAGTATCGCTTTGTTCGCCCTAAGTTGGCAGGGTATGCCCAGCCGTGGGTCCCTTGCTCACTTTGCCACTGGATTCAAGATAACCCTCATCAGCCAGGCTATGGACCCGAAACTGGTCCCAGGATGCTGGTTTCCAGTCAAGGGAAGACATGGCTTGGCAGTTCGGGCTGGACTGGTCCCATGATGCACAGGGTCAGACTGAATAGCATATAGCCATGTCTGAACTGGAGTGGTGGAGTGAGCTAAAGAATGATGATTAATTAAACCCAGATCAGTTGACGGGGGGGGGGGGTGTGTTTGATTTGCTAAAACGCTCCGTCTATCATCCCCTTTGGTATCACATCACTGGATCCATCAGCATTTTAATCCTCCTCATTTGCAGATAGAAAAGATAGTAGCTGCACCCTCTCCGCTGCCTCCAGGTTATTTAAAGCCCGGACCGTCGCACCAGCATATTGGATTCGGCCTGTGCCACGGTACATGTGTTGCATGACTTGATGAAGAGACAGGCGAGCACTATATTATACTCCCCACTTACTTCGCTTGAGTGGTGTCATTGGCTGCCCATTAGTAGGGAAAGAGCGGTGGTCAAGGCACTAGAGGCACTCAACATAAACTGGGGACCTCTTTCTTGCTGGTAGTGTGCGTTATTGGGCTGGGCTTGCAGCCAAGAAAAAAAGATACCGCTTAACTAGTGTGATTTCACTTCGGCATAGTGGGTCATGCTCTTAGGGAGCTTCTAGGAGAAGCTATGGCAGAGAATCCAGAGGGCAACCCCCTCATTTTTATTGTGGTCTGATTTATAGTACTGTCCAGAACTACCTTAAGAATTTCTATACTAAGCCCTGGCTGGAGCGGCAGTGTGATTTTGAGGTGACCACTGAGGAAGACAGAGCTACTGCTAAGTTGCTAAGCAACGCAGCGTATCTCATTAAATGGCCTCTATCGATTAATACATTTTACATTTCTAATTAGAGTCTACTATACACATGGCCAACTGCATTACAGCTTGCGGGAAACAGCAGATTGTGAACGATGCAGGGCTACCCAAGGGATTTCCTACATGTGGCCTGGTTATGCCCGGATATAGCCTATTATTGGGGTATGACATTCCAAAAGTTGAGTGAAATCACAGGAGATATCAATATCCCCGATTCCTTATTGGCCCTTCTTGGGTACTCAAAACGGATTAAGACACATCTGTCGTTTGATATCATACGTGCCTGGCGGTCCATAGACAGACTCATGGTGGCAGTCTCTTGACTGCCCTATTACGACTAGGTCGGTCTGCCCTGGGACCACCATATCCACGGTTGTGCTGCAATGTAGAGGCCTCAATATATGCTTTGTGGGGCCGCTGCAGCCCCAAGCACATTACGAGTACACCGCCATACTTCAAGGCGGTGCGACTGCATAACATGTGTGGCAGTGAAAAAACAAAAGGGGACCTACAGGGCCCCCTTATGGCTCATGCCATGTAGATGCACATGGTATTCCCATCCCCCCCCCCCAGTGTCCATGCACACCAGTATCCGCATGGCATTTACTACACTGGTTTGGCGGTGCAACCCTTTCAGTGTCACTTGTGAATCTTATCAACCAACCCAAAAAAAATATTGTGTTTAGCCCGCTCGCTCATGAAATCACCATTGATTGGCGGTGCCACTAATTTTTTTCCTTGTCATCGGTGAGTGCTGTGGGCCTCACTCTGTGCGTTTCCTGAAGCATGGATCACATACAGATTGATTTGTGTTCTTGCGTTGCTTGTGCTCAAATCGTACTTTTTACCATATTTTTTTGCGTACAAGACAGGTTGAAACCACAATAGTGTAAGCTTACACTTCCCGGTATTTCGAAGAGCTGAACGCAAACAAGCAATAATGAAACTTTGTTGAATTAAACAAATATCTGAAGCGTACATTTTGGCTAGCTTTCGCTTCAACTGATGACTGTAAATATACCATCTTTGTTTAGGACTGTCACCATGAAATAACGTTTCCCCCTGTATCATATTTACTTATTTGTTGGTTATGACTTATAATTTAGGAGGATGTTTTTATCAAACTGTTTTCCAAAGGTTTGTTTCACCCTTACCTGTCAGTGATCCCTAAAATCACCCTTTACCTCCTTTAACCTTTGCCCATCCCCAACACTAAAATCACAACAAAAATGTATATAAAAAGGTGTTCTAGAAAAAATACTCATGTGGTAAATTACTACATAGTAGGAGGTAAAAAATACTTACCTGGGTGGCACTTCCTATTAAGACCAATCTGCATTGCTGTACAGCATGGCCATATGACATGGCAAAACCAATAGCTCTCTCATAGGCGGGACCTATTGGATGTACCAATGCTTGTTTGTCACTGCACATGAATTTGAGAAGAGATATGGGGTGGATATTTTGAGTCTTTCATTCTTCTTTAACTCTAAATGAAATTTGGCAAGTAGCATGCAATACATTAACTTTTGAGATGGTGTAATATACATGAGATGGTGTAATATACAAGTTTGAGCTGTCACCTTTGCATCACCAGAGGACTGCTAAAACTTTCTCTACAAAGTGGACTTGTGATGACGGTACCTTTCTAGCTAACAAATACATAACGGAGTTTACTATTAACATAAAAGGCTTACTGTACGTTCAGGTTAAATATTTCAAAAACCGTCCGAATAATACATTCCTCATTTGCAAACACAGCCAGGTTAAGGAAAGAATTTTAACCTTCACTACACTGTTTTATCTGCAAGCCAGTAACTTTGAGGTGCCACAAATGAATACAGCCATAGTATATTTGCAATCTACTGCAAATACCCAAATGTGCTTAACAGTTCTTTTAAGGGGAGTAGGCCTTGTTCCATAGTCTTAACTGATGCTCATTAAAGGAGCACAAGTTATTAGATTTGTTCTAAACTGGGCAAATAGGCTGCCCCTGCAATCTATGTAATCTTACTTTATCTTTAACCTTCCAGCGCGTTATCAAGTAAGCATTTCATGAATGGAGACAAATTTACTTCATTGGTTGCACTTCTCCTTGGCGCAAAAGTCGTCCAGAGGAAATATTTTAGGCCAAAGAAATAAAACACAAAACCGTCACAAATTATTTTTTTTTTACACAAGAGCTCTCAAATACGTATCTCCAACACTTGAGTTTTATATTACTAGGCAACAGCAGCTATTTGAGCAAAGGAGGGGTCATTAGTTAACTAATTCCATGAGTGAGGCAATAAATGACACAAGTAAAAAACAAAATGACAACTGAATTCAAAAGCAACTGTCCCGTGGTCACACTTAGATCGGTAGGGTCTGCATCATAAGATAAAGGCTTTAGAAAAGCACGAAAATTGGATTCAGTGCCAAGCATCTTTTGGCACCAGAAACCATACACACTTGAACAGATTAAATGTGCAGATTTTGTAAGCCAGCTATACAGGTCTCAATAGTTAGCTTCAAACAACATACTAAATTGCCATCATCCATGTCCATAAACTGGAATTCATAAGGTGGTCAAGTAGAAAACAAATGGTACCGTTCAGAGCACGTACAATCTACACACCATTAGCCCAAAACAGTTTTTCATGAACTGAAGACAAGAAGGCGGAAATGCACATCTTAAACAAGAGGACTTAAAAGCAAAACCTGAGAGAAGGTCTCTAGGTCTACCAACCAATGACTGCGCCAGTCAAGGATAAATACTGTACTGGTAGTACGTTCAAGAACATAAGAGGCCATGGGAGAATGATTGCAATAAGTCTAACAATTGGCATTTGCTCAGGGTAGCATTCACTGCGCTAATGGAACCAAGCTACACCCAACTTTGGTTGCTTGTATTCTGGTTCAGATGGGGGTGGGATCTGCCCAGGAAGTTTGTACTGGAATGTTTCTATTGAAGCAGGATCAAGACTGGTTTGCATATGGCAAGCTGAGGTGGCATGGTGTGCAAAAGAAAGATGCAATCATTCCTCCCATCTCCTTTCGTGAGTTCTTTATTCAAATAATAAAGAATTGGGTCAGATCTGTCTCTCACTGCACATGTACGCTCCCCTCGAATGCTGGAAAGACATTTCAAAGAACCAGCATCCCATACACTTTAAAATTCATGGGTAGGTGCAATATTCTGTCGGGATAAGGTAGGATCTAGGATCGATCCTGATTCACGACTGCAGCTTCTCCTCCTCGGGCTACCCCGTCCAACAGTGGTGTGAGCCCGAGACCACTAATCCCCCCACAGCCTCCCTGGGCTCCTCCTCTGCAGGCCCACATAAAGCTCCGTACGTGCAGCTGCTCTCGTACAGGAAGGCTGAGTCACCAACGCACATGCAACAGGAGACCGGCGGGAGTGCTCCGGTGACAGAATATGCCAGATGGGGAAGAAAGGCAAAGCACAATAAAGCAGAAAGATAAAAGAAAACGCAGAGCAGGGACCAGCTCAATGCAAGGGCAGAGCATCAGTGTGAATGTCACGGCAGCACGGTCTCTCCTCAGAACCCGGGCAATGGCGCATCACAGAAATAACAGATCCGAAGCTTGGCACCCGTTCCGTTACACACGTCACATATAAGGCCTTATTTGAACGGGGGGGGGGGGGGGGGGGGGGGTGAAATTATTCATGGTGCAGGGCACGTATCGGCATTCAACCATGCGTGAAGGGCGGGCATTAAAGAGGTTCAGTGGTAAAGGGATTTGAAGGTCACAGGAGAGCTTGGAGGTCGTTCTGCAGGGACCGCGCTGAGGCGCGCTAACGTAGCCCAATTACGTTCTGACTATCTAGAGGTGCTCAAAGACAGCCCAGGGCGGCATCGTGACAGATGTGGGAGGGGAATAAAGGCTTCTATATCTGGAGAAGTACTGTACCGGACTTGCGGTTCGTAACTGTACAGATGCAGTAAAAAGCCAACAGGATTGGTGCATATGCAGCACTAAGTTTTATTACGCAATCATACATACTGGCAGTACCAATTAAAAGATACTACAGTTTAAAAGCCCGGCATCCATGTATGCTCGAAACTCTGAATAAGGTTAGGTGACGAAGTGACCGCACAGATGCGCAGAACGAGATAAAAAAAATTGCAGACGTTATGATATACCCTGCGTGATTCAACCAGAGAAAAAAAGTCATGCATCTTCCCAGGAAAGCGCAAGAAGTCGCGCACTTTTAATCAGCCACTCCTGCCGAAGGACATGACTCAGCTTAGTCAAGGCGATTGGTCACCTTCAGTAACGTGCACATTTTATGCAGCAGACGCCCTCGGCTTTTTTATTGTTACGTATGCGTACATATTGGCTGTAGGTATTAATAAGTATTGTAGGATTTGTAGTGTAAAAATCCGACATCCAGGGACTCTGCAGAAGGCTGGGAGCGACTACTCTCCGACAACCGACCATGGGACCTTCACAGATACCTCAACAGAGCCATCCGTTGTCGTAATTTACATATCACAGACACCTTTTATAAAAAAAAAAGGCAGATGTTACAATAGATCCTACGTGATTCAACGATAGACCAAACGTCATGCATCTTTCCAGGAGGGTACCAGCAAACGCGCACTTCAATCCCCCACTCCTATCGAAGACCATGACTCTGCTTAGCGAGGGCGATTGCTCACTTTCAGTAACGTGCACTTTTTATGCAGCATTGAGCCCCCGGCTTTCTGATGCCGATGCGCGTTCAAAGCAGTTAGAGCTCAAAAGAATCGGTGTGACCTCCCTGGTAACCAACCAGCCAAGCCCGAACAGGTCATTTATTGACCAAGAGAAGCAAGGACATGTTTGGGAGCATCAGGAAAAACATGTTATCAGCCATCACCCTGCCAAAAGGCTCGTATACACAGAAGCCAACCTGCCCGAGACAAACTGGCCCTTGAAACACAAGCCCCAGGCAGCCCATTCGGAGGCGCGGTTCACAGGCCACCTCAGACCATTCATTCAGGGACCCATGAAAGCCAGATTTTGAGAGATCATTCACGAGCCAAAGACACAAGCTGGACCACTTACTGCTCATCCAGGTGTCTGAACAACTGACCAGGCCTGAGCACTTCAGCTGGCACACCAACCTCTCACAGCTCGCTGACTAAGTAGCAGTATTGAACTCAGAGCACAAACCCACACTACACTTAGCAGACCTCATCTGTCATATTTCAGTCAGGCTCAACATGCAAAGCGAGGAGTAATGAAATAACCATAACCCTACCCTGACATCAATGTAAAGTACAGACCTCTCAAAGCCCCATGAAGGCCTTACTTAGGATAATTCTGGCCACTCAGCACTCACAGGTTTGTGAATAATAATTGATCCCACACAGGTAGCCGCACTCAGCAACGTACTCATTCTCCCATAAATGAGAAAGAATGACAAACAGTGGAGTGAAAAATTGCAGGGGATACTATACAAAAAGCGTTCAGGTTGGTTAGAAAATCTTAAAATGAAGGCTGGACACCATATTACACGTGGGATTGTTCAGTCCCCCGCCACCTTCGGTTCATGGGTATGTGTTCTCCTGTTTTCCCTCAGTAGAGGCAGTGATCACTCAGAACCCAACCTGGCCTCCTACACATGAAGACAGAGTGGCTAGCACTTACTACTCCATTAGAATGGTTCAGCTATATCCACAACAGCAGTTTATCTTAAACAAGGTAGAGCAGCGACAACTCATCTGTTCTTTAGGTTTATCGCCCATACATCAGGCCCCGTACTTACTACTTCAGGGTAGGTCACACAAGTCTCCTTCCACCTCTGTATAAAGAGGAAGAAGTTTCCACCTTTCTCGTTGTCAACTCTGCAGAATACTCTCTTCCACCTCTGCATAGAGGGGAAGAAGTCCCCACCTTTCCCGTTAATTCGGCAAAATATCCCCTTCCACCTCTGCGTAGAGGGGAAGTGAACACATTTCCCCTTCTCAATTTTGTAGAACACCCCACTTCCACCACTGCGTAGAGGGGAAGAAGTCACCACCTTTCCAAGTTTCAAATCTATAATCATCCCTTCAAGATTAGACATGGAGCACCACTATCTGACCCAATTTTCTCAAATCCTCCCATCTCTTCGCCCCAATGGGGTTAATACATTCCAGCTCAAAACAGAGGTAGAGTCAGTGCCAGTTCTGTTAACAATAGGTCAGCATGTCCCCATGTTTTATTACAATACCAGCACTCAGCCTTTGTTAGCATGTGTCAACAGCACAAAAACATTCTTTGTAAGGGGGTTCAAAGCATCCAATTATGCTAGTATGGATCAAGCCTAACCCCCTCGCAAAAACCCTCCTCGCTCCTTCGGATCAGCACATTTCCTTCATCCACAGAAGGAGCTGCACCCATCCTCTCCCCCCCCCCCCCTCCTTAAAATGGCATGCTCCCGTACCTCATCCTCCCTTTAGTCTTTGGAATTGGTCAGGTCCCGTTCGACTATCCGGAAAGAGGTTGAGTTCGATTGTCACCCTCCTCTACTTAGGGTGGCTCACCCTGCCCTCGTTCGTTACACTCACGATTAATCAGCACGCCCCTGGAACCATTAACGGGTTAACATCAGATAGACCAGTTTTCCGAAGGGTGAGTCGGTACCATTGCCTCCATTATTTATTCGTAAGAGGGGTGGCCATCCACAACCTTCATTACCCGAATGGGTAGTAGGCACTCTCGTACTCTACCTAGAACAGTCAGCAAATCTTCGCTTGCCCCCTTCACCCCCGAAAACGAGTGAACCTGCTCCTTATCCGCCACCCCCGTCCGCAAGACGAGTGAACCTGCTCCTCAACCGCCATTCTACCAAAGCTGTATTTGCCCTCACATTCTATTAGGAGCGGTTTACCTTCCCTATAGTTTTTCTCCCAGGCGTTATCAAACCTTTTTATATGCTGCCCCGCGACCAGTTTCTCCCGACGCCCCCATCAAATACCCCGGTCCACAGACCAACCACACCTAGTTCTACCTGGTATCTCTCGACCCTGTTCCTTTATTTAAATTTGGAAGGATGTCCCGGTCCACCGATTCCAACCCTCAGCCTCACGTCTAGAATGCATATAATGATTAATATCCTCCCTCCAGAAGGCTCCACGAAGGAACCATTGGCGTTTCTGGAGCACCTCCCACATACTCACCTGCTTCCTACTCTGCGCTCTCTGTCAGCTCGTCTGCCGGCTTCTGGCTTCTCCTCCCCAAGGTGAACTATTGGCGCAGCACTGCAAATCCCTCCGCCACTTTAGTACCCGCTCTTCAAGGACCCGCCCAGAAGAGCCTGAAGGTCCGAACTCCTTGAATTGCCTTACCTCTCCCCTCCCCTATGGAAGGCGTGGCTACGCGAGTCAGACGAAAAGAACCCCCTCCTCCCTTTTCATGGTGGACTACATTTCCTAGCGGATGGATCAGTAATTGAACATGACGCTAAATACACTAACCAATCAGAAGGCAGGCATTAGAGGCCCACGACAGACTCATGCAGCCTCATCCCGTTAAGGCTAGCGGTCCTCTGTGTTTGTCGAGTTGTTATGCGCATGGCCGCGGTGTGACATTGCAGGATTCACGCATGCGCGGGTCTGCATTGCGGACTACGGCTCTTTGAGCATCTCTTTACGATGTCATCTAAGTAAGCCTGAACGATAGTCACACACGTTTAGCTCGATAAAGAGGAACAAGACGATTAGCAGTTGTTCGCGCGAACTTCTTCAATTCCTATCTCTGAAGGTGGTGGCCATATTGGAATGCTGTCTTTCTCGTCTACCATTATTGGCTACCATCCACAAGTCGAAATCAGGGCACCGATATATCACTAAGTACAGACGACCATTTGTTAACAGCGTCTATGAATTATTGGCGTTATTGTGCGCATTTCGTGTCTTCTTAACAGCAATTTGGGTGCACAGGGTTCAGGTAGGATGACCAGGTTTCCAAAATAAACAAGCATTGAAAATGCAATAGGTCTCGGATATATTTGATTTTGAGCTAATGGCATTGCAAATGGCAATGTCTTTTAGCCATGTGTTATGGAGTGTATGCATGTGGTGTCTAGTGGGATTATGTGGCTTGGATTGGAATTGTAGCAATGGTGGCATGCTGCGCTTTAGATGAATATGTGTAAAAGTAAACTGCACCATACTGCGATTGCTACTGCAGTCACTTAAGCTGTCACTCTCGCTCTGCTGTCACTCATGTTGTCACTCTCTCTCTGCAGTCATTCTCACTCTAAAGTCACTCACTCTGCAGTCACTCTCATGCGGTCACTCTCACTCTGCAGGCACTCATGCTGTCACTCTCACTCTGCAGTAATTCTCACACTGCAGTCACTCTCACTCTACAGTCACTCACTCTGCTGTCACTCATGCTGTCACTCTCACTCTGCAGTCACTCTCACTGACCTTTGTCTGCAGTCACTCTCACTGACCTTTGTCCCTGCTTGCAGGGCCGGTCGCTCCACACACCGCGCGGCTCCCCCCCACCTTGAGTGCCAGGACCCCTGACCCCTCCGCTGCTGCCTCGCTCCAGCTGAGTGCCGGATTGTTTGCTTAGTGACTTGTGCCAGTTTCTTTGTTCTGCCTTAGCTTGTGCCCCTGTATTTTTGCCAGTCTCTTGTTTTCTTGTCTTAGCTGTGCTCCTGTAATTTTGCCGTCCCCGTGTACCTGTGACTGTTTCTCGCCGCTTCTCCCCCTCCCCGCTCCCTGCCGCTACTCCCCTGCGGCCCGCCCCCTTTTTCTTCTGTATCCCGTCCATTGGCCACCCCGCTCCCGCCTCCCAGCTGCTCCTCCCTCCCACATCGCCATTTATGGAGGTCGCCGCACGGAAGCGCAGCGGACGTGCGCAGCGGGCGCGCCGATTGTGCGCCAGAGGCAAGCCTGTCAACGCCGGTCCGCGCCTGGACCACGCCCAGCGCCAGGAACCCTGGTACTCGAGGATGCCAGCGCACCCGACGAACTTACGACGCCGCCACCCTCCACGCACTCAATGCCGGCCGGAACCCCGCCTGCTACCGAGCCACCCCGAAACACACCCACGGACCCTTCACCTGCCAAGCCTGCCAATACACCTGCCTCCGAACCTGCACCGCACCCGCCAAGCCCAGCTCAAGCAACAACCACCTCAAGTGCATCCTGCTCAACACCCGCTCCATCCACAGGCACGCCGTCGAACTCTGGAACCTCCTCGACACAACATCACCAGACGTCGCCTTCCTCACAGAAACATGGATGAACGCCTCCTCAGCCCCCGACATCGCCATAGCCATCGCGGAAGGCTACAAGATCACCCGGAGGGACCGCGTCAACCAAACCGGAGGAGGCATCGCCATCGTCCACAGAAACACCATCCGCATCACGACCAACTCTGACGACACCCTGACCGCCGCCGAGCACCTTCACTTCCAGATTCACACCGACCCCAAGACCACCCTCAGAGGCACTCTCATCTACAGACCCCCGGGACCACGCACACAATTCTGCGAAGCCATCGCAGACTTCGTCAGTCCGCACGCCTTCATCTCCACAGACTACATCCTCCTAGGGGACCTCAACTTCCACCTGGAGAACAACAAGGACTGCAACACCACCGGCCTGCTGGACAACCTCGGACTCAAGCAACTGGTGAACACCCCCCACCCATTATGCCGGACACACGCTTGACCCCATCTTCTCCTCCAGCAAGCACATCTCCTTCAGCCACTCCACTGGACTACACTGGACAGATTACAGCTGCGTCCACTTCAACTTCACAAGAACCACGACCCACCACCACCTGCAACAGGTTCCCCGCAGAAGCTGGAGCAAGATCACCGCCGACCAGCTCACCACTGCCCTCAGCCAAAACCCGCCCACCAACACAACGGACCCTAACGAAGCAGCCCGCAACCTCACACAGTGGCTCACCAACTGCACCGATGAACTCGCACCACTGAAGAATCCTCCCAGTAGACCTGGCAACAGGAAAGCCTTGTGGTTTACCAACGACCTCAAAAACTCAAAGAAAACCTGCCGCACCCTCGAGAAAGCCCGGCGCCACGACCAGACAGCAGAAAACATGACAGCCCTCAATAACGCCACCCGCAAACACCACCAGCTGATCCGCACCACCAAGAAGACAACATTCAAAGAACGACTGGACAACAACACCCAAAACAGCAAGGAACTCTTCAGCATTGTCAAAGAGCTCTCCAACCCCAGCGCCTGCAACGACGACATCACACCCTCGCAAGACCTCTGCTCACTCGCCTCGTTCTTCCACCGCAAGATCGCCGACATACACAACAGCTTCGGCGCGCTGACCACACACTCAACCACCGAACCAGAGAACCCCACCACCACCCTTTGCACCTGCACCCCTGTCAGCACCGAAGACACCACCCGCCTGATGAACACCATCCACTCCGGCTCCCCTACCGACCCCTGCCCACAACACATCTTCAACAAAGCCGACTCCATCATCGCACCCCAACTCCGGAACATCATCAACAGCTCCTTCACATCCGCCACCTTCCCGGAGAGCTGGAAACATGCCAAGCTGAGCACCCTCCTGAGGAAACCCACCGCGGACCCCACGGACCTCAAGAATTTCCGCCCCATCTCACTCCTCCCCTTTCCAGCCAAAGTCATCGAGAAGACCGTCAACATTCAACTCTCCGCCTTCCTTGAGACCAACGGATCCCTCAACCTCTCACAGTCCGGTTTCTGAGCAAACCACAGCACCGAGACCGCCCTCATCGCAGCCACCGACGACATCAGGTTCCTGCTCGACAACGGGGAAACTGCTGCCCTCATCCTCCTAGACCTCTCGGCAGCCTTTGACACCGTATGCCTCCGCACCCTGATACAGCGCCTCAGCAATACCCGAATCCAAGGAGCGGCCCTGGAGGGGATCATCTCGTTCCTCGCCGGAAGAACCCAGAGAGTCTGCCTCCCCCGTTCCGATCCGCGGCCACCAAAGTCATCTGCGGCATTCCGCAAGGATCCTCACTCAGCCCCACCCTCTTCAACGTCTACATGAGCCCTCTCGCAGCCATCGCTCGCCAACACAACCTCAACATCATCTCCTAAGTGGACGACACCCAGCTGATCCTCTCCCTCACCAACGACCCCGCCACCGTCAGAGCCAACCTCCAGGAGGGAATGAAAGACTTCACAGAATGGATGAAGATCAGCCGTCTGAAACTGAACTCAGAAAAGACGGAAGTCCTCATCCTCGGACCATCTCCCTCTGCCTGGGACACCTCCTGGTGGCCCCCTGCCCTGGGCACCGCCCCCAAGCCAACGGACCACGCACGCAACCTGGGCTTCATCCTGGACTCCTCCCTCACGATGACCAAGCAAGTCAACGCCGTCTTGTCATCCTGCTTCAACACCCTGCGCATGCTCCGAAAGATCTTCCGATGGATCCCCACCGAAACCAGGAAGTCGGTCACCCAGGCCCTGGTCACCAGCCGTCTGGACTAGGGGAACACCCTCTATGCTGGAACCACAGCCAAACTCCAGAAAAGACTCCAGCACATTCAGAACGCCTCAGCACGACTCATCCTGGACATCCCTCACCACAACCACATCTCCGCCCACCTGAAAGACCTACACTGGCTCCCCATTAACAAGAGGATCACGTTCAGAATCCTCACCCACGCACACAAGGCTCTCCACGACAAGGGCCCGAAGAACCTCAACAGCCGCCTCACACTCTACACACCCACCCGCCAGCTCCGATCCGCCAGCCTCGCCCTCACCTCGGTCCCACGTACTGGACCATCTCTCCTTCAGGAAACAACTCAAGACCTGGCTGTTCGAGCAGTAGCGACCCCCCCCTCAGCGCCCTGAGACCCTTACGGGTGAGCAGCGCGCTATGCAAATTTTGTTGATTGATTGATTGACTCTGCAGTCACTCAATCTGCAGTCACTCACTCTGCAGTCACTCTCACTCTGCAGTCACTCACTCTGCAGTCACTCACTCTGCAGTCACCCACTCTGCAGTCACTCTCACTCTGCAGTCACTCATGCTGTCACTCTCACTCTGCATTCACTCTCACTCTGCAGTCACTCTCACTCTGCAGTCACTCACTCTGCAGTCACTCTCCCTCTGCAGTCACTCACTCTGCAGTCACTCTCATGCGGTCACTCTCACTCTGCAGTCACTCTCATGCGGTCACTCTCACTCTGCAGTCACTCTCACTCTGCAGTCACTCATGCTGTCACTATCACTCTGCAGTCACTCACTCTGCTGTCACTCATGCTGTCACTCTCACTCTGCTGTCATTCATGCTGTCACTCTCACTGTCACTCTCACTCTGCAGTCACTCTCACTCTGCAGTCACGCACTCTGCAGTCACTCCCACTCTGCAGTCACTCACTATGCAGTCACTCTCACTCTGCAGTCACTCACTCTGCAGTCACTCTCATGCGGTCACTCTCACTCTGCAGTCACTCACTCTGCTGTCACTCATGCTGTCACTCTCACTCTGCTGTCACTCATGCTGTCAATCTCACTCATGCTGTTACTCTCACTCTGCTGTCACTCATGCTGTCACTCTCACTCTGCAGTCACTCTAACTCTGCAGTCACGCTCACTCTGCTGTGACTTATGCTGTAACTCTCACTCAGCTGTCACTCATGCTGTCACTCTCACTCTGCTGTCACTCATGCTGTCACTCTCACTCATGCTGTCACTCTCACTCTGCTGTCACTCTCACTCTGCTGTCACTCATGCAGTCACTCTCACTCTGCAGTCACTCTCACTCTGCAGTCACTGTCACTCTCACTCTGCAGTCACTCTCACTCTGCAGTCACTCTCACTCTGCTGCTGGCCCGCCCCTTGTGCAACTGATGTGACATTGATGGAAAATGCTGCAACAAATGTTGCCCGGCCAGGGTGGGGGCGGGGTCGTGGGTTTAACTTGGCCACAGGGCAAGCGCCCACAACACAGGCGGAGCAGCGGCCTCTCCCAAAAAAAATAACGTCCGATCTGTCCCTCCTTGGCACGCCATCGGCCATAGGGGCAGCGCTGCAAACCGGCCGGGCCAGCTCCGCAGTCGCTCCAGTGGGATTTAAATCACAAATACGGTTAGTATGCAGAGAGGGATCGGTGACCCGGCTTTAGCCCCTAGAGGTCGGAGGCTGCTTCCCCCACCCTCACCAATACTGTCAATAATTATCACTACAAAACAAAGCTTTTCCAGATGGCCGCGCGGATTACGGAATTTCGATTGTAGGAGTCGCAGAGCACACAGCGCGTGTGCCTGAAATCAGAAACTGCCCGCAACTGCCAATTCAATCAGGCTCGCAAATTAGTGGGCTGCAGCCCTAATTCTTATGTAGAATAAAAAAAAAAAAACTTGTAATTGCCCTTAAAAGCATTACAACTGTAAAACGAGCAACATCTGAAGTCGTCAAAATGATTGACAGTGTGAAGTTAAAGGGGGTCCCAACACATGCCACAACTTTCGCAAATTTATTCGGAGACCGTTCGTATATTTTGGGGGGTGCCCTCAAACTCCACTTTTCCATTTTACGAATGAATCTGTTGCTCACTTCCCCATGGGTCCATTTCATGCCCCTCCGAGTGTGCTTTGAAGCCATTTGAGGGCCAGCGAGCGCTTCAGGCCGGCCAGCAGCAGCGGTCTGGTGCCCAGCCTCATGTATCCGCTGCCAGTCCTCCCTCTCCAGCCTGGCCTGCTGGGGCAGCCACCCTCACCCCTGCAGGTCAGTTTACAAGCTGGTCATGTGATGGCAAAGTTCAAGCCCTAAGGTCACAACTTGCTTGGAGTCCATTTATTGCTACAGGGTTATCTGAGTGGACTGATTTATCCAGCGGTCAACAATGCGCCCCTCACACTTAACGCTTCTAGCCTGCCACATTAACATCTCGGGTTAAAAAAAAACAAAAAACTGGAAGTTTAGGAAAATGCTCACATTGCAGCGCTAAGATCATGCAGAAAAAAACACAAAATATAAAAAATAATGAAAGAAACCAAAACTCAATGCAATTTTAAAATCGCTATATTGATTTACTGTGACTCCTAATAAGTCTGCTTTTTAGTTTTGGCAAAATCGAAAGAACCTCTCTCTTGGAAGAGGGTTTCCCTCATAATATTTCAGGGCTCATTACAGAGATCACTTTTGTTAAAAAAAAAACGGGGAGTGGTGCACGCGGGGGCGCCACTGCCAGCATACGTCTTCAATTACCGCGGCCCTGACGGCTGCGATAATTGAAGATATATGGCCTCTGGTGCGCGTAACAGACACCAATCGGCCATGGGCGGAGCTACGTGACCAACCATGGCCTATTGTGCTTTCAGTTTTAAAAACACACGCACTGAAAGGCCAATGAAAATGAACCTTGGAAATAACACGCACGAACTGCGTGGAACTTCCAGGTCCA
Organism: Lissotriton vulgaris; assembly: GCF_964263255.1. Classification (NCBI taxonomy): domain Eukaryota; kingdom Metazoa; phylum Chordata; class Amphibia; order Caudata; family Salamandridae; genus Lissotriton; species Lissotriton vulgaris. The sequence continues at coordinate 31,745,371 of NC_141688.1, forward strand.
TTTTCAAATCCCCAGGAAAAGGACTCTCGCTACGCGGCACTGCCTGCGCAGTGTACGGCAGGCCCAAGCCCTAAAAAAAGATAGAGACAATTGTAATAATACCAACTTTCTTTTCTACAGAGCAGTCTGACGCGAGCACAGCAGCAACAACACTAATAATGCCGTTAAACTCTCAACCCTAGAACTTCGTTGCTCTAACATTCTAAGGAGCAAACCACAGAGAGCAAGCATTGGCAAAGCCAATAGGTCTGGCATTAACTGCCACCCACTTGGCTTTAGAAATGTTTGTATTCTGTCATGATTTGTAAAAAAAAAAACTTTATTGTTGGGTACGCAGCCAGGGCACATATATATATATATAGTAGCTGCAGCGGGGAAAGGGGGTTAAAAAAGAACACTTTACTGTAGAAGTCCCTGAAGCACAAGAGGTTTTCTTTGTGTGTGGATGTGCTCCCTGTGAAAGCTATACCTTGCTGATGAACCTAACCAGGGGAAACTGGCCCTCGGTTGCCTGTGTTCCGTTTCAGGGAGGACTTGACAGTTTGGGTGGGGCTGTTCTCAATGAAGCAGGTTTAAGACTAGTTTGCATAAGTGAAGTGGCTTGTTGTGCAGAATAATGATGAATTGGGATGAAGCCACTCACAATTAAGAGTGGCTGCAATTAATTCAAGCATTCCATCCATCCCTTTTTTGTATGCTTTCTTGAGAAAGGGCAGTATGATGTAAATCATAGTGAAATCAGCCAGTGATTGAGGTGTGCTAAGCCATTCTCCGATGATGCATACTTTAGTAGCTGACAAACAACAGTGAATGACATAACAACAGACTAATGGACGAAGTCTGGCCGAAAACTCCTATAAGTAACTTTGTTATACGCATATCTGTAGAAAAATCAAAAGGCCTTAGCTAACCCCAGAACTAAAAACCCAATTGTTTTGCCAATGGCTAACAGCCGCTTGCCTTTGCTAATGCTTTTTTGCAATATTTTTGTGAAACTTTGTTACAGACTGACAAAGAAGCTTGCAAAGACAGATAAACAGATGCTTGCACAGACCGACAGGCTTGCACAGAACAGGCGGACAAAGAGGCTTACACAGGCAGACAGAAAGAGAGACTTAGCAGACAGACAGAGGCTTGCACAGAAAGACAAACAAACAGTCATAGAGGTTTCCACAGGCAGACAGGATTGCACAGACAGACAGATACTTGCACAAACAGAGAGAGGCTTGCATAGACAGAAGCGTTGCACACGACAGACAGAGAGACTTGCATAAGCAGACAGAATTGCCAGATAGAGATGCAAAAAGAGATAGGGTTGCAAAGGTTAATGCACAGGCAGTCAGATAAATAGATGGTGTTGCAAAGGTAGATGGACAGACAAGCCGAGTTGCAAAGTGAGATGGACAGACATATGGATTTGATAGGGTAGATAGATAAAATGGGAAAAGTGGCAGAGGTAAAATTAATAATATAATAGTTAAAAGTTCATATAAGGAGGGCATATAGGAACACTGAAAGCACGCTAGAGAACCACACAAACAGCACATATGGACTACATTGGTTTGCAAAATATAACTTGCTCTGAATTAAAATGCATACCAGAATAACACAGGGGTACAGTAAAAATACACGCTAAAAACAACCATTTGCAATGCAATAGTTTTTTTTTTTTAGAGTTAAAGCTGTTGGCGTTATAAATGGTAAGGTTTTATACATGTGTTTTGTTTTTTAGTGTAGTGTATCTATGTGTTGTGTAGTGGAATTAAGTGTGTTTTGTATTTGTTAGTTGTGTATTGTATTTGTGTAGTTAAATGATGTGGGAGGTTGTCTAGTGAAAAAGGATTATCAGCCTGATTCATCATAGGGAGGTTTTGCGAGTCTGAATTAGCGAATCATAAGGAATCGCTATTCCAGACTCGCAAAACAGGATTCATGTAAGAATAGCAAAATTGTATGCGATTCCTACAGATTCCTTATTTGCGATTAGCAAATTGCTAATCGCAATTAAGGAATAACTCCCCATTCATTCCTATGGGCCAAAAGGCCAAAAGGCCCATAGGAATGAATGGGGAGTATTCCTTATTTGCGATGAGCAATTAGCTAATCGCAAATAAGATAGCGATTTAAAGGGTGCCAGGGGTGTCCAGAGGACACCATGTAGCACCCCTTAAATGCTAATTTAAACAGGTGGTGCGCACACACATGTCCAAAGGACATGTGTGTGTGCAACATGCAACTCAGAAAAATGCTTTTAAAAGCATTTTTCGGAGTTTTCGCTATTTACCACGAGGTTTGACCTCGCGGTAAATAGCGGGCCGAAATTGCGAATTCGCAAATTTTAAATGGATGATGAATTGCATTCAAGGAATCTCAAATAGAGATTCCTTAAATGTAATTCCTTGCAAAATAGCGAAATCGCTATTACCGATTTTTGCATTTGGGATGATGAATCCCAAATGCACAAATAGCGCTCGCAAAGGGCCAGATTCTCAGAATCTGGCCCTTTGCGAGCCGATTTCGGCTTGATGAATCAGGCTGTATGTGATTAATAGATAGAGTAGATAAAGAAAGTATGAGTGGCAAAATTGAAGTGAGAGATGACAGAAGGAAGGTGTAGGTAGACTAAGCAAGAAAGTAAACTGAATGTAATTAATAAAGAAGAATGTATCCTTATTTTTTTTAAATGCGGAGACAGGATGGAGACATTTGTAATGCGCAGACTGGATGGAGACATCTGTTGATTTGTGTTAAAATCTAGTTTGCGACATCAACATTATCCGCGCCATCTTGTCCCATTCTAGGCTCTTCCGTGCGCGCAAACGGCCGCCATTTTGAATGCCATGGCCTCTCTGCCCACTGCCGATAGCCAGCGCTTCTCTCTCTCTCTCTCTCCTAACCTCGCAGGCATCCCCCGCGCGCTGTCAGCCCCCGCTCTCACATGCTTGGGCCATAAACCCCTCTCCAGCGCAACCCTGCCTCGGATCCCCATCCTGTTCCCAGCTCAACACCTCCCTCCATTCCTTTCATGATCCCGTATCCTTTGATAAAACCCCTTTCCTCTGTGCCCGATTGTCCTGCTTGTTCCCAGGCCGCCACCTGGCCCTGCGGATGCTGTTTATTGCCCCCATACAGTAGGAAGCTCCCCCATCAAAGGAACCACAACTGATCAAATCCCCCACCCCATGAGATCCGATCAACCACATGCATTCCGGGAATCGGCGGAATGCCCAGCTGCATGACAATCATCACCTGTTGTGATCGGGGTGGGGACTTCTACTGTAAATATGTGTTGGAACAGGCTTGAAGTGGGGAGTCCGAGGACGTCTTTCCATACATCAAAGTGTTGACAAAGATGTGTTTCTTACAATAAAGCAATAAACCTGTGTATAAGAGGCCAGGCCTCAGAGATGCGGTTAGAGCACCTCAAGAAGATACCCTGTTGTCTAAGTTGACGTGTTCTGCTCCGTCGGAATAAAACTTCTGTTTCCTGCCTTCCAGTCTCCAGCGCCTGCCTCTTGTTTGAAAGATTTGAGTGGTATGAGAGGCGGTTAGCGTCGGGCAATACTTAAAAAGGTTATCGATCAACATCGGCCCTACCTTTTTCTACAATTGGCGTCCCAAACGTGGGGCCCATCAGTGACACGTGGATCCAGTGGGAGAGGTCCTGACGACAGAGTGAACGACTGCAACGATCGGGAGAGCTCCTGTCCAATACACCCTCGTCTGACAGCCGATCATCCGAACTTCACCGGTTCCGAGCAGACCTCTCTCGAGTGATCTACAGTCCTGACTGGGTACCATCAGGAGTGCCACGACAGTCACGGAGAATAGCGGACGATCGGGCGCTGGATTCCGAAGACAAGAAACTGTCCATGCGGTCCGGGTAAGGTCCTGTAACACGACAAATTGCGAAATGATTGTTTGATTGTTTGGAAAATACTAGTATTACTCTTCGAATTGTTGGTTCTTTTTGGAGATTCTCTGTCTGCAAACGGAGAAGAATAGAAAGATTCTCTCTTCCTTTGCAGGTAGTGAAGGGTAGGTAACGCAGACTTTTGTCCCCGTTGTAACCCGTCGTGCCTATCTTTCTCCCCCACTGATTGATTGTTTGCCCGAACATTGTTTGTTCGAAGATTGTTCTCTTGAGATTATCTCTGTCTGCAAACGGAGAAGAATAGAAAGATTCTCCCTTCCTTTGCAGGTAGTGAGGGGTAGGTAACGCAGACTTTTGTCCCCGTTATAATCCGTCGTGCCTATTCTTTCTCCCCACTGATTGTTTGATTGTCCGAACATTGACTGTTCGATATTGGTTCTTTTTGAGGTATTCTCTGCTTGCAAATAACGTAGAATAGAAATATTCTGTCTAGTCTTTGCAAGTAGTGAAAGGATAGGTAGTGCGGACCTTTGTCCCCCGTTGTAATCTGTCATGCCTATCTTCTCCCCACTGATTGGTAGTTGGTTCAGCCCGGACCGCTTATTAGAGATGAACCATCCAGCTCCACTGGAAGGCACCCCTAATAAGGACATGTTCATGAAGCATGGATTAATCGCCATAGCCTATAGCAAACTATGGCATAAATATACAAAAAAGGATCAGAAAAGTCAGTGGCCACTGATAGGATCCTTTGATGAAGATAAAATAAGCGCGCTAGAAACAGCCCTTTGTAACAATAAGACAACGTCCACTATGCTTGATAGTCTCGGCATGTGGCGCAAAGAAACGGAACAACGTAAAAAGAGAAACGAAATTAGATTAGAGAAAGAGCTACGAAAAGCAGCTCACCTAGCTGCTAGAAAATTAGAAGAAGAGATAAAGGAGAGAGAGGAAGCCAAACGGAAACAAGAGTCCGAAACATCGAGTCAGTGTCCTGTTAGAACACCCTCTACGCTCTACCCTGAATTACCCTTGAAACAGCTAGCCAACGATGATCTTTTATTAGGTCCTCCGATCATCTACATGCCCCCTCTATATGCCCCTTCCCAATCTTTAGCACAGCATCCGCTGCCCCCAATCACAGGCGAGAGTAGTACCAGGGCCTCGGTCCCCATGGCCTCCGCGCCGGCCGAACCCCTTGTACTAGATACAGCACAAGCAACAACGTTAGTTGACCCTGAGGCCGGAAAGACAGATTCCACAAGAACGAACAGTTTAAGCAAAGATGAGCGAGCAGGGATCGACAAGGTAGTAAGGACACTAGTAGAACGAAAGGAGAGTGAGGAACACATCATGGATATGTTCAACTCATATGCTGGGAGCCACAGACGGCATTTTGTTGTACGATTATGTTATCATGTCCTAAATGCTTATGAGGATCGATATCGAGACAAAGGTCCCGAGAGCCTAACGACTCTGTATGGAAAGGTCAATATCGGGGATGAGGGCAAGTGTGATGTGATGGACCTCCTTGTGCGAACGCTTGAGATTTTCCGCCACCTCACTGAACAAGGGTTGGAAGCTAAACCTACGACACCTGTAGCGACCGAACCACAAATAGAACAAGCTAGCACCATGATGCAAATAAGAGAGGCTGCCCCCTACTGGGTTCCCCCACGAGGTCAGGGAACACACGATGACATCAACCACCAAGATGCAAGAGGGAGGATAGTGTATAACTGGGTCTACCAACCATGGGATCGGCAAGATATTCTGACGTTCCGGAAATCTCTGCCTGATTTACATAAAAACCCCACTGCCTTCTATACTGAACTAGGTACAGCCCTAGGTTCAACGATCATGACTCTAGCTGACATCGATTTGTTTTTCAGGTTATGTCTGCCAGCTGATGTGTGGAAGCAAATCCGGAAAGTCGACCACCTTGAGCTGTTTGGACATACCTGGTCACAACTCGATGGCATAGATAGACAGCGAGAGTCTGGACAGAAGCCTTTGAAATCCATTTTAGAACTCCCAGACAAAATTGTGCAGAAACTGAAAACTCTGATCCCAGAAAAGAAAGTGGACTGGTCGATAGTGACGGCCTGTCGCCAGAAACCCCAGGAAGACGTATCAGAATACTTCTCCCGGTTTGAAACGGTGTTCTCCGATTACAGTGGCCAAGACATGACCACTGCAACCGGACACCATCTGTTTGTCCAGAATTATGTCAAAGGTCTGTCGCAGGAGGTCTCTCAGAAACTGCAGGCCAGCGAGAGTAGCTGGACAGCCTCCAAACCCGCGGCTATCCTCCAGATGGCCCAATATTATGAGCATCAGAAAAACGAAAATGATAGGGCGACTGAGAAAAAGAAAAAGGACTTGAAGGAGAGAGTGATGATTGCACAGTTGCAAGGGGTGACTGTAGGTCGAGAGCAGTACAAGGGGAATTACCAGACAAATGCCCCTAGGAATCCACCCCCTAAAGACCGTACTCCCGCAACCTATGTTGGACGTAAAGATATTAGCGAAGACCAGTGTGCATTCTGCAAGGGATTCGGCCACTGGAAATCCCAGTGTCCGGTTCTGTTGGAGATAAACAAGAATTGGGACCCTAAAGACGTAGCGGGTGGACTGAGAAATAGAGGACAGGGACGAGGGTCCACGAATGATACGAATAAAGACAGATCAGGCAGATCGAATACATTTGACCGTCCCCGACAGAACCAGTACCAACAGTCTGACTGCGACGTCGCCCACAACTTCGCATAGGACTGCCTAGGGCAAGGGAGGGATCCAGTCGAGCTCTATGTTGACCAGCAAGGTCCTTATGTCACCGCTAAGGTCCTGGGTACGAAGTCTCCATTTCTGGTAGACACTGGCGCGACACGTAGTGCGTTATCAAAACGACTGATTCCAAGGGCACCCTTGTCTGGCTCGCTTGTAACATCGATAGGTTTCGATGGAACGCCCTCCACTAACCCTTTGTCCACACCGATCTCCTTTGACCTAGAAAATAACATCACTGACACAACGTTTTTGCTTTCGTCCAATACCCCTTAGGCCATTATGGGACTTGACTTGCTGAAACATTTCCGAGCCACTATTAGGTGTTCGCAAGATGGAGTTCGGGTCTTTTTGTACGACAACCCGGCTCTGCTCCGACTTTGTCCTTCCCGACGCATGTTTTCCATTTCTGACGCTGACTCGTCCCTACTTGACACTCTGCCTCCGTATCTGTGGGCCAAAACTGACTCGGACGTAGGACGCATGATGATCGGCCCAGTGCACATAACTGTTCGACAGGACGCAATACTCCCAAAACTTCCACAATATCGGATATCGCCCGAGGGCGAGAAGGCATTGGTAAAGATTATTCAGTCCCTGATAGACGCAGGAGTGGTAGAGGAAGTAGTTAGCAACGTTTGCAACAGCCCTATCCTACCCTTCATAAAGAAGTAAGGAGGGGGAGATGAGAAAGCGTACCGCTTCATCATCGACCTACGAGAGATCAACAAAGTAGTTGTACCTCAGTACCCCGTGGTCTCAGACATCACCACTATTCTGACCCTGATTCCTTCCACTGCCACCACCTTCACTGTCATTGACCTAAAGAACGCCTTCTTCTCTATCCCCATCCACCCAGACAGCCGATACCTCTTTGGCTTCACCCTAAAAGCCCGCTCATATAGATTCTGTCGAGCACCCCAAGGCTACACTGAAAGCCCCAGCATCTACAGCCAGGCCCTCAAGAGACAACTGGACGCAGTGCAGTTACCCGACGGAGTGGTGTTGATACAGTACGTCGATGATATCCTTTTGGCGGCCGACACCACTCCACTTGCAGTCACAGCCACCATCCAACTCCTGCACTTCCTTGCAGAAAATGGCCACAAGGTCTCCAAAAAGAAATTGCAATTCTGCCAACCCCAGGTCACTTACCTAGGCCACCTTTTGTCCAAAGACGGAAGGAAACTTACTCCCGACCGAATCCAAACCATTCTAGAGACCCCTGTCCCTAAGACTCAGAAACAAGTCCGCTCCCTACTAGGCCTCACTTCCTTCTGCCGACAGTGGTTACCAAATTTCAGCCTCATCGTGAAACCACTGCTTTCTCTGCTAGCTAAAGATGTTCCCTTCCCACTCCCTTGAACCCCTGAATGTCAATCCTCCTTCATAGAACAAAGAGATGCCCTCTGCTCAGCCCCTGTCCTAGGAACCCCCGACTACACGAAGCCCTTCTCCCTCTACACTCACGAAAGGGAGGGATGTGCTTTGTCTGTCTTGACCCAGTCCATTGGCCCAAAGCAACGCCCATGCGCTTACTTCTCTGCCACTCTTGACCCCGTAGCCAGAGCTTTGCCTGCCTGCCTTCAAGCTGTAGCTGCCGCTGCTATCTCTATCCGACAAAGTGAGGGGATCGTACTCTAGAACTCCCTCACAGTGTTAGTACCCCATGCGGTTGACACCCTCCTGAACCAGACTAAGACGCAACACCTGACGAGCGCACGACTGACTGGATACGAATTGACTCTGCTTGCACCCCACATCACCCTGAAGAAATGCACCACACTGAACCCAGCGACTTTGTTACCCCTACCAGAGAACGATCCCAATGTGTCCCCTGTACATGACTGCGTGACCCTCACGGACGAACAGACTAGGAGTAGGGTTGACCTCGGAGACACAGCCTTCCCAGACCCTGACGGAGAGCTATGGGTGGACGGCTCTTGCATCAAACTCCCCGATGGTACCACCTCAGCTGCTTATGCAGTTACCACAGCCCGAACTGTAGTAGTGACAGCCCGCATCACACAACGATCTGCACAGGCAGCAGAACTGATTGCCCTCACACGAGCATGTATCCTGGCAGCAGGAACCACAGCAAACATTTACACCGACAGCCAGTACGCCTTCGGGGTGGTTCACCATTTTGGGCTCCTTTGGAAGGAGAGGGGATTCTTGACCTCACATGGCACCCCATCTTACACGAAGATCTAGTCTCCGCCCTAACTGAAGCAGTCCTTCTTCCCAAACAACTTGCAGTAATAAAATGCCATGCACACAAAAAGGTGACGGACATCATTGGGCAGGGGAATGCACTGGCTGACATCACTGCCCGAACCACAGCTAAGAATAGGACGACGACACGCATGTACGTGACCAGGTCGCAAGCAGAGAAATGGACGGACGCTAGGGAAACTATTAGGGACATCCAAATGGCCAGCTCACAACACGAATTGACTGAATGGGCACGGGTTGGACTGAAAGACGATGAAGGCTGCTGGCGAACAAAAGACACGAACAAATGGTTGCTACCTGACTCATACCTGATCCCCATACTGACCATGGCACACTCCCCTGCACACATAAGATCAGCCCCTATGATCGAACTTGTCTCCAAAGTTTCGCACAATAACAAGATCGCAGACTCCGCCAAACGGCGTCTCCAACAATGTCTGATATGCGTGCAACACAACCCTGGGAAAGGAACTGTAGTACCACGGGGAGGGTTTGGGGTTCCCAATCACCAGTTTGAAGTCCTACAGATGGACTACATCCAGCTAGACAGATGCCAAGGCCTGAAGTACGTACTAGTTGTGGTGTGCGCATTTAGCAAGTGGGTGGAAGCCTATCCAACCTGCGACAACACTGCCATTGCCACTGCAAAGGTACTACTAAAGGAATTCTTCCCTCATTACGGCCTTTGTCGAATTTTGTGGAGCGACAATGGCCCCCACTTCGTAGCCGAAGTTATCCAACTCATCTTGAAGGGGTTGGGTGTAAAACAAAAGCTCCACGCAGTCTTCCACCCCCAATCTGCTGGACTAGTTGAACGACATAACGCCACTTTGAAACTCAAGTTAGCTAAAATAGTGGCTACCACAGGACTGAAATGGCCAGACGCTCTCCCACTGGCATTGCTCTCAATGCGTTCCACCCCCACCAAACACCACTTGACACCTTACGAGGTCGTTTTCGGTCGGCCAATGAATATCTGGTCTGCACCAAAACCGACATCCATTCATGACGTCGCGGACGTCCTAATGTCTGATTACTTGTACCAGTTGACTAAAACACTGTCTGTTATCTACCAACAGGTGCTGCATGCCATTCCTGATGCTTCCAGGGGTCCCGGACACAACCTGTAACCCGGGGATTTCGTGCTGATCCGCAACTTCCAGCGTGCAAAGAGTCTGGAACCCCGGTGGACGGGCCCCTGTAAAGTCCTGATCACCACCCGAATAGCACTTCGAGTGGAAGGAAAGCGCAATTGGGTGCATGCACACCACACTAAGAAGATCTCCTCGACTCTGATGACGACCGAAGACGTGACCACCCAGGAAGAGCTCCTGAACAAAGACCGGCCATCTCTGAACTGCTATCCTGATACAGAGACACTTGAATTAGCAAAACTTCCCGATCCCACTGTGCCATCCAGAGAAGGGTATAACCTGCGGCGAAAGGAGGGAGCTTCGGCTAAGCAGACCACTGACTAAGTCGTAATTCTCAGAGCGGTGGCCTAACACTACTAAGGCTGTCAGGAGAGAAACCAGACGAAGTTTGTGGTTCTGCCCGCTACCGAGCCCCCTTGAAGATGATGGAAGCGCCCGATAAGAAGATGATGGAAGTGCCCGATAAGAAGATGATGGAAGCAACCGGACATCCGAAGATTCGCTACAGAAACCCAAAGACTGACAAAATCCACAGTTCAAAGACTATTGTACTTTTTATCGCCCTTCTCTTTTGCCTCCTTCTCATGACTACCCTCTGGATTGTGGAAGAGAGCGCACCAGCTCATGAGACATTCCTGACCACTGCACAGCCTACCACAATGAAAGAACATTATCTGATTTCTCTTTCACCCCAACTCCGAGAAAGGCGAAAGGAGTTTTGGAACAACTCCTTCGTGCAACTGCTGTACCAGCACAATCTTGCTACCAATCCAACCAACTGCTGGATCTGTGGGTTGCTACCCCACGCCACTGGACATTCTATACCCTTCATCCCTTTACCCTTCTCAATTCACGGCTCCTGCCTTGCTTGGCTGATCCTCTTGCAAGAAAGCTATAAGGATAATGCCACCTCCAGCAGAACTATGACACATTTCTTTCATGAGGTCTGGCAGAACAAAACAAAGAAAACTGCTGCACACTTCTGCCCACAGACCTCCAACGATTCTATCCACATGGACATCTCCGTCAAAGAATGGATTGATATGCAGGTGTTTAACAATCCGACCAGACCCACCTTCTCCTACCTCCGGAAACGAACAGCTGCCACCCTGACTGTGGCCCTATCCGTCATCAACGTCACAGGCCTTATGTGCATCGAAGGGCTTGGGACGTAGCTGGTAGGCCGCAGCGCTTGCCGCATCATCAGAACTTTGGACTCCATTGATCCACCCTCTTTTGTCTCCTCTCCGAACATGTACTTTGTTTGTGGTACAAAGGCTTACACCTGGCTCCCCAAAGGCTGGGGGGGGCACCTGTTATATCGCCTTCGTCCTTCCTCCGACCTATGTGGCTCCAGCGAATCATCACAGACAAAAACGAGCCAAGGACATTGAGCAAGCTGACTTCACCGGAGCACAGTTTCTCGATGCAATGAAGGGACTTGTTCCACTCTGGGGCCCGATGGCGAACAGCCGTGCCATCCGACATTTGACCCAGGCAGTTGAAACAACGATGAACATTACAGCTGGCATCCTTACGAACAATACAGCCGAGCTTCAAGCGGTCCGCCTGGTGGCTATCCAGAACCGCCTTGTTCTAGATGTGGTTCTAGCGGATCGTGGAGGAGCTTGCCGTATCATTGGGTCCAGCTGCTGCACCTATATACCGAACAATTCACCCTCAGTGTACAAAGCCATCGAACATCTCCACAGACTCTCCTCAGAAGTTCACCAGGAACAAGAAGAATGGTCGCTTGGTGGATGGTTCTGGAGTACTGTAAAGAACTGGGGGTGGAGGTTATTTACGATTATACTGGTTCCTTTTGTTGTGATATGTGGGTTCTGCCTAGGAATCTAATGCCTGCCGCCTCTGTGTTCACTATGTGTGAACTGTATCTGCCCTAAGACTCTGGACTTTGAAAAAGAACGCATGAGAGCATTGTACGATGTCGAGGTTAGGAATTTGATGAAGATAGATATCGATTAAACAAGCTGGCTAGATATGTTGAAAAGGGAGGACTGTTAAAATCTAGTCTGCGACATCAACATTATCGGCGCCATCTTTTCCCATTCTAGGCTCTTCCGTGCGCGCAAATGGCCGCCATTTTGAATGCCATGGCCTCTCTGCCCACTGCCGAAAGCCAGCGCTTCTCTCTCTCTCTCTCTCCTAACCTCGCAGGCATCCACCACGCGCTGACAGCCCCCGCTCTCACATGCTTGGGCCATAAACCCCTCTCCAGCGCAACCCTGCCTCGGAACCCCATCCTGTTCCCAGCTCAACACCTCCCTCCATTCCTTTCATGATCCCGTATCCTTTGATAACACCCCCTTTCCTCTGTGCCCTATTATCCTGCTTGTTCCCAGGCCGCCACCTGGCCCTGCGGATGCTGTTTATTGCCCCCATACAGTAGGAAGCTCCCCCATCATAGGATCCACAACTGATCAAAGCCCCCACCCCATGAGATCCGATCAACCACATGCATTCTGGGAATCGGCGGAATGCCCAGCTGCGTGACAATCATCACCTGTTGTGACCGGGGTGGGGACTTCTACTGTAAATATGTGTGGGAACGGGCTTGAAGTGGGGATTCCGAGGATGTCTTTCCGTACATCAAAGTGTTGACAAAGATGTGTTTCTTACAATAAAGCAATAAATCTGTGTATAAGAGGCCAGGCCTCAGAGATGCGGTTAGAGCACCTCGAGAAGATACCCTGTTGTCTGAGTTGACGTGTTCTGCTCCGTCAGAATAAAACTTCTGTTTCCTGCCTTCCAGTCTCCAGCGCCTGCCTTTTGTTTGAAAGATTCGAGTGGTATGAGAGGCGGTTAGCGCCGGGCAATACTTAAAAAGGTTATCGATCAACATCGGCCCTACCTTTTTCTACATTTGGCAAGATGTGTAAAGTAGGTCAGCTAGGTGAATGAATAGGGAGAACCTCTTCCCAGTTGACTGACTGCACGCACAGCTCTCACCAGTTCTCGCCCCAGAGGTCGTATTGGACGCATCAGACGCGTCGGACGCCTGACGTTTCAAGTCCAAGTACACTCGCGCATGCGCGGACCTGCTGAACCCGCACCCGCTGATTGCCGAACGTACGGAAGCCCGAGGTACCCAGCTGGAGGCATAGGCCGTGAGCTGCAGCCGAGGTCCGGGTGGTGGCTGCCGCCGCTGTAGCAGTATTCGGAGATCAGCTGTGAAGCCTGAAGCCTGGCACCGGTGAAAGTCCAAAAATACGGGCTCCAAGGAGTGCTGCTAGCACCAGCAGAACCAGAGTTGGTGGCAGCACCCGTCGTCAACGGGATTTCAGCTAGGGGCTGGATGAGCGAAGGGTGCAGCGGCAACCGTGGAATAAAGGTAAGTGAGGAGCAGCTGACTTCGCATAAAGTTTAAACTGTGGAAGGGATGTTTTTTAAATAACTAAGGACATCAAATCTAACGTAAAAGCAACTGTTGCAGATACAAGACATTGAGTTGTTAAAAGGGGCTCGGTAACCCCTGTGGAGGATTGTAAATGGGAGGAAGTATTCTAATAAGATATATGACTGGAGAACTGAGGGCGAGTGATGAAGAAAGAAATTAAAAGATGGCCCCTGCCAAAGCAAAAGCCCGTAAAGGTTTAAAAAATGGGAAAACAAATGAGACAAGCACTGTGGTGGCAGGCGAAGTGAGCGAAATTTGTATTTCAAAAGGGGCGCAAAGTAAGCCAACCGGAAGGAAAAAACAAGCAGCAAGAAATACACAATAACTGACGCTAACACCGAAGTCAGCAAGCCGGGCTGAAGACGGCTGGAATGCCAGAAACCGGTCCTCGGAAGCTTGTTTCCGGTCCAGGGAAGGCATGGCTTGGCAGTTCGGGCTGGACTGTTCCCATGAGGCACAGGGTCAGACTGATTTGCATACGGCCATGTCTGAACTGGGGTGGTGTGGAGTGCAAAAAAACGATGGATTTAGGCCCAGACCTCTATACTGGAGTGAATGTATGACATTGTTCTGCATTCTGTCCATCAACTGTGGTTTTTGCATTTGTCACCCCGAGTGGGATGGGTATGCTCAGACGTGAGTCCCATGCTCTCCACACCACTGGATTCAAGCAAGCCGGGTTGAAGACGGCTGGAATGCCAGAAACCGGTCCTCGGAAGCTTGTTTCCGGTCCAGGGAAGGCATGGCTTGGCAGTTCGGGCTGGACTGTTCCCATGAGGCACAGGGTCAGACTGATTTGCCTATGGCCATGTCTGAACTGGGGTGGTGTGGAGTGCAAAAAAACGATGGATTTAGGCCCAGATCTCTGTACTGGGGTGAATGTATGACATTGTTCTGCATTCTGTCCATCAATTGTGGCTTTTGCATTTGCCACCCCGAGTGGGATGGGTATGCTCAGACGTGAGTCCCATGCTCTCCACACCACTGGATTCAAGCAAGCCGGGCTGAAGACGGCTGGAATGCCAGAAACCGGTCCTCGCAAGCTTGTTTCCAGTCCAGGGAAGGCATGGCTTGGCAGTTCGGGCTGGACTGTTCCCATGAGGCACAGGGTCAGACTGATTTGCATATGGCCATGTCTGAACTGGGGTGGTGTGGAGTGCAAATAAACGATGGATTTAGGCCCAGATCTCTGTACTGGGGTGAATGTATGACATTGTTCTGCATTCTGTCCATCAACTGTGGTTTTTGCATTTGTCACCCCGAGTGGGAGGGGTATGCTCAGACGTGAGTCCCATGCTCTCCACACCACTGGATTCAAGCAAGCCGGGCTGAAGACGGCTGGAATGCCAGAAACCGGTCTTCGGAAGCTTGTTTCCGGTCCAGGGAAGGCATGGCTTGGCAGTTCGGGCTGGACTGTTCCCATGAGGCACAGGGTCAGACTGATTTGCATATGGCCATGTCTGAACTGGGGTGGTGTGGAGTGCAAAAAAACGATGGATTTAGGCCCAAATCTCTGTACTGGGGTGAATGTAAGACATTGTTCTGCATTCTGTCCATCAACTGTGGTTTTTGCATTTGTCACCCCGAGTGGGATGGGTATGCTCAGACGTGAGTCTCATGCTCTCCACACCACTGGATTCAAGCAAGCCGGGCTGAAGACGGCTGGAATGCCAGAAACCGGTCCTCAGAAGCTTGTTTCCGGTCCAGGGAAGGCATGGCTTGGCAGTTCGGGCTGGACTGTTCCCATGAGGCACAGGGTCAGACTGATTTGCATATGGCCATGTCTGAACTGGGGTGGTGTGGAGTGTAAAAAAACGATGGATTTAAGCCCAGATCTCTGTACTGGGGTGAATGTATGCCATTGTTCTGCATTCTGTCCATCAACTGTGGTTTTTGCATTTGCCACCCCGACTGGAATGGGTATGCTCAGACATGAGTCCCATGTTCTCCACATCACTGGATTCAAGCAAGCCAGGCTGAAGACGGCTGGAATGCCAGAAACCGGTCCTCGGAAGCTTGTTTCCGGTCCAGGGAAGGCATGGCTTGGCAGTTCGGGCTGGACTGTTCCCATGAGGCACACGGTCAGACTGATTTGCATATGCCCATGTCTGAACTGGGGTGGTGTGGAGTGCAAAACAACGATGGATTTAGGCCCAGATCTCTGTACTGGGGTGAATGTATGACATTGTTCTGCATTCTGTCTATCAACTGTGGTTTTTGCATTTGTCACCCAGAGTGGGATGAGTATGCTCAGACGTGAGTCCCATGCTCTCCACACCACTGGATTCAAGCAAGCCGGGCTGAAGACGGCTGGAATGCCAGAAACCGGTCCTCGCAAGCTTGTTTCCGGTCCAGGGAAGGCATGGCTTGGCAGTTCGGGCTGGACTGTTCCCATGAGGCACAAGGTCAGACTGATTTGCATATGGCCATGTCTGAACTGGGGTGGTGTGGAGTGCAAAAAAACGATGGATTTAGGCCCAGATCTCTGTACCGGGGTGAATGCATGACATTGTTCTGCATTCTGTCCATCAACTGTGGTTTTTGCATTTGTCACCCCGAGTGGGATGGGTATGCTCAGATGTGAGTCCCATGCTCTCCACACCACTGGATTCAAGCATGCCGGGCTGAAGACGGCTGGAATGCCAGAAACCGGTCCTCAGAAGCTTGTTTCCGGTCCAGGGAAGGCATGGCTTGGCAGTTCGGGCTGGACTGTTCCCATGAGGCACAGGGTCAGACTGATTTGCATATGGCCATGTCTGAACTGGGGTGGTGTGGAGTGCAAAAAAACGATGGATTTAGGCCCAGATCTCTGTACTGGGGTGAATGTATGACATTGTTCTGCATTCTGTCCATCAACTGTGGTTTTGCATTTGTCACCCTGAGTGGGATGGGTATGCTCAGACGTGAGTCCCATGCTCTCCACACCACTGGATTCAAGCAAGCTGGGCTGAAGACGGCTGGAATGCCAGAAACCGGTCCTCAGAAGCTTGTTTCCGGTCCAGGGAAGGCATGGCTTGGCAGTTCGGGCTGGACTGTTCCCATGAGGCACAGGGTCAGACTGATTTGCATATGGCCATGTCTGAACTCGGGTGGTGTGGAGTGCAAAAAAAACGATGGATTTAGGCCCAGATCTCCGTACTGGGGTGAATGTATGACATTGTTCTGCATTCTGTCCATCAACTGTGGTTTTGCATTTGTCACCCTGAGTGGGATGGGTATGCTCAGACGTGAGTCCCATGCTCTCCACACCACTGGATTCAAGCAAGCTGGGCTGAAGACGGCTGGAATGCCAGAAACCGGTCCTCGGAAGCTTGTTTCCGGTCCAGGGAAGGCATGGCTTGGCAGTTCGGGCTGGACTGTTCCCATTAGGCACAGGGTCAGACTGATTTGCATATGGCCATGTTTGAACTGGGGTGGTGTGGAGTGCAAAAAAACGATGGATTTAGGCCCAGATCTCTGTACTGGGGTGAATGTATGACATTGTTCTGCATTCTGTCCATCAACTGTGGTTTTAGCAAAATCAAAGACAACAAAAAGTTGTTGATCAGTGTCAAATTCGATGAAAGATTTTTTGGGGTGACATTTCAAGCGGAAGGACATGACTGATAAGGAGTCAAGCGCCGTGGCATACCCACCTTTGGAATCCTTGGGCCAGTTGGACTTAGTCTCTCCAAATCAGACCATCTTTAATATCTCTGGGGTATCTTTGAATCCACAGTTGTCCTCTTCGCCAAGAATGTTCCAGCAGTCACTTGAGCACGAAATTGAGGATGAAGGATGAAGATGAAATGCCAAGTAGCAAGGAACTGAGTATAAAGATTTTCTTAAATGTGCCGGGATGATTATTGCACCCGGTTCATTAGTACCGTCGGGACCCTGCTGAGTCGCATCTACTGCTGGTGCAGCGGTTCAGTTTTCTCCTGGCATTGTATAAATGCAAGGTTTGCAGAGCAGGTCTCCAAGGAGACAAAGATTAGGTGCACAATATTTTGGAACACTGTATCCTTCAACGTTGAATAAACCAGAGCTTTACATAGGAATCTCTTCCTACTAAGGTCGGGCGGATTTTAACCTTTCACCTACTCCAGACGTCTATTGGAGTATTTACGGGAGAAAGGGGTCTGTGTGAAAAATGCACGACTGAGTTACTCTAACGTCTGGCGTTAGTTTATCACCTTACCAAACGTTGGGCGCCATGTAGTGTAGTTCCTATTTTCCCAATAGGCCCTGCGCATTGGAATAACATAAACAGTAGTATCGATGTAGAAGTGCGGATCTTCCAGGCCTCTACTGACTATGCTAAACTTAATTGGGTTTGTTACCAACTAGCTCAGAGGTCACTGGAAACTTTCTTGACTGAATAGGAAGTGATCAGCTTCCCTGGTACAGACAAGAAGGGATTCAGTTTTCCAACAACCGCATAAACATGACAACTTTGCTCCTCAGATAGGAGTCAATCTCTAGAGTTGTGCGAAACAATAGACAGTTATTTTACTCAGTCAGTTTTGTGCAGATTACTTTCACCAATATGCAGAGAATAGAGAGACGGGCGTTTTCAATAAAAAGGTATTATTTATTGAACAGTCTTTCTTCTCATACAAGAGAAATGAATTGCCACAATTGCAAGACTAGTTATTATAAAAAGTGCGTACAGTAAAATGAGTATTGCGAAATAATACTGTAAAAGCATTGATATGGTTTCTTAGCCATACAATGGTTTAAAATGAATAAAACATATGTACATTCATATATACATTAGGCTAACATACTCAACTGGTGCTTCTAACTACGCTTACCCCAGTGTACCTGACCTAAGCCTAATACTTGGGAGGGAGGAAGTAAGTAGCTTTAAGTTAAGTTGGTTTTGCCAAGGTTTGCTTCAAGAATTCTCTCTAAGGGTTTAGTCAACACCATACCTCTGGAATAGAATGTTGGAGGTCTTGTATCTCCTTCCAGGGACTCGATATCCCAGTCACTCGCAAGAGTAGGCTGGAAAGGCCGGAGCTGGATTTCTCGGCAGGAGAAAAGACAGCGTCTCTCTCAGCGCGTTGAGGAAGAGGAGGAGGGGCAGCGTCCGCGGGCAGCTTGCATCTGCTGGGCTCTGAAAGGGACAGCTGTTCAGCTCCTGAGTTCACCACACCATCGTTCGCTCGTTAGCAGCGATAGCAGTAGCGATAGTAGCAGCCGTGTTAGGATCAGCTGCATCAGCCTTTGCTTAAGGCAACGTTGGTAATATTTATACCTGAAAGGTGCCTGGTTTGACGTACGTTTTTGGACATAAGACATCAATAAAGATGTCACTAGGAAGTGATCGTCTCTCAGTGCTCATTAGAGTTCTATTGCTAATCAAAACATAGCAAGCGGGGCTTTCCCAGGTTGCTCAGTTTTATCTTGTTGAAGAACTCGAAGTGTAATCTAGGAATCTTAGATAGTGGCTTCTGCTCTGTCATTTGCACTAATGAGCTGCAAAGGAAGTTGCAGAGGAAGAGATTCTGAAATGTGGCTCCGATTGTGTGAGGCCAGAGACGAGTTTCTGAATATTGCATTTGATCGGTTATGCCAATATAGGGGAATAAATGGATTATGGCCGTATAGGGGCATAAGGTCACAGTATCGATCGGGGTCCTAGATTAGAACGCAACAGCCCCAGTAAGGAAAGTGGCGCAAAGGTCAAAGGAGAATAAGGTAAAGCCCCTAGCTGAACAAGAAGGATACTTGAATCAGCTAGATAGATCAAAGAATAGCAAAAGCAATCTGATGATAACTCCGAGAGTGAAGGAGGGGAAAGTCACAGAAAAGAGGATAATCGCACAATCGGAACGTAGAAGTCCTAGGTGTAGTAAGGCCCTTATGAAAAACGATAAAGGGGATATACTAACCAAGAGAAGGGTAGCTGGATTTATGGGGGGCTCCCATGGTGTAAGGCAAGAATGTATCCCTGACCTATGGGTTTTCCTAGAACCTTCCGGCCAGGATAAAGGCGGGAAAAAAGCTAGGAAATTAAACCCCTTAAATCAATTACAATTTCTATTCTCCCTGTCAAAATGTGTAAGCCTCCGCAGCATTGGCACAGAGGACTTAAGAGAAGTAGGGTTCATCACAAGAAGTAAAAGGGGTGAAGTAACCAAGGTTCTTTTCTACTCTGCCTTGGGGGTGAAGTAACCAAGGTTATTTTCTACTCTGCCTTGGTGCTGCAGTGTAAAAAGCTAAAAATGAGCTGCAAAAGGAGGGGATTAGATTGGTAAGAAGGGAGGCAGGGGCAGTACTTCCTTACGAACCATGCTGGTCTAGGGTTACGGCAGATAAGATTAATCAACTCATGTTGGAATAAGAAGGAGGATCTTGCGATAACTATAACTGATAACGAAACTGCAAAATACGAATGAGATATACTTGCTGGAAACAGGTTTAATGTCCTAGCATCCCCAGAATTTGTGGAGTATGAAGAGGAGGGGTACCTGAGGGAAATCGACTAGGAGCATGGGTTGTCACACAGCCTATCAATCCTATCATGGAATATAAATGGCTACAAGAAAATATCGATTCAAGAGAATTTTGATAAATTCATTAGGAGTAACGATATTGTGTGCCTGCAGGAGACCTGGCTGTGTGACGATACCCTAGCAACCCTAGTTACAGAAGGATTTGTCCAACACTCTAAAGCAGCAAAGAAAAACACCTCGGAGAGGCCATCGGGGGCAACTAATGTTGATCTCCACACTGACAGCCAGGAAGGTTGAAAATTTGAAGCTACATTGTGAATGGGCACTAGGGTCCTGCTAACGAAGTCGGATCCCTGTTATGATGGAATATGTATTATAAATGTATATATACAGAAGGGAAAGGACCATGATTATAAGGAGAACCTGGGAAAGCTGAAAGAGGATATAGCATCTGTAAGTGTAAATTATCAGAAGGATGCATTATTGGTGCGAGGTGATTTTAACCATAGATTGGATCCCCGAAGGGTGGATAGCTGGAGAAATTACTAACATCTTATAATATTGAAGTGGCCAGAGGAGAGACTTCGCCACAGGATGCGACTTTTACACAGTTGATGGGCTCATTAAGCATGGTATGTGTAAATGGGAGATTGCAGTTGAATCGGCCAGCAAGACACACTTTTTTGAAGGGCCAGCAACACTGCCCAATAGATTATGTGTTTTCCCATGACTGGTGTTTTGGGCTAATCAAAATTTTTGAGGTGGTAAAAATGAAAGGCAGCAATCGTTACCCATTGTGGACAGAATTATATTTATATTTATCAAGTAGCAAAAATAGAGTAAGGGTTCTACATGTACATGTGGAGTACCCTAAATGGCTGTCAACTAGTATAACAGAGGAACATATTGAGAAGCTAAAGCAAACCCACCTGGCTATCCCCTTAGAAGAAATCCCATCTAGAAAGGGAAGAACCTGGTTTGAAACCACCACAAGCAAGTTTGTGGATACCCTAAAGATACAATTTAAATCAAGAAAGTCAGGGCCTGAAAGTCACAGAGTCAATAAAAACGTGCATGCCTGGTTTGACGAAGAATGCAGTGCAGCCAAGGCACAAATCAGTCAGGTGAGAAGATTAAGGGTAAGGTTTAATGTGGAATTATCTCAGTTCCTCCAGTCATCAAGGATAAAATATAAAACGTTAATTAAGAATAAAAAAATAATTTATAAAGATAAGTGCTGGGCAAATATGTTGGAGGT
The DNA here is from genome assembly GCF_964263255.1 of Lissotriton vulgaris. Classification (NCBI taxonomy): domain Eukaryota; kingdom Metazoa; phylum Chordata; class Amphibia; order Caudata; family Salamandridae; genus Lissotriton; species Lissotriton vulgaris. Next base: position 31,766,540 of record NC_141688.1, read on the forward strand.
AATTGAAACTAGAAATGTCAAAGGATTTTGGAAATTGATCCAAGAAAGTGCGGGCAGAAAAGTAGGATCCCTAGACTGTATGGTCCCTGAAGATGACTGGGTGGGTTACCTGGGAGAAATATATGGGAAATGGTCAATACAAGAGGAGGCAAGGACGTTAGTTTGGTCACTGGTGAGGGACAACATAAAAGAATATTTTACTTTTAGTTATATAAAGAAAATGATAGCAAGTTTGGACCTTGTTCGTGCCGCAGGTCCAGATAATCTTCCGGCAATGATAATAAAAACTAGACCAGAGTGGCGGGCAGAGTTTTTCGCAAAAATGTTCCAAGTGATCTTGGAGACAGGCATTGTACCAGAAAGCTGGAGGGGTCCAATTATAAGACCAATTCATAAGAAGGGTGATCTAAAATCACCGAACAACTATAGGTTAATAAATCTCCTGGATATAGGGAAAAAAGTCTTTGCGAAATCCATTTTGGGATTACTTAAAGACTGGGTGGAGGAAAATCAGATTATACCCCCAGAACAGGGGGGGTTTAAAGCAGGCCACTCCACAATTCATCATTGCTTTGCTCTCTGGTCCATAGCGCGGAAGTCGATCGAACAGCGGGGAAGCTTGTTCTGTGTTTTGGGGACATCCGCGCAGCCTTTGATTTAGTGGACCGGTAGCTGTTGTGGGAGACACTGATTAAATATGGTATCCCAAAGGATTTGCTAAGCCTGATACAAATTCTCCATACAAAGAACTGGGCACAGATAATCTAAGACACAGATGGAAGTTTATCTGGGAAGATTGAGATTGGGAACAGGCTGCGGCAGGGATGTATATTGCCCCCCTGCTGTTTTCTCCGGTTTTAGCAGATTTGCCATTGACCATAGGGAACGTAAATGGGGCAAGCCCGAAACAAGTTGGTAAGCATATTGCATGCTTGCTCTATGCGGACGATCTTGTGATTATGGATCAAACCGAAATTGGCTTGCAGAGGAAACTAAATATATTTAATGATTATTGCTGCAAGAAAAAACTTGTTGTTAATATGGACAAGACTAAAACCTTGATCTTTGGCCAGAGTAAAGTTGGGATCACATGCTTTTTGGGGGCTGAGATAGTAGAAACGGTTACAGATTATAGGTATCTGGGAATATGGCTTGAAAGAAGTTTGTAATGGCATACCCACCTAGATGCGCAAAAATTAAGAACATCAGCATTGATTAGAGGACTGAAACTTTTCAATAAAGCTTGTGGTGTGATGTCAGATAGACCAGTTTTAAAAGCGTATTCGGCCATGGTACCCCCGCAATTTCTGTATGGCGCGGAATTATTATACCTGAGCGGCAAAGAGGGTTGGGATGTTGAGGAAGGTAAAAATAAAAAAAAACTATTCACACTCCCCTTGTCGGCAATGGTCCATGCCGTAAGACTTGAATTGGGACTGACCTCATGGAGCATTTTAGCAGGTATGGCCCCACTTTGTTTCTGGCAACGCCTAGGAGCAGGTGAGAACTTCAAAATATCACAATGGTGTAAAAACGAAATTCAGAATAGCAAATTAAAATGGGCGAGAGAGACTAGAGCTATCATGACGAAGCTGTGTTGTCTGACGAAGGTTAAATGGTGCCCCATTACTTAATGATTAATATTGATAAGAAGGTACTTAGGACACAGGGGAAAGAAATATCGCAGGTACAGGACCAAAACTACCTTTCGAACAAAATCTCAGTACATTTCATGACTGCTGCATATAAAAATGAAAAATGCTTCCCCTACGTTGACAGGTTACCCGATTGTCATTTACGAAGAAAGGTTTTAAGGATAAGAATTGGGGTGAACCCTTGTAAAACGCTCAATGATCGATTAGACTGAAAGTTGTATTTGCACTTTGGGCCCCTCATGTGACCTGTTACATATCTTAATGGATTGCCAGAAGTTTCTTGATATTCGAATTATGTTTTTAAGACCGATATTTAGGAAATATGAGATTAAAAATTGGACCCAGGCAGTAATTTTGGTGACTGAAATGAGCCTTTTAGATATTGCCATTGCCATTGGGAAATTTATGCAAAGAGTGGAGGCATTTTTTCCTTTTTTTTTTAAATGAGTTTTATCATAATAACTCACCCTGGTATAATTGATGGAGGGTTTTATAATAATGTGTGTTTTAAGATGTGTTTTAATGTATTTAAGGATGTGTAATTTTAGATGTATTTTAACAAATATAAGTAATGTTTGAGGACCAACGGTTCAAATAAACGTGAATTAAGCGAAGGTCAGCTAGGTGTGAAAAGTACCTTGTATTGTAGTTGTTTGTGAAACTAGTTGGTTGTGTTTGATGTAGATTGCTCAAGGATGGCAACGTAGATAGGCAACAAATGGATGATGTTGAGATAGTAACAATGATTAGTTAAGGAATATTTTATTCGTGAAAATAAATATAAACTTATGTGTGCTAATAAGGTATATGTGTGGGGTTTTAAAAACATTTATTTAAAATACCTTTATGCTTGTGGAAATGCGGTCAGGAATTCGGCCCGTGATGCCCGCAACAAAATATGGTCTTGTAAATGCAATGGGGAAGCCTGTTGCTGCATATGCAAAAGAGAGACAAACATGAAATAAAAATGCCATTATGGTCCAACAGAAACTGTTCACACACACCAAAGATAATCCGTTACAACTGGGGAAGTAAGAGAGCACTACTATTTTAGCTAGCGTAGAAATTGAAGAGCTTATAACCTACAATTTATTGGATCTTTGAGTTATGATGGTGCTGTTAAACACCAGGCTGGGTAAGGAGTTACCGCATACAACCCGAAAATGTAATAAATAATATTAGTGTTGGTGAATGTTGTTGCTGTTTTGGCTTTAATACCACAACTACATTTTAAGGGAGCTCTCCAATAGGGCAAATACATTTTACAATTAATGATAATTTTGTTTATCCCATTGTAAAAAAGATAAACGTTTTGCCTGTAAAAACGTACCCACAAACTCAAGTGCAGTTCAACCCAGGGCAGGTGAGAAATCGCCGCAAATATTGTAAAAAATAAGATAAATACATTACTGTTGGGGAAAGTGGTTGGTGATGCAAATTAACTGCAGACACAAAAATACATAAAACATTTTTTTTGCTGATTTATATAGCACAAACTTGACCCAAAGGTATTGGAGTGCTTTACATGAGCACCAGGGACGTTACACAAGGAAACATTCATTTTTAGGTCTCGCCTGAGCCTGTGCGCATGCGCTGCTCTGCGAGGCTTCTAGTAAGGTCTTTCAACTTGGACCACATGCTCATGTGTGTGTTTTGTTTGTGCTCACACGTTATCGGCCTTTGCGTGCGTCCTTCCAAGAAAGACAGTATGCAATTGGCCAAAGGTGGGGTGCATGTCCCGCCTTCTCTCTCCCCTAGCCTAGGGAGCTCGGTAGCAAGCAGCGGCCCGCACTGTACCTGCTGCATTCTTTAAAATGTTTGCAGTGCGTGTGCCACTCACAAGCTTTTTTTTCTGGATTGCGTCTTTAAGGTCACACCATTGTTACAAGGTGCCATCATTTACAAGCGTACAATGCCAGTCCCGTTTGTTTTACGATAGAAGAGTTTTTCAATCGCTGTTGCAGGGTGGGTGGAAGAGGTAATTTGCTGGTGAGATGATCAAACATTTAATTGTTTCCAAGGTGTTGGGTCTGGAACTTGAAAGTAAGCCCTCAAAATTGTTTAGTGAACGTCTGCAGGCTATCTGTTGGACCCGGTCCAGCAAAGAGTCGTTATCAGAAGAGAGTACGATTCCCTGCCCGGGCGACGCTACTGCCACCACTCAGAGCTCGCTAAACCAAGCTAGTACTCCTCACTGAAGTCATACACTTTGTTGCTGTCACTTAAAAAGAGCGTCGCGTCCCGCTGTCTCACAGAGACTTGAAGGCGTCCCACCAGGCACTAGTACAGCACAGAGCTATCTTCAGACAAGACCACCGGCGTGCGGGAATAAGGATCAGTGGGCAGCACGTCTAACGAACCGTGGCCACAGTCACACAGCGCCTTAGGTGAGATGGTGAAAGATACTTGATCCCCTCGATTTACAATGACAGCGTAACAACATCGGTGAGTATCCGCTGAGATCTCAACTCTATTGGTACTTTGTGTTGATGTTCTTTCCGCCCCCTCCCATGCTCATCATTGACCCGCATAGACATAACTGCCTAGCTAAAAAAAGGCTACATTCACCCAACCCCCCAACCATATTCCACTGCATAGTTAGACACTTATAAAGTCCCATTGGCGAGACCCATTGGCTTGTTTTGGTTGGCGTGGGGAGATTAAGTGATTTGCGCAGAATCACAGGATGCTGAACCTCGAACCCAGTTCCCCAACTTCAAGGTGGGCAGCTCTAGCCATAAGGCTACATCCTCTCCCCTATTTATTGTGAGTAATAAAGCATAAATGCTTGAGAAAGTGCAGTTAATCCCCCTACGTGTATCCCGGTGCAATTACATCCCAGGACTGATGAAAATTCGCAGCAGACAGTCTGGGAAGTCCGTAACTGCACAATAAAATGCATTAAATTCAGGGAAGAATAAAAGTATGTAAACAAAATAATAATTCTATTATGGTCGATGACATGTAGTTGGTAAAGTTTATAGCTGTTGTTCCTGCAACACTAAATAGATAGATCCAGTAAATACGGTTTAGTACACCACTGTTTCTTTAAAAAACAAAGTTACATTTGGGTCAACTGTGACAACATTAAAGAGCCAATATACACTGTAAGTTATTTAAACACTGTTAGATATCGTGCGCATATCACAGTGCAAAAACACCCCTGTAGTAATTGCAATTCAGCGTAAATAGTCTGGAAAGTCCATACCTGCACACACAACAAAAAAAGAACAAAACAAAGATATTAATTACATTAAGGTCGGGGATATGCAGTCTGTCACAATATTCATCAGTGCACCAGGGGCGTAACACAGGCCCCTGCAGCCCCCGCGGTGCGGGGGGCCTCAAGCTCCAAGGGGCCCACCCGGCACTGCACTCTGGCCGGAGAGCTCCTGATTGAGCTCGGAGGGGCCCCTCTACATACCGTGCAGGGAGGCCCCCTCACTTTTCATTACGCCAGTGCCGTGCACAACTACAATAATGAGGGTGCCGAGAAGTCCAAGACAATTCCAATATCATTGAGGGAACTACAGATCCCATGAGGCCGTGTGCCCCCGCAGGATTGGGTGGGACGCCTATTTAGTCACGTGGTCCCTCAGGAAGAGTGTCGGAAATTCTACCTGCCGGGCTGCTGTTTCACAAAGTACTTTCTTTGACTCTTACTGAGGGAGATTCTAGAGGTAAGCCCTCTCTCTTAGTATCCTGGATGGTCCGTGGTGAAGGGGTATACTTTGTTGAGGCCGAGTTACGCGGCTGCACTTTCTTGGCGTTTTTTGGCCGTATCATTTCCAGTCCTCCATTGGTGAGCCCAAGCCGGTACTCGTGCGGAGGACGGTTCTTGTAAGTCGGATTCCTTTGGGCACATCAGAGTCCTCCGTTGGAGAGCCCCAGGCTGGGTGCTCATGCGGAGGACGGTAATAGTTCCCGGCGACTTTTGGGCAGATTAAGGTCCTCCGTTGGTGAGCCGAGTCAGGTGCTCGTGCGGAGGACGATTTCTATTCCGGACGGCATTGTAGGCCGCCATTTCCTCAGTGTCCTCTGTTGGCAAACTCCTTGGTCGAGTTCATGCAGAGGACGATTTAAGTTCATTTGTGATTCCGAATATCGGCTGGTATTCCCGTTATTTCGATCGTTCTACCAAGGATACACATTACACTGCGCTGCCTTGCAGGTACAATTTTCCGATTGAGTGAAATTAACCCAATCAAGATTATTTACTTTGATGCCACTGTTCTTAATGCATTTGCCTTTATTTGGATAACTGACTTTGGGTCAATTCAGTGCAGGATATATTGAACTACTCCTGTTGAGTGATTACTTGGATATCTAATTCAGGAGATTAATTATTCTGACGATAGGTATGTGGGTCAACTCGAATGACTAGATCTTATCTATGTATTTGTACATTACCTAGGATTAATGGTACAACTGTTGGTCTTGTACTCCCTCTGCAGTTACACCAATACCTTCTTGCCAAGACCCAGGGAGCTCAGCAATCCAAACTGTTTGTGCTATACAAAGATTGTCTCTTTATTATTTTCAGGTATTGAGAGAAAGTATTATATTGATATAGTGTTAGAACATAGGTGTTGTATCAGGTGGAGTGATTACCGTGTTTTGTCATTTCAGATCTCCCTCCTTGCAGTTCCCTTCCCTTTCGTTCTCTCGCTTGATCCTTCTATTGACCTGTGCCATTATGGCAATCAGGCTTGGTTAGATCAAGAGGTGGACCCCTATGAGCAACAACCGATCCCGAGGACTTGTGAAGTAACACAGTCCAAGCAGTCCATAGCTGTCGTGCCTGCAAAATGCGGTCGGGGAAGATATCGTAATAACGGAGATATCGCACCTGCAACACCAGCTAATAGAAAATGCAGTCGGGGAAGTCTGTACGTATCGTGCATGCAACACCAGCTATCAGGAAATACAGTCTGGGAAGTACCTAGATATCTTGCTTGCAACAGCAGCTACTTAAAAACACAGTGCTTGCAAATTGTAAATGAAACATACTGAGAACATCACAGTAACAGGGGCAGTCCTTATTGGAGGTGACAACTGGAGAAAAGGCAGGACTAAGGAGGGACTACCAATCAAATTTGCCAATGTGAAAAAAAGCATTTCCAAAGATAGTGAAAGGAGCCAATTGAAAATATGTGCGGGAAATGGGCATAGCATAAAGCCCATGTACTGAATACTGCATGTCTCGAAGAGATAGCGCAAGCGATGCCTCAAAGAGACCCAAAAATGGCAACTCCATTAAAAAGTTTCAAAAGGAATTATGTATTCTGAGAAACAGAAACAGCCAGAAAAGAAAAAAATAAAGGCCACTAAAAATAAATTTACACCATTAGCAGGAAATAGCTACTGATGAAGCTGGCATGTGCCTTGTGCCCCATGTAGAAGAGCTGGTAGAAAGCGTCCTGCTTTCATATCAGCCTCTGAACACAAAGGCATCACCAGTGCAATAAAGTAGAAACCCAAACACTGGCACTGAAGCGAACTGCCTTGTGTGCAGATGTGCATCTTGTGAAAGATCAAAATGCAGTCACTCAAGGTGGTCGAGAAAGGAACAGACTGCAGGCTTCCACTAAGCATTCATGAACTAAATGCAGAGGCGCAACTAGAGCCAAATTTCGGGGGAGTGAGGGCTAAGAAAAAATTTCGGTGGGGGCTGAATCTATAAGCAATAGGCAGAGTGGAGCTGCAGGGTCTCTTAGAAGAGGTGAAACAACAGCAAGGCCTCATTAACATGCAAACGGTCTTTTAAAAACCTGTGAAGTGCTCGGGTGCGGCTGTGTGTGTGCCCGGAAAGCTGTCTCAGCCGGACTGCCACACACGACGGGAGGGGGCTGAAGCCCTTTAAGTCTAATGGGTGTTGTGCGCCTGACTAAATGACATACACGAACGGGCCAGATGTAGGTCGCCCAATACCGGTCGGTAACGGCCGAAAATCGGTAAATTCGGCCGTTACCGACCGGTATCCATGAAAAGAGATATAGGAGCTGATTTCTTACCGAATCGGAAAACATGAGTCTGTAAAAATCTGACTCGGTAATTATGAGTCGGTATAATACCGACTCGGTAAATATGAGGCGGTTTTTACCGAAGCAGAATTTTCCGAATACATATTTACCGAATTCTTATTTACCGAATCGGTAAATAAGAAACGGTAAAAAAATGGCCATGGAGATGTAGAAAACCCGAAAAATACCGAATTCACTGGAATTCGGTATTTATGAGTCGGTATTTACCATGGAATGAATGCAGGTGGTAACCAGGTGAAGGCTATAAAAAGAGTCCCAAAATGCAACAGTGGGTTCAGAATGGCAGCTTTCTACGTCATTGGAAGGCGGCTGAGACTACAGGCAGCAGAAGAGAGGGAATGGCAAAGGGAGGAACAAGTGTACAGGCAGAGGATAACACTGTTCCAACTGACAGATCCTGAAATACTCCAGAGGTACAGGCTACATCTCCAAACCATCATGGATTTGATCAGGGACCTACACCCACTCCTGGAGCACCCAACACCCAGGGCACACGCCACCCCACCCCATGTGCAGGTGCTGTGTAGCTTATACCGGCTTGCCTCCGGGTGCTACCAGAGTGTGATAGCTGCAGTGGGTGGTTTGTCCCAGAGCTGCCTGTCCCGCTTCTTCAGGAGGTTTCTTGACGCCATGATGCAGAGGATGGAGCATTATATTTCATACCCTGACACACCTGCGGAGCTTGCAAAAACCAAGACTCATTTTTATCAACTGGCACACTTCCCTCACGTGATAGGCTGCATAGATGGCACCCACGTACCACTCTGTCCACCTGCAGCCACAGAACACATATACAGGAACCGCAAGTCAACGCACTCCATCAATGTACAGGTCATATGCAACGCTGGCAACATCATCACAGACATCATTGCGAAATTCCCTGGGAGTACCCATGATTCGTACATATTCCAGAACAGTGGAATATACACACGCCTAGTTGCCGGAGAATTTGGAAATGGATACCTGCTAGGTAAATTACATTGACACACCCTGACACCTACAGCAGATCATTGTATCATGTACATGCAACTAATGTCAATCTTTCTCCCCCCTAGGCGACAGTGCATATGCCCTGCGGTCCTTTGTGCTCACCCCCTACCTCAACCCATCCACCAGGAGTGAAAGGCGGTACAATGTGGCACACAAATCCACACGCAACGTTGTAGAGCGCACATTTGGACTGCTCAAGAGCAGGTTTCGCTGCCTCCACAAGAGCGGAGGGGCACGACAGTACACTCCAATCCTGTGCTGCAAAATCATTGTGACCTGTGCAATATTACACAATCTCGCCACCAAGGAAGGCACAGAGGTGGAGATCACACATCATGAGGACATTGATGATGACACAGAACTGGCAGAGGCCCATGTGTGATCACGGTTAACACATCCGTGACCTGTACCTTGGGTGGAGGGCATAGTCAATGTTTACGTCCACGGGTTACAGGGTGGGACTGATGTTGCTGTGTGTCATGGGTCTCGGTGTGGCCTGTCTCTGTCGAATGACGCCTGCCGCTCCTGCGTATTTCAGGGACAGGGATGCTTGCGCACTCCTGCTGGTGTACTCCTCACTTTCACCCACACATGTGTCGCCTCGAGTGGCAGTCTGTTGTGCGAGCATGGGCTCCATGGCAGAGGTCACTCTGGCCATTCCCACAGATAAATTGGTGCAGCACTGAACTACAGCATCCAGCATCCCCACTGACCGTCTGCACAGTAGGGAGGTTGCAGTCGCAAATCTGTTTAGGGCTTTTGTCTGCTGCCGCACATCCACACGGGCCTTGCGCCTCTCCAAATGGTCCCTGTCCAACTTGTCGCACAGGACAGTCATGCACTGTGTCATGTCTGTAATGCCAGATGCCATTGACTGCATGCTCTCTGATAAATCTCCTATGCCCTTGCCTATGTCATCCAGCTTGTTGTTGATGGTGTGTGCCTGCCTCTGAACACCCATCATTGCTTTCGCCTGCAGGCGCTGGACTTTGACCATGGTGGCTCCAGACCGCAGAAGACCCCCTGACCGTGATGCTCCTTAGCTGCCTCCCGTGACCTGCGTCCTTGGACACTGGCCCGCACAGCTCTAGGAGTGGGCAGCTGCTCAGCGTTGGCTGACTCTAGTGGGTTGATGGCCATGTCACCCTCATCCTCTTCCTCCTCTGATGTTTCCAGTATGCGGGGAGGGGGCACAGCAAGCCGCCTTGCCCTTTCCAGCACCGGGGACGGAGTTGTCGGGGTGGGGGACTGTGCAGCCGCTCCTGACTCCTGACTACAAAACAAAAGAGGAGACTGTGGCTGTGGTGGTGTTGTATCCTCAGGTGACTTGGCTGCCTGCTCTTTGTCCTTCCCTCCGTGTACTGTGCTGGGACCAGCTTCTTCCCTCCTCTTCTCCCTGTCCTTCGCTGTGCTGCGCGATGACTCTCCTGTGGACGACATGGACATTGTGTCAGTGGAGTTGTTCACCTGTGTTACTTGATTAAACACACTACTATCGCACATTTGCCTGTCCCTCATTTGCTTATGCTAGTAGTGTGTTGCATCCCTTGCTGTATGGTATGCTGACTGCATAGAGGTATCTACCTATGACTACATCTCCCATGATGCATTGCTGGGCATTGGTAAAACCTGTTCAGAAGTGTGATGTAGGCACAGAGAGTGTGGAAGGGGAATAGGGAAATGGGATGATGACAATGTACATGCATCTTACCTTGTTTCTTTGCAGCTCTTGCTGAGCTGTCAGCGTCCCCAATGCCATGGATGGATTCAGGCTCAAGGGTGGATTCCACCTGCTCCTCAATGTTGGTGAGTCGTGGTGCACGGTTGTTTCTTCCTCCCCCTGTTGCTGCAGCTTCTTTTCGGTGGGCAGCTAGTTTCTTTTTTGTTATGATGCGAAGATCATACCACCTTTTTTTCAAATCGTCTATTTCACGGTGGGTGACACCAATGGCATTTACCTTTCCTTGTATGTCAATCCAGGTAGTGTGCTTGATGGACTCGGCAACATGCACTGATTGTTTCCCAAAGATCTTGCTGTAATGTCTGACAACCTCTGCAACAAGCACCTGCAGTTCTTCAGGGCTGAATTTCAATTTTCTTCTGCGCTCAGCAGTATCTCTCTGTCCTTCCTGACTCTCGATGGTGGTGTACAGGTAAGCTCAGGGAAGCCTGCTCCTCAGTCTGTCCTCCTGCTCTCCTGACTGTTGGTTTCTGCACCTGCATGAGCGTGGCCACTCCCAGGTACTGGGGAGGGGTGCTTGATTCTGATTGGTTGATTCCACTGTACCTTTGGGTTTGGGTGTGGTTGGTGTTCCTGATTGGTTCACAGGCTCACATGTTTGTCAGTTTCAAATTTCCGATTCGGTATTTTCCAATTCGGTATTTACCGACTCGGTAAATTCCGATTCGGTGAAACCCATTCATTCCTATGGGCCATGGGCTCAGTGGAATGTATGGGTTTTACCGATTCGGAATTTACCGAGTCGGGAAATACCGATTCGGTAAATACCGATTTCAGATTCCGAGTGATTCCGAATCGGTAATTTTTACCGATTTTTTTACCTACATCTCATTTTCCGATTCTAAAATACCGATTCGGTATGAGTCGGTATTTTAGAATCAGTAAAAAAAAATAACCTACATCTGGCCCGAAATGAGGTAAATACTTGTAACTGTGTGCCATCTCGATATCGCCTGACCACTGTGTTTTTATGTATACCTCGCATTAATGTCCTGGGACTTTGAAGTGGCATGCTTTTCCCAAGTCATAATGAGCACATTTAGAACAAGCAGCCCTCAGGCCACACTCGCCCTCACACAACGCTGCATCACTGTCACTAACCTGTTCAACGGTGCATGGTGGAACGGGAGTGGCGCACACCCTCAACTACAAACATCCAACAGCTCGGCCCAGCTACAACCAGCAAAGCCCTCGCCACCCCAGTGCACGTCACATGGAGCTCTGGATCGGCCTTACGTCAGGCTGCAAGGCTAGCTACGGGGACAGAGTGTGAGCAAACATAAGCAGCGTGAGGGAAGGAGAGCAGTTTTCGTACAGATGACATCCGTTAAAATATCAACAACGAGACGTGCATGCTAAGCTGCGGTTCACGGACACGCCTTATTGGTTAAGGGATTGGAAAACAGAAAAACATGACAACTGCCATGTCTCGTGGCCAGCTACCCCCACTGGTGGATGGCATCTCCCCCAACGAGGGCATTTCATGGACAAAGGATATCATTCGATGCATGAACTTGGGCACTGGGACAGCAGATCTCATATGTTTAACAATTTGTGGACACAACTGCTTACTGACCGCAGAATGGATGTCTGCCAGTAAGACTGTCTGCTGGGTCGGACAAGCTAAAAATGATAAAGTGGACATCATTGTCACAACTAAGTCAGGAGGAAAAGGAACATCTACTGTTTCTTTCAAACTGCTGAAACCTGAACGGATAGGTATTTTGGATCAGTCTGCCATCTGGGTTGAGGAAATGAATTATTATGACATTCGTACTGACAGAAATAAAAGGATTTCCCCTCTCTCCCTACGTCCAGCTAATCCTCTTGGTATCGAGATAGACAAGGGAAAGGTTTCACAGAAAGATTTAGAAACCCTGTTTCATGGAATGAGTGGAGATTTTACAAATGAAAATTTCTCTGCTACTTGGTACCTGATAGAAAATCACTCCTCAACAACCTTTCATCAGCTCCCGATAACAGCTAACGACCTAAGGAAGCAGTCCAACAAGAAAAACGAGGGTAACCTGGCATATGTGAAAGGAGTTCTGAGCACTTTCTTTAAAGCACAGGATGCCTTGTCAGCCATACATCAGAAACTCGAAGCTGGCGGAACTGAGAAAGTGGAAGGCTCGATGACGCAGAAACTGGAGAATGTGTTTAGCCGAGCAAGCAATACTGCATATACACTATTCCAGGAAGTGCTAGGCCGTAAAGACAAAGCAGATTCTACAAAAAATGCACTAAATGTGCTCCAGCATTTAAAATTTCTTTCAATCTCCCACTAAATATTGAAAAGAATATTCAAAAGGGGGATTACGATGTGGTCATTAATGACTATGGGGCCGATTCACAGAACTAACTTAAGACAAAATCCTAAACTTACTACTTTTGGTATTCACAGAAGGCATTTAGTAGTAGTAAAGTTAGGCTTTTGTCTTAAATTTGACTAAAGACAAACTTAAGACAAACTTAAGAAAGACTTAAGACAGACTTAAGACAAAATCCTAACTTAAGTCTGTAAGTCTGTCTTATGTCTGTCTTAAGTTTGTCTTAACTATGTCTTAAGCAAAGTCAAACTTAAGACAAAATCCTAACTTTAATACTACTAAATGCCTTCTGTGAATACCAAAAGTAGTACGTTTAGGATTTTGTCTTAAGTTAGTGCTGTGAATCGGGCCCACTGAGAAAGCCAAGCCACTCTTTGGGAAGACTGAGGTCCAGGTATTTAAGAAAGTTTATGCTGAAGTTGAAACCCGGATTGAAGCATTAAGACAGTGTCTGCTGGTTAGGTTGCTAGAGACTCCATCCACGTTGTTCAACCAGAAGCGTTATATAAGATATCTTTCAGATCTGCATGGAGTTGGAGACCCAGCCTGGCAGTGCATCAGTGTTCAGCACTAGTGGATTCTCCATCTAATGCACACCTGTAGGAATGGCTGTATTAAGGAACAGAAAGGAAATCTAGTGCAGCACAGTCCAATGCTTGACCTGGACAGCAAAGGGTGCCCTTCTCCGATAGGCGGACTCAGCCAGACAACTTCTCTGAAACTAGGCAGCAGCTTTCAGTCAGCTTGAGCTGATGCTTGGGGACGAGAGCACTGCGCCAGAGCTGTCCGGAACCGTGAATGTGCACATCGCCTGTCTGGAAGAGTGCACAGTGCGTGAGGAGTGGAGAGTAGTGCGCCCGAGCCCTGAACGTGCACATTGCCTGTCCGAGTGCGTGCACAGCGTGTGAGGGGAGGAGAGCAGTGCACCTGAACCGGCCGGAGCCGTGAACGTGCACATCGCCTGTCCAGGCGCGAGCACAGCTCCTGTCCCCCTTCCCAACACAAACCAACAATAGATCTCGCCAAGGCGAGCAGCGCATGCGCTGCGTCGCTAGGAGAAACCTAAAAAAGAGTCGGAACACAGTTTGCGAGAAATAAGCATGCTTGAAAGCTAGGGATAGACCAAGTTCTGGAATATAGATCATGTATTCACCGGCATAGATTTGATCATCGGTATCCTTTTGACTTCTTTCTTGAATGAGGCAGTTTAGGGATTCATTCTGATTTCAGGGGGACGGCCGTTCCAGATTCCTGGGGCCATGCCTGGGAAGGTTCGGTTGTAAATTTTCTTTTATGAAATTTTGGTGGTGCACGGCTTTTCATTCAAATATCAGTTTTAAATATAGGTTGGAAATTGTGGATTCTGAAATTACACATGTGTACTCTTTGAATACACATTTCAAATGATATTGGATTGTCCGGGTCCGCCATGGTGTGCAAAGAGAGAAGAAGCGGTTGTCAGGATATTATCCTGGCATTGGGCGGCATGCATTGTGCCGTAGCCCCAGTGGAGTATTAGACTTGGACATCGCGGCTGAAGCGGTTTGGGGGCACAAGGAGACATTTCCGTTTTCACTACAAATGAGACTGGGCACAATCTGCGCAATTTTGCTTCTTCTTCCGACCCTTGGGTCTGCACTTCACTCCACCACTTACCTGGATGCAAGGCCTTGCATTCTGGGATTTGCAGTTCTGGACTACGCCCGGATTGACAACAGGTGGGGTCAGCAACATCGGAGGCGGAGCTTCAGCCAATCGGCTGTAGAAGGTAGCAGAACAAACATTTGGGGTAAGATGGAGGGTTCCAAGACAGTTGTGGCGCTGAGGAAGGCAATCAATTGCCGAAATGCATTCGCCTGTAACCTGTGAAAATAAATGCCTCCAATCTTGTCCCCAGTAGTGGCCTTCGCTCTTTCTTGTGGAGGAGTTCTCTTGGATATATATATATATATATATATATATATATAATCTCTTCTCAGATGAAAAGAAGTTGGGTCGCACACCAATAATCTGTTAAAGTTGATTCAAAGTATTTATTTTTAACAACTCCAAACACTCCAAATACCAACGCGTTTCAATCTCCTACTGAGATCTTGTTCATGGTGCCGCCTCCATTTTCTCATTCGTTTTTAAAGCTCATGTGTTACATCGACATCCTCCTCCTACATGAAGGGCATTGTGGTTATTGTAGTGCGATCTATGTTACAGTGAAATTTCATCCAATAAAATCACCAAAATTATATACAAAAGTGACAAAAGAAATATTCAAATTAAACTAATGTAAATCTTTGTGTGATGATTGTATACATTTTAAATGGTATCATGGTTACAAAACATTTTTGAAACTATACCCTGGTATTTTCTAAAACAACCTCAAGTTCATTATTGTACATCTCATTCAATGAAATGTTTTTACCTTTTTAAATTAATGCCTCCAGTGGCCCTTTGTATCATTATTCAAGATCACTATCTCTGTTATTGACAATATTGTGCATCATATTGTGCCTCATTTGTTTACCTCTCGTGGCCATTTATTCATTTACCTTTTTAACGCCTTAACAAAGTCATTTATCATCAACAATTCTAGATTATATGTGAAAAAAAACTTGTGCACTCTAATCAATTCACTAATAAAATTAAACCTAAACAAAATTATTTTGTGATGCGAAAAGACGCATCTGTTTCAGCTCTGCCAAATTTACATAAAGTTCATGATATTGTCTGTCCATGTGTCTATTTACAAATGTATATACATTTCCTCGCTCTGATTCATACCATACGGAGTCATGGTTCGAAGACTGAGAATGTATCTTGATTCTTTCTTTCTCAGCAGAATTTCTCTGTTTCCTGCTCTCACTGGTTTCTTTACCGTGTCAATGCCATAGAATTTTAAACTTATCCACTCGCTGTTATGATGAGACTCCATGTGTTTGGCAACTGCATTACTTCTGTCCTGATGTATGGTTGCCCTAACATGTTGCAAAATCCTCTTTTTCAGTTCGTTCTTAGTGCTGCCCACATACTTTAATTGACACAGGCATTCAATTACATAGATTACATACAGTGTCGTGCATGTGATAAGTTCATCAATATTCCAGATTTTTCCATTTGATAACATAACCTCTTGGATTAGTCTCCCTATCTGACACACTTTGCAATTGTAACATTTTTTAAAACCTTTTCCTTTCAACCATACTTTCTTATCCTCTTTGAAAAAATGACTCTTAGTCAATCGATCTTTTAAGTTCGGTGCTCGACGATAATTTGAAATTTGCAGGTGATGAATTGAGGATTTCAAAGTTTTCTTTAAATTCATCTTCTGAACCATCCCACACTATAAGGAGGTCGTCGATAAAGCGTAACCACAGTATCACTTTATTCAACATAGTGTCATTTTCAGCTTGCCATGCCCATTTCTGGTCCCAACACCCGATGGTGAGACAGGCAAAACTTGGGCTAAAGGAAAAACCCATAGTCGTCCCTTTTGTTTGGGCGTAGATTTCATCTCCAAAGTAAAAAATGTTATGATTCAGGTATAGTCTCATCATATCTTCCAGCATGATGTTTTGACGTGAATAGTGCATGTTTCTATCCTGGAGAAAGAATTTACAGGCTGAAATTCCAAGCTCATGGTCTATATTCGTATATAAAGATACGACATCCATCGTTATCAGTCTATACGATGATTTCCAGGAAATTCCATTAAGTTGTTTTAACATATCCGTCGTGTCTTGTATGAAAGAACTTAATTTTGAAACATACAGAAGTAAAAAGAAATCCAGAAAGTTAGCTATTGGTTTAAACAAGGAGCCCATAGCCGAGACAATCGGGCGCCCTGGTGGTCTAGTTCGATTCTTATGTACCTTGGGTAAGAAATACATAGTTGCGGTCACCGGGTCATCCACTGTGAGATATTTGTGTTCATCAAAGTCAATCAAACCTAAATCTAGCCATTCTTCCAATTTTATATCCAATGACTTTTATTTGCTTTGTTGGCTGTAAATTTCTTATAGTACACTTCATCTTGTAATTGGTCATGGGCTACTTTTGCATATTCCAATTTGTCGCATACGATGACATTTGCGCCTTTATCCGCCATATTGATTTTAATAGTTTTGTTATATATATGTGTGTGTGTGCTCGATTTTCCTCCGAACTCCCATTCCACTTCTGGATTTCGACGAACGATTCACAGCTCCACGTCCAGAAGGTGTTTCAAAAAGTGCTTTATTTAAACCATAGTGCAAAATACGAACGGTAGAGGACGGTCTTCGCATTTCAGCTCTCAGCCTTCTACTGAACCATAGAGTCCTGGAGCCTAGAGTGTCTCTTTTAAAGTGCTCAGTGCAATTTGCCCACATTCCTTTCTATTAGAAAACAGACTAGACTTAATGTCAATCCTGATGAAAAATGTGTAAATGTAACAGTCTACCTTTCTTAATTAAGACATTCATTTTTAAATTTCTTAATTAGTATACAAAGTGCGAGTTTTAAAGGAATTAGAATATGTATATTTGTGAGCATCATGGATATTCATTTGTATCCTGCCATAAATTGTCATTATCCACTGTGATCTTCTTGATTCTATAAATGAAATGATATTATTTTTCACAATATATATAATCACTATCAATTAGGTACATTATTGAACACAAGGTGTTTGGTACATGAGCCGTTAGATGTAAAGTATATTTATAGCCTTGTTTAGAAAACCAATATGTTTTTGATTTCTTTGATTTTTTCTCTCAAAATTATATCTAGACTATGGGCCAGATGTAGGTAAATTCAATTTAGCGAGTCCTTAATAGCGAATTTTACTGATTCGCTATTAAGGACTCGCTAAATTGAATGTAGGTAGGAAACGCTAAAATATTAACGATTCGTTAATATTCCTTAATAACAAATCGCTATTGAGATTCGTTAATATTGAATACTTACCCATTCATTCCTATGGGCTAAAAGCCCCATAGGATTGAATGGGAAGATATTCACTATTTGCGATTCGGTATTAAGGAGTCGCAAATAGCTGGAGCTATTTCAAGGGTGCCAGGGTGTCAAAAGGACACCCTGTTGCACTCCTGAAATATGCATGTGTGCACATGAGGCGCACATACATGCCCTAAGGGCATGGATGTGTTCCACATGGAACTTTAAAAAAAGCAAAAAAGTGCTTTTTTAAAGGAAATAGCTAATTACCACCAACTTCGAGTTGGTGGTAATTAGCGATTCCTTAAGGCTGAAGTGCACTTATTTTGTGCCACTTACATTGCATTTAAGGAATCGCAATTTCCGATTCCTTAAATGCAAGAACAAAATAAGGAATCACAATTTTGAGATTCCTTATTTTGCATGCAGGTTCAAACTCACCTACATTGCGCTCAGCCAAATATCGGTCGGTAACTGCTCGGTATTTGGCCACTACATCTAGCCCTCAGGTGCATTGGGGCGTAGGGGCGTAGCTTCACTAAGCCTCGTGGCGTGCACAAACCGCACCTGCAAAGCAGAACAGACTGCAGTCAGTCAGTCAGTAACAGGACATTGCTGTTCTCACCTCACGCCCGAATATCGGAGTGCGCCGCGCGGTGCCAGGAGTTGGGGCTGGGCTGAACTGCTGTAGCTTGAGTGACAGTTCACACTCAGCTGCAGCAGTAGTGCGCAAACTGTACATGTGTATTTTTGGGCTTTATTTAGCCCGCACATGCGCTTACTCTTTCCACCTTAGCGAGGGACCCAAGGGGTGCTGTTTCATACAGCACCCCCAGGGCCGCAGCCCCCAGGGTTCAAAGGGGCAAATGGTATCTGTGCCCCCCTAGCCAATCCTGGCGCTGCATGCTGCGCCAGGATTGGTTGGTCCCAATGGTCCACCGCGCAGCAATCCATTATTGGGTGCGTGCGTGGGTGGTGCCACACTGCCGCATCCGCACTTGTATGGCCAATCACTGTGTGACTTCATGTGAAGCCATGCAGTGATTGGCCATTTCGGTACGCCCGCTGTCTGTCTGTTTGGAGTCCTGACACCGGACAGTCTGCTGCCTGTGCCTGCTGCTCGTCGTCGACTTCGCTTCACACTTGGAGTTGGACTTGTGCGTGTGTAGTCGCTTGTAACAGCACACAACATATCCGCCAGCAGCAAGTAAGGTATTTTCATCATTTGGGCACAGATATGGTCTGTTGATTGTCGAAGAATGCTTAATGAGAATTCACAACTATGTGCATGCTCAAGTGCCTTTTCCTGGAATACTGAATAAACACCATCTATTTTTTATTCCTACCTGTAACTTTCACAATGCCACCATCGTCCTTCAATTGCTTCTCTTCTGAATCAATTTCTTACCCGGGGTACTCTGCTGTGATTGTGGCCATTAGCTGAAAAACAGAACTCTGTGGTTGCAACAGATTATCGAACATAAAACATAAAACTCAACCACAAAACAAACATAACCACAACACACATACTGCTAGCCTGTAGGAGTCAATCAGCCAGTGCAAGCCCGTCAGGACCGGAGTGATGGGGTCACGCCTGAGAAGGTTTCACAGTTATCGGTCCACGCCTACAGTCTTCATTTTACACGGGGACAGTCAGTGGTGAGGCTACGCTGCAACGCCTGCTTTGTGCCCGTTTCAGGTGGATGGGAGCATGGCAGTCTTTGTGCGAGTATTCACACTTCACTTCATGCCTGTATTTCCTCAGCTGCAGACTCCAGTTTGGCAGACTGTGAAAGCTAAAGAGACTCAGCGACGGGCAGGGGGATCTCCATAGCGAGAGGTAGTGAGAGACACACAGAGGAAGATAAGGAGAGTGCAAGAGACAAAAACAGCAATAAAGGCAGGGAGGGATAAATGGAGAGAGCGCTATAGAGAAGGAGAGTGGGAGACATGGAGAGAGATCTAAAAAGAGGTTGAGAGACAGGCAGAGACATCTAAAGAGAGAGTGAGAGACGGACAGAGCACTCTGAAGAGAGAGAGAAAGACAGGCACAGAAATCTAAAGAAAGAGTGAGAGACAAGCATGTAGACATATAGAGAGTCTAAAGAGAGTGAGAGATGGCAGATAGATCTAAATAGAGAGACAGGCACATAGGTCTAAAGAGAGAGTGAGAGACAAGCAGAGAGATCTAAAGTGAGTGTGAGAGACAGGCAGAGAAATCTAAAGAGAGTGAGAGACAGGCAGAGAGATTTAAATAGGGTGAGAGACCGGATCAGAGACCTAAAGAGAGAGTGAGAAACAGGCACAAAGATCTAATGAGAGAGCGAGAAGCAAGCATAGAAAGCTAAATAGAAAGTGTGAGACAGAGGAGACAGCTAAGGAAAGAGAGTTAAAGAGTGAGCTACAAGCAGAGATTGCTAAAGAGTGAGAGACAGGTAGGGGAAGATTAGGAGAGTGCAATAGGCGAACACCCCCTGATGCCCCCGTAGGTTGTTCGGTCTCAGTTGCTACGCTCGCTTGCCGCAGCAGTTCAACCTTCACTCATTTTCCTGGTTATCAAGTTGTTTAGCAGCAAATGGATCAAAATCTCATGAAGTATATCACAGTTGATCTTCGTATGTGAGTGCGTTTTTTTAATAGTTTCTCATGCAGGGTCCAGCCATCAAGTTTTTTCGACTTTAACAATCTTCACTGGTAGTAATGGAGATAAGCCTTTTTCTTCCAGTTCCTTTCTTTCCCTTTCTTTTCTCCATTTTTTAATCATTGTTACTACCATTACAGATGGATGTGCAATTCTGCATCCAGATTATGGCCAAACGGGTTTTCGGTGATTGACTGGTTTTGATGCGAGTTATTGTTTTGGAGGAAGAGGTGTGGCGCTGCGGCTAGGGCGATTGACTCCGGAATCTGGAGATCATGGCACCGGCGGCAGGTTAGCCCAGCAATATGTGACTCTGGGCAATAGCTTGCTTAATCTTCCCGACCCGACGGCGCCTCTAGAGACACTTACGGGTGATTGTGCGCTTTACAAATGTGGATTATTATTAATATTATTATTATTATTAAAATTACTAAGCATTTGCCGAAAGGGGAATTCTTTTTTTGACTACTGTCTATCTGGTGCCCTACCCCCTTTGTGGTAAAAGAGCCCCTCTCAATATCTTACTGTTACTTTTGGAACAGATCTTCCCTCTTGTTTGGCACACCATCATCAGGTGCAAGGACATTTTGGAGTACCCTTCTGCTTTTCCCCCTCTTTCTGTGTTTTCAGTACGCCCCGGTATGTGCGGCACTTCTGATGTCATAAGCAGTTTCTCTTTTGATCGTTCTGTGCTCTTCAAGTTCATCCTTGACCAAGATCTTGACCAACTCCAATTTCTCGACTCTGTCAGTGGAAAGTTCAGGGGGCCTGGTGATGATTAGTATTCCGTCCAGCAAGATGCCAGGCTTTCTGAAGATGAGGCACCTCCAAACTGCCAGTCTGCAGCCTTGGATTATCTATGGTTTTACCTCTTTGTTCCCATCATCCTTGTGCAAATGCTGAATAAATCTCACCATCTCGCATGGAATATGTTGACGGAATAACCTTCTCTTTGTTAGGCTTGTCTCATTTTCAACCTTTCAAAGTCCAGACTCATCTGTGTATCGAAGTAAGTGTTGAATGCAGCTATTGCCCTTATGTACTCCTGTTCACATCTGGTGTTCTGAGGTTGTGAAAAAGTCTGAAAATGTCTTCACTTGCATAGTGCAGAAAGAAGGGATGCTTCACTTCTCCATCTTTTTCCTAGTTTGTCTCCTTAAAATAGTTGTTGAGGTGAGCTACCCAAAAATGCATTAGGTTATGTAGTGACTGGAAATTAGCTGAAGCATCTCCCAAGCTTAATGGATGGTCCAAGTGCATTTAGCATTCTCCGAGTGCTGTCTGCGTGTGGAGTGCAAAGAAAGTACAATAATATCTATGCCACGCTGTGTAGCCCCAAGTCTGAGGCTGGGATGGGCTGCTAGGTCAGGCACATGAGTTTCTTTTCAGCAAGCTACATTCTGATGCATGCCACTGCTGTGCCTTAGTAGCCAGGTGCAGTCATCGCAGTGTACTTTCTGTGCCAATCTGCCAATCTGCTTTGACTCTCTGAAGATTTTGTATGGCCCTTTGTTGAGTCTCTCTTTGACGTTGCTCAGAACATTCTGTACATTAGATACTGAGGATGGAGAGGAATTTAATAGCCATATACGAAGATGATACACATATGAGCAAAAAAGGAGAAAAACCCAGAGCACTGCTTACGGAATTGTTATAAAAACTAATCTGAGGGAAGCCATTATGACCAGTGTTCTTGACGGTCCATTAAGAAACAATGGTGATAGTTTTTTAAGGCTTGGTTAACTCTGGTCATCCATATAATGATGGTAACTGGTGGAATGGAAATACATTATGCACATCTGAGGGTTAATTCTTTCCAAATTATGGAAGGAAATTAGTGTTTTCTATCCAAAATTTTGATCTTGGGTAGTCCATGAAGACGAACAATCTCTTTGAGGAAAGCCTGGGTTAATTCAAAGGGATTATGAATCTTATAAAGTGGGATAAAGTAAGCAGTCTTGGTCAGAGAATCGACTACTACCATAATTGTAGTGTATTGTTTTGAATTAGGAGCTTAACAATGAAGTCCAATAATGTACAACTCCAGGGTTGACCGGACATGATTAAGGGTTGTGACAGACATGCGGGCTTTTTATGAGATGACTTGGCACTGGTGGCACAATGGTTTATGCATTCTTTCACATCTTGATCCACCCTTTTCCACCAGAAATGCCTGGTAAGAAGTTCTCAAGTCTTTCTACATCCTGCTGTTGGTGTGTCATGTCATGGCACTAGTATAGAACACATTGTTAACAGATCCTTGTTTGTAAATATATAGTTATTTTGCATGCTGTGGCAGACCATTCAAACTTTTCCTTGTTAAGGGATCCTTCCTTACCTTTTCTTGTAGATGTAGAGCAGCATCTTGATCTTTGAGTGATGTCCGAAATGAGTGAGCATCATTTTCTTTCACCGACTCAAGGATTAAGATGGTAAGTGGTTCCACCAGTGCTGTTTCTTCTTCCATGTGCCTGGACAAGGCATTTCCTTTTGAGTGAAGATTTCCAGTTCTGTCAGTAATTTCAGATATAAGAATCTAGATAAGAAAAGTGACCACTGTGCATATTGAGTTTTGGAGCACTTCATTTCTTAGAGATAAGCCAGATTCTTATGGTTCCAAACAATAACTGGATACCCGGCCCCCTCCAGATAATGTTACCAATGCTGGAATGCTTCTTTATGGCCCACAACTCTTTTTTTATATATTGTGTAATTCTGCCTAGCTGAATTTAAAACAAAGAAATAGAAGGCTAAAGGATGCAGATGTTGTTGTGATAAAATAGCCCCAATGGAATAAAATTAGGTATCCGTTTTCACAATGAAATGGAGTGAATTATCTGGATGCCAAAGTGTTGGAGCAGTCGTAAAAGCTTCCTATAATTCAGACAATGCTTTCTCCAGTTTTTGGACTGCATGCAGAAGGAACTCTTTTTTTGGTTAACTGAATGGTTGGAAGGACTGCGGATGAAAATTCTTGAATGAACTGTGGATAAAAGTTAGCAAACCGAGGAATCTCTGTATCTCCTTGACATTTCAAGCAATAGACCATTCTCGTACGACTTTAACTTTATCTGAATCCATATGTACTCCATGATAGTGAGACGGAAATCCAAAAAGGCGGCAGTGGTAACCTCAAATAAGCACCTCTCTGTTTTTGAATGCAGGGAATAGTCTCTCAGTCTCTGCGAGACTTTTTTAGCATTTTATTGGTGTTACTCTTTGCCTGGAAAGATTAGAATATCTTCCAGCTATATTACAATAAAATGGTCTTACAGATCCCATAAGATGTCATTAAGGACGTGTTGAAATTAAAGAGACTGAATGGCATTACTAATTACTCATAATGGCCATAACGGGTGTTGAAGGTTGTCTTTCCTTCATCACCTTCCCAGATGCACACTAAGTTATATGCACCCTATAGAACCACTTTTGTTTAGATCTTGACATCTTTTAGTTGATTTAATACTGAAATGAAGGGTAGTGGATACCGATTTTTGATGATAATTTGGTTCTATTCACGATAATCCACACATCATAATTCTCTTCCTTGTTAAGAAACGGAGAACATAGATACCCCTGCAGGAGTATCCAATAAACCCCTTCAATAGGTTATCATCCAGATGTTCTTTAAGCACCATATACACTTTAGGTCTTAGAGGATAAATACTTCCATGCATTATCTTGGCACCAGGGACTAGATAGATGGATCAATCATAGGGTTGATGCGTGGTAATGTATTAGCCTCTTTTTTGCTAAATACATCCAGCGACTCTTAATGAGTATCAGGAATCTGTCATTTTTACTTCGAAGCATTTCAAGTGGTGTTATATTGCAAAGTTAGCATGGGGTAAGCAGTTATTTGTGCTGTAGGGATAAAGGGGCAGATGTATCAAACCATTTTTTTGTCGCAAACGCTGCAAATCGCTAAAAAGCAGCGTTTGCGACATAAAAATAGGAAAATGGAATGTATCAACTAAAAAGCCTCGTAATATTAAGGAATCGCAAATTTTGCGATTCCCTAATATTGCGTAAGCATTTAAGGAATCGCAAATTGCGATTCCTTAAATGCTATGTATGAAGCATTTAAGTTTTGAGAATTTAGCTAAGAAATCGCAAATTACCACCAACTTGTAGTTGGTGGTAATTTGCGAATTCTTTTACAAATGCACTTTTTGCAATTTGTAAAGGTGCCATGTGACACTCATACATGCCCTTAGGGCATGTATGTGCGCCATATGCGCACACATGTAAATTTCAGGGGTGCAGCAGGGTGTCCTTAAGACACCCTTGCACCCTTGAAATGATTCTCAATTTGCGAATAGCAAATTGCGAATCGCAAATTGAGAATAACTTTCCATTCATTCCTATGGGCCTCCTGGCCCATAGAAATGAATGGGAAACTATTCCTTAATTGCGATTAGCAATTTACTAATCGCAATTAAGGAATTTTAAGAAATCGCTAAAAAATAGCGAATTTCTAGATACATACCATTTTGCAAGTCTCAAAAAGCGATTCTCAAAAAATCGCTATTTGAGAATCGCAAAAGGGTATCTTGATACATCTGGCCTAAAGATTTAAGGGTTTCTTGTTGCCAGTCAATTTATGGATTATGTCTAATTAACAATCAATCAATCAGGGATTTGTGAAGCGCACTACTCACCTGTGAGGGTCTTAAGATGCTGGGTGTAGGATGGAGGGGGCGTTCGAACAGCTCTGTCTCATCTGATGAGCCAGGTCTTGCGGCTCTTCCTGAATGCTTGCAGTGTGGGGGTTCATCTGATGCTGAGGGGGAGTTTGTTCCAGGTCTTGGCCGTGATCTAGAAGGAGGCTCTTCCTCCCGTTGTGGATCTGCGGATGCATAGGATTTCGGCCAGGGCAAGGTCGGCAGAGCGGAGATTTCTCTTGGGTGCATAGAAGGAGTTTCTTTTGATAAGGTATTGGGGTCTGGTGTTGTGGAGGGATTTGTAAGTGTGAGTGAGCATCTTGAAGATCACTTTCTTTTTAACGGGGAGCCAGTGGAGGACTCCCAAGTGCTGGGTGATATAGTCTTGTCGTGGGAAGCCAAGAACGAGTTTGACTGCGGTGTTCTGGATGGTCTGGAGTTAACCATGTAATTCCTATTACAGTACTGAAAGCATATATCAAATCAAAATCTAAAGGTTCTATATGTCCATGTAGTGTATCCAAGATTACATTTTTTGTTTCTAAAGCAATATCTCCAGAAGTCAATTCTTCACCATTGTTACCTCTAATAAGGTTGCTTTGTTCTTTTCTCTTGTTTGAATTCTGTACTCTTTCTGAAAAGAATAAAACACCCTGAGGCCTCCAAATAAATAAGAGCCAAGTGAGAGTTGACTTGTAGGAGTGGGCAAGTTGACCAGCAAGTAGCAATGCTCCTTTACATTGATGAACTCTTTTGTTGTAAGTCTGCTCAATCTTGGTTCGCCACTCAAGGGCATCGGCGTTACCCAGTTGAATGGGGCAGTTCTTAAGGAAATGGCCAGGTTTTCAGCAATATATACATATGCCTTCTCTCCTTTTATTTTTTTCCTAAGCTTTAAGGTGTTTCTCTAATTGACCAATCTGCATTGTGTCTACCGATCCTTCTGTACACTCAGATTCTCCTGCTGGAATCAGAGGTATTCTGCAAGCTATTCGCCTTCTCTCCCATTGGCGTTCTTTTTTTCCAGGGAGTCCATTTGTAGAGCTAAGTGTTTGAGATTATTCATGTATGCTCGCTTCTCTGCTCTTGTCATTCTTTTGACTGCTCTGTTTGCTTTCATGCATTGTTCCTTGCACTTCAGTAGCCTCTCACATTTGGCCTCCCTGAGATTCAGTTTTTGCTGCTCTCTTGGCTTCAATAGCTTGCCATGTACTATGTTTTACCAGTTCCTTCAACCTTCCTCAGCTTGGCCCTCAGACATGTTCCCCTGCTCTAAACATATATTCAAGAGACCTGGGTTCTGTAAATTTGGCACATCAAAAAGCTGTCATCCTGATGTGTTATGTTCTATTTATCTGAGCTTCAGCTTCAAGTAAGTGGTCAATAGATGATAATCACTGCCGACTTTCACTTCCCTCCTTACTCTGACATTTTGAAGTACGTGTCTCCAAGGGCTGCTTATCATTCTGCTGATCAACTTGATTTCTAACCTTGCAAGCCAAGCAGATGAGGCACCCAAAAGAGAAGAATGGGGATGGTCTTCAAGACCATAAGTATAGTCAGTGGTAAATCTTGTGCAACATACAACACCCATACCATGGACAAGCAAGGCAGACTATTCACAAAAGAGCAAGAGCAGGTAGGAAGCTGCAGTGAGCAATTCATAGAAGTCTTGAAAAGACCAGTGGCAACAAGCAAAGGGGACATCCAAGAAGCATAAACAGTGTTAAATGTGAATACCGCCCCACCACAGAAAGAAGAAATCTTCACTGCCATTCGATCTCTCAAGAATGGAAAAACACCTGGCAAAGACAACCTGAATGCAGAAATGTTCAAGTCAGAATTTGAAAGATCAACCAAGATCCTCCAACCACTTTCTACATTAATTTAGGAAGGAAAGAAAGTATGTAACGACTGGAACCAAGGCATCATTGTCTAGATTCCAAAGAAGAGAAATTGAACTAACTATAACAACTGGTGTGGAATCAAACTTCTGTCAATCCACTGTAAAATCCTGGAGAAAATATTTATGCAGCGTATTTCTGATGCCATGAACAAATATTTAAGAGAAGAATAGAGTGGATTCCGCAAGGGCAGAGGGTATGTTGATAAGATCCCTACTATACGCAACATCATAGAGCAGTGCACAGAGTGGCAGAGACAACTATATATCAACTTCATTGATTTTGAGCCAGCTTCTTACAGTATTCACTGTGACAACCTCTTGTGCATACTTAGAGCCTATGGCATACCACAGAAAATAGTTCTCCTCATCAATCATTATAACTTTACCTGCAAAGTCGGAAATAGTGAGTATAGCATCAAAGTCAATACCGTTATGAGACTGGGGTACGTGATGTTAGCATTGCTCAATAACCTAGTCATCGACTGAGTGATTCACAACAGCAGACCAAGCCAGATGCATCAGATGGACATTATTCTCTACACCGGAGGACCTTGACTATGTGGATGATCTAGCTTAACGCCCTCACACACACCAGCACATGCAGGAAAATGTATCATATCAATATCTATGCGCAGCAACTGGGCCTGAAGATCAACACATAGAAATCAGAAGTCATGCCACTGAACATCCCAAACCCTTCACCAATCAAGGTGGATGGAGAAGACTTAACCATGACTGAAGAGTTAACTTACCTAGGCAATACTATTAGACATGATGGTGGGCAGGCAGTGACATCAAGAGCAGACTGAATGGGGGACAACCACCAGCCAGACCAAGATAGATAAATATGCCACCACCATAGCAAAGCTGCCTCAGGGGCTGAACCTCCCTTCATAAGTTGTGGGTATGCAGGTCACCCCAGAGCAAATCCTGCAATACATTTGTGAGATGGGCACTACCATGGAGGCACAGATGGGGGGATTGGTATGGGACTATTCTGACAAGACTTGCCCAAAGTCACAGACAGAATCACAGATGCAAGCAACGGATTTCCACAGCAGGAGATATGGTACACACACTGACCACGGATGTCACCCACTTGAAAGAAAGAGTTAGGTATATGGAGCACAGGGTGGGGAACGTCGAGGCATGCTCACAGTGGAATGCCCTGCACCTCATACTAGATGGCGAGTAGAGATCCCACCCAAGGTGTTCCTGACTGCTTGGCTTAAAACATGGATGCCCACAAATGTGTTCTCGTCATGCTCTGTTATTGAAAGGGCCCACCGGTCTCCTACGGCACAGCTGCCCCTGGGGGGCCCGACTCTGCAGCCAATGATCACAATACTTTTGAACTACGCTGATCGGGACACTGTTTTGAGACAGGTCAGACTCCATGCTACTCTAACAATCGATTCTGCGAAAATCAGTATATATGTAGACTATACGATTGCAGGTACAGACACAGTGAAAGTCCTTCACCAATGTGAGGCAAAAGTTAAAGGTGATATAACTGACTTACATGCTGATGCTCCCTGCCAAGCTAACAGTTATGCATGAACGAAAGACCCATTTTATTAAACCATGCAGCCTGCATGGGTCTGGTTAGACATTTGGACACTAGGGCGAAACACCCACCACATGGACCCACAACAGGACAGCAACACTCACAGCTGCTGACCACCCCACCATGCACAAAGTACTGGAGCAGATTTGGGGGCCTGCTGCATCAGCAACAGCGATCCAGAAGGATGGAGGGCACTGCTCAACGCAACTGGCGCCTCAACACGGATGAGGTCAACAGCAGCTTTGAAAAACATCCAGTGTTTTTCTAAGAGCCCAAGATAGAACTCTCCCCCCCACCTGTTCTTCCAAACATGCTGCTACCAGCAGATATTTACATATCCTTATTAGCAAATGTCATACGTATTTCGCTTTGATCTGCGGGGTGGCTGGGACGGAGGAAACTGAGCTCGCCCAACTGGGCTACCATGATACATATATGTCATACTGGCAGGGTCAGCCACACAGACACATTTAATTATACACATGGTTGTTCGCTCAGCATTCGGCCGGAGGCACACACCCCATGATGTATATTCCTCTGGTTGGGAAGAGGCAACTGATACTTCACACTAAGAAGTGTAGGCGGTGTGAGTTGGCGTTTTACTTTGTTTATTGTATTCACCTTCTTTATGTTTAGACTCACAACAAGCACATAAACAAATGGTCATCTCCCACAGGAAACAACATACCATGGACCCACTGTGACAGCGACTCGAGATACTGTTAAAGTTTTCCCCTGGCACATCAATGGTCTAAACAATAGGATAAAAAGTGGCATAATATTTCAATACCTTAAGAGGCACCAGCCTTGAGAGGAACAGAAGTAGCGGACAGGGTGAGTCACTCATACAGAGTGCGCACCTGATGAGCTACAACCTAAGGTCAAGGACCTCAAGGGCCAAGTCTGCTCCTGGGTGACCAAAGTGCAGGAATTGGAAGGCAGGGCAGAAGACTCTGAGGGATGCTCTTGCTGCAACACCCTGCGGGTTGTTGGATTCCTTGAGGGGGCCAGAGAGCCATGACCTGGTGACCTTGTTTAAGCAATGGCTTGCTCAGGTGGTAGCCCAAACAGCACATTCTCCCCACTACCATGTGGAGCGGGCGCACAGGGTCCTGGTGTGACGGCCGCCACTGGGGCCCCAGACCGGTAGAGATCGCCTGCTGAACTTCAAGGACAAGGAAGCTATCCCGAGAGTGGCCCGAGCTGCAGAACCCCTACAGTATGAAAATGCACTAATCTTCCTCATCCCAGATTATACCTTGATGGTACAGCACCAGAGGGCATCCTTTTTGGGTGTAAATAAGCGCCTGAGGCAGGTGGTTCTCACATACTCCCTGTTGTACCCAGTGAAACTTAAAGTAATAGTTAATCAGACCAGCTATTTTTTCATGGAACCTGCAGATGACTGGGACTAGGTAGAGCAGTACTGCTGTGAGGCATCCACCACGACCACCCCGACTCAATGGTCTGGTACGGAAAAGAAAAGGCATGCAGGAAGATGGTGGGCAAGTATGAAGCAATGCCGACTGCTGATTGGGCTCCCTCCCAGCACAGCATGCGATCAGCAACAGCACACACTGTTGGATGTGTTGCATTTGGCCTCAGAGCGCCAATACCCCCCTCCTCTGCGACTCACTGATGACTCACAGTTGGACTCTGGTTCTACTGCTTCACAGAGAAGCAATTCCTCAACTGTCTTCCCAAACGTCACCCCACAAACTGCAGATTTACTGGCCTGATCTTTTTCTAATACAGATGTACTAACAATTCCCTGCAGGCCCCTCAACTTTTCAATGTTACTGGCACACAATCCAACCTTCGTACAATGTTGGTTTAGAAACTGGCTCAACCAGATAGAGCCAGCAATGATCACAGCCACCCACCATTGGGACACAGCATCCTGTTCCTCCTGCACCACATTTCTCAGCCCCTCCTCCAGCAACTTCAATTTACCCATCACTTTCAGCCCCCTACATACACTGTGAAAGAAATAACACACATGAGCAGACACTGGCTCCAAAACCAGGCTTATCACATGCCCCTTATTTCCACATATCCCTGTTAGGAGATTTAACTAGGGTATCTGACATGCCAACTAGCCCCAGAGAAGGCAGTTTTAGAACACCAGTCCTGAAAAGGCCACTTATCCGTAGGAGGGGACATGTCACATGCTTTTGAATCCCCAGCCCAAACTCCCACTTTTGTCTGAGGGAGGATTTAGGGCTAAGTGCGGCGGAGAGAAACAATGACGAGGAACACAAGCAGTTGGTACACCTGAGGAAGAAGGTAGATGAGTTCCAAGAAGAAGTGAACACTAATAAGGAGGAAATACAACGCTCCATTAATAAACTCCAGGATAAGCTAGAAAAGAGGGAACGGCTTATACATACACGGTCACGCACACAGGCAATGAAGGGAAAAGATGAGAACTCATATACTGTTGACACTAAAATAACTGCTCCAAAAATAGTGTTGGGGGGACAGCCATGCTAAAGCCATGGACCCCCTCGGAGGTGACTCAGATGACTATGGACGCGACTGACCCACTCACTGCCAGTGTGAAATATTATGAGTGGCTTCATAAAATATGTATTGCCTCTACCCCCTACCTCGAGATGTAGAAATATTATTAAAAATAGAATATGGGAGCAGATGGTCTTTAGTAAAAAGTGAGTTCCAAATTCCACAGGATAGAGATTGGACCATACTGACTTATAATATGGCTGTCGCAGAAAATAGATTGATTATCTGGTTAAAGTCTAACAGGGACACAATTAATGGCCTAGCAGTTAAAGATGGGGATTTTTCTCAAGGCATTGACATGTTGCAGAAGCCAGGTGAGTCAGTGGCTGATTACATCTTAAGGTACAATGAAGCATGGGAGAAAAGTGCGGGGTACTGTGCAACGCAGACACCTATAAGGTATTAGATACTCAAACACTTATGAATGGATTGCCAGTTTCTGTGGCCCATAGCTGTAAACTGCGCCACCCTTATTGGTCCACTAAAGGATATTCAGAGTTGGGAATAAAACCTGTGATTGAATCTCTTTGCAACAGGGTATTATTAAAAAGACCTCTAGCTCCTCCAATAGTCTTATCATTCCCTTGCCCTGGGGCAATATTGGGCAGTACAGGTTCATACAGGATTTCAAACAGATAAACAACATTGTGGTTCCCCTAGCACCTGTTGTGCCTGAAACCAGTACTATATTATCTTCTATACCTGTCGAGGCAGCATACTTTTCGGTCATAGATCTCTCCTCTGTGTTTTTCAGTATTAGAGTCCATCCAGAGAGTGAGTACCTTTTTGCCTTCACAGTAAAAGATACGCAGTATACTTTCAGAAGACTAGCTCAAGGCTTCACTGAGAGTCCCACAGTCTATGCGCAGGCAGTGAAGAGAGACCTGTACAGCCTACACCTGGAAGGTGGTAGCGTCATCTTTCAGTATGCTGATGATCTCCTTGTGGCATCTCCATCACTTGAGGCCTGGGAAAAAGACACTGTAGCTGTGCTGAATCATCTTCAGGAGGGAGGACACAAAGCTTCATTGTCAATATTTCAGTGCTGCCAAAAAGAAGTGACTTACCTGGGTTATATGGTAAAGGTACACGCCGCATATCACCTGACAGGATAAAAATGATACAGAGCTTGCAGCCTTCGACCACCAAAAAAGGAATGCTGTCATTCCTGGGGATGATGAACTACTGTTGCCAGTGGATCCCTGAGTATAGATCCTATGATGCCATCCTGCTGCAATCTACACTACAAGATGCTCCCAACAACACAGTATGGAGTAATGAACTTGCAGACTGTTTCAAGACACTGAAAGAAACTTTGTGTATTGCGCCAGCCATGGGGCTGCCTGATTACAAACTGCCCTTCCATCTCTATGTGTCAGAGCAAATTGGCAAATGGTGTGCTGACACAGCAGCATGGCTCAGGAAAAAGACTTGTGGGATACTACTCTGTGACTTTGCCTGCAGCAGTAACTGGGCATCCGGCTCGTGTGAGAGCAGTGGCCGCAGCAGCTGTGATCGTAGAGAGGACGGCTCCCATTGTGTTGGACTGCCCTTGTATTGTTTATGTGTCAAATTAGGTTTAGTTGTTGTTGTCATCTACAGCAACACAACATTTTGTGGCGGCCAGGCATACAGGTTATGAGGTCACTCTGTTATTTAACACCAATATCACCATTAAAAGGTGCCCACATGTTAATTTGGCAACATTATTACCTCCAACAGGTGATTCAGATGAGATCCCTGACCATGACTGTATTGAGGTTATAGAGACATGCACCACACCCTGACCATATTTGGGGCAAACACCATTAGAAAATACATAGTATGAGTGGTAGACTGATGGTTCCTCCCGCAGACTAACAGACACAGATTACAGAGCAGGGTATGCTATAACAATAGAAGACACCATAGCTGAGAGTGCAGCCCTCCCCGTGGAACATCTGCCCAGGAAGCCGAGTTGTATGCTGTGACAAGAGCATGCATCCTAGCATTTACACTGATTCATGTTATGCCTTTGGAGTTGCCCACGATTTTGGCCAGTTGTGTCAGTATCGTGGTTTCATATCAGCAGCAGGATGCCCCATTCAAAATGGCCCCTTAGTAAATAATTTGCTACAGGCAATACTACTACCAAGCAGAATAGCAGTAATAAAACGTGAGGCACAGGAGCTAATACTGAGATAGCCAGAGGTAACGCCAAACAATATTTTCTAGTACCTTACTTATGTGTGTGATACATTGCAACAACCTGCTGACCATCCCCTTATTGCAGTAAATTAGAAAGTGGCCCAGGTTTAGGTCTTCAAAATTGCTGGATTTGTAGATAATTATCCAGACACCCCAGTGACCCAATTGCCCTATATGAAACACCTGTGCCTATACAAAAGAATGCCCAAGGGAAAGGATGCCTCATATCCAATGTCACTTGGGATTGTGGAGAAGGAAGGATTGGATGGTACCCATGTTGTACCATCCAGCCAAATATTCAAGCACAATACCAAATGCCACCTACAGTAGTCCCCAGTGCTAAGGAAAAATAATTTCCTGTATGTTTAAAGCATCATGTTTCAGGATCTAACCCAGCTTCCTGATACTTAGGACATTTAAAAAGTAGCAAGTGTTGTAACATATTAGAATTTGATGATATCACAGGTAATTGGAACATAAGAAGACAGACAGTTAGTAGGTACTGGACAGCTAAGGTACGAGAGAAACAACACTTTACATTACTGGAACATCACTATTGATGGAGAGATTATTAATAACAGCTGATGGTCTTCTACACGATCCACTAATTGAGCAAAAGAATAAGTATGCTAGGGTACTAAATGTAATTTTTAAAATGTTAGAATACCCCTTATGGTTAGTTCGCTGCTCATACAATGAACCATGGCCAAATGTTACGCTTTTAAATTCTTCATAGATTGATTACAAATGGTGTGATCAATTTCAAAACACTCTTCCTGAAGGGGTAGGTCTTCCTCTCAGTAAATATCACATATTGGACACAGAGTTACAGGGCGGAATGTATTTTTTTTTGTGGCACTAGAGCATACAAGGTGTTTCCCCGGCACTGGGGAGGCATGTGTGCTATTTCTTATCTTACACCAAACATTTCAGTTGTGCCGCACATTGCACCCCATGCACCACTAAATTTGGGGAGTTTTACCAATTGATATAAAATACATACATGCACCTATTCTGGAAGCTAGACAAGGTCTATTATTTAAGCTAATTCATATATTAATTCCCAGATATGGGTTATATGATTTAGAATTGGCCCTTGTTAATGTGTCTGCTGAGCTAGCTATAGCATTCAATGCAACAAGAGATGCACTTCAACAGTTGCAGATGGAAATTAATTCAGTAGCTGCCATGACTATTCAACATCGAATTGCACTTGGCCTCCTGATACTACAACAAGGAGGACTATGTGTTTAATTGAATTCTTCTTGCTATTATTTTTTAAATAAAAGTGGAAATATAGCAAGGGTTGTGGCACAAATTAGGCATGTAGTTCAAATATTCTGTGGAGCAGAGAAAATTACAGATTCTGAAGATTGGTCCAGGCTATGGTCATGGCTACCAACAGGATGGTTAAAGCACTTAGTTCTGGCACTACTTGATATATTTATAGCAATAGTAATGCTTCTGTGTTGTCTTCAGTGTTGTTGCTCCATGGAATAGCAATTGTGTAGTAAAAGCATCCATTCAATTTCTACAGTTAAAATTCTACCTCCTACAGAATAAGAGCCAGTCTGCAGATATCTTCAAATACAACAGGATGTAGAGAAAGCACAAAAAAGAAACATTTGAATCAATGGCTATAGATATATAACATATAAATACATTGAGTACTAGTATATCATTTTGTCTATGTTGAATAATGAATACCTCTTAGATGTGTCTACGCCCCAAATATGCATGTTATTTAAACACTGTGTAATGCCATTCAAAGATATGTACTTTATGGATACTCTTATATTTCTACCAAAAAGTATATGCATATTTTTTTAAATATTTTCTTACAATGGTATATAATATTGCTATCAGAAAGGAGGGATATTGTGGAGAAAAATATATATATATATATATGTTTGCATTGGCCAGATAAGAGAATCAATACCAATTATCCCCTGCACTATCACAGACCAACTGAGCTAGCTATGTCTGTCTCTGACTAAACTGCTTGCTCTGTGCTCCTAAAAATCCCCACTCCTTTACAAATCTATTCCAGCCTGACCCAAGGGCCTTTATTGCCCTCTCTGACACGTCTTTAGTTAACAGCTGTCATCATACACACTCTGAGGCCTCTGTTTCTTGCAAGTTTAGCTCAACCTATTCTCTGTTTCCTTGTTTGCTTAAACTGCAATAAGTATAATTTGCTCAATGTCTTGTGCTTTCATGGCAATTAAATTTGTATGTATACCTGTATATGGACTTCGTCCACATCTAAGGGTTTTACTGGTGACAGCAGTTTTATCCTTATATAAGCTCCCCTGAAAGTCAGAGTGGGGCAGAAGCAGCTTGTTCCAAGATGTGACACTGGGATGTGCGTCTGCCTTCTGCCTTGGCATGCCAATAAAAGGAGAAAGGTGCAAATACATTTCCTCTATTTGGAAGCCTGCCTGGTGACTGGGCTTTCCTTGGGTCGCTCTGAGGAGGGTTGGAAGATTACCTAACAGCACATCTGCCTATCCCCACCTGGAGTTTACAACCAGCCATGTTGGAGGACAGTGTAATCCGGGACACAACCCAGAAAGGTACTAGTCCACTATATGGAAGAGAACTGGGGCACAGCAATGTCCAGACCCATAGAATGGGAAGCATTTAAAGTAGTCGTTCGGGGGCACTGCATTAATACCTTGTTGGGAGTGTGGACAGACCTTCAGTAGGAACTAATGACACTAAAAGTGTCCCTGGGCACCTTGGAAAGGGAATCCAATTGAACCCATGCGAATTGTAGCGCTCTTGCAGATGCTAGGGAACAACATGCCCAACCAGTGGCTCAACTGCAATTTTTGATTCATCGGCCTATCAGGCAAGGTGCAATCTGAGGGCTGGCCACCTGCTAGCCTGGCCACTTTGCAGTGCGAGCTAGCCTATGCCGATCAGTATGATCCACCAGTCCCCGACCTGTACCGTCACCAGCCAATCGGACAGACACACTGCTTTTATATCCTATTATAAGATGTTATACGACTTGCTGCCATTGACTGGATGGCCTACATCCAGGCCTTCATTAAGGACCCCAAGGTGCCCACTATTGACTGATTAACCCGGGAGGATCTACAGCTGCCCCTCACGGAGCAAGAGGATAAGAGGATCAGCTACATGTAAAACTCCCAATCTAAACGGCCTTCCATCTGAATTTTACAAGTCTTATGAAGTCATCCTAGTCCCGAAGAGTTTGGCGTTCTATCAAGCGACTTTATACAAAGGGAGGCTACTGCTTACACTATGTGAATTCCTTATAATATCGCTGCCAAAGCTTGATAAAGACACATTTTAGGTGACATCCTACTGCCCCTTGTCCACATTAGGCACAGACTATAAGATACTTAGTAAGATTATTGATGGTTGCCTCTGATGGTTGCCTCTTGGAATATAAGCCCCAACTGGTACATACCTATCAAAATGGTTTATCCCAAATCGCTCGACCCCCCCTCAATATCCGCAGGCTCTATAGAGTGTTAGAGCTGGCCCCGTCCCATTGGCCCTTTGCTGCTTGTCTAGCAGGCGTCCTGGAACAAGCATTTGACACTGTAGACTAGTCATACATGTTCACAGCACTTTCACGGTTTGGCCTCCCAGTGCACTTTCTTCTCTTTTGCTTATTTTATACATTTTCCACAGCTCAGGTCAAGATAGGCCAACTCATTTTGGCACTGATGGATATCATTCGAGGACTGCGCCAGGGATGCTCACTGTCACCACTCTTATTCATGCTGCCTTTGGAACCACTGGCCCAGCGACTATTGCGCGATGGGGAGGAATTGGGTATCCTTTTAGGAGATGAGGTGTATGCAGTCTCCCTCTTTACAGGCGATTTATATACGGGACATCAGGCGAGGACTTACAGGCATTGAAATAGCACTTGGGGAATTCTTGAAAGCCTCGTCTGGGTGTGAACTGGGCGTAGACCTGCAGGTTTTCCGTGAGCCCAGATTGCCCACCACAACATTTAAGGGTGGGACTCCATCAAATGAGAGGGGAGTTTCGCACATTCCGTTACCTCAGTATTGGTATATATCACGATACTCTGGGCTTAATAATAGATGGTAACCTCACTAGGGCTATTGCTTCCCATTGACTCCCTATAGGAATTTCTTAAATGTATTTTTTATATACTCTTTCATGAAGTTAACCTTCATTTACCTAGAATATCCATATCTAGCACCTTAGCCACCTTCTCTTGGTACCCCCACTGGGATCCACATAAATTTCACACAGGATCTTGTGTATGCTGGAGATAAATCCCCCAGTACCCAAATGTATCCCCTTCACAAACCTTTCCTTGGTTTACCAGGTCTGTCAATGGCTTTTCAGTTTGCGGGAGGAAGAGATTATAAAACTGAAACAAGCGTTTTTCAGATCCTGGTGTTTTATTCAGATGCATCCATTTTACTGAATTAACCATATCTGTCCCTTCATTGGAGTCTTTCAGCTCTTCCAGAAAGGTTGTGGGGTAAAGGTATATTGCATCTTTGCAAGTTTTCCCTTTTTGCATTGCCTTCCGACGGGCCTCGCATTTATAAACACTGTAAGACTTCCTGAAAAGCATTCTGATTCTCCCTTTCTCGTAGAGTCCAATGAACTGCCATACTCGACTTGTTTCTCTTCACATAAAATAACTACTACAACGTTAATAATGCTAGTAAAATATTGTCTGAAATGTGTTCTGTTGTCCTCTATGACAATCCTGCGACAGCCAACTTGGGTGCTTCTCAGCTTGTCCGCCAATTTCCAGCTCTTTCAATTCCCTTGTCAACTTTCCCTGTACAAGTCTCCTGTCTCACTCAATAATCACTGACATTACTATCGCTGACCCCCTCACTACCTTCTTAAGAGGATACCAAACGATCAAGGGACCTGAGTTCATGTCCAAATTGAGACTAAAATACTCCTCTATCGCTTGTATGATCTCTGCTGTTTATCTAGGATCCCTTAGTAGGTCTACCATAAAGTCCATTACTTGTTCTTTGTTCCCTCTAACCCCATGCCAACTCCCATTCAACCTCAACATCAGCATGATCTGAGTTAAAAAAATATCTTAAATGTTGGCATTATACAATGAGCGGATTGGACTCTGGGACAAGTAAATACAATATATGCAGAAGTATAAATTATGTACCTGTGAGTAGAAGGAGTAGTCCTTATCTTCAGTTTGTATGATATGCCAGGCATCTTCTACATCTTGCTCTTTAAATCTCTTCTGCAATACCTTGGCTACTACTCCTGTACCCCAGCCACTGTGTCATTCCATCTCTGAGTGAATCCAATGCTAAACTGAAATCCCCTCCCAGGATTACTTGTTCGTCCATATTTTCTAGGATGTCATTCAGAAAGGAGTGTTGGTCTGAATTCGGAGTACATATATATGTATGGGAATAACAGGTCTGTGGTTTATAAATCTAATTGTACTTTAAGG
Organism: Lissotriton vulgaris; assembly: GCF_964263255.1. Lineage (NCBI taxonomy): Eukaryota > Metazoa > Chordata > Amphibia > Caudata > Salamandridae > Lissotriton > Lissotriton vulgaris. The sequence continues at coordinate 31,805,178 of NC_141688.1, forward strand.
TTACATCCCCCTTAATCTTTACAATGAATTCATGTTGTCTTTCCCTTCAATAAATTACTTGCACAGTATAGCTATTCTGGCCTGTATGGTGGTGCTGAGGCTCAGAATTGGGTAGTGAATTACTTCATTTTAATGTGGTGTTTGCATAAGAGAGTATTTCCTCCAGGATATCAGAATCATGTAGCTAGGGGTTATCTTCAAATCTTTGCCTCTTGCTTGGGGAGTTAAATCTCTTGCATTCAGTGAAATTCAGTCGAATAATGCTATATTGTTGTATTGTGCCAGCTTATTTTCATTTAGCGATAATAAAGGAACATTTTCGCCAAATGCACCAAAATGTGACCGTAGGCATGCGCTTTTTTGCAATTTGTCTGAGGGACCAGGAACTGCACACCCCTGACAAAGTAACTATTTACTGTCGACAATAGTTATCTGAGCTCTTCCTTCTGAATGACAACTACACCATCCGACTGGGCTGTCTCCTCTACGTCCCCATTCTAACCCGTGCCCTTACTCGTCTGTTGTTACAGCCAATGCCTGAAGTTCAACCTTTGACCTAACCTATTGCTACCTGCCTCAAGAGTACTGCCTCCCAGCATTCGCTATATGTGTAGGTTCAGGTACAATGCAAATAAAGCAAGATCATTGTGCGTGCCACCTCTTCTTGTTGATCTGTCTCTCCGGGCTGCAGAGTTTTTGCCCACCAGTCTCTAATCTGTATTCGCAATGCTTGGGCTTCAGCTCTTGCTTGTCCATGCTAAACCCTCATAGCGTTCACTTCCCTCTTCAAGTGCATAGATACGGTTCTCTTCTCCTTTCCACACGTGCTGCAGCCCCATTGGGGAGGCACATCTGTACTGAATTCTTTGCTTGTTCAGTTCTTGAATGAGCAGCAAGACTTCCCTCCTTCGCTGCAATGTTGCCGCTGATCGATGCTGAAAGAAGGTGATTTTACTATGGTTGTGACATAATTTATTACTTGATTATATAGTCTGACAGTTTCACCAGTATATCTCTTGGCCTCACTCTGGGCTCTTTCGGGTGTCATACTTCTCCGTATGTCCTTACTGTTCCAAGTAGCACTAAAGATCCAAGCTGGTTTAAAAAATAAAAAAACAGACATTTGGGATGACGATGCAGAAAAGGTAAATTTGCTACAACCACCAACTTGGATGAAAGTCTGAAAACTCACCTTTTAACTCTAATGTGTACGCGCGCCTTATCCGTCGTCTAAAACCGGGACATGTAGTTAATTTAATAAAAAGTATTGGGATGTTGAGAGAAACACTAACAACTGAGATTATCCTGGCAAATCCATAGCATCTGGGCAGCCAATGAAGAGGTAGAGAACAACAACCACGCAAAAAAGATGTTATGTTAAAAAGATTTTATATAGCGCACGGCTACTCCGGGGAGTGTCCCGGCGCTTTAATAAAAACTAGGAGACAGACATCAGGGCGAAAAGGGACCAGACATACGGACCGACTGGACAAACAGCCAAGACTTTAGCTCCCTCCTAAAACCCAAGAGACTTGCCTTAAGTCTCATGGACACTGGCATAGAGTTCCAGAGCTTGGGCGCCAGATAGCGGAAAGAACGTCCACCGAATCTGGCCCGTCTAATTGATGTAACTTAAGCCAGAGCCAAGGAGCTTAGCGTCCTCGTATGCAGATAGAATGCAAAATGATTTCTAATGTATTTAGCTCCTGTGCCATGAAGCGCCTTAAAAGTCAGTGAGAGAGCCTTGAAAATCACTAGTTTTTAATGGGGAGCCAGTGAAGATTTTTTTATAAAATAGTCGCACTGGTTCTGAGATGAAGCCCATAAATGGCTCTAGCGGCAGCATTCTGCACGACCTGCAGGCGAGAATGAAGAAAATCCGGCAGGCCCAAGTAAAGAACATTGGAGTAGTCCAAACGAGAGCCAATGAGCGCCTGGACAGTAACCTTCCGGTGACAGAGGGCCAACAGAGGAAGAACTTTTCTCAGCATCTTAAGAATGCCGAAGCTTTTGCCAACAAAACCCAACACCTGAGGCTTCAAGGTAAGACCGTTGTCTATCTGGACCCCCAGATTCCCCCAGATTCTTGGCCCTGGAGGACACAGCTGCAGGGGGAAACATAGCCGGCGGCCACCAGGTCAGCCATCTAGGGTCGGCGGGACAGCCAAAAAACAGCAACTCCGACTTGTCGGAGTTACATTTCAGGCTGTGCCGTTCGAACCAATCAAAAACGGCTCCCAGACAGCCTCTGATCTGCCCCCCCCATCGAAGTCGGACCCCTTCTGACTGGTAAAAAGAAGCAGGGTGTCATCAGCGTAGGACACGATCTGGGCACCGAAGGACTCCGCCAGAGCTGCCAGGGGTGCCATATAGATGTTAAACAGCGTAGGGCTCAAAACAGAGCCCTGAGGCACCCCTACCTCGAGAGGTGGCATCTCGGCGGAGAAAGGAGGGGCCCAGACCGTTTTCCGACGGCCGGCAAGAAAGGACTTAAACCAGTTAAACACCGCTCCCCGCAGCCCAATCTCCCTGAGTCTTAAAAGGAGACTACCGCGGGGAACGGTGTCAAAAGCCGCTGACAAGTCCAGCATAATCAGCATGGCCTTACCTCCCGCATCTAGCACCTCTCTGATGGCACCCGTCACCTCCAGTAGGGCAGTCTCCGTACTTATGTTGGCCCGAAAGCCCGACTGAGTATCATGGAGGATGTTGTTGCTCTCCAGGAAGTTTGCAAGAGAGGAGTGAACGTGCTTCTCCACGACTTTAGCCAAAGCCGGGAGGAGGGAGATAGGCCTATAGTTGGCGTGCAACAGAGGGTCAAGATTAAGCTTCTTCAGAAGCGGCAGTATCAAGGCATGTTTCCAGGCCTGAGGAACAACTCCCAGATTCAGCGAACTGTTGAACACAGGGTTTTTAAGCTTATAAGATGACACCAGTACTGTTGGAAGAGTAGTAACAATAATATAGGAACGCATGAGCTGAGTCGTTACAAACAGGGTTGAGAGTATTGCCAGGGCAGGCACTCATGAAATTCATCCTCACCGAGCTCTGAGGATCAGGCTTCCGCCGAGTCTTGCATTACTACCAAACCATGGTCAAAGTTTATAAAAGTGAGCTATGGGAGCCCTAGTAGCAGAATGACCGCTTACTCAAAAAAAGGTTGAGGGAGGCTATCCAGAGAGGGGGGGGACTAGAAGCAAATTTTAGAAAAAGGGGAAGGTCCTGTACCAGTGCTCCTATGGCAATATTCTATAACAAAGTAGTAACAGTTCCTAAGAAAGAAGAGGACAAGAACTCTGCAACCAAACTATGGTTCTGAGAGACTTGTGAATGTCTCCAAATGACGGTTGAGTGTGCTTGAAGTGGGGATGGACCTCCTATTGACTTTTGGGCCTTCACACACCCTTGCGAGTGTAAAGCATCATCATTGGGCAGTGCTCCTTGTGGGGGTGGCGCTGCAGTCCCCCACGGGCCCTACCAGAGGGCTCTTTGATAGCAATCTTTTGTAGGAGGTGCCGCACTTGTGCATGTGGGCCAACTGAGTTAGTGCAGGTGAAGTTAAAATTACCTCTCGGTACCCAGACAAGTTTAATGTTAGATCCTTAGGGTAAATTAAAAAGGTAGTAGGGTTTGGAGACTCTCCTTCAGACTAAATACAGGGAGGGACCAGGTGACACGATTGTAGGCACCACAATGAGGAAGAGACGCTTCTTCACTCGGCAGCCTGACCACTTGCCGACGTGGCCCTTATTTAACGTGAGGAGGGTTATGGGTTTTTTGAGAACACGGATAACACGTGTCTCGAACGCAGTGACTTCTTATTTAATAATAATAATAATAATAATAATAATAATAATAATAATAATAATAATAACTGAAGTTCATGCAGCGCCTGGTTACACTAGCCAGTGTGTCCCCACGCTAATGTATTTATTTATTTAGACTTGTAGAGCGCCTTATCACCCAGGGATCTCTAAGCGCTTATCGGAGGGCATATACTGATTCAGAGGAAGAGCTGGAGCCGCTAGGACCTACCCCAGGCCTCCCGGAAGAGTATAGTTTTGAGCTCCTTCCTAAAGGGTAGGAGGTTCGGTTCCTTGCGCAGGTTCACTGGCAAATTATTCCAGGCCACAGGAATTGCATTGGAGAAAGCTCGCCTCCCATGGCAGCTAATTTAAATCGAGGGCAGACCAAGAGGGTGGCATCTGCTGATCGAAGGGTCCTGCCAGGCACATAAGGGACTAAGCGAATAACTTGGCCACCAGATACCATATTATAATGCCCTCCCCCACCAGAATATCCTATTTGACCTGACGATAGGTAAAGTGGGATTATAGGGTGTCTTTCCCTGACTCTCACTATTTATCACTTTACGCACACGGTCCTGATGAAGCGCACAAGGATCCACTAGGGACCAACAGGTTGCGCGAAACATGTTGACCATCACCCACTTCTAGTACACCACACACTTTTCTCACGGTTTGAGAGCGGTGGGAACACACTGGTCCCTCCTTTTATTTAGTCTGAAGGAGAGTTTCCAAACCCTACTACCTTTTTTATTTACCAAAAGGACCCAACATTAAACTTATCTGGGTACCGAGAGGTAATTTTAACTTCACCTGCACAAACTCAGTTGGCCCACACACCCACATGCACAAGTGCGGCACCTCCTACAAAAGATCTCCATCAAAGAGCCCTCTTGTAGGGCTCGTGAGGGACTGCAGCGCCACCCCCACGAGGAGCACTGCCCAATGATGATGCTTTGCACTCTCAAGGGTGTGTGAGGGCACAAAAGTCAATAGGAGGTCCATCCCCACATCAAGCACACTCAACCGTCATTTGGAGACATTCACAAGTCACTCGGAACCATAGTTTGTTTGCACAGTTCTTGTCTTCTTCTTTCTTATGAAATGTTACCACTTTGTTATAGAAGGTTGAGGGAGGCTGCCACAGCTCGGGGATCAGCAAGGCAGATTTCTAATTTGCACTTGCTAGCCTACAAGATAGCCACCGCAGGATGAATTCAGACAGCAAGAACCGCGTGTCAGAGAGCTGCACCCACATGCCTGGAGGGGGTTAAAACTATGTATGGAGGCAAGCCAGGGAAGAAAATCTAATTCTCCAGAATGCAATCCAAACTTCTTTGTGTCATGTAGGACTGAGTATGGGGATACAATGGTGCTTACCGGACCACTCAAGCAACAGAACAGGGTTCAGGAGAGTTAATTTTCCTAAAGCGATGAAAGGTGGTCAAGCACAGTGACTGGGAATCCAAAAGAGCAACCTAGGAGTCACTCAAGGCTGGTGCACACTGGCAATAAAAGTCCACCCCTTCTCAGTGGAGCTGAGATACCCCGATCCAGTCACTCCCAATATGCCCACATGCAGTTCAAGAGTCATGACTCCCCATAAGCCTACGTCATCCAAAGCCACCTCCATTAAGGATTTTCTGCACCCCCAGAGACACAACAAAAGTCAGCTAACAGACACCCCAAGCATGCACCCCCAATTATGTAAAGCCAAGGAAAAACAATGGAACAGCACACGGTCAATTTCCAGGCTATGGCTACAAAAGACACAAGTCACATCCTGACTCAATTTAGGAAAGAGATCAGCGCTGGCTTAAGGGTGGTGCGACCTGTGCCACTATACATGGCGCCAACCTTGGAAGTGCATACTTAAGGTAAGGATTCCGACTGCCTGGGGTTGTTCAGTGTGCACTGTACAGCACATGCTCAGAGGATGTGGTCCGTCGGCATAAACGCCTGACGCTGGTGCTAGAAACCAGGGTTCGAGCCTCAAGGTTGCGTCCACATCCTGTGATTCTGGGCAAATCACTTAATCTCCCTGTGAGAAGTTGGCCCGATATGCAACGTTCGCTATTCTAGCGACCGCTATGTATCGTTCCAATGACCCTTATGGTGTTTGGTTGTAAGTCAACCTATAGACCAGCTATCCTAGTAGCGTGGATACGAGCAGTCTAAGGCTAAAGACTCGAGAGGGCGTGTTAAGCCAGCTGTTTACCACACATGTACCCCTTGAACACCCAGTGAAAGGACACCACACAAGTGTTATGAAAATAAACAGGATATTTATTAAGAATCACAACAGCCCTGTACTCTTTATGAGGACAGGGTACTAAGCACAAACCAAATCTCTTTAGCAAATACTTCAAGTGCACAATTAAAACAAGTGTCCGAGGACACGGAAAGGTTAAGGTCTCGGGCGGACCCGATAAGGCAAGTCGGAAGCGAGGGACTCGGGACCCTAGAGTAAGGAGGCTATGCAGGCACCGAAATGCCGAGTTACCTAGCCACGAGGGCTGCGGCTGCACAAGTCTTACAGGCGTCGGGGTCTTCGCTGACGAGCCAGGAGCCGGAAGAAAGGAGTTGCTGGCCGGCGACCAGTGCTGAATAGTTCGTAGAGATCCAAGCCTGGATCGGAGATTGATGAAACCTGAAAGCAGAGGGGACCAAGTTCGTACTACTAGCCAGTAGTCAGAGGGTACCAGGAAGGCACCGGTTGGCCGTCACCTCGACTAGGTGAGTGGGCGACGCTAGGCTCTGCAGTCTCACGGACCAGGAGGCGTTGTCGGCGACCACGGTGGAGGTGCGAGCTGTCCCACGAAGGATGATGCTGTCGGCGTCGCTGGGCCCAGGATGGGGCCACAAGCCTTGGCAGATCTCAGGGCCACGGGGTGGGCCTAAGATGGCGTCTTGAGTGGACCAGGAGGGTCCGGGGTGCTTCTCGCAAAGATGGAAGCAAGGGCCAGTCTGGAGCAACCAGACCAGCAGTGATGATTCTCGGATGTCGTCACAGAAGGGCACAAGCCAGCGGCGAGTGACCAGACAACGTGCTGAGCAGCGAGCAGAAGGGCCCCACGCAGATCGTGGAGATGCTGGGAGACTGCACTTCGGTGCTAGAGCGGCTCAGGGTCGGGGCTTCTCGGACCCCAGAGCACTCACCAGAGAGTTACCTCGATGGTCGTGCTGGTTTTTAAGAGCGTGCAGGTTCTGATGATGGCCGGTCCCTCGAGGTCTCGTCGCACCCACAGATCACAGCTGAGCTGATGACGTGGGTAGAGGTCAGAGGTGCCAGGGAAGCCGGTTCTCGTCGAGCTGGGCCGTCGGATCCTTGAGGAAGGACTTGCAGCAAACCGCAGAGTTCTTAGTTGGTGCCCGCTGATGCAGGGTGACTACTCCTTAGCCACAAGGGAGAAATCTTGAGAAGAGTCTTGAGTGTCCTTTTGTAGAAAGTAGTTCTTGATTCAAAGATGATCTAATTTGGAAGGGTCCCCGCTCCGGTCTTTATCCTAAAGAAAGGGGTGGGTACATGACTAGGTCCTGCCCTAAGGGTGGGACCAGGAAGGGGGGTAGTTACGCCCCTCTCCCCTGCCGGGCTTTCCCCAGGCCAGGGCTGTCGCCCCTGGAACTGGTTCTAACCGGCAGATGCGTAGTGAGCACCGGGGTGCCACTCCGCAGTCACCTTCTCGCCAAAGCCCTACCTACCCAGAATACACAAACCCTGTCTGGGACGGTGCGAACAGCGCCCTCGACAGGAAACCCTTTGTCCAAGTGCTCCTCGCTGGAAGGACTCCCAGCAGCAGGAGGTCAGACTTGTGTCTGTGGTGGCAGCATCCATTTTGTGGAGCTGAGGCTTCAGTTAACTTTAACCGGGGTTCACAGTTACGTACATGTCGTGTCCCTCTAGAAGGGTGGGATATTAACCTCATCGCCAGAATTGGTGAGAGGGCAGCACCCCGATTCGTATGACACCTTACTCGACATGCGTTGATAACGCGATACCGGAGTTACCGATATGGTACGCGTTATCATGGAACAGCTATTGGGTCTTGATTCCGCAAGCTGCAGCCGGGCTCGGCTCGGGCCTGAACCTAGCTCACACGAGCCCACGCACTCTGCCTTCAGGATTGATAAGGCCTGCCATAGGAGTGACTGATAGGGACTCGGGTGTCCATTGTATGGTTAGATATAGGGCTACTATACCTAAAGCGAAGGGTGGTTACACGTCTTCGCCCCAGCTGTCGTGCAGCCAGTTGTGTCAAATTTAAGAGGCCAGCCAGGGGTGGCATAATACATGCTGCAGCCCCTGGCGGCCCTGGGTACACCTATGCCCTGCGTTACGGGGTCTGATAAGGTGGCCCAGTACCAATTGGTAAATGCACCTAGGGTACATATCGTAATTTAGAAAGAGAACAGCCAGGCTGTGGGTCTGATTAGCAGGCCCACAGCCAGAGAAAGTCGTAAACCAGTGAAACAAAAGCAAAAAATCTGGGTGATCATATGATTGCAGACCCTACTCTCCTACATGACCCCCCCCCAAACGTCGGAACACTAAGCTAACCTTGACCAGGTGAGTCTTCTTGTTCTAAGTGGAAATATCTGGAGAGCCCATCGGCATTGCCATGATCAGTACCAGGTCTGTGTTCCACTGTAAAGTCCATCCCCTGTAGGGAAATGGACCACCTAAGCAGTTTGGGGTTTTCACCCTTCATCTGATTTAGCCACAAGAGGGGCTTATGGTCGGTCTGAATCTTGAAGTGAGTGCCAAACAAGTATGGCCTCAGCTTCTTCAGGGCCCAAACCACAGCAAAGGCCTCCCTCTCAATAGCTGACCAATTCTTCTCTCTAGGGGTCAGCCTTCTACTTATAAAAGCAATGGGCTGGTCTTGACCATCAAAATTCAGTTGAGAAAGAACAGCTCCCACACCCAACTCAGAAGCATCTGTTTGGACAATGAATGGTTTGGAGTAGTCCGGACTCTTGAGGATAGGCGCCGTGCACATGGCCTGCTTTAGGTCATCGAATGCTTTTTGACAGCTCGCTGTCCACTGAACCTTTTTTGGCATTTTCTTGCTTGTCAGTTCGTTTAATGGTGTCACGATGGAACCATAGTTCCTGACAAACTTCCGGTAGTATCCAGTCAGGCCCAAGAAAGCTCGAACCTGAGTCTGGGTGGTTGGAGGAGCCCAGTCCCTGATTGACTGTATCTTGCTCTCCAGTGGCTGAACCTGGCCTCCACCTACAAGGTGGCCCAGGTATACAACCTGTGTCTGCCCTATCTGGCACTTGGTGGCCTTGATAGTGAGACCTGCTGCTTGCAGCGCCTCTAACGTCTTCCGCAGGTGGACCAGGTGATCCTCCCAGGTGGAGCTAAAGACAGCGATATCGTCAAGATACGCCGCGCAGAAGTCATCCAGCCCAGTAAGGACTTGATTCACCAACCGTTGGAAGGTGGCAGGTGCATTTTTCAGACCGAAGGGCATCACCACGAACTGATAATGCCCACCAGGGGTTGAAAATGCGGTTTTAGGTTTGGCGTCCTCAGCTAACCTGATTTGCCAATACCCAGCTGTCAGGTCAAACGTACTTAGGTAGTTGGCCGAAGCCAATCTATCGATAAGCTCGTCTGCCCTTGGTATTGGGTGGGCGTCAGTCTTAGTGACTGCATTGAGACCCCTGTAGTCTACGCAAAACCTCATCTCTCTCTTACCACCCTGGGTGTGAGGTTTCGGCACTAGAACTACGGGACTAGCCCAAGGGCTATCCGAGGGTTCAATGACTCCCAGCTCCAACATTTTCTGCACTTCACTCTTGATGCAGTCTCTAACGTGATCAGGCTGCCGGTAGATTTTACTCTTCACGGGCAAGCTGTCACCAGTGTCAACTTCATGGGTACACCAATCGGTCTGGCTGGGTGTTAGAGAAAACATATGTCTGAACGACTGAAGAACCTGTTTACAGTCGCTCTGTTGATGTTCGGAGAGGCTGCCACAAAAGACAACACCATCTACCGATCCATCGTCAGGATTCTGAGTGAGCAGGTCGGGGAGAGGGTCACTCTCCTCCTCCTGTCCCTCATCTAGGGCCATGAGCAAACTCATGTCCTTCCTGTCGACATATGCTTTTAGCCTGTTGACATGGAGCACCCTGTGGGGGCTCCGGGGAGTTCCCAGGTCGACCAGGTAGGTGACCTCTCCCTTTTTCTCCAGGATGGTGTAGGGCCCGGACCATTTGTTCTTGAGTGCTGCTGGGGCCACTGGCTCCAACACCCACACCTTCTGTCCGGGCTGGTAAACAGTCAAGACAGCCTTTTGGTCATGCCAAGCTTTTTGGAGTTCTTGGCTGGCCTTAAGGTTTTCAGATGCCTTTTTCATGTATTCAGCCATCCGCGAGCGGAGGCCAAGCACATAGTCCACTATGTTGGTTGCAGGCTTTTTGAGAGGTCTCTCCCATCCTTCCTTCACCAAACACAGGGGTCCCCTTACAGGATGCCCGTACAAAAGTTCAAAAGGGCTGTAGCCAACCCCCTTCTGTGGGACTTCTCTGTAGGCGAACAAGAGGCAGGGGATCAGGACGTCCCATCTACGCCGAAGCTTTTCCGGTAGTCCATGAATCATCCCTTTTAGGGTCCTGTTGAATCTCTCAACAAGCCCATTGCATTGTGGGTGATAGGGTGTAGTGAACTTGTAGTTAACACCACATTCCTTCCACATAGCAGTTAAGTAGCTCGACATAAAGTTTGCACCTCTGTCGGAGACGACCTCCTTAGGGAAGCCCACTCTGGAGAACACTCCAACTAGGGCTCTTGCCACAACAGGTGCTGTAGTGGTCCTAAGGGGAATAGCTTCAGGATACCTGGTGGCATGATCCACTAGCACCAGTATAAACTTGTGCCCTGATGCTGTAGGTGGTTCCATGGGACCGACGATGTCGATCCCCACCCGTTCAAAGGGTACCCCCACCACAGGCAATGGTATAAGGGGGGCCTTTGTCGTGCCACCTGACTTACCACTGGCTTGGCAAGTGACACAGGAGCGGCAAAACTCCTTGGTATCTTCGTTCATGTGTGGCCAGTGAAAGTGTGAGACAAGCCTGTCCCACATTTTCGTCTGGCCCAAGTGGCCTGCTAAGGGAATCTCGTGGGCCAAGGTAAGTAGGAAACCACGCTGAGACAAGGGTACAACCAGCCTCCTGGTCATGCCAGGCTTGGGGTCTCTTGACTCAGTGTACAGGAGTCCATCTTCCTAGTATACCTTGTGGGTACCTGTGGCGTTCCCAGCAGCCTCAGCAGCAGCCTGCTGTCTGAGGGGTTCAAGAGAAGGGCAGTCTAACTGGTCCTTCCCCAGGTCTTCCCTTGAGGGTCCCCCTGAACCCAAGAATTCAACTTGATCAAGTTCGAATTCCCTAGGCTCAGTTTCCCGCAATTCCTGTAGGTCAGCCTCCTCCGAGACTTGATCCTCGACCTGGGGCAAGGGGGAAGGCGCAGCCTTAACCCTACTGCTCTTTTTCTTGGGAGGTGTCTGGTCCGTTGTTCCAGGATCCAGCACCTGTTCAGTGGGGCACTTCCTGACCTGTGACCTAGTCACAGCGAACACATGTGCTGGCAAACCTAACATTTCCATGTGAGTCCGGTGCTCCACTTCTGACCATTGTGACGACTCCAAATCATTGCCCAACAAACAATCCACTGGGAGGTCTGGACTAACTACAACCTTCTTTTGGCCAGTTACCCCTCCCCAGGAGAAAGCTACAATTGCCATACTGTGATTGGTAGTGACATTGCTTGCATTGGTCACCAGGAATTCTGTACCTGGCATGATCTGTCCAGGGTCCACAAAGTTAGGCGTCACCATGGTGACGCTGGCACAAGTGTCCCTATAGGCCTGAGCCATCTTTCCATTTATGAAAGGCGTCTGTCGGTATTTGCCCAAAGAATTGGGGCTTACGTCAGGGGACACGTCCACGTCCCCTGTACTGACAAGGACAGCCTGAGTGAGTGTGCCAACTAAGTTGTCACGCCCCTCAGAACCCAGGGTTAACCCTACTAAACCCTTGGGAGGCGCACTACCACTGCTGACTGTACTAGGGGGCACAGGTGCCTTAGGGGCTGCAGTGGCAGGAGTCTGCCCTCCTCCTTTCTTGGTGCACTCACTAAACCAGTGAGATTTACTTTTACAGTACTGGCACCATCTTTTGGATTGGCCTTCTTTCTTCTTTTGGGGAGCCTGACCCCCACCCTCTTTGGGTTGTTGGGGACCTGTCGAAGACTTCTGGTCACTTTGTTCCCCTTTAGAATCTTTACCCTTCTGGTCTGCTTTCTTCTGACCACCTTGATTCTGGCCCTGGTTCTGTTTAACTCTTGTACGAACCCATCTGTCTGCCTTCTTTCCCAATTCTTGGGGAGAGGTCAGATCCGAGTCGACAAGATGCTGATGCAACAACTGGTTCTGACAATTGTTTAAAATTTGCTCTCTCATCATCAAATTATACAATCCTTCGTAATCAGTAACCTTACTGCCCAGCAACCAGCCCTCAAAAGCCTTAGTGGCACAATCGACAAAATCAGACCAATCTTGAGACTGCGTTTTCTGGGTATCCCTGAACAGCACCCTGTACTGCTCAGTGGTTAGGCCGAACCCTTCAACGAGTGTATTTTTCAAGATTTGGTAATTGTTAGCATCCTCTACCCTTGTGGTGAGGAGCTTGTCTCTTCCTTTTCCTTCAAAGGAGAGCCACAAGATAGCTGCCCACTGACTCTGGGGAACGCCCTGCACAGTGCAGGCCCTCTCCAAAGCAGTAATCCATTTGTGGATGTCGTCCCCTTGTTTAAAGGGGGGCACTATCTTACCAAGGTGTTTCGTATCGAAACTCTTTTCCCTATTACTAGGTACATTGCTGCCACCAGTGGGGACTACCCCACTTAACTGTTGCTCTCTTGCAAAGGCAAGCCTCTCCTTGGCCAGGGCAAGTTCTTCCCTTTCAATCCTTAGATTAGCTGCCCTTTCCTTAGCTTCGTACACTCTCCTCTGGGGGGACGTCATCCCTCTCTGAGACGAGTTGTGAGAGCCATTGGTTTGAAGGGATCTGCCAGAGCCTCTTGACAGAGATCTGGCTCGTCCGTTCCCAATGTTAAGCTGACCTGATAGTGGCCCCAGGGGTCCCCCAGTACCGCTATCATGTTTGCTTAAGTTGGACCTGCTAAGTCTGACGACTTCTACCTGTCCCTTATCTGCCTCATCCCCAGAGAGATCCTCATCCTCATCCTCCTCCACATCCTCGTTCTCGGTTGCGAGGTGAATGAGGTCAGGATCGTCTCGGGTTCCCTCGAGGGGAGGCATGTCTCCTTCTGGATTAGAAGAGCTACGACGTTTCTCAGCTCTTCTGGCATCATAAGTCTCCAAGAGACCAATCAGAAAGGATATTGTGGGGTTAGACCCCTGCTGAATCTTCCTGGAGTGACACAACCGTCTCAACTCCTTGAAGCTCAGCACAGTATATCCTGAAGGGATGACCTGTGGAGGGTCAACTGACACAAGGGGAGACCCAGAGTTTCCTCCTTTGTCCGACATACTGTTTCTAGTGTGGTGTAAGTGATGCACCTACCTACACTATGTGTTTACCTACTGTTCCCTTGCTAAGAGTTGTAGCCAAGGTGTGCTAAGCCTTGAGGAGCTACAACAGCTGGTTCAGTAGAACTCAGAGTATTCTAAGCTTTTAGTTATATGTACTAACAGTACTTGTGCGATCTTTCAACAAGATATTCTTAGGATACGTGTGGTAAAACAACAGCAAGCTCAAATCCCAACCGCTGCTCACCAATGTGAGAAGTTGGCCCGATATGCAACGTTCGCTATTCTAGCGACCGCTATGTATCGTTCCAACGACCCTTATGGTGTTTGGTTGTAAGTCAACCTATAGACCAGCTATCCTAGTAGCGTGGATACGAGCAGTCTAAGGCTAAAGACTCGAGAGGGCGTGTTAAGCCAGCTGTTTACCACACATGTACCCCTTGAACACCCAGTGAAAGGACACCACACAAGTGTTATGAAAATAAACAGGATATTTATTAAGAATCACAACAGCCCTGTACTCTTTATGAGGACAGGGTACTAAGCACAAACCAAATCTCTTTAGCAAATACTTCAAGTGCACAATTAAAACAAGTGTCCGAGGACACGGAAAGGTTAAGGTCTCGGGCGGACCCGATAAGGCAAGTCGGAAGCGAGGGACTCGGGACCCTAGAGTAAGGAGGCTATGCAGGCACCGAAATGCCGAGTTACCTAGCCACGAGGGCTGCGGCTGCACAAGTCTTACAGGCGTCGGGGTCTTCGCTGACGAGCCAGGAGCCGGAAGAAAGGAGTTGCTGGCCGGCGACCAGTGCTGAATAGTTCGTAGAGATCCAAGCCTGGATCGGAGATTGATGAAACCTGAAAGCAGAGGGGACCAAGTTCGTACTACTAGCCAGTAGTCAGAGGGTACCAGGAAGGCACCGGTTGGCCGTCACCTCGACTAGGTGAGTGGGCGACGCTAGGCTCTGCAGTCTCACGGACCAGGAGGCGTTGTCGGCGACCACGGTGGAGGTGCGAGCTGTCCCACGAAGGATGATGCTGTCGGCGTCGCTGGGCCCAGGATGGGGCCACAAGCCTTGGCAGATCTCAGGGCCACGGGGTGGGCCTAAGATGGCGTCTTGAGTGGACCAGGAGGGTCCGGGGTGCTTCTCGCAAAGATGGAAGCAAGGGCCAGTCTGGAGCAACCAGACCAGCAGTGATGATTCTCGGATGTCGTCACAGAAGGGCACAAGCCAGCGGCGAGTGACCAGACAACGTGCTGAGCAGCGAGCAGAAGGGCCCCACGCAGATCGTGGAGATGCTGGGAGACTGCACTTCGGTGCTAGAGCGGCTCAGGGTCGGGGCTTCTCGGACCCCAGAGCACTCACCAGAGAGTTACCTCGATGGTCGTGCTGGTTTTTAAGAGCGTGCAGGTTCTGATGATGGCCGGTCCCTCGAGGTCTCGTCGCACCCACAGATCACAGCTGAGCTGATGACGTGGGTAGAGGTCAGAGGTGCCAGGGAAGCCGGTTCTCGTCGAGCTGGGCCGTCGGATCCTTGAGGAAGGACTTGCAGCAAACCGCAGAGTTCTTAGTTGGTGCCCGCTGATGCAGGGTGACTACTCCTTAGCCACAAGGGAGAAATCTTGAGAAGAGTCTTGAGTGTCCTTTTGTAGAAAGTAGTTCTTGATTCAAAGATGATCTAATTTGGAAGGGTCCCCGCTCCGGTCTTTATCCTAAAGAAAGGGGTGGGTACATGACTAGGTCCTGCCCTAAGGGTGGGACCAGGAAGGGGGGTAGTTACGCCCCTCTCCCCTGCCGGGCTTTCCCCAGGCCAGGGCTGTCGCCCCTGGAACTGGTTCTAACCGGCAGATGCGTAGTGAGCACCGGGGTGCCACTCCGCAGTCACCTTCTCGCCAAAGCCCTACCTACCCAGAATACACAAACCCTGTCTGGGACGGTGCGAACAGCGCCCTCGACAGGAAACCCTTTGTCCAAGTGCTCCTCGCTGGAAGGACTCCCAGCAGCAGGAGGTCAGACTTGTGTCTGTGGTGGCAGCATCCATTTTGTGGAGCTGAGGCTTCAGTTAACTTTAACCGGGGTTCACAGTTACGTACATGTCGTGTCCCTCTAGAAGGGTGGGATACTAACCTCATCGCCAGAATTGGTGAGAGGGCAGCACCCCGATTCGTATGACACCTTACTCGACATGCGTTGATAACGCGATACCGGAGTTACCGATATGGTACGCGTTATCATGGAACAGCTATTGGGTCTTGATTCCGCAAGCTGCAGCCGGGCTCGGCTCGGGCCTGAACCTAGCTCACACGAGCCCACGCACTCTGCCTTCAGGATTGATAAGGCCTGCCATAGGAGTGACTGATAGGGACTCGGGTGTCCATTGTATGGTTAGATATAGGGCTACTATACCTAAAGCGAAGGGTGGTTACACGTCTTCGCCCCAGCTGTCGTGCAGCCAGTTGTGTCAAATTTAAGAGGCCAGCCAGGGGTGGCATAATACATGCTGCAGCCCCTGGCGGCCCTGGGTACACCTATGCCCTGCGTTACGGGGTCTGATAAGGTGGCCCAGTACCAATTGGTAAATGCACCTAGGGTACATATCGTAATTTAGAAAGAGAACAGCCAGGCTGTGGGTCTGATTAGCAGGCCCACAGCCAGAGAAAGTCGTAAACCAGTGAAACAAAAGCAAAAAATCTGGGTGATCATAGGATTGCAGACCCTACTCTCCTACATGACCCCCCCCCAAACGTCGGAACACTAAGCTAACCTTGACCAGGTGAGTCTTCTTGTTCTAAGTGGAAATATCTGGAGAGCCCATCGGCATTGCCATGATCAGTACCAGGTCTGTGTTCCACTGTAAAGTCCATCCCCTGTAGGGAAATGGACCACCTAAGCAGTTTGGGGTTTTCACCCTTCATCTGATTTAGCCACAAGAGGGGCTTATGGTCGGTCTGAATCTTGAAGTGAGTGCCAAACAAGTATGGCCTCAGCTTCTTCAGGGCCCAAACCACAGCAAAGGCCTCCCTCTCAATAGCTGACCAATTCTTCTCTCTAGGGGTCAGCCTTCTACTTATAAAAGCAATGGGCTGGTCTTGACCATCAAAATTCAGTTGAGAAAGAACAGCTCCCACACCCAACTCAGAAGCATCTGTTTGGACAATGAATGGTTTGGAGTAGTCCGGACTCTTGAGGATAGGCGCCGTGCACATGGCCTGCTTTAGGTCATCGAATGCTTTTTGACAGCTCGCTGTCCACTGAACCTTTTTTGGCATTTTCTTGCTTGTCAGTTCGTTTAATGGTGTCACGATGGAACCATAGTTCCTGACAAACTTCCGGTAGTATCCAGTCAGGCCCAAGAAAGCTCGAACCTGAGTCTGGGTGGTTGGAGGAGCCCAGTCCCTGATTGACTGTATCTTGCTCTCCAGTGGCTGAACCTGGCCTCCACCTACAAGGTGGCCCAGGTATACAACCTGTGTCTGCCCTATCTGGCACTTGGTGGCCTTGATAGTGAGACCTGCTGCTTGCAGCGCCTCTAACGTCTTCCGCAGGTGGACCAGGTGATCCTCCCAGGTGGAGCTAAAGACAGCGATATCGTCAAGATACGCCGCGCAGAAGTCATCCAGCCCAGTAAGGACTTGATTCACCAACCGTTGGAAGGTGGCAGGTGCATTTTTCAGACCGAAGGGCATCACCACGAACTGATAATGCCCACCAGGGGTTGAAAATGCGGTTTTAGGTTTGGCGTCCTCAGCTAACCTGATTTGCCAATACCCAGCTGTCAGGTCAAACGTACTTAGGTAGTTGGCCGAAGCCAATCTATCGATAAGCTCGTCTGCCCTTGGTATTGGGTGGGCGTCAGTCTTAGTGACTGCATTGAGACCCCTGTAGTCTACGCAAAACCTCATCTCTCTCTTACCACCCTGGGTGTGAGGTTTCGGCACTAGAACTACGGGACTAGCCCAAGGGCTATCCGAGGGTTCAATGACTCCCAGCTCCAACATTTTCTGCACTTCACTCTTGATGCAGTCTCTAACGTGATCAGGCTGCCGGTAGATTTTACTCTTCACGGGCAAGCTGTCACCAGTGTCAACTTCATGGGTACACCAATCGGTCTGGCTGGGTGTTAGAGAAAACATATGTCTGAACGACTGAAGAACCTGTTTACAGTCGCTCTGTTGATGTTCGGAGAGGCTGCCACAAAAGACAACACCATCTACCGATCCATCGTCAGGATTCTGAGTGAGCAGGTCGGGGAGAGGGTCACTCTCCTCCTCCTGTCCCTCATCTAGGGCCATGAGCAAACTCATGTCCTTCCTGTCGACATATGCTTTTAGCCTGTTGACATGGAGCACCCTGTGGGGGCTCCGGGGAGTTCCCAGGTCGACCAGGTAGGTGACCTCTCCCTTTTTCTCCAGGATGGTGTAGGGCCCGGACCATTTGTTCTTGAGTGCTGCTGGGGCCACTGGCTCCAACACCCACACCTTCTGTCCGGGCTGGTAAACAGTCAAGACAGCCTTTTGGTCATGCCAAGCTTTTTGGAGTTCTTGGCTGGCCTTAAGGTTTTCAGATGCCTTTTTCATGTATTCAGCCATCCGCGAGCGGAGGCCAAGCACATAGTCCACTATGTTGGTTGCAGGCTTTTTGAGAGGTCTCTCCCATCCTTCCTTCACCAAACACAGGGGTCCCCTTACAGGATGCCCGTACAAAAGTTCAAAAGGGCTGTAGCCAACCCCCTTCTGTGGGACTTCTCTGTAGGCGAACAAGAGGCAGGGGATCAGGACGTCCCATCTACGCCGAAGCTTTTCCGGTAGTCCATGAATCATCCCTTTTAGGGTCCTGTTGAATCTCTCAACAAGCCCATTGCATTGTGGGTGATAGGGTGTAGTGAACTTGTAGTTAACACCACATTCCTTCCACATAGCAGTTAAGTAGCTCGACATAAAGTTTGCACCTCTGTCGGAGACGACCTCCTTAGGGAAGCCCACTCTGGAGAACACTCCAACTAGGGCTCTTGCCACAACAGGTGCTGTAGTGGTCCTAAGGGGAATAGCTTCAGGATACCTGGTGGCATGATCCACTACCACCAGTATAAACTTGTGCCCTGATGCTGTAGGTGGTTCCATGGGACCGACGATGTCGATCCCCACCCGTTCAAAGGGTACCCCCACCACAGGCAATGGTATAAGGGGGGCCTTTGTCGTGCCACCTGACTTACCACTGGCTTGGCAAGTGACACAGGAGCGGCAAAACTCCTTGGTATCTTCGTTCATGTGTGGCCAGTGAAAGTGTGAGACAAGCCTGTCCCACATTTTCGTCTGGCCCAAGTGGCCTGCTAAGGGAATCTCGTGGGCCAAGGTAAGTAGGAAACCACGCTGAGACAAGGGTACAACCAGCCTCCTGGTCATGCCAGGCTTGGGGTCTCTTGACTCAGTGTACAGGAGTCCATCTTCCTAGTATACCTTGTGGGTACCTGTGGCGTTCCCAGCAGCCTCAGCAGCAGCCTGCTGTCTGAGGGGTTCAAGAGAAGGGCAGTCTAACTGGTCCTTCCCCAGGTCTTCCCTTGAGGGTCCCCCTGAACCCAAGAATTCAACTTGATCAAGTTCGAATTCCCTAGGCTCAGTTTCCCGCAATTCCTGTAGGTCAGCCTCCTCCGAGACTTGATCCTCGACCTGGGGCAAGGGGGAAGGCGCAGCCTTAACCCTACTGCTCTTTTTCTTGGGAGGTGTCTGGTCCGTTGTTCCAGGATCCAGCACCTGTTCAGTGGGGCACTTCCTGACCTGTGACCTAGTCACAGCGAACACATGTGCTGGCAAACCTAACATTTCCATGTGAGTCCGGTGCTCCACTTCTGACCATTGTGACGACTCCAAATCATTGCCCAACAAACAATCCACTGGGAGGTCTGGACTAACTACAACCTTCTTTTGGCCAGTTACCCCTCCCCAGGAGAAAGCTACAATTGCCATACTGTGATTGGTAGTGACATTGCTTGCATTGGTCACCAGGAATTCTGTACCTGGCATGATCTGTCCAGGGTCCACAAAGTTAGGCGTCACCATGGTGACGCTGGCACAAGTGTCCCTATAGGCCTGAGCCATCTTTCCATTTATGAAAGGCGTCTGTCGGTATTTGCCCAAAGAATTGGGGCTTACGTCAGGGGACACGTCCACGTCCCCTGTACTGACAAGGACAGCCTGAGTGAGTGTGCCAACTAAGTTGTCACGCCCCTCAGAACCCAGGGTTAACCCTACTAAACCCTTGGGAGGCGCACTACCACTGCTGACTGTACTAGGGGGCACAGGTGCCTTAGGGGCTGCAGTGGCAGGAGTCTGCCCTCCTCCTTTCTTGGTGCACTCACTAAACCAGTGAGATTTACTTTTACAGTACTGGCACCATCTTTTGGATTGGCCTTCTTTCTTCTTTTGGGGAGCCTGACCCCCACCCCTTTTTGTAAATACAGACAACGTGCTGAGCAGCGAGCAGAAGGGCCCCACGCAGATCGTGGAGATGCTGGGAGACTGCACTTCGGTGCTAGAGCGGCTCAGGGTCGGGGCTTCTCGGACCCCAGAGCACTCACCAGAGAGTTACCTCGATGGTCGTGCTGGTTTTTAAGAGCGTGCAGGTTCTGATGATGGCCGGTCCCTCGAGGTCTCGTCGCACCCACAGATCACAGCTGAGCTGATGACGTGGGTAGAGGTCAGAGGTGCCAGGGAAGCCGGTTCTCGTCGAGCTGGGCCGTCGGATCCTTGAGGAAGGACTTGCAGCAAACCGCAGAGTTCTTAGTTGGTGCCCGCTGATGCAGGGTGACTACTCCTTAGCCACAAGGGAGAAATCTTGAGAAGAGTCTTGAGTGTCCTTTCGTAGAAAGTAGTTCTTGATTCAAAGATGATCTAATTTGGAAGGGTCCCCGCTCCGGTCTTTATCCTAAAGAAAGGGGTGGGTACATGACTAGGTCCTGCCCTAAGGGTGGGACCAGGAAGGGGGGTAGTTACGCCCCTCTCCCCTGCCGGGCTTTCCCCAGGCCAGGGCTGTCGCCCCTGGAACTGGTTCTAACCGGCAGATGCGTAGTGAGCACCGGGGTGCCACTCCGCAGTCACCTTCTCGCCAAAGCCCTACCTACCCAGAATACACAAACCCTGTCTGGGACGGTGCGAACAGCGCCCTCGACAGGAAACCCTTTGTCCAAGTGCTCCTCGCTGGAAGGACTCCCAGCAGCAGGAGGTCAGACTTGTGTCTGTGGTGGCAGCATCCATTTTGTGGAGCTGAGGCTTCAGTTAACTTTAACCGGGGTTCACAGTTACGTACATGTCGTGTCCCTCTAGAAGGGTGGGATACTAACCTCATCGCCAGAATTGGTGAGAGGGCAGCACCCCGATTCGTATGACACCTTACTCGACATGCGTTGATAACGCGATACCGGAGTTACCGATATGGTACGCGTTATCATGGAACAGCTATTGGGTCTTGATTCCGCAAGCTGCAGCCGGGCTCGGCTCGGGCCTGAACCTAGCTCACACGAGCCCACGCACTCTGCCTTCAGGATTGATAAGGCCTGCCATAGGAGTGACTGATAGGGACTCGGGTGTCCATTGTATGGTTAGATATAGGGCTACTATACCTAAAGCGAAGGGTGGTTACACGTCTTCGCCCCAGCTGTCGTGCAGCCAGTTGTGTCAAATTTAAGAGGCCAGCCAGGGGTGGCATAATACATGCTGCAGCCCCTGGCGGCCCTGGGTACACCTATGCCCTGCGTTACGGGGTCTGATAAGGTGGCCCAGTACCAATTGGTAAATGCACCTAGGGTACATATCGTAATTTAGAAAGAGAACAGCCAGGCTGTGGGTCTGATTAGCAGGCCCACAGCCAGAGAAGGTCGTAAACCAGTGAAACAAAAGCAAAAAATCTGGGTGATCATAGGATTGCAGACCCTACTCTCCTACACTCCCCGTGCCTGAATGTGTAATGTAAATACGGTGCTCATGTAAAGCGCTTCAATACCTTCAGGTCGAGTTCGCGCTGAATAAAATATGCAAAAAAAAAGCCACACTCCATGTCTTGTTTATTTGATTGCGCTTTTATTTACTGGATTGTAACAATGTAGCGCCAAGAAACCTGATGGTGAACTAGGGTGACCAACCAAATTTCACGGACTGTCCGTAATTGGGACCTCACGTCCGTTGTCTGTGAGGATCCCTTTTACGGACGCCTTTTGTCCGTAATTTTGGCCATCACGGGGAGCTGCTCCCCTGTGAGAAACCTTAGCCCCTTGATGGGGTGTCTCGCGCTCCTCCTCGGGCACAAGAGCAGCCCCACCCGCCAATTGAAATTCTGTATGCGGCTGATTGCCACATACAGCATGACAATGTGGCAGTCTGGGGGTGTTAAAGCATGTGGCAGCCTCCTCCTACCTTAGTGTACAGCAGGGCGATCTGTTAAAAAAAAAGGTAAAAGGCCCATGCTGCAACGTGAAAAAAACTGTTTATTTAAAGAAGCCTGAAAAACAAGTTAAAAAGGGGTTATCGTTCTTTTACTGTCCCATCATTTTAGAGTGAGGTATTTTCAATATTATATTCAACAAAGCCCTGGTTACGGCTTTTTCATTTTAAGCAACTAACACCCATTGACAAAGCCAATAGTCCTGGCTTCTTGTTGGTGTAATGATACTTGCTGTATTATACATCTGGATGCAATGACAGAAACAACATAATATCAGTCGGGACGGAACACTATGCTAAGTGCAGATTTTTTTCCTAGGTGTTTTAAACCACTCCCTTAATTACATCGAACACACACTTTGAAGAGACCCCAACCTTTTTTATACCACTTAAAGCCGTGGAAACAACACCATGTCACAGTCACCTCACGTCCTGGCACTGTGCATCATGCATGACTCATGACTTCTACGTTTTCACATTGCCTATGTGCAGGGGCATAGTGAACCCTGTCCCACCCCTTGCATTAGGAACTAAAGCGAGGTGAAGTTCTTGATAGGCCTCTTCAGTCTGCGACTCTTCAGACAAAGGCTCAGCTCATAATGTGAAAAAGTGGGAAAGTAAATAATTAAAGGAATGTGTGAATGGCTGGATGGATTACTGAAAGGAAAGGATGAATGAAAGGGTGAATGGATAGATAATGAAAGAAAGGATGGCTGGATGAGTGAATGAGTGGAAGTATGGATGAGCGAAAAGGTAAATAGATGGATGTATGGGTGGAAGGGTAGATTATGGGCAAGTAAATGGGTGTATGGATGAGTAAGTGAATGGATGGGTGAAAGGGTAAATGGCTGGATGGATGAGTGAATAGATGGATGGGTGGAAGAGTGGATGGATGACTGTACAGATGGATGGGGTGAAAGGGTGGGTAGATGAATGATGGATGAGTGAAAGGCTGGATGAAGGGATGGATGAGTGAAATGATGGATGGAAGGATATATGTGGATAGGTTTGCAAATGGTTGAATGTTTGGATATAGATGGGCACACAGATGGAAGGACAGAATGAATGGTGAAAGACTGAATGATGGATGAAAGAATGATTACACCTTGTAGCACCCATTATCTTAAGTAGCATTTTCTATACAATGACTTTCACGTTAATATGAGTCATTGTCTCTATATAATGTGTGTGTGATGTAACGTACTCCGATACCCTGTCCTACTTACTTGGGATGAGCAACACTATAAAAGAAATTAAATACACATGAGAGATGGTCTATGTGAAGATGAGGGGCACCATTGGAGGGTGGTAGCAAGGCCGGACTGGCTGGACCGGGCATTGGGTGTTTCACTGGGAGGCGAAAAGTGGGGGAGCGCGGTTTTGTTACTAGGGGCTCAGTCCTGTTATTCAGCTAGGGTCCCAGATGTGCTGCCTAAGTAAAAAGTTAATTCACTAACGCATAATGACAGCTGCGGGCATCGATTGGGGGCGGGGCGGTAATTGTTTGTCTGAAGACAAACACTCAGTTTAGTTTGTACACACTGGTCGGTGCCCAATGACCTCTGAAGGATTGACTCACACAGCAGCCCCGCCGCTCGGCCTACATATAATTAAACTGATCTATAAATGCAGATTATATAATCTATCAGATAAACTCACACTCACTGACTCAGTCTCAGACACCGGTGTATTCAACTGTGTAGCCTTTGACTGTGTCATGTATGTGCATGTAACTTGCATGATCGAGGTAACTATGGGGGCGTGGCTTGGGCGCCGATGGCGATGGTCGCCTGAGAGCTCGGCTCCGGGACTGAGCCCGGGATTATCCTGTTAATCGGAGGCCGCGGGGCACCCTAGCCCCCGCAAATCGTCGCTCGGCCCACCTGGACCCCACTGAGACGCCCGGCGCGGCCTGGACGAGTGGTGCTTTGCCCGAAACACGAAGTTTGAGGTCCCGGGAAGAGCGACCCAATATGGCGGCCGGACCCCTTTGTCCCCTTGGACGGGGCCATTAGCCTGGAGGAACGCCGCTGGTCATAACGTGCCCTCCGCTCTTGTGTTTTCCAGGAAAGTGAGGAGCTGGACTCTGCCCTGTTGAGACCCTGGTATTGATGAATGCGCCCGGGCGATCGGAGCTCCTATCATAGTGAACCTTGGCACGCGGACGACTGGAGGTCCCGGCAGTGGTGACGACCTCCGACGCGGCGCCTGGCTGCATCCCCCGATCGTCCCGATCCCATGGGAAGCATAACCCCCTGGTGCCACAAAGTCTCTGGAGGTGTGGGTGGCCCTCGTTCCGGATCCTCGTCAACCAGACGGACCTGCCCGGCCTGGCGCCGAGTGTCTCCGCCTCCTCCTCAGCGCTCTCAGACGACACGGTGGTGGCGCGAGCCGAACCTGTGGAGATCCACCTGGCCCTGGAGAAGAGGATCACCGGCCTTCACCCCGAGGACCTCCATTCGGGAGAGTTATAGTCGGCGTCCGCGCTCGGTGGCACCTTTATCTGAGCCCACACTGTGCGCTTCCCGCGTTATGGGGAAGCCGAGAGGGGCCAAGGGGCCCACCCCGGCCGCCTCTGACTCGGAGACCCCAGACAAGGAAGGCAGCGGCAACCCGGGGGACGCTGGTGGCGCTCCGCTGCAGCAACAGTTTGACCGCGTCCTGGAAGCGATTGCGACCACACGCTCGGCCCTCCAGCAGGACATTGCTCAGGTGGCGACGAGTCTGGGCCTCCTCAGGGCGGATCATGGCAAGCTATCGGACAGGGTCAAAGAAGTAGAAGGCTCGGTGAAAACCTTGGAGCCGGCGCAGCGAACCCTGGCCGCGGCAATGAAAGATGCTCTAACCCGGATTTCTGCCCTGGAACAGCGAGCGGAGGATGCGGAAGGCCGTAACAGGCGCAACAACATCCGAGTGGTAGGCCTGCCGGAGAAGATCGAGGATGGCGACATGGTGGCCTACTTGGAGGCCTGGCTCCGAGACACGGTAGCCCCGGAGGGCCTATCCTCTTTCTACACCCTTGAACGGGCTCATAGAGTCCCAGCACGGCCACCGCAACTGGGCCGGGCGCCGCGCCCGGTGGTGGCGCGCCTCCTACATTTTCGCGACAGGGACCTCATCCTCAATGCCGCTAGACATAATGGCCCTTTCAAGGTGGAGAACAGCCAGGTAAACATCTTCCCGGACTACACCTATGAAACCCAACGTAGGCGGTACTCATTCTTGGCGATCAAGCGTGAGCTCCGGAGCGAGGGTATTCAATACTCGCTCCTATTTCCTGCAAGGCTCCGCGTCATTGTTGATGACAAGACTCAATTTTTTGATACCCCGGAGGAGGCCTGTAACTGGCTTGAACTTTATAGGGCTGGGAAAGATGGCTTTGCCTCCACATCTCAGACAACGGCGGAGCCGGGACAGCGACGGCGATCCACGAGGGTGCGGAGTCGCCGGGGCCGTTCAGGCGGCCCTACTACTGCAGAGACATCGACGGAGCGGAAAGGTGTATTGGAGGTGTTGTCTGCCCTGTCTGGGTCACGAGAGGACGCTATTGCAGAAGAAGAGAACCCTGGTAACGAGGGGGCATCGACGGACTCGGAGAACTCGGTGACAGATAGTACCGGCACACCGGTGATTACACCAAAATCGGTTGAGGACCTTCTTGATGGACAGGGTTGACGGGGTGAGCTGTGTCCTTTTGGGTGGGGGCCCGTAGCGGGGGTGGAGGGTGTCGATGGTTCAACATGATTACGGGAGAAGCGGGGGGGTGGGGTGCCCTGCCTTTGCCCCGAGGGTTTCCGTTACTGTTTAGGGCTTGCTTTAGTCCTGGCAGCCAGGGCGTCGAGGGCCCACTGCCACCGCCCAGCCCGCACCTGGCCCTTAAGGCCTTCCTACGGTGGCGACTGTAGGATTAGTTTGGGATGAGGGGATTTCTTGAGGGCATGGTTTGGATGGGAACTAGATGGAGTTATTTGGGTCCTGTTCTGGGGGGGGTGGGCAGGGGTTTGGGTAACGTAAGATTTGTTGAGTTTTGGTTGGGGAAAATGGCCGCCATCAGTGTTGGGGGGATTGTTGTTTGCCTATTGCTGAGACCCAGATGGAGAGACTTTGCACGCACAGTGTGGGACAATGGCTGACGTTGCTAATGTGAAGTGTATTACTTGGAACGTGCGGGGGCTTCACACCATGTCTAGGCGGCACAAAGTCCACGCTTATTTAGTGCGTAGGGGAATACAAATGGCGCTACTGCAGGAGACCCATCTGAACAAGGCGGAAGGGGCGGCGCTTCAGCGTAGATGGAGGGGACAGGTCTTCTACACGTCGTACTCAGCGTATGCCAGGGGGGCGCTAATCTGGATCCAGGCTGGGGTTCCCTTTCAGGTCACAAACTCAGTGGTAGATCCCGAGGGGCGTTACGTGGCCATCTCTGGTACTCTGGGGGGGAGGGACCTGAACGTTTGCTGTGTTTACGCACCTAACATGGACCAGATTGCCTTCCTTTCTAGGTTATCGGGCTCGTTAGCCCACTTTTTCACGGGGCCCCTCCTGCTCGGTGGGGACTTTAATTCAGTGGTGGATGTGGAGACCGATCGCTCGCACCCGCCCCTCCCTGATTCTCCGGTTCGCCGCGTGGCCAAGGGCCGTAGAGACTGGCAGACACGGTGGGGTTTGACGGATATTTGGAGAGCGCAGCACCCCGACACTAGAGATTACTCCTACTTTTCGGGCCTCCACGAGCTGCACCTTCGGCTGGACGGGTTTCTTGGCTCGACAGAACTGGTTTTGGCGGCCATCTGTTCCGAATACTTGACTAGGACCATCTCGGACCATAACCCCCTCCTGCTGGCCCTTCGCTGGTTCCCGGGGGCGCCGGCGGTGCCCACCTGGAAGTTACGCCCTGAGATGCTCGAAGACATTGTCTTCAGAGCGGACTTAGGTGATAAGATTGAGGAGTATTTCGCGTCCAACGGGGGCTCTGCGAGCTCGAGGGCGCTGGAATGGGACGCTTTTAAGGTGGTGGTGAGGGGTTACTGCATCACCAAGAAGGTAGGTATGAGGCGGGTTATCCTCGATGACTTGGAGGTGGCCGACCGGAAGCTTCGGGAGTTGGAACTCCGCCGCCCCGGGCACCCTGAACTCCAGGGACGCACGGCGGAGGCGAAGGAGGCGGTAGCGGCTGAGGTCGAGCGGCTGCGCTGCTTCGACTACAAGGCCTATACAGTTCGGTCCCTTGCAGAAGGGGATAAATCGAGTGCACTGCTGGCATGGTTGGCAAACCCTACGCGCCAGACCTCACTGACGACATCCATGCGTATGGCGAACGGGACCATGGTGCACACTCAACCGGAGATTCTAGGCTGCTACCGGCACTACTACGATCAGTTGTATCGCAGTCGCGCTGCCAAAGACCCCGACCTTCTTGAGGATTATTTGCGACCCCTAGTGCTCCCGGTGGTGGAGCCTGACGTGGCGAAAGCCCTGGGTTCCGATATCGAACTGGGGGAGATCCGCGGCGCCATCAAAAGGATGGCGCGGAACAAGACCCCAGGACTAGACGGTCTTCCTGTGGAGTTTTACGCGACCTATGCCGACCTCCTGGCTCCGAGACTGGTAATTGTTTATAGAGAAGCGAAGAGGCTTGGCCGACTGCCTGGCTCAATGCGTGAGGCCCTGGTGGTTCCCCTCCTCAAGCCGGGGCGAGACTCAACCGATCCGGCGTCCTACCGGCCTTTATCGATGCTGACGGTCGATTATAAGATTCTGAGCAGCATCCTGGCTTCGAGACTAGTCGGCCACATGGCCTCCCTAGTGCATGAGGACCAGGCCGGGTTCATCCCCAAGCGCAATACAACAATGAACATCCGTAGGTTGTTCCGCTTACTGGGTGAGCCGCTAATAGATGCTCCGTGCCCAGTGGTCCTGTCGGTGGACTTAGAGAAGGCGTTTGATAGCTTGGAATGGGACTACCTACACACGGTGCTGCGACGGTTTGGCCTCGGTGAGGGTTTCATCAGATGGACCGCGGTCCTGTACGCCTCCGTGTCGGCCAGGGTTCGGGCGGGCCCATTAATTTCCTCACAGTACCCGGTAGAAAGGGGCACGAGACAGGGCTGTTCGTTATCCCCACTTCTCTTTGCGCTGGCGGTGGAGCCCCTCGCAGTGTTACTCCGGTCGGGGGCGCATTACAGTGGTTTCCGGACCCCTTCGGGCCCGCACCATGTTTCGTTATATGCCGACGACCTATTACTCTTCCTTGAGGACCCAGTTGAGGCCCTACTTGGCGCTAAGATGGCGCTCACGGCGTTCGGGGCGGTCTCGGGCCTACGGGTAAATTGGAGCAAGACATGCCTCTTCCCGGTCCGTAGAGGCACCCCTAGTCCAGTCCTCCTTGGAGGCCTTAGATGGGAACCTGACTGTTTCAGATACCTGGGGGTGTACATTTATCATGATCCATCTGACCTCCTGGACGGAAACATCGCCAGATGTAGTCGAGCTCTACGGGGGAACATGGACTTCTGGGCTACACTGCCGCTTTCGTTGGCGGGGCGGGTCGCCCTCCTCAAAATGGTGGCTCTCCCCCGACTGCTATACTATTTCCGGGCGCTGCCAGTTTGGATCCCGCCAGCCACGTTTAGGCTCTTACGGTCGACGATGACTGGATTCCTTTGGGGCTCGGGCCGCCGTAGAGTGGCCCTTAAGACCCTGATGAGGCCGAAAGCCGAAGGGGGACTTGCAGTGCCGGACTTCGAGAAATACTATCTGGCGGCGCAGCTCCAGACTCTCACCCAGGAGGTTGCCAGGGAGTTCCGAGGCCCGGAGGACAGGAGAGGTACAGGGATGGCCAGGCATGTCCTATCTTTCATAGCTCTACGCCAACGTTTGACCTTACAGGACCTGACGTTGGAGGAAAAGACCATTCGCCTGTGTTGGAACCGGGCTCACTCCAGGGGCCAACTCCGGATACCGTATGCGCCGGAAATACCATTGGGGATGCTGACGGCGTTGCCCCATGGCGGGGATTGGTCACGGTTGGCGGACTGGGAGGACGCGGGGCTGCAGTTGGTGGGGGATCTTTATGAGGCCGGGGTACTCTTGCCTTTCCAGGAGCTCCTTGACCGCTTCGAGATTCCCCCAGGGGACTTCCTGTTGCACTCGGCCCTGGTCCGTGCGATCCAGGCGCATTGGAAAGGCGGACAGGAGGAACCTCCTACGTCTCCGGTGTGTCAATACGTCATGATGTCTGCGGGCACGGTGAAGGCGGTCACCTGCCTCTACGGTAGATTGATCAATGAAGGGTTGGCCCCCCTTACGACCCTCAAGACCCGGTGGGAGGCGGACATAGGCAAGGAAATCCCGGAAGCGACCTGGTCTCAGCTCGTGCGGCGAGCTTGGAAGGGGACGCGTCACGCACGTTTTCAGTTGGTCCACTATTATGTACTCCATCGGGCATACCTGACCCCGGCGAAAATCCAACAGTATTTCGATACGGGCTCGGCAGCCTGCCCCAGATGCCCGGCGCCAGAGGCAGACCTCCTCCATATGTTGTGGGCCTGCCCGGGTCTATCCTCCTACTGGGTGGAGGTGGAGAAGACCCTGACGGAGGTGACGGGGAGACCTCTATCGGTTGATGCGGCGGTGGGTCTGTTGCATTGGTTTCCACATACCCCCAAAAACAAAATTTCCAGTAAATTTATTGATTTAGGGCTTCTCTTAGCCAAACGAGAGGTGACCAGGAACTGGAAGGCACGAGCTGGTCCGACTGGGAGCAGATGGCATAGCGAATTATTGAAGTGGGCGGCGGGGGAGAGCACGCTGAGATACCAACTGGCTGGGAGACAACGTAACGAACGAGCACAGGAGACAGCGCTGGAATGGGAGACACTAGTGCAGGCCCTCAGAGACTATTGCGCCCCCAGCGACTCTGATAGTGAGATAGCAGCGCGCCCTGAGTCCCGATAGGCGATGGTGTTTACTGTTACTGATACGCACATCTTGGGTCCTCTCACGAATCCTATTGCGGTAGCTACCATACACTGATGGCGGGGTTGGGTGGGGGAGGGGTTCCTTTGCAAGTTAGTGTTTTGTGGGTGGGACATTCTTTTGGGTTTGGGGGCTTGTTTAGAAAAGCAGATGACGGACAGTGGATTATCCGGACCAGCCTTTCGCTCCTGCTGAACCCCCACTGGATTTTATCGCCCGACTTTGGAACTGTGGGCTGGAGTCTAGTGTATAAAAACGTGCTGCGGGGGGTGGACGGGATGCAGTCGATTGATTTCAGTGTATTTTTGATGCTGGTCATAATTGTAACAGTTTACTGATTCCTGCAATAAAAATATATTTCAAAAAAAAAAAAAAAAAAAATGATCGAGGTAACTATTAGCGGCAATACTATGTGTCTCTCGGACATCTTTCAAGTGCTCGCCGTCCTTTTTCCCCAGCACCCCCCTCCCACCTCTCCAGGGGCGGCAATTTGAGCTATAGCCCCGGGCGCCACAAGCTCTAGCTACGCCTCTGGGGGCCTGGCACTTCAAAGCTCCTTGTATATCCAGTAGTTTTCAATCAACAATAAAAGCGGCCTCCCTTATTTTTAGGTGTGGTGCACCATTGTCTGGTGACTAATGTACCTGCTGGAGCGAGATGCAAAGATTAAATCTTCTAAGGTAGCAAGCTGCGGCCAAACTGAAAAAACGTTATGTGCACGATTGTCTCAACCTAATATAAACTTATTTTGACTTGTACTTAGGTGGTTGTCTATTTACTTACTTATATACTATTGCGCGACCACCTCTGACGTGTCTGTAAAACGTAACTTTTGTCCCGAAGTTTTGTCCTGAATTTTGACCCTTTGTCCTGAATTTTTATCCTGAATTTTGTCCCTTTGTCCTGAATGTTTACATTCACCGTCTTGAATTTGCATCAATGCCAGTTGGTCACTGTTATAATCTGTAAGTAGTGTCTCCTAATGTATGTTTCTACCATTTTAATAACACCCAGTAGAATGTTCAGTGCTGTGATGTAACACAGAATGTTGAGTGATGCTGGGGGACTTTTGACAGTTAAGATGGGGCTGAGCTACCTGCTGGCTGCTCCTGGTGGGGCTAGACTTTGACTAGATCTTGACTAACTTAACATCTTAATAAATACATCTTAAAATATACCTACTTGCCTGGATCAACTTACTACATTTTGATGGCGACGAATTGATCCTACCTACGTGTTCAGCTCAAGAAATCAACCTTCAAGAAACCAAGACTGTTAAAATCTTCAACAAAGAGGCAAGGTATTGTAAAGTTTTCATCTTTTTCAAACTCCATCAAACTTCAAACACTAATTCTGGCACCGAGACCCACCAGTGACCATTTCACCGGTCGCCCCCAACTTCTAGTGTCAGATTCCTCTTCAATTCTCAAAATTGCATTTCATAACAACAACATTTCAACAAATAATGTAACTTTCTGTCTCTATGCTTTCGACTGTCTGGTACAGAAGTCTTCTCTGATCTACGCTCGTTTTTTACTCTGTCTTAAAAACCAAGTCATCTTAACTTTCAAGCATCTTTCAAGAGTCAAACCACTATGTTCTCAAAGTCTCTAATAGCAAGGTTCCTGCCTCAACTAACGCTTATGGACCATCAGAGTAGTATCTTGTGAACATTTTTTCCATCTCAATAAGTTAATTACAGCGCTTTTGGTTCTGACAGCTCAATTCTGTTCCTGATGCTTTTACAGCGTTTCTTCAATTTCTACAAAAGTCCCCCAGCATCACTCCACATTCTGTGTTACATCACAGCACTGAACATTCTACTGGGTGTTAATAAAATGGTAGAAACATACATTAGGAGACACTACTTACAGATTATAACAGTCACCCTATGGTGAACGCGCGCTCCACACATTTTCGATAACATTTCCGAAGTGTGCAGGGAACCATGGCGGCGGGCGCCGGATGGAGACAGGGAGACCTGTGAACCACGTGGGTGTGGTTGTTTGCCTAGCCCCGCGCCCTCTTGACTCACTTTTAACTCCTTAATCGTTGAGCCCCAGGGGAGCCAAGCGTGGCAATTTAAGCTCCTGGTTCGGCAGCGTGGGAGGTGGCAAGAGGCGTCCTCCTCCCCTACTCCCTGCCCTACTCCCTGCCCTGGGTAGACAACAAAACTGGTTACACCAGCATACCGTGATATAAGAAGTTCCTGAGACGAGGAAGGAATAAGATGCATGACCGAGGAAGAACGCCTAATATAAGACTGTGTTCGGCGTAGCGAGGCGGAACGACGGGGCCCAGACGCTCGCGGCAATGTTAAAGCTCATGGAGGCGGGCGGCTAGTGCAGAGTGACTCACACCGGGCCCGCCCCTTTCATTCTGAACCCGCTGTCGAACGTCACTGTCAGGGCGCACGTGCTGGCATGCCTCACTGCAGGGGGCTGTACACTCGGGGACGGGTTTTAAGATAGAAGAACAAGGGAGCACCGTTTCCAATGTAAACGTGTCACTCAGAAGTGAGCTATAAAATGGTGCAGTCTGAGGCGCTGCCCTCTGCGCTGACCCGTGATGGACTATTCTGAAGCAGGTAATAAATAATGCTGCCTGTTCGTATTGCGATACGAGCACATTGTGGCAAAGTCATCAATGCTTCATATCATATGCCGAATCTTCTCTACATGGACTGCATTTCCCAGCACATAAACATTAAAAAGCATTTGTGACTACGCACCGCCCACATAGTCAACGTGCAGAGAGCATTGGCACGGCCTGCACGATCTTGTAGCACACGGCTAAGTGATAAATATAAATTGGAAATTATGTGCTCCTTTTTTTCCATGTAATGTTAAATACCCAATGCAGTACTGGGAATCCTTATATCCGGACCGTATGTCCCCATCCGGCTCAACTGCCGAGGCACCTGTGAGAGGCCGTCCCTAGTTTACTTTCCTTCCCCATTATATGCATGGATTTGCAATTGCATCTATTACTTTTATGCATCTGTGTTGATTTGCATAGTTTCTGCTGAACTGATACGTCAGGCCAAACAATATGGCAGTTTCCACGTAGCAATTGGCTGTGTGGGATCAATACTGTTGTACCTGCTTGAGAAATCTGTGTTAAGTCCAGTTTTGAATCATCATAAGTAGCAATGTGCCTGGTGAAAAGCACACCGTGTAATTTGCAGATCAGAAATGTGTATTTTACTTTGATAGCCCAGTGGGTTACTGCTTATAGCACTGAGATTCTTTTGTTATTTGTAGTTCATAAGTTACAACCCATTTAAAATGGAACAGTGAATTATGAACTGGCATAAAAAAGCTGCAAGCGAACCTGCAAGGTATATGTTCAGATCACAGTCTTATTCTTCAACTTCCATTATTTTAAAGTAGCTAAAAGTTTCCTTGGGTAGTAATACATTTTAATTAGTATAGACAGCCCCAATCGTTGCATTATATTTTAAATCCGGGGTTTGCGTTTCACCTAGACCAAACACTCATAACATAGTGGGCCAGATGTACGACCATTCCGTTTTGTGGGTCGCAAATTGCGATTTGTTTTACGACTTGCAAAACGGAATGCACTAATGTGTCTCAGACACATTTAGCAATTCCAAAACGGAGTCACAAATGACCTGCCTCATCAATATTCATGAGGCAGGTGAGGTTCCGTGATTCTGAACACGTTCAATAAAGGTCGTCCTATCGAGACGATTTTGGTATCAGCGGACCGCAAATGACGAGTGCGGTATGTACGAGTGTTTTCGTCATAATCGATTAATGGAAACACTATGTATTTAGGGATTTTGTTCGAACCTACGGGTTCCATTTTGTGTACGGCAGCAATTTTGTGGTTGCCCTCACATAGGCCGATGACTGCGGCCGAACGAGTCTTTGGGACACGTACACCTTTAGCTGACTTTTGTGTGACCTGAATGAACTGACTCCCTTGCCCGAGGCTGACCTCTTTGAGCCAGTTCCTTGTTAGGCAGCTGGTCAGATAGAGATCAAAGAGCAGGACATTGCTGAGTTTATGGTACACACACACACCCTTCTATCTTGCTTCTCATCTGTTTCTGCTCCTTCCTTCATGGCCTATTTATGGTTTGGGTTGAGGTCCTTTTATTATGGTTTTGTCTGGCCTGTCCGAGCAAGAATGTTGGATTTTGCCTTGTCATTTCTGGTGGGCTGGACAACTGAAAGTGGGCTTGTCGTTATGCGATACTTTTGAAATGTCACTACATGATTGGATAGTTTGTAAGTAATTGATGCTAGTTAGGAATGTGATTTTTGGCATAAAAGACGATGTCTCGCTTTACTAAATTGTGCAGTCTCTGACGAACCACCCGTGTTGTGCTTCGTAGATCTCTGTTCCTGGTTGCAACCAATAAACTTGGTCTTTGACATCACCTAGAAGTGTCCCGTGTCTCTGTTTGCCAAGACAGGAGAACTCGAAGACTTTGGGCGTTTTCCCTGGCGCCGCTGGGTTCTAAAACCCGGTTCTTCAGTTGGCGCCCAACGTTGGGTGACTTCAGCGGTACCGGTCCAAGCCTGAAGATCGTGAGGAGCTTTGTGTGAAAATTCTGGAGGAAGGCCTGCCACTTCATCGACCCCTGTATGTCGTTGTGGTCCGAAAGTCTTTGCTGCGAGGTTCCCCGCTTTCCGACGGCTACGAAGGACTGCTGCCCTGACTGTCGCCCTGACTTGGAGCCATTAGACGATTTGTAGTGCGAGATGATAGACGGGTCTTCTGACGACGTCATCGATATTTCAGTTAAGTATGAGTGGAGCGTCTTCCAGTCCTTAGTTTTGTTTTGGGTATCCCCTTGGGATCTTTGATTTGGGACTTGCAAGCTCCAAAGCTGAGGGACTCGTGTATTCGCGAGGTTATCGTATTCGATATTCCCTTGAAGTTTGAAGCTAGACTAGAGAGCGAAGATGCCTGGTCTTAGCAGACTTGGAAAGATATTTTGTTGCAGTCGTAATAGGGATTCCCGATTGGAGGACTCGTGTCCGGTGCCTCCGATTGGAACTCCGACCTATGAGCTCTAATTAAAACATGGCGTGGGCCCTATCACGTATAATGAAGTATGGATTAGATACACTAGGAAGGACGATGTCCTAAAGTGGCCCCAATATGGTAGCCATGATTCGGAGATTTTAGATAATCTGGAAGTCAAACTGTTCAAGAAGAAAGCCCGGCAGGCGATGTTTGACTCTTTCCGCCTTTGGCGAAAGGAAGCCAAACAGAAAGAAATTAAGTTAGCGAAGAGAAATAAAAGAGAAAGAGGTGTTTCGGTAATGCAAGCTGCTATGCAGTTTAGAGATAACGAAGAAGAACAAGAGAGCGAACAGTTGCTTAGGCAACGTAAAATGGCGATTGATAAGTATTATACAGCTTTGCCACCTCAGCAGCAAGCTGCAAAGAAAGACCTTGAGAAAGATCCTTTGATGGCACATTTGTTGAGTTCGCCACCCACTTATGTGCAGAGTGCTACAGCACCTCAGCCACCTTTAGTTATGCAACCTCCAGTTGCTTTGCCACCTGTTTTTGTACAACCGCCAGCTCCTTTTCAGTTGGCTCCTGTTCCTTTGGTGCAGCCTTCTCAAGGGCCGCCGACTTTGCTACCTGCTCCGCCTCCGACTCCTCCGACTTTGTCTCCTGTACTTCTTCTGCTACTGTTCCTACGTTGGTTTCCTCTCAGTCTGCTTTGTCTCCTGTTCTTTTGTCTACTTCTCATTCTGTTCGACAGAGAATGACTGATACTGTTACTGATCGTTACTGATCTTTTGTCTCCTCTCTTTGGGTCACTGGGTATGACCCCTGTTTCACAGTTGTGTAGCCAACTGCCTGGTCCCGATGAGCGGGAAGTATTGGATCTCTTAGCGCGCAAATGGGTTACCTATACTTTACGATACGATTTAGAGTCTGTTATGGATGTCTTCCGTCAATGGGAAGCACCGAAGCAGAGATACGTTTTTGAGAAGATGTGTACTTTCCTTCGTGAAGAATGGGAAGATGGCGATTTGGGACAGACTCTGCCTGAGTTGGTCCGTGTACAGTCTGAGTTTGCGAAGGGGACTAGAGTGGGTGTTGACGTTGAGAGAGCAGTTGCGACATTGTTGTCGTTTAGGAGTGAGTCTCCTTCTAGGCCGTTGTTTGAGCCTGATTCTTCAGTTAGGAGAAATGCGCAACAATATCCAATGAGAGAGGTTCCCCCACTTTGGAGAGCGGGAGATCCAAATGCTATTCTAGTTGTTCCGCCTCATTTTCAGCGTCTTTGGGTACATGTTCCATGGAAGCGAGTTGAAGTCTTGGACCTTAAGTAGTCTTTGCCTGATCCACGTAAAATCCTGCAGGGTACTATAAGGAATTATCACAGACTGCAGATTCAGGTATTATGAATTTAGCCGATATAGACATGTTGTTTGGGAATGTAGTTCCACAGCCTATATGGGGAATGATTCGTCATACGGATCATGTGCAGGAGTTAGGTGATACATGGGCTAATATTGGTGCTGCAGATGGCAGACAAGTTGGTGGTGCTAAACCTGAGGCTTTGGTTGCAGAACTTCCTGGTAGGATTGTTAATTACATGAAGACTTTGATGCCTGCCGTAAGTGTCAACTTGGACAAATTGTCTGCATGTAAGCAGAAGAAAGACGAAAGTGTGTCTGACTTTTTCACTAGGTTTGAAGAGACGTTTGTCGACCATAGTGGACAGGACATGAGTACGGAAGGTGGTCAACGGTTGTTCGATGACAAGTTTGTGCATAATTTGCTTCCAGAGTTGTGTAATAAGTTGAAGGATTCTGAGAGTGTTTGGGCTGTGTCATCGTCTCCACAGATTTTGGCTACTGCACAGTACTATGAGAATAGAGATAAGGACGAGAAAGATAGAGCCGACAAGAAGACCAAAGAGTTAAAGACGAAGGTTCTTTTACAGCAAGCGTATCCGCCTCGTAATAATCAGCGTGATTATCAGCAACCTCAGCAATATCAGAGAAACTCGCAAAGGTACGAGTCTTCTCAACAGCGTTTTCCTGTAGGCCCTAATCAGTGTGCGTATTGTAAAGAAGAGGGTCATTTCAAGAATAGTTATCCTGTTCTGTTACAGCGTACGAACGGTGCTTCTGGTGTGAGAGTTCGAGGTGTTCAGCAAGCACCTAGAGGTAGAGGACGTGGCGTGTTTCCTCAGAATGCGCGTTCCTTGCCTCCACAGAATTCTATGAATAGCTTTGATCAGCAGAATGGTGCGTCTGGTAGGACGGCTCAGTGATATACGGACGACTACTATGTCGAAGGTGAGAATATGGATGGTAATGATTTGTAGGACAGCCATAGACAAAGAGAGGGAGTTGCTTCAGTTCCAGTAGATCAGAGTGGACCTTATGTTAAAGTGATTGCATCAGGGCAGGTGTGTCAGAGCCTTTTCTGTTGGATACTGGTGCTGCGAAGAGTTCTATTATGCACTCTAAACTCCCTGCCGCACCTTTGTCTGGCTTAACGAATGTTTCAGTAGGTTTTTCTGGCGCCCCGGTTACTAATCCGATTTCTAGTCCGTTGTCTATTTCTGTTGGACCTTGTGAATTCGAAGCACCCCTTATTCTGACGACAGGTTGTGGTGAGAACTTGTTGGGATTAGACTTGTTGAAAAGATTGTATGCAACGCTACATTGTTCCCCTTCAGGAGTACAGCTTACATTGGGTAAGAGAGTGATCTCTCCGATGTATTTATCTAAAGATCGTCTTCCAGCTGAATTGTCTTCTCTCCCTGATTCTCTTTGGGCTACTGGTCCTAATGATGTGGGTCTTTTGGGGATTCCGCCATATGTTGTGATGTTGAACGCAAATGCTAGATTGCCACGTATTCCCCAATATCGGATTTCTAGTGATGGTGAAAGAGCACTTTTAGCGATTATCTACGATTTGATTGAGAAAGGTGTGATTGAAAGAAACAAGAGGTAATGTGTGTAATAGTCCGGTTTTGCCTGTTCTGAAACGTACTGATTCTTCGCAACCGCCTGTATATAGGTTTGTGATCGATCTTCGTGAGGTGAATAAGATTGTAGTTCCGCAATTTCCTGTTGTACCTGATATCACCGCTTTACTGACTTTGATTCCGGCTTCAGCCACGTGGTTTTCGGTGATTGACTTGAAGAATGCTATCTTCAGCATCCCGATTGCCGTGTAGAGTAGAGATATTTTTGGCTTCTCTTTAGGAGGCCGAAGTTTCCGGTTCAAGCGCGCTCATCAAGGCTATTGCGAGAGTCCATCGATCTATAGTCAGGCTTTGAAAACACAGCTTGATTTGATTGTTTTACCTGATGGTGCTGCCCTTATTCAGTATGTCGACGATTTGTTAGTTGCTGCCGACAATGAAGAGATTTGTAAAGAGGCAACTTTGTCGTTGTTGCGTCATCTGTCTGATTTCCATCATAAGGTGTCTCTTTCGAAGTTGCAATATTGTCGACAAGAAGTAACCTACTTAAGTCACCTCTTATCGAAGGAGGGAAGAAGATTGACCCTAGAAAGAATTCAAGCGATTGCGAAAATGAGTGTGCCAACGACACAGAGAGAAGTGCGTGCTTTCTTGGGTATTACATCGTATTGTAGACAGTGGATCCCTAATTTTTCTCTGCTTGCGAAACCTTTGATAGCTCTTACTGTTAAGGATACTCCAAATCCTATTCCTTGGACTGACGAATGTCAGAAGAGCTTTTCAGAATTACGCGATACGTTGTGTTCGGCTCCTGTGTTGGGTACTCCCGACTACAGTAAGCTTTTTACACTCTATGTCCACGAGAGAGAGGGATGTGCATTGTCAGTTTTGACACAGCAGTTCGGCGATAAGCAACGTCCATGCGCTTATTTTTCGTCGACTTTGGATCCGGTAGCTAGAGCGTTGCCGAGTTGTTTGAGAGCTACAGCAACAGCGGCTGTTTCTATTCGACAGTCTGCTGGTTTGGTGATGGATAATACATTGATTGTGATGGTTCCACATGCAGTGGATACCTTGTTGAATTGCACCAAGACACAGCACTTAACTAGTGCTCGGTTGTCAGGTTACGAATTGACACTCTTAGCGAGTCACGTGCATATAAAGAGATGTAATACGTTGAATCCAGCTACGTTGTTGCCGATTTCAGTTGAGACAGATGTTACTGAACAGCATGATTGCTTCCTTAGGACAGAGGAAGAAACGAAAGGGAGAATAGACCTTAGGGACACTCCTCTTCCAGAGTGTGATGGTACTTTATGGGTTGATGGTTCGTGCTTTAAGCTTCCGAATGGTGATACGACTGCGGCATATGCTGTTACGACTTTGCATACGATTGTTGAAGCTGCACGTATCCCACATAATTCAGCACAAGCAGCGGAGTTGATTGTATTGACAAGAGCGTGTGTGTTGTCGAAATGGAAACGAGTGACTGTTTACACTGATAGCCAGTATGCGTTTGGTGTGGCTCATAGTTTTGGACGTTTGTGGAAAGAGCGTGGGTTCCTGACTTCGCATGGAACTAAGATTCAGCATGGTCAGTTGGTGAATGAACTTCTTGAGTCGCTTACTTTGCCGTTGCAAGTTGCGATTGTGAAATGCAGTGCGCATAGGAAAGTTACTGATGATGTTGGTCGTGGTAATGCGTTTGCAGACGAAGTCGCGAAAGAAACTGCGAGAGATGTGATGAGTCGAATGCATGTTGCGGGTCCGGCGAGATGGGTTCCGGATAGAAGTATGTGTGAAGATATAATAGAGAGCGTGAAGTC
Source organism: Lissotriton vulgaris (assembly GCF_964263255.1). Classification (NCBI taxonomy): domain Eukaryota; kingdom Metazoa; phylum Chordata; class Amphibia; order Caudata; family Salamandridae; genus Lissotriton; species Lissotriton vulgaris. The sequence continues at coordinate 31,844,729 of NC_141688.1, forward strand.
CATTCAAGCTGAAGCTACAGAGAAAGAGTTGAATGAATGGAGAGAAAGTAAGGGTAAATTGGATTCGAATAGTTGTTGGATTGAGTTGTCAGAGCATCAGCGATTGTTGTTACCCGATGCGTTTGTGCTTCCAGTGGTTACGATGGCTCATGGAATGAATGAATGAATGAAACGAGATTTATATCGCGCAACTTAGCCCCAGAGGGCATCAAGGCGCCTATGAATGGCTCATATCAGTGTGAAAGGGATTTGCAAGTTGTTAGCTCCAGTATGGCAGAATGTTGGAATTCCTTTAAAAAAAAATTTTTTTTAGATTGTTTATTAAAGAGTAGCAAGACATCAAATTTCAAAATACAAACAGAAAATTAAACAGAAAGCATACAATACATAGTACATTTCATCTGTGTCATTGCTGTCCGTTTTATATTATACCCCAGAACCCCACCCTAACCCACCCCCCCAGGGATCGCTACAGGAGGAGAGAATAAAGAAAAGGAAAAGAAAAACCAAGATATTAAAAAAAATTTGGATATGGTAAACTCATATTATGAAACAGGTGTATCCCAGTATATTTCATTATATACAAAGAAAATTTTTACTGGTTTAAATTACCCAGCCAATTAAGTACCGGCTCCCATACTGATTCGCCCTCTCTTCGAGCCCGTAGACCTCTCCTCTTGAAAACCAACAACTTATTGAAACACTCATGTTCTGACGGGGGAGAAGGATCTAACCACACTGTTGCTAGACATAATCTAAATTTAGCCATAGCTATATAAAATAGCTTCCGTTCTGGCAGCGTCATACTTGTATCTGCCACCCCCAATGTAATGGCTTGCGAAGACAATTGTATCTGATAACCGAACACTTGCTCCAACCGTTGTTCCACTTTAATTATCAGTGGAGTTAAACTAGAGCAAGAAGAGAACATATGGATACTGTCAACTGCTATCTCCCCACACCTAGGACAATTGACTCCTGTGATCCCGCCCCATTGTTGTATGCGATGTAGGGTTATATACAAATTGAACCATGTTTTAAAACATTGTACCTGGAGGTTAGCAGATATAGTGGAAGTATAGCTAAAACATAATGAGTCTTCACAAACCTCCTGCCCAGCTTGTAAACCAATCTGCCATCGATTCAAGTGTTTAGGTAGATCATCATTCCGCCTTTCATTCAACATTTTATAAATTATAGATATATTAGAGTGCCCGCCCCTGATAGCCTCAACTAGTGGGATAGGAATCCAGCTAACAGATTTCCTAGAAAGAAAGTCACGAATCTGTAAGAACTTAAAGAAATGCTAGTTACTAATACCAAATTTATGTTTTATGTATTCAAATGTCCGCACCCCCTGAACTGAAACCAAATCCCCCAACATAGTAACTCCATGTGTAGTCCATTCTCTGAAATACCCATCTGCAAATATTTCTGGCAGGAGGGTATTACCCATTACGGGAGTTTACACATGTTTCCTTCCTATATTAAATAGTTTCCGCACAGGGGTCCAGACTTTAAAGGCTGCCAGTAAAACTTTAAACCTCACACATTTGAAATACGCAAAATCAATATGCCTGAATAGTAACCCCTTCACCTCTTCCCCATAAATTAAACAATACGTAGAAAGCTCAGAGACCTCTAAGTCCGCAGAATCCATTAATACAGCAATGTGTCTTAATGTAATTGCCCAATAATGAAGCTGAAAGTTTGGTAAAGACCAACCCCCCCTCTCCCTGGGTAACGTCATATATTTATGGGCTCGTCTAGGTCTTTTACCTGCCCATACAAACCACGATATTAGACGTTCTAGCTTCCTGAACCATACTTGTTCAAACAATACAGGAATCGCTCTAAAAAGATACAATATTTTTGGTAGAAAAATCATTTTAACAACATTACAGCGACCCATCAGTGTTAATTGAAGGTTGTTAAACTTTCTAGTATCTTTTTCCATCTTACCTAACAGTGGTTTAAGGTTGATCTCAACAATTTCCTCGGGATTAGAGCTTATTACAATTCCTAAGTATTTTGCCCTGCCAATAACCCGAGGATCCACCAACATAATTTTATCATTTCATATAATTTGGGTCTTGGAGTTATTCAAATGATATCCAGACAACTTACCAAACTGTGATGTTAGGTTTGGAATCTCTAACAGGGCTGCCTGAGGAGTGTCTGTCAAAATGGCTAAATCGTCTGCATACCCCAGTATTTTAGTGTTACCACCCCTGGATCTCACTGGGCAAATCAAATCAGTCAAAATATTTTTTTTAATAAGTGGGTCTATATAAATTGCAAATAATAAAGGGGAGCAGGGGCAACCCTGGCGTGTACCTCTTAAAATATTAATTGAACCCGTCTGGATCCCCATAACTGAAATTTGGGCCGTCGGCTGTTTATACATGTTCTGTATCGCCCTTATGATTCTTTCTCCTAGGCCATAATATCTCAATACAGCCCATAAAAAAGGCCAGGAGACCCTATCAAAGGCCTTCTCTGCATCTAGCAGAATTAGGGCCATAGGGTCTCCTGAAACCTTAGTAAAATCAAACAGCGTGATAACACGGCGTATAAGGTCTATAGTTTTGTCGCCCAGGCACAAAGCCATGTTGTTGAACAGAAACAAGTTTCTTAATTACCCCAGAGATTCTATTGGCAAATATCTTGGCATAAATTTTAATATCACTATTGATGAGCGTGATAGGGCGATATGATCCCAAATCAGATGGATCTTTATCCTTTTTTTAAAAAGTTATAATTCGGGTACCTCGCCAGGACTCCGGAGGAGCCTCCCCATCCTGAACTCTACGAAATAGTTCTAACATGACCGGAGTGAGCTGAGGCTGAAATATCTTATAAAATTCCCCCGGCAAAAAGTCTGGGCAAACAGCTTTGCCCCTCGAGAGAGAATCTATAACCTGCCAAAGCTCCTCAATACTAATTCCTAAGTGTGCAGAGAATCTGGTTAAGAATTGTATGGTTTGTCTGATGTATAATCCTGGTAAGGGAACTCCAACTCCAGCTGGTCATTTTGCACCTCCGACGTATCCGCTTGAGGCTTTGCAGCTAGATTTTATCCACATGGAGAGGTGCAACAACTTAAAGTACGTGCTCGTGGTTGTTTGCGCTTTTTCGAGATGGGTGGAAGCATACCCTTTGAAAAGATAATACTGCTTTGTCCACAGCTAAAGCCCTTATCAAGGAATTTTTCCCTAGGTATGGATTGCCGAGAATGGTCTGGAGTGACACTGGGAGTGAATTTGTGGGTCAAGTGATGAAGAGAGTGTGTGATGATTTAGGACTACGTCAAAAATGTCATGCTGCAAATCACCCCCAATCAGCTGGTCTGGTAGAATGCTATAATGGCACCCTTAAGCTAAAACTAGCCGAGATTCAGGCGAGCTCCGGTCTACAATGGCCTGATGCCTTGCCGTTAGCACTTCTGTCCACAAGAATGACTGTGCATTCACGAATGGGACTTAGTCCGAATTAAGTCGTTTTTAGTCGCCCGGCGAATATGTGGGGAGTGCCGCGGCCGACCAAATTCAGTGAGATAGAGCAGCCTGTATTGCTTGATTACCTTTACGAATTGACGGCTAAATTGCGTGTTTTTCACCAACAGGTTCATGATACCTTGCCACAAGCATCTGACGATCCAGGACATGCTATCGAACCTGGATCTTGGATCTTCGTGAAGAATTTCCAGCGGACCAAGAACGAGCAGCCCAGCTGGAACGGACCTTACTTGGTGCTATTATCCACACGAACAGCTGTGCGAGTGCGCGGTAAAAAGAACTGGATTCACGGCGTACATTGTAAGAGGGCCCCTTTGCCTCTGCCGTACGACCGGTGGGTCCAGGATGGACTTCCAGACTCTGAGACTGAAACCGTGCCTCGTTTTCTGCCTTTTAGCGATGCATGTTTGATTGGAACGAACACTGAACGAGAAAGCGACGATCTTCTGCAAGAAGCTGTGCCTCCGTCAAGTCGTTTGGATACTTCTGAACCTGAGCTTTTGTTTCGAGAACAGACATTGCCTGGCAAAGGCCGTTATAATTTGCGACCAAGAGTCGTGGGACTAATAAAAAAATTAATTCTTTCTTTGCTATTTTTAAGGTTAAGCTCTCCTCCGAGGAACTGTTTTGATTTTTGTTTTTCGAACCCCCATCCGGGTTCAGCTGTAAGGTCGCGGTGCAAAGTCTTTGGAGTGCAAGCCGAAGACACTAGGTCGACGGTTCTGGTTGGTCTTTGGGCGTTCCCTGGACTGACAGACGCTTTCCTTAGCACGGAACACCCTACCGCCGCGAACAGCACGGTTAGAGGATGGAGTTTTTCGAGATGGAGAGACCTGTTGAAAGAATGAGCTTCAAGAGCAAAATATGTACTGTAATTAGCAGAAAACGTTTTTTAATATTATGTTTGTTTATGTTGTTTAGCTTAATGATGATTTTAATAGGATATGTGACATTCTCTTTTCAAGTGACGTTTGTACCCACTACACAACCTATGCCTCCTCCTACTGTTTCCTCGCATTCTTTTCACCCTCTGCCCGAACATGAATCTGTTATGAGATTGGAATTTGCTAACAATTCCTTTGTTCAGCTTCTGCACCAACACCAGCTAGTAGTGAACACTACTAATTGTTGGGTGTGTGGTCTTATGCCTCATACTACCGATAAAGGTATTCCTTACCTGGTTTTGCCTTTTAGCTTCAATGGTTCTGTATGGGCATACAGAACGAAGTTCATCTATGCTCGTGAAGTCTACCCCCTACGTTCTGGGAAAGATAGTCCAAAGACTAGTGCTTCTGTCAAGGGTATGAGACTATTCCGGGAGATGAGACACAGGCATATATTGGATGGAACATGACTGGATATGGAGTTAATCTGAGTGTTAACCAGCGAGCGAAAAGATCCCCTCCGATTTGGATAGTGCCCCATCAGGGTCATTATTGTCTGCAAGGTAATGGCAAGAATCCGAGAGCTCAGTTAGGGAAGAGTGTCTGCACTGAGACGTATGTTTTTGCGTTCCAGACTTCCCCATCGTTTCTAGCAGCTAAGGGTACCTATTTCATCTGTTACGATAGAGTGTATACATGGTTGCCCCCTGATTTCTCTGGCACATGTTTTGTCTTGTTCCTGTTGCCTCCAACGTATACAGCTGCGGCAGATTACCACAAGACGAGAGTTGCTAGAGGTGTCTTCTGTAAGGAAGATACTGCAGGACAAGAATTAGGAGATTTCTTGAAGGGTTTTATGCCGTTTTGGGGACCTATGGCTAACAGCAGGAACATTCGACAGTTGACGAGAGTGGTTGAGTCCACCATAGTCGAAACTGCCGGTGCCCTTAGTAACTTGACTGCTGAGCTCCAGTCGGATCGTCTTATGACTCTTCAGAACAGAGTTGCGTTAGATGTCATACTTGCAGATAGAGGAGTGGTATGTAAATTGATTCAATTGAGCTGCTGCGTTTTCATTCCAGACAACGCTCCGACAGTTTTCCAAGCCATTTCCAAGCTACATAAGATCTCCGAGTCTGTACATGTGGACGAAGGAGATTGGTCGTTGATGGGATGGTTTTGGGGATTGTTATCCACTTGGGGATGGAAGATTGTGATGGTCATTGGGATGATCTTAGCTATCCTTTTCCTGTTCTGTCTCTGTGTGCAGTGTGCTCCTGCTATTTGTCGCCTTTGTGCTACTTCGTGTGCAAGGAGACCTGTCGAGAGAGAGTTGCTAAGTAATAGGATGATGCTACAGCAACATCTTGATGATCTGATGAAAGTGGGCTTGTCGTTATGCGATACTTTTGAAATGTCACTAAATGATTGGATAGTTTGTAAGTAATTGATGCTAGTCAGGAATGTGATTTTTGGCATAAAAGACGATGTCTCGCTTTACTAAATTGTGCAGTCTCTGATGAACCACCCGTGTTGTGCTTCGTAGACCTCTGTTCCTAGTTGCAGCCTATAAACTTGGTCTTTGGCGTCACCTACAAGTGTCCTGTGTCTCTGTTTGCCAAGACAGGAGAACTCGAAGACTTCAGGCGTTTTCCCTGGCGCCGCTGGGTTCTAAAACCCGGTTCTTCACAGGTTGCTAGTAACGACCCATTGGGAATAGGCTACAATCATAGAGATGGTGTCCTGCTAGGGACAGCAGACCACCATGTCTATGTTTACTTTTTAAATAAAGCAACTTTTTTTTTCAAAGGTAGTCTGTGTTCCTTAAAGGAAAACGGGGTGCACTTAAAAAAAACAAAGTAACAGTTTTCTTTTAATTTTTTTAAGGACAGGCAGTGGTCCGTGGGACCACTGCCTGCGTTTAAAAAATATTTTCACTTACATTCACAAACGGGAAGGGGTCCCCGGGGGATCCCTTCCTGTTTACAACTGGCCTATCACTTACCTGAAGTAGGTGGCAAACTGCGATTGTTTTGCAACTGCATTTGCGGGCGCAAAACAATCGTACTACCCCTCTGCGACTTGCCATTAGAAAAGGATGCCCTTGGCATGCCCATTCCAAATAGTGACTGGCAAACCCTATTTTGCGAGTCGTAAGAGGTTACTGACTCGCAAAATTGGGCTTGTACATAGTACAACCCTTTTTAGTGGTTGCAAACAGCCCATAATTCTTACCAGTATGGAAACTATTACGACTTGTTTTACATACTATTTATTCTACATTGATTTACACAATTGTATAATTCTTTGTCTCTGTATAATATCCTTGTGTGTGATGTAAATTGCTATGACACCCTACATTGGCATGCGTAGCGCTATAAAAGGAAATTAAATAAATGTGAGTGGGGGCTAGGAAGAGATGATGGGCACTGATGACGGGTGGTAGTGAGAGGATCTGTGGAGAAGGAAGTTATGGGGAGGCAACAAAGAACGTTGCACTGGGCATCGCCAAACCTAAAGCCAGCCCGGTATAGGAATGTAGTTGGTGTCGTTTAACGTGCAAATGTAGCTTTCCCTTCTGGGCCAGGGACATTAAACCACCATATTTGATATTATTCCAAACATTTCTGTGCATTAACACCACATGATACTAGTTCTATCAATTCCAGGCTTTGAAAGTCAAGAATTCTAGTGCTTTGGAAAGAACTTAAGTCATATATTAGAAATGAATACCAAAGTACTTCTTGATTTGTAATATGTAGATCAGTTAAATCAATAATCAATTGCCCCAAAAGACAACCCACCGCTCTCACAGAACCATCCCGTAGTAGTTTACAGAACCTCCCACAACCTGAAAGAGACCCAGAGCCTTAGCATGGCATTTTGGTAGCTGTCCTCAGACAGCTACCAAAATGCCCACACAAGATTCTCTTACCCGCTTGCGACTAGGGCCGGGCTGGAAACTTAAAACAGCCCGGGAAAAAAATAACATTTCAGCCCGCATGGGCAGATGTGCTAATGTGCGCTAGAACCTTACAAGTTTCGGCCGCGATCGGTAATGAGCACAATAATTCCTAGAGACTGAAACTGGCCTCCAAGTGTCAATACCGGCCTCCTGGGGCTCCAGCCTCCCGGGGAATTGCCCGCTTGCCCGGCTGGCCAGTCCGGCCTTGCTTGTGACCACCAGTAAATCTTCACAGTGAGGTCAACAGAGCTTCACAAAGTTTCCTAATAATAAGACAAATCTTTCCACAACAGACCCTAGCGCAATTACTGATAGAATCCATACAAAATAATATATATCCTTACTTAGCCGCCAACAGACCTTCAAACAAACTGCCAACTGAGTCTCACAAAGCCACTTACAGACACACATACAGCTTTAGACCCAAACAGTCCCTCATATAGCTCAATGAGAGCCTGATATAGCCCCAAGCAGACCACCATGCACTTTCCAACATACCTTCACATACCTCACAATAGATTGTCAAATAGCATATCCCAGAACATTGCACAGGACCTAAACAGAAGTACAGCTAGCCCTTTACCAACACTTACTTGGCCACACCAGATCTTCAGGTACCTACCAACAGACTTTCACATATTCACCAACAGACATTCACAAAAAAGATCCTAAATAATTGTATCAATATTGCTATTGTACATGGAAGCCTACACACCCATTATAAAAACCTCTCTCTAATTTCCTAGTTAAAGTCGACTTGAGAAATCTTTAGTCATCTTTAACAAAAAAAGAGGCAGCTACTCAACTGTAATAACATATTACATTTGAGATGTGATAATATAATTACTGCTGTCAGAGCAAGCTGCCAAGGTGGAAAAAGGGCATGTAACATTACAGAAGGCGCAGGTTATAAAAGAAAAACAATAACTGGCCTTTCTTCATATATCTGTTTTTCTAAAGTGAACAGTATACCACAGAAAGGAAAGGTTGACTACACTGTGTTTATTTTCTGCACATAGTTTATGGATGGCAAGAAAGGATATCTCTGCATGTCGCTATTCATTCTGAGCTAGGCCCTTTTTAGGTCTCACCTGAGACACAGCATGCACTGTCACAGGACATTTGGTTAACTTACGGTGGGCTTAGAGCCTGCCCATGCTTGCAATTGACTGGCTTCAACTTCACTCTCATTTCCTTGCTTCTCTTTGGTCATTGCATGCCAGCTTCACTTTCTCTCCATGTGTTTGTCCCTTCCTTGCTAACTGTGTCCTTCTACTGCTCGTGCTTTCAAAGCTATTCTTTTCTTTTAGTTGAATCACTCCATAAGAGTGCCTGTGTTTGCAGGTCATCTCCATTATGTGCTTGTACCCCCTCCCGCCCTCTCTGTGTTGTTGCTTTACTTCTCTGTGTTGATGCTTGCTCTTTCTTAGCCTCCTGTTCCTCTCCATGTTGTTGCTTGCCCACTTCCGCCCTCTCCGTCTTGTAGAATGCCCCCCACCCCTTACCCTCTCCATATTGTTGTTTACCACCTCGAGTCCTCCTTCGTCCTGTTGCTTGTGCCCTCACGCCCTGCACTCCTGTGGTGCTTGCACCCTTCTATCCCGTCCGGCGTGGTTGCTTACCATCCCACCCCATTATGCATTGTTGCTTGCCCCCGTATGCCTCATCCCATGCACTGCTCGACTGATCACCACCTTCATGCCCCCACTCCCAACAGTCTGGGCTCCTCTCCCTGCTTCAGATTTCATCTCCCAGCCATGGATTCAACATTTGAAGCACAATCTACGTTTAATCACATTTTACGTAGTCACACTTCGTAAATTCAGTTTTGCTTTCATGCAGATCATATGATTTAGAAGTGCATTTTGATTTAGTGTCTATCAGAGGAGTTTGTGAAACTGAACACAAGTTGAAATCGATAGAAGCATACAGAATATTTTATTGTAAGCAAATGCCACGAACAGCAAAAAAAGAAAACACGCGGTCACCTACATGTGGCAACCTAATGCTTGGAGTCAAACTGTTAAATCAAATGTTAACTTAAAATATTACATTAAAAGGAATTAAGACTATTGACAATGTAGCTCCGTTCTTGTCCCAGAGAGCCTCGGATGATTCATGTCTTGTAGTCCTGGGGGACTTGAAGATTTATTTTCACTATCCGAATTCCTCCTTGACAGTTTTAAAAAAAAATTAACTTTCTATGTAAACAAAAACAGCACATGGGTTCAACACAGGCAAATAAGGAAACACAAGCCACTAGTCTCTGATGTACAACGCACTAAGATAGCCACATACATACTAGGCAAATAATGCTGTGATGGTGCAGTTGACCCCCTCAACCCCCCACCTCCCAATTCCAGACCTGTACAGCCCACTCCCTATCTCCTACACCCGGCCCGCCCTATTTGGGGCGATTAGGGGTGCCCAGTGTAGAGTTGGTGGGCGCTAGGCCCACATACTCGAATAAAGAGCACACAGACACAGATAGTTCCACTCACCACCTTCCAAAAGGCGGCTGCACACGCAGGATTAGCCCCCCTCGTCGCCATTGTAGTGTTGGTGGGCGCTCAGCCCACATACTCTAATAAGGAGCACACAGACACAGATAGTTAGGGTGCATAACTGCCCATGAGCACGTGTGCTCGGCCCCTTTTATTATCAGGGTCACCTGACTGGTGACACCTGTGGTGGGTGTTTGTTCAGTGTGATGTACAACAGGCAAAATACTAGAACATGATCAGCCGATCACTACACCCAGGATCTGTTATCTAACAGCCCAGAGCTGAACTCTGGTCAGTCACATGGTCACATAATCAACCAGAACCAGTCCCTCTTCTCCGCATTTTTTCCCCACAGATTTACATAGCGCGAACACGACCCGACGGTATTGGAGCGCTTTACATGAGCACCAGTTATATTACACAAGGATACATTCATTTTTTTGTTAGGCCGTGGGAGATTAAGGGATATATGTATGAAACTAACTTTTAGTCGCAAACGCTGCGAATCGCAAAAAACAGCATTTGCGACTAAAAATTAGCAAAACACGATGTATGAGCAAAATCACATCGCAATATTAAGGAATCGCAAATTGCGGTTCCTTAAATGCTATGTAACAAGCACCCAAGTTGTGCGATTTCTCCTTAAGAAATTGCAAATTTCCACCAACTTCAAGTTGGTGGTAATTTGTGATTTCTTTCAAAAATTCACTTTTTGGGAGGAGCCTAGCGACGAACGAAGATGGCCGCATAAGCTCTCGGCTCCGTCGACCTCCTCCTGCTGCTTGAATATCCTGTTACAAATCCTGCTTTTTCGGCTCGCCCCCGTGTGGGTGACCCGTTGCTGATACTGGCGGTGTGGTCCTGGGAAACTTACGACCCGGATTGCCGGAGTTACATCGAGTGGAAGTTCTTGGCCTAACGCTGACCGAGTGCCAGGACCTCGAGTACTGACCCTGCCGGGTTACAGTGCAACAACGGCGGCCGGGGGACCCAGACACGGTGCGGTCGATAGAAGTGGAGAGCAACCTGCCCCTGGACTGGTGGCGAGCCTGCGGTTCTACCCGCATTGAGGAGGTGTAATGATCCTGTGAGTGGCTGAGTGGCTGGGGGTCCCCTTCTCGGCGTTCCCTTCCCGCCGGGGTGGGGCCCCCGTCCGAGTGACCCTATCGCTGCTGGACTGTGTGCCTCCTGCCCCCGCCTGCCCTCATCGCACCTCGGTCCCTGGGAGAATCGGGTGACCCGAAGGGCGCACTGATGTCTGGAGTCGATCAGTTTGCGGTGGTGCGGGGTGAAGAAGAGCCATCATTGCGAACCGTGATGGCCGCCATTCAGGGTCTGTGCTCCTACATGGTTGCTCTTTCACATAAGTCGATCGCGGATGCCACCGAAACTGCCCGATCGCATAATGACTCTGATCTGTCTGGTCCCCCTAAGTGAGCCGTTTCCCCGACTTTTATCCCGGAATCTACGACTCGAGGCCCATCTAGTGTCGAAGCATGGATAGCAATGTCTGTACCGCAGTGTGCGCCTGAATCCGCCGCCATGGTGTATCGCCCGCCCACGATGAAGAGTCCGCCTGTGGTCGTGTTCACAAGCTCGTCCCCCAATGACTTTATTGAAACCGTGACCCGACGGAAAAAGCGAACGACTATCGATCGTGTGAGCTGTGCAGTGTGGTGGAGTATGGGACGGTCGGGATCTAGTCGTACCGTGGCGAGTGTCATGGCGGCTGAGGATTGTGGTGAACTGTGGATATCCGTTGGACTCGCCGCACAGATTCGTGGACTGGCTGGACTTTTGATTTATCCTGTGAATAGGCGGATGCGGTGTGCGGAACTCATGGTGAGCACTCGTAGAGGTCAAGGGTGAGACTGGTGTTCGATTCGGATGCTAGGGGTTTGTGAGGGACCCGGGATCCGCCATTTTCTTGTATTGGGGGCGGGGCGACGTAGGACGTCTTTCCTGAGTTCTACCGACTCTACTTTGCTTTGTTGCTTATTGTTTAATGACCAGGACTGTATGTCGCAGGAGGGGTGCAGTGTGACCGGGATTGTGTGATTCTCCTCCTTCCTTAACTTTTCTTTTCTTTCTTTTCCTGTGTTTCCTTCCTTTATAAATCTCTTTTCTGCTATATTTCGGGTTTTTGGTCGCTGGGCGATAGGCACGCTGCTAGTGGGGTAGGCCGTAGCCATCTGCAAGGGTGCAGGGTGGGGGGTAGGGGGTGGGGTATTTTTGTTTTTCCGTTCTCTGTTTCTATGGCCTTTTTCTCTTTTTTAGTTTGACTGGACTTTCCTTTTTCCTCACTCCCTGGGTGGGGGGTCAGTCTGTCGGGTTACTGTTTGGACTTTTTGGGCGGTGCTTGGACTGTGGCTGCTCAGCCTCTCCTGACATTGGATTCACTGGGTGGGGCATTAGTCAGGAGTTTTCAGAAATGTATGCTTGCTTATATTGTTTGCTTCAAAATGTGGGTGTCTCTGCAGTTGGACGTGCTTTCCTGCCCACCTGGTGATTGTATCTACTTTAGAACCCGTAGCCGGCCCCCTCCTGTTTTCTTTTCTCTCTCTTCTTTTCGTTAACATATGGAACTGTATTACGTATTTACAGTGTATATCCTGTTTTAATTTAAAAAATTGACCTCTCTTATCCTGAGCAGCTCTCCTGGGTGTGCCGAAACAGTTTGATGCTCTAATTTTGCTGCCATGCCTCCGGGATGTTTGGCTGAATAGCTGTGTGCACCCTTTTCTAAATAAAGGTCTTCCAAAAATTAAATTTTTTTTTAAAAAAAATCACTTTTTGGCATTTTTCAAGGTGCCATGTGGCGTGTGCGCCATATGTGCACACATGCTCATTTCAGGGGTGCATCAGGGTGTCCTTATGACAACCTTGCACCCTTGAAATTATTCTCAATTGCGATTCTCAAAATGCGAATCGCAAATTGCGAATGACTTCCCATTCATTCCTATGGGCCTCCTGGCCCACAGGAATAAATGGGAAGGTATTCCTTAATTGCGATTTCGCAATTTGCTAATCGCAATTAAGGAATACTAAGAAATCGCAAAAAAATATACATCCCGTGTTGCAATTCTCAAATAGCGATTCTCAAAAAATCGCTATTTGAGAATCGCAAAAACCGATTTTCATACATATGCCCCTAAGTGATGTGCATAGAATCACAGGATGTGGAGTCGACCTGAGGCTCGAACCTTGGCTTCTCAGATCCAAAGTGGGTAATCTGGCCGTGAGACCACATCCTCTGCCGTCACCATTCTCGTAGTCATCAGCTCGGGCAAGCATAAAGGTCTGCAACAGCGCACTTTTTTGTTTTAACGCACACCAAGGAAAAAAAATGATTCTAGTTAGCCCAAAGGTATGGCATTATTGTTTTTCAGTTACTATAGCCTGAAAAAATAGTTTACACTCACAGTGACGAAAAAATAAAACATTCTAAAGATTGCAAAGAAAAAAACTTTTAGCTCCTGCCACTGAAGTGCACTTCTTTTTAGCAGGATGAACAGATACCATCAGGAAAAATGCTGACTATAGCATGAAAGCTAGTGGCTGATGTGGCCTGACTCCTTGCCCCATGGTGTAGGGTACAGCGGGTAGAAGGAAAATGTGAAGGACTGTTGTTGAACAGACCATTGGACAAAGAGGATGACCTAGGACACAGCTTTCCAAACTTTTCGTGTTGGTGACACACTTTTTGGAGATGCATAATTTTAGTGACACGGTAAGGCAGTGTAGCAAGCGAGAGTAGCGAGCCCGTCATTTTTCAAGAGTCTCTAATGGGTCTAATTTTCAAATCTAGTAGCTATGGATGTGTTTTTTTAGAACATTGTTCTCACGATGAGGGTATTGTAAACATGTTTGCACGCTCTTTTCAGGGCGCTGACACAAGATTCTTTCAATAGAAGGGCTGCAGGCCCAGCGATGACCTAGCTTTGAAACAAAGTGCGGACCTGATGGCCTTTCGGAAAAATATCAAAACTTGGCTTTTCAGGCAGTAGGCAGAGGTCTGACACTTAGGGGAGTTATTACTTCAGCGCCAGGACACCGCTCGGTAACAGCGCGCTTTATAAATGAAATAAATAAATAAATAAATGACAGCGTCATAAAACAGAACCCCACCAAGTCTGAGCGCTCACTGCAAGACTTGGAGAGCCACTGGCGCAGTGCTAAATACAGATGTACCCTGACCCCACCACGTGACGCGACGCCTTGCGTACAGGTTTGTGGTGATGTATCTGCAGCCATAGGTTTGTGCAGGTAGTGGCTCTTGTGTATGAGTATATCTATTGATGGGAGTTCAAGCATCATGGCCAAACATTATATTTGAGTGGGCAGAGTTGACTTGTTTTTGCTACGTCGAGTATCTGGCAGGAGAATTGTAGCTACTGTTTTGTTAAATATTTGATAAGCATCAAAAGAGGCTTTTCATCTATTTCAATTCTGTGACCTCAAAATGAAAATATTGGGACTGCTATTGGCAATGAAGTCCAGCTCTGGAATGGCAACATGCTTTTTACATGGCCGAGTTTATTTGCCCGGAGTTGTGGATTGTGTCATAGTCCGGCCAATCACATAAGCGCTCTCTTGGCCCTGCATTCGATGCCTCCAGCAGGGATGCTAAAGTACCTAATACAAAGAACAGGCCAATTAGCTTTATATAGAATCTTTCTATCCTTGTTAGGTAATGAAAATTACAAAAGTAAAGTCCTAACTTTTTTAAACAGCATGTGTTAAAGCTTATGACGTGTATGCGTGTCACGCACAGAGCAGGCACTAAACCACTGGGATGATCGCTCTGAAGGATCATCAGACAGCCGAGGGAGTATTAGACAGAATTATGTCTTTTCGTTTGACTTTTTGTTATCTACTGGATAAATATTACTCATGGGAAGATGCTCATACCGTTGCATACCATTGCTGAACAGTCTGCATAGTCCCCTCTGACCTTTTGCCACTGCCCACATGCCTTGCGGTATTAAATTAAGCTAAAAAAAATAGACATCCTTCTCTCAAGAGACAAGCCAGTTTCTGAGTAATACATGTTTGGCAATGTTGCTCTGTTTGTACGTTAGCAGGAGAATAGCTATACATATTTCTGAGCCGATAAGATAGCTTGATGACTTAAGTACAGTCAACCCGAGCTCACCTCAATAGTGAAATAATAGTCACTGCTTTCTGGCTTAAAGTGCTCGTGAGTAAATGTGATAGGAGCACATTAATAATCTCTTTAATGGGAGTGAAGAACAAGGCTATAAATGCGCTGACTGAAACATTTAACAGTATTTTCAGTCTGACTCACTAGACATCCAAGGGTAGCGGTACTTCTGCTACGCTTAGATTTCTAGTGAGCCAAACTGAAAACAGTGAGAAGTGACTTCACAAACCCTCAGAGAGCTTTTTAGGTCTCGCCTAAGCTATTGCGTAAGCGATGCTTTGGCGAGATATTTAGTGGGGCTTTTACAAGTGCTCCCAAAGTCTGCAGGCGGATTGGGTACAGTGCATGTGCGCCGGGCGCGCGCACCATTTGTCAGCCTGCAGCCTTTGGGAGCACTTCTGCGGCCGCTTTGATGTTCTCAGTGAGCCGCGCGGCCACTGAGAACATCATAGCAGCCGCGAAAGTGATCACCATTTGCCATCACTCACTCTCCGACAAACGCACGCAGACTCTCACAAAAACAAAAGGCAGCCGCTTGTTGTTTTAGTCATTCAAGGCAGTGTTTTTTCTCTTCTCTATTTCCAGTATATTGCCCCAAGTGCAGTGGCATGTACACACATTCTGCCATTGCTGCCTTTCTTTGTACCCAACATCACCTGGAGCCTGGGTTTTGCAGTTTCACGTTTTCCATTACCTCATGGCATTGTATTCCCCAGCCTTGATATGATTTGCCTTCTGGCCTGTACCGGCTGAAGGTTGCTCACATGACATGGCACCATTTGGTTTCCATCCCTTCAGCACTGCGTCCTCTGCTGACCCCTGCCTTCCCTTCAGTTTCCTATACTTCGTGTTTCTAGGCTCAACTAATCCGTCAGCTGCATTCGCATCTATTTACTGTACACTATTTTGTAACGGAATCTAGAACAGGCCCGTTCGGATACTTTCCACTTTTCTCCTTTCTTGTGCTGCCTGAAATGCCCGCCATCCTATGTCGCCATACATTCACCCACTGTCTGGCGACCTTTGTTGTTAGTTCCTCTACCCCAACCCCTCCCGTCCAGATCTGTTTCCTCAGTGCCTCCCTGCTTTGCTCTCTGACACAGTTTTGTCTGTTGTGTTGAAGTCGCTCAGTCTCAATGTCCCTGCAGCCCTTAGTTCTTCCTCCCTCGGTGCCCCCATGCCCCTTTCAGCCTCCCACCTTTTCACTGTCAGTTTGTACCTGCCGGTCATCTCTGTCCCTTGTTCCACAAGGCCATTAGCCAACATCCGCACTTCTTGTTCCTAATGTCTCATCTCTGATCTTTCCTTGTGCCCCACAGTCTATAGACTTATAAAGTGCCTTGAACCGAGGGATATCGGGTGCTTTTGCATAACACCCAAGGGCTAATGGATCAGCCACATCTTCAATTCATTTGTAAAGTTAACAATTTATTGCATTTGCTACTGCTTTTAGGAACCCCCTTCCACGGCCTTGCAGCTACTAATTGTAGCTTTCTGCTGCCAAGTGTATTTTTTATGTACCGTGGAATTCTCTTAATACCCTTCCTGGAAGCTGTTAATCCGCGGCCTGGCACAAGGTCCATGCGCGATGCCAGAACCAATAACAGCCTTGATCTGGTGCCCTCCTATGAGAAGGCTGTCGTGTGGGTTCACTGCCCATGTGGGCAGGTATTATAGGTCACATGTTTCCACTGATGGCTGTTCACCCAAAATGCCACCGAAAAGTTTAGTTGAGTGGCTCGAGGTTTGATGCACCCCCCCCCTCCGACTTGGAGGCCTTATAGTCCTCCCCCTCCACCTCATTGTCCGCCCATGCTCCTCTCCATTGTGGTGCCGTTTCTCCGTCGCCCCTGTTTCTTTAGCCATTAATTTCCACCTCCCCTCTGCTGCCCTGCCCCGCCCCACCGCCTGCTTATTTTGCAGTGTGTCCCCTTGCCCTCACGTTCCTCCGCTGTCCTCATTTTTTAACTGCCATGATGTTTCCTACGATGCCCCCGTCCGTTTCCTGGTCCCTGACTGACCACCTTACTGATGCATCACCATATTCCCGTCTGCCCTATGTGCACTTTCTCTGTGTGACCAGTCTCCTCTGCTTGTTTTATTGGCGATTTGGAATCTCACACAGTTTGCATGGTGCTTTCATTCGCTCCACCATCTTTCACTTAAACAAATAAAACCACTTTTGCGCTATATAATTTTACCTACTCTAAAAGTATGTTTAGCGCCGTCTTTTATATGTTGTACCTGTGCTGCATGAGTTCATTATTTTATATTTACAGTTGTTGGACATTTATGCATGCGCATTGGTATTACAGCTATTACAGTTAGTTACCTGTAGAGTGGCATTGACTAGAAGTTGACACGTATCACATTTGTCTGCTGGTTTCACTTATTAAAGTACATGGAAAATATTTTCTTGGGACATTGGGAAACCTTTTTACTTCTGTGTTAATGAATACCCAGCTTAATGGACGTAACAATTATTAAACGCGCTTCTGCAGTAACTGGCATTTCTAACTTTGAGACTGGTTCATTTGTCAGTGTCATGAAAAAGGAATGGAGTCCTGTTTCCTAACTGTATTTGTAGGAAGGTGGATACCTGACTATGGTGACCCCAGATTTATTTCCTAGTGTTTAGCTGGTTTTCGAAATATTTGGCCTGGGATCCTGCTAATCAGGACCCCAGGCTATCTGCTCTCTCTGTAAAATGGACTCCATGTACCTTAGGTACATATCCAATTGGATATTGGGTCACCTTATGAGCCCCTTTACAGTGTACTATAGGTACCCAGGGCATAGGTGCATCCAAGGCCTACCAGGGGCTGCAGCATATCCTTTGCCACCCCTGGCTAGCCATCCAAATTGACACAACTGGCTGATCACTCAGCTGGGGCAAGGTGTTGTAATCACCCTTTGCTTTAGATATAGTATTCCTATATCTTACCTTATATCTAGACACATATACACCTATAAGTCACTCCTATAGCACGCCATAACAATCCTGGAGGCAGAGTGCTTGGTTTTATGTGAGATGGTGCTCTAGCATGAGCTGAGCCTGTCTGCAGCTTTCGGAACCATGTCCGTGTAGCTGTTCTAGGATATTGCCATACCATATACTCTTAAGTGCATTATGAACCTTGCGGTCAAATGCTAACTCTGGTTAGGCTTTATCAAAACATGTCGAGTAAGGTGTCATACGATTTGGAATACTACCCCCTCGCCAGTTCTGGCAATGGAGGTAGCATTCCACCCTTCTAGAGGGAGAAGACATGTTGTTCCTACTAATCCCGGTTAAAGTTAACCAGAGCCTCAGCATCACAAAATGGATGATGCTGCCACAGACACAAGTCTGACCTTCTGCTGCTGGGAGTCCTTCCAGTGAGGGAGGCTTGGACAATAGGTTTCCTGCCTTGGGAGGTGCTAGCACCACCACAGACAGGCTTTTGTGTATTGGGGCCGGGGCGGCTGAAAGAAATGAGACACTGCCTGGGGCACACAAGGTGTCCCATGCATAGTTCAGTTCAAACTGGTGCTGGGGCTTTCCAGCCCCAGCTCTGGCGCAAAACTGGACAAAGGGAAAGGGGTGTAACCACCCCCTTCCCTGGCCCCACCCATAGGAGGGACCTAGCAGGTAATCCTGCCCCTAGATTTGGTATATAGGTAGGAGCTGAGTCCCAAGACCTGTAGGCATGGGCAGCGCTCCTTTTCATTACTCGCACCTGCTCTCTGGAAAAAGCTACCTCCTCACCTTCTCTCTATTAATGAGCATCAGCAATTTCGTAAAGCCTGGAAAACATGGCTTTTTCCTTAGCAGGGGACCCCTGTTCTTCGATGTGTTGCTCGCTCTGTTTTTGTTCTTCTCCTTGCCGGTGATTATGCTGCAAGCGCCTTGAGGCCTTGCGGTGACAATTGGCACTCTATAAAAACTTATGATATTGACATTGACATTGACAAGACTGCAGATTTATCCTGCCTGAAACTCTGAAATAAAACTCTGGACCTTCGACGATCTACTTTGCAAGAAGACGACTGAAGAATCTCCCTTGTGGTCAAGGAGTGACCACCCTGCACAAGCTGGCAACATTCAGCGATCAACGGCTTGCTTTGTCGACGCTCCCGCCGGAGCCCGAGCACAGAGCCTGACAAGAACCGGACTTCCAGACTTCCTTCAGCCCTTTCCACAGCCCCAGCAAAGCTGAGACTCGTGGAGGCGACGCGAGACGTGGGACCGGCCATCTTGAAAAGTCAGCGACTTGCTTACCGTGCAGCTTCTGAGGCATCCTCGAAGCTGTGTATTGGGGATTGAGAAGCCCCAGCCCTGAGCATCATCTGCACCGAAGATCAGCCCTGCACACTCCACGAGTTCTGTGTGGGACCCTTCCGCATTTCCTGCTCGACGCATCTGCCCGGTCACTTGCCCGTTGGCTAGTGGCCATCTTGAAGACAAACCTTTGAAGTTACACTGCTGGTCTGGTTGCTCCATACTGGCCCCTGCTTCCCTGAAAAGAAGCAGACCATCAGACCTTGCTGGTCTGATTAAGAAGCCAAGTTCGATTCCTGCGTAGGTTACATTTACCAAGGCTTGTTGACTCCATTCTGGAAGCCGAAACCGCCGACAGCGAGAGCCTTTGTGGGACAGTCCGTGCCTGACTCCTGGTCATCGTCGACGCCTCCTGGTCCACGTGGATGCAGAGACAAGCTTCACGACATCACCTGATTGCTTCGCGACATCACCTGGTTCCTTCCTGGTCACTGGCTAGTGACCCAGACTCTGTCCCCTCTGCTTTCAGGTACTCTTCATCCTCGATCCACCCTTGGATCCAACCGGACATTTCTCTCCTGGTCGCCTGCAGCATCTTTCTTCCAGGCTCCATAGGATTCAGCGACGAAACCCGACACACTTTGACACCTATGCACCCGCTTCCTGTGGGTGAGGTAACACGAGTACTCCGGTGCTCCTGTGGGTATTGACTATCCAACTGTCTAGGTTTCAAGTAACTTTCATCAAGTCCAGTCAGAAGTGCCCTAAAAGAACTAGGTTCCATATTTTACGTTCTCATTCATTCTCTATGGTAACTTGCGTGTTAGTAAAGACTCTGCACACACCTCCCGTGTGCCTCCTGCTTCCTAACTCTTGGTAGTACAGCATAGCCTCAGCGATTCCCTAGGCCCCTAGCCTATTCACTTTCAGAGCAGTGGTACTTATACCACTATTTTAGTATATGGTTTAGCGTGCCCCTAGGGCCCTACTGTATTTTGTGCAACTTATTGTATTTTAATTAAGAATCTTGTATTGTGCTTGTGCCTCTAACCTCATAAAGAGTTCAGAGGGTTTGTCTAGAAATAAACACATATATATATTATATATATATTCTGTGTGGTGTCCTTTCATTTGGTATTAAAGGGGTTACATATGGTAAAACAGCTAGCTTCACATGCCCTCTTGAGTTTAGCCTAAGACTGCTTTGTCTATGCTACCACAAGGATAGCTGGTCTATATGGTTGACTATACAACCATCATCATAAGGGTTGTTTGGACTGGTGCAAGGTGCTCACTAGAATAGGGAACATCACATACCAGGCCAACTTCTCACATTGGTGTGCAGCGGTTGGGATTTGAGCTTGCTGTTGTTATACCAATTGTAATCTTTGCAATATCACTTGAAAGATCACATAGGTACCTATAGGTACATATAAAACAAGATTAGAATACTTAAGTTCTACTGAACTTAGTTGTTGTAGAGCAAAGGGCCTAGCACACCCTGACTACAACTCCTAGATATGTTTAGTAGGAAAACACTTAGTGTAGGTAGGTGCACACACCCACACCTCACTAGAGCAATGTCTGGCACAGGTGAGTCCAGTGGACCTCTACCGGTAGTGAGTGACCCTCCCAGGACACCCTCCAAATTTGCTATCCTCAGTTTTAAGGAACTGAGACACTTCTGTACCACAAGAAAGCTGAAACAAGGGGCTAACCCTACCCTTCAGCAACTCCTAGAGCTCTTAGAAGAGTCTGAAGCTCTAAAAGCCTCGAGTTCAGGTCGTACAGGGAATGCAGATAAGGTCCTACCATCTTCAGATGATACCATTGACCCCCCTATCATAGATGATGAAGAGGATGAGGTTGGGGAAGAGTCTAGGGATGAGGTAGTTAGCCAGGTCCAATTTAGGAGACTTAGCCAGGCTAACCTAAGCCTACACGGGGCTGCAGATGGTCTAGGCCCATACAGACCTATTAGTAGACTTAATCAGAGGTATAGGAGGGATAGATCCCCCTCAGGTGACTCTATTCACTAAAATGCTTCTAAGGGTTCTCAGAGGGGAATGACTTCTCCTCAGAGGAGAGAACACCAGGCTAGGATGAGGGAAGTCAATCTCAGAATTGATAGAGAGGAACTTGCCAGAGAAAGGAAGATAGGTGGGCTAGAGCCCACTGGTGGCAGCAATATCCCTAAGGATAAAGACAGGTCCTGTGACAATAGACACCTGAGTAAGATTGTGCCCCCTACAAAGATGGGGATGACATCCACAAATGGATAACTGCTTTGGAGAGGGCCTGCAAAGTGCAACAGGTACCCCAAAGTCAGTGGGGAGCAATCTTGTGGCTCTCTTTTTCAGAAAAAGGTAGAGATAAGCTCTTCACAGATAGTGATGAGGATGCTGACAACTACAACGTCCTGAAGAGTGCTCTGATTGATGGGTTTGGCTTAACCACTGAACAGTACAGGTTAATGTTCAAGGATACCAGAAGACACCGACTTAGGACTGGACTGATTTTGTAGATTGTGCTACTAAGGCTCTGGAGGGCTGGTGATTGGGCAGCAAAGTACATGACTATAAAGGATTGTATAATTTGATTATGAGGGAGCAGATCCTTAGTAATTGTCAAAACCAGCTTCTATACCAGCACCTGGTGGCCTCAGATCTGACCTCTCCACAAGAATTGGGTAAGAGGGCAGCCAAATGGGTCAGAACCAGGATTAGGCCTAAAAATCAGGGTAGTGACCAGAAGAAAGATTCTACCAAGCCTCAAGAGAAAGGTGGGGATAAATCTAAAGACACGTCCTCCACAGGTCCCCAACACTCTAATGAGGGGGGTGGGTCCCAAAACACTTCCTCTAACCAGAAGAAACCTTATTGCCATGACTGTAAAAAGCCTTGCCACTGGAAGACTCACAGCAGTTGCCCAAAGGCCAACAATAAGGAGAACATACCCCCAAGTAATACTCCCAAACCTCCTGTTACTATTAGTAGTAATCCCCCAGGGGGTGGGAGTGCCCCCAAGAATTTGGCTGGGTTTACTTTGGGAACTCATGGGGACTCTGGCCTAACCAGGTCCCCTACCTACTCTTGTCTGTGAAAATGGCATGGGGTTTGCCAACTTCACTGCTTGTCCCAACACTTTGGGCAAGTACAGACAGGAGCCCCACATCAATGGCCAGAAAGATGAAGCCTACAGAGATACAGGGGCTAGCATCACTATGGTGACTGACAGTCTAGTCCCCTCAGGACAACTTTTACCTGGGTTCACCTATCAGGTGATCAACATTGATGGAGTGCAGAAAAATCATCCCATGGCAGTAGTAAATCTCAGCTGGGGAGTTGTCACTGGTCCCAAGAGAGTGGCAGTGTCTACAAACTTGCCTGTAGATTGTCTACTGGGGAATGATCTAGAGATCTCAGCCTGGGCTGGGGTAGAACAAGAAACCCATTCCAAAATGGTAGGCCTTCCAAAAGAGGTTTTTGAGGCTGTGATAGCCACAGCCCCAACCCAAGCAGAATTCCTTCCTAAAGAGGTTGGAAGGGCTGTGATGGTCACAGCCCAAGCTCAGGCAGACTACCCTGAAAAGGTTGGCGTGGCTGTGATGGTCACAGCCCATACCCAAACAGAGTTCCTTCCTGAAAAGGTTGGTAGGGCTGTGATGGTCACAGCCCAAACTCAAACAGATTTTGGTGTTGTGAAGCCTGAAACTATGGATCACTCCACTCAGACAGAGAGCATTGGGGAGGAAGAAAAGTCTCCCTCCCACCAGACATTAGGTGAGAGTCAGTCTCCTCAGGGAACTGACCCTACCCCTTGTGAAGGAACTGCCCCAGAGGTAGCCAGGCCTAGCCTGGCAGAGCCCCTGATGTCAGTGGACCCTTCCGAGGTGGGACCCAGTCTGAAGTTGGTAACCTGCCCCTCTCTACCCTGCCTCAGTCAGCCCAGGGCTGCAGAGGTCAGGGAAGCCAGTGGTGGACCGCAAGAACCCCCCCATCAGAAGATTAGGGGCACCAAAGCTAGCAGCCATAGCAAGGTGAAAATTTCAAAAGCTCCTGAGGGATCTCCCTTACACTTAGTTAGGAACCTCCCCCAGATGGATTTTGTTGGGCACAGGCAAACCTGGGACCTAAAGGCCCCAAACCTGACGTGTCCCTCCAGTAAGCCAACAAAAGGGACACAGCCTCCAGCTGTAGGTAGCCAGAGGTTGACCCTGAGAGCACAGTGCAACTCAGTCAAGGAAAGAAAGGCCTATATGGTGGAAGATGATTGGAGGAAGCTGAGCCCTACATATGGGGGGCCTCACTTCAGTACTCCATCTCAACACCAGCCTTTTACTTTGCCAAAACACATCACAAGTAGAGATTCCCTATGGTGGAGAACCTATGATACCCTTAGAGTAAGGGATGTCTTAGTGGACCATGAGACAGGGGGTAACCCTGCTAGTGCAGGTACTTCCTTATATTGCCACTTAGGCAATGTAGGCTTACCTGGGCAAGGATAGCCTTATCTCCTTTCGTTTGGGGGGGGGGGTTGTGTAGGTAGGTGGATACCTGACTATGGTTACCCCATATTTTTAGGTCGAGCAGCAGAGTCTGCTCGAGACCTATTGTTGCACGTATCTGGGAATGTAGACACGAGTGTGACGCGCGCTTTTCCATTCTCAGTTTTCAACGCGGGAGCGCGCCTCTGAGACGCGCTTGCGCAGACGCACACACAGCATCTACTTTCGCTTGGCTTGCATGCAAACACGGCGCACACACACACAGCCAGCCCCCACCCCCTGCACACACACAGGCGCGCGCACACATACACACGCTGCGGCCCCCGACCCCCGTGCACACAAACACACACACACATACAGACACGCGCGCATACACCCGCCGCAGCCCCCAACCCCCCCTGCACACACACACACCCCGCCCCCCCTTACAACTAAGCCCTACTCACTGCATCGCCGCCACTCCTGACTTCAGCAGCCACCGCGGGGCTCTCCCTCAGGCATGGGAGCCCCGCCCACGTCACCAATGCTGCTCTCTGGCACTCTGTGGATGCGGGCTTCACGCTGAAGGCGGAAGTCCCGCCCCACGACCGGCTTCACGCTGCCGAACTTCTGGTTGCTAGGTTTTGTTTTGCAAATAAATTACATGCATCCCCAGACACATGTAAATAAAAAAATAGACATTTCTAATTTGCAGCTGCTGCCTTCAAACTCTGTCGCTGAGCTTGTGTTTTTTTGGATCCATTTCACGGCGAGCAACTAAATCAAAACAACCGTGACGTCTTGTTTTATATGTGCTTGTGCAAACTTATTT
The DNA here is from genome assembly GCF_964263255.1 of Lissotriton vulgaris. Classification (NCBI taxonomy): domain Eukaryota; kingdom Metazoa; phylum Chordata; class Amphibia; order Caudata; family Salamandridae; genus Lissotriton; species Lissotriton vulgaris. Next base: position 31,869,343 of record NC_141688.1, read on the forward strand.
ATCCCAGAGGAGGTAAGAGTTGTGAATACTGTATGTTACCCAAAAATAGACTGAAATCATGCCCTACACCCTCATTTGAGTGGCAGAGCCTGCTTCGCACTGTCTTCAATCTCTGTTTATTTGTTTTTCTGATTATTTCTCTAAGGAAAGATTGCACGCTGGGTCCCTCGCCCTCCATCTTGCTTTTGTAGAAGTTCAGTTCATTGGGGAGACTTGTTGAGTCATGCAGTGTGCCAGCCCTAAGTGAGTACTAAGTGGGATGGGTTTTTGCTTTCGGGCACGGTAATAACCCAGGAAATCGCATGCTTCTACTTCCTTGCAACCCTTGAACTTCCGATGCAGGCTGACAAGGCGCCATTGCATTAGGGGCCGGAGTTAAAAGCCTAATGTTGTATTAAGAACTGCCAGACTCTGAGAGGCCAGGGCTGGAAGGATTCTTGTCTCAGCATTAATCGCCTGCAGCTGGCATGCCTGATTAACGCCAATTAATGCAGCCAGGAGAAGCAGCTGCTACCCTTTGCATGCTCTTTTGTACCCCTAGCAATACTCCTGCTACCCCTGGTCTTAGGGGTCATGAAGGCAGCGTCAGGAATAGGATGGAACCCGTTTTCTACCCCGTCAGCAGCTAAATGTACCACGTTCAGAAGGTAAATGTGGGTCAAAGGCGGAGGTCGAGGTGGGCAGGAACTATTGGGATCGGAGTTCAAGCTTTTTTGTTTGTTTTCTACACGTAGTATATATATATATATATATATATATATATATATATATATATATATATATATATATATATATATATATCGGCTTTGTCCTACCTCCTATGGCTGAGTTTGTATTGTCACCCAGAGTCCAGGGCAGACAACCAAAGGAAGAAAATAATTTCGCGAAAGGCGTGTATTGTATTGTAGCTGAATGTATATAGTGCTTCTTACCTCTGAGGAAGTGCATTAGAAGAGGGGTAAGCACACTTCACCGCAGGGAGTGCATCATGGGAAGAGTGCAGATTCAGAGTGCAGTTTCAGAGTGCAGTTTCAGAGTGCAGTTTCAGAGTGCAGTTTCAGTGTGCAGATTCAGTGTGCAGATTCAGAGTGCAGATTCAGAGTGCAGAGTGCAGTTAAAATGTTGCTAGGCTATGGCTTTAAAGACACCCCAAACGTGGAAAAGACTGCTGTTTTTCTTTGGTTTTGTCCAATCTTGTCCAGACGGTCACGCCTAGTATGTTTAAAACTATCTTTTCTCCTAAAACATTAATATGCAGGATTGCTGAGGGGTCTCCCCTGTCAGTCCTCGTGGTTGTTTTTTGTGAAGCCCCTGCAAAAAATGGCCATAAAACAATTGGCTGTTTCAGTTGTCTAGAAACACCACAGATTCTGCTTGACCTGGGCGTGCTCCATGACTTGCAAGTGGAACTTCACAGACAACTACATTAAAAAAAAGCATTTGCAATGCAATAGTTCTCGCATTTGGGAGAGTTTAACCTATTGGCATTGTAAATGACAATGCCTTTTAATTATGTTTTAAAAACCAACACATAAATAAAAGACATTGCCATTTACAATGCCAATAGCTCAAACTCTAACAACTGCGAGACCTATTGCATTGTAAATGCTTGTTTTCCTAGTGTTTAGCTGGTTTTCGACTTAGTTGGCCTGGTATCCTGCTAATCAGGACCCAAAGCTATCTGCTCTATCTGTAAAATGGACTCCATGTACCTTAGGTACATCTCCAATTGAATATTGGGTCACCTTATGAGCCCCTGTACAGTGTACTATAGGTACCCAGGGCATAGGTGCAGCCAAGGCCTACCAGGGGCTGCAGCATATCTTTTGCCACCCCTGGCTAGCCATCCAAATTGACACAACTGGCTGATCACTCAGCTGGGGCAAGGTGGTGTAATCACCCTTTACTTTAGATATAGTATTCCTATATCTAACCTTATATCTAGACACATATACACCTGTATGCACTCCTATGGCAGGCCTTAACAATCCTCGAGGCAGAGTGCTTGGTTTTATGTGAGATGGTGCTCTAGCATGAGCTGAGCCTGTCTGCAGCTTTCGGAACCATGTCCTTGTAGCTGTTCTAGGATATTGCCATACCATATACTCTTAAGTGCATTATGAACCTCGCGGTCAAATGCTAACTCTGGTTTGACTTTATCAAAACATGTCGAGTAAGGTGTCATACGATTTGGAATACTACCCCCTAGCCAGTTCTGGCGACGGAAGTAGCATTCAACCCTTCTAGAGGGAGAAGACATGTTGTTCCTACTAATCCTGGTTAAAGTTAACCAGAGCCTCAGCATCACAAAATGGATGCTGCTGCCACCGACAAAAGTCTGACCTCCTGCTGCTGGGAGTCCTTCCAACGAGGGAGGCTTGGACAATAGGTTTCCTGCCTTAGGAGGTGCTAGCACCACCCCAGACAGGCTTTTGTGTATTGGGGCAGGGATGGCTGAAAGAAATGAGACACTGCTTGGGGCACACAAGGTGTCCCATGCATAGTCCAGTTCAAACCGGTGCTGGGGCTTCCCAACCCCAGCTCTGGCGCGAAACTGGACAAAGGGAAAGGGGTTTAACCACCCCCTTCCCTGGTCCCACCCATAGGAGGGACCTAGCAGGTAATCCAGCCCCTAGATGTGGTATATAGGTAGGAGCTGAGTCCCAAGACTGTAGATTTATCCTGACTGAACCTCTGAAACGAAACTCTGGACCTTCGACGATCTACATTGCAAGAAGACGACTGAAGAATCTCCCTTGTGGTCAAGGAGTGACCACCCTGCACAAGCAGGCACCATCCAGCGATCAACGGCTTGCTTTGTCGACGCTCCCGCCGGAGCCCGAGCACAGAGCCTGACAAGAACTGGACTTCCAGACTTCCTTCAGCCCGATCCACAGCCCCAGAAAATCTGAGACCCGTGGAGGTGACGTGAGACGTGGGACCGGCCATCTTGAAAAGTCAGCGACTTGCTTACCGTGCAGCTTCTGAGGCATCCTCGAAGCTGTGCATTGGGGATTGAGAAGCCCCAGCCCCGAGCATCATCTGAACCGAAGATCAGCCCTGCACACTCCACGAGTTCTGCGTGAGGCCCTTCTGCATTTTCCTGCTCGACGCGTCTGCCCGGTCACTTGCCCGTTGGCTAGTGGCCATCTTGGCGACGAACCTTTGAAATTACACCACTGGTCTGGTTGATCCAGACTGGCCCCTGCTTCCCTGAAAAGAAGCAGACTATCAGACCTTGCTGGTCTGATTAAGAGGCCAACTTCAATTCCTGCGTGGGTTGCCTTTGCCAAGGCTTGTTGACTCCATTGCGGAAGCCGACACCGCCGACAGTGAGAACCTTCGTGGGACAGTCCGTGCCTGACTCCTGCTTGTCGTCGACGCCTCCTGGTCCACGTGGCTGCAGAGACATGCTTCACAACATCACCTGATTGCTTTGCGATATCGCCTGGTTCCTTCCTGGTTCCTTCCTGGTCACTGGCTAGTGATCCAGACTCTGTCCCCTCTGCTTTCAGGTACTCTTCATCCTTGATCCGCCCTAGGATCCAACCGGACACTTCTTTCCTGGTCGCCTGCAGCATCTTTCTTCCAGGCTCCATAGGATTCAGCGACGAAACCCGACACACTTTGACACCTATGCACCAGCTTCCTGTGGGTGAGGTAACGCGAGTACTCCGGTGCTCCTGTGGGTATTGGCTATCCAACTGTCTAGGTTTCAAGTAACTTTAATCGAGTCCAGTCAGAAGTGCCCTAAAAGAACTAGGTTCCATATTTTACTTTCCCATTCATTCTCTATGGTAACTCTGCACACGCCTCCCGTGGGCCTCCTGATTCCTAACTCTTGGTAGTACAGCGTAGCCCCAGCAATTCCCTAGGCCCTAGGCCTATTCACTTTCCGAGCAGTGGTACTTATACCACTATTTTAGTATATGGTTTAGCGTGCCCCTAGGGCCCTACTGTATTTTGTGCAACTTATTGTATTTTAATTAAGTATCTTGTATTGTGCTTGTGCCTCTAACCTCATAAAGATTTCAGAGGGTTTGTCTAGAAATAAATACATATAGATTTTATATATATCCTGTGTGGTGTCCTTTCATTTGGTATTAAAGGGGTTACATATGGTAAAACAGCTGGCTTCACATGCCCTCTTGAATTTAGCCTAAGGCTGCTTTGTCCATGCTACCACTAGGATAGCTGGTCTATAAGATTGACTTTACAACCATCACCATAAGGGTTGTTTGGACTGGTGCAAGGTGCTCACTAGAATAGTGAACATTATATACCAGGCCAACTTCTCACAGTATTCCTTTAAGGGTATTTGCAAATGTATGTATGTTCTTTCGGCGCATGCGTACAGGGGCGCTAGTGAAGTAAGCAGGCGTCCGGGAATGACGCAGGGACGACCACGGGTTTGGCGAGTTACCAATTTAGCCAAGTAAGATTGGTCGAAGATTCAATTTAGACCAATTGGGCCAATCAACAGGAGTATAAGAGAAGAGCTCGACCTGCTGTCGGTACCTCCCCCATTGCTCGAAGATCGGAACGAGGTACCGACGGACAGGTAAGAGGCTCTGTGTTTGGTGTGTTAACTGTTTATGTTATGTTAAATAGAGTCTTTGCTACCTTTTGACTCAGTATTGGGCCAACCAAGAACATAGATTCTTTAATTAAGAAATTACAGGCATATACTGCACTTTGCCAACACTTGTATATACCTTTTTTCCATCAACATACATGCTAAGGATGGCCTTCCACTGTGTCTGCTCGTTCCCCCTGGGTCCTTTTTTCCAGAGTAGGAAGGGGCAGACCATGAATGCAGCTGCTTCAACAAAACAGAGACAAATTTCATGACTATAGGTGTAGAGCACCTGCCTATATGAACTTTGATTAGACACCATTCAACTGAATCTGCTTCAGATCTAACTACACTTGTCAAATGCCAGCTTATTGTCACTCATGGAGTGGAGCGCCATGGTTTTAGTCTTTTTGATTAAGGTTTGTCTAAAGTTCGATTTTATGTGTACAAACATTAGGATATAAAGAGGATGAGACAATCATCTTTTTTTCCTTGTTTTACCTACGAATAGAGCGGGGCCTCTATCACCGAGCAGTTGCCGGTTGAGGTGAGGCATACTCCCACAAAAAGCTGGGTGAGTACCAACTTACTGTTAAAAATATAAAATTGCCTTAACAAAGTTACATAATGAACTGGCATGGTCGATCAAAATTTCAAATCGACTTTTTTTTAACTTTCTAACCTCTAAGCTCTAAGTTTTTTCTGTCCACCAGTATTAGCTTGATCCTTGCACTTACAAAGTTTTTGTGTTTTCAGGCATGAAGATAATGTTCCCACCTATATACACATGAGAATCATGCCAGGTAGAGTGGTAACAAACCACTGCTTTATTTTCTTTCACGCGCAAATCACTATGTATAAATCTCTATATTGATTGCTTTCCTTGCATTAGCATTCCCAACAACCATTAGGTCCTGAAGAAAGCCGGGTAAGGCTGCCATATGGCTGAAACATGTTGACCTCACTACTCGCCGGGAGATAGTAAATTTGTTATACACTATCAGGCGATCTATTTTCATCTTATGACATGTGGACAATACCTAATAAACGTATTTTTTGTCCTCATAGTCATTTTTAACTGCACCTGTTTTTCACGAGCACTGCACTCCATCAGTTGTCTCATACTTTGAACAACTACTTTGGCTGAGAATATTGAGAGTATTTGGTCTGGTATCTATTTATGTTAGCCTTGGTGCAACATTTGGTTACATTTGACCTCCCACTCATAGTCTTCCAAATGACGAAGTTCCACCAAATGGGTGGGCTGATGGAGACTTCTCTCTAGCCAAGTATTGGGCAAGCTATTTGCATCTGGTCAACAGTTCCCTTAGAGCTGAATAGGTTGTTTTGTCATAGTAATAGACTGACCTTCTCCTGGTATTTGTGCAAGTCTTTGATTGGGGGTATGGAGTAAAGTTGGTCTATAAATACTATCCCCTAGACCCTCCCACACACATATTTTTTCTATTTGCAAATAAATTCGGTTTGGCTCTTGGTACAAAAGAAAGTCTTAACTTGTTCTGTGCTATGAAATATGATCTGAGTAGGTACTTACACTCATTATCAAAGGTTTCAGTTGCTTTGATTTAATTACTTTTTAGTTTGTAATTCCATAATTGGACTCATACTGGCCAGTTACGATATTCATTCTGAATTGTAACTGCACTCTTTCTCCGTCTCGCTTTCTCGCTCTGCCTCTGTCTTCCTCGCCCCTCCCCCTCCACAGAGCGCGTCTGGCGGCCCTTATTGTCACCTTGAATTGCACTCACACCTGCTTTCTCCCCTTTCGGGCCGCTCTCGGCCGCTTTGATGTTCTGGGCATGCAAAAGGAATTGGCTCATTAACTACCAAAGAAGTGTCCGTGCGCGCTGGAAGGTCAGTCTGGCAGCTCAAGGTACAGTACAGTGCGTTTTCCTTTGTAAAGTTTGGTTGGCTACATTCATTACAAATTCAGAGGTTCCTGAGTATAAAGTGTCATTTTAAAGGTTTGACTTATTCGTTTTTAATTAAAAACAAATGGAAAGAAAACTGTATCTCTAGATAGGCACATGTTAAACTTTCTCTCTTGGGAAGTGTTCTATTATCTCATGCACTTGCAAAGCTATCAAGTGTCCAGAAAGCACCCACCATTATGTTCATGTGTGTGAAGCTCATATTTAACTACGTGAATTGTTATTTACCTTATAACCTTGGTAACTGTTTGCATAGAAACTGCTTGCATGCAGTAGTCACTGTTCCTGTGTAAAGCGCTCAGAAACCCTTTTGGATCTTGCATGCACTATATAAAATTGGAAATAAAAAAATAATTAAAGGTGCTGGAAACTCAACTGTTTGAATTACGCTGCACTGGAAGCGCACGAGGTGTTACAAAAGGGTGGATTGCGCTATAAAAAGGACTATTCGATTTGATGAGTGTCCGTGTGTAAACCCTCGAAGGCGGTGAGACATGCGTACAATTAACATGTTATTTTTTAGCTGTGGCCCCAACCTCTTTTACATGGCTGCCTTGCTGCAGGCCTGCCTTAGCAGTGAAGAGTTTGCAGCACACTGAATGCAGGGCATCCAATCTACTCTTGCAGTAAGATCAGGTATTATATTCCTCAAGAGTGACCTCTGCGAACTTCACCTGCCAAGGAAAAAAAGATGAAGCTCTCCCGTCGCCTGCAAGGCATCTTCAGAAATACTTCATCAGCCTTCAATCATTTGAAGACCGTCTCAAGGAACAGAATAACGTGTGTTTAAAACCTCTTCAAACTGCAGTTTTTAGGTCGAAGGCCTAAAAGGCTGCGCTTGCGCAGTCTTAGGCCGGAGATTTAATGAGTCTGAGTAGCGGCGAAGGTCCCGCCTCCGTGCCCCATCTCTCCTTCATTGGCTGGCTTCCTAAACGGAGGCCAGCCATTGGAGGAGAGATGCGTCACTCCAAACAAGCTCCGTCCTTTTCGGATTTGGGGGCGTAATTTTTGATGTTCTTTAGACAGTGACGTTGTCCGTCACTCAGAACATCAAAACCACGCCCCCAAATCGGAAAAAATCTCGGAGCTTGTGTCCGCCATTTTCGATCCTTCGCAGTGAAGGTAAGATCGTGGCTGTTTCCCTCCGTGCCTTCTTCCCCCTGTCTGTTTCCCGCCCCCCTCCCGCTCTCCGTGTATTTTCGCTGTCCGTGTGTGTTTCCCGCCCCCTGTTTGTTTCCCGCCCCCTCCCGCTCTCCGTGTATTTTTGCTGTCCGTGTGTGTGTTTCCCGCCCCCTCCCGCTCGTGTGTGCATTTCAGAGCGTCTGTTTCCCGCCCCCCTCCCGCTCGCCGTGTATTTTCGCTGTCCGTGTGTGTGTTTCCCGCCCCCTGTTTGTTTCCCGCCCCCTCCCGCTCTCCGTGTATTTTTGCTGTCCGTGTTTGTGTTTCCCGCCCCCTCCCGCTCGTGTGTGCATTTCAGAGCGTCTGTTTCCCGCCCCCCTCCCGCTCGCCGTGTATTTTCGCTGTCCGTGTGTGTTTCCCGCCCCCTGTTTGTTTCCCGCCCCCCCTCCCGCTCTCCGTGTATTTTTGCTGTCCGTGTGTGTGTTTCCCGCCCCCCTCCCGCTCGTGTGTGCATTTCAGGTTTTTCTCTTTGCTGCCTCCTTCTCCTTGTTTGTTACACGCTCCATATCTAGCGCTGTTGCTGTGGGAGGCATTTGGGTTGAGGGCTTGCAGTCACCCCTCGCTCTGCTGGGTGGCGGCCGAGAGCCTGCGCTGGGCCCGAGGAGCTCTGCCCACAGCCTGGCGAGTGCACCTGGAGCTCCGGCACCGCACACGGCTGAGGAGAAAGAGGAGGACCAGAGGAGCTCAAGGCCGAGGTGCAAGCTCCCCTCGCACGGCATCGAGTGTGTGCTGACAGCCCGCGCCCCTGCCGCCCACCCCGGGCTCTGCCCCTGCTCTGCGCGGTGACCTCCAGGTAAGCAGGTACGAGTCTCTGGGGCGGCTGTGGCACTGGCGGTGCAACCAGGAAGAGCGCGGGGACTGGCAGGCACCGGGAGGGATTCCTCTGCGCACAAGCACGGTGTGACCCTCGGTGCCCCCCGGTCACCGTCCCCACCTGCCGTGCCCTGCCTCTGTAACTCACTCTCAAACCCTGCTTTTCCGTCTTGTCCAGCTACCCACCTACCCACCTAATATCCTAAGAGTCCCGAGCCCTGGTCCCGCTCTTCCCCTGAATCCCCCCGCCCTCATAGACACCCCCGTGCCACGTTAGTGCCCGTGCACACAGGCGGCAGCTAGTTCAGTGCCTCGGAAGCGCGGCCGCTCGGGAAAGGTTGCTTTGGAGGGAACCTGAGGCCGGTGGGACATTTATTCCTATGGACACATCAGCTACACCTAGTTAAGCTAGGAACCCCTCGGTCGGGGTATTTGAGACAAAATGGTAGACATGTCAGAGAGGACTGGAGGTGTGCAGGTCCCCTCACACATCCAGGTACGGTGGACATTACAGTGGTGGGGAGCGGGGGTTATGACTATAGTCATGTGACCCAAGTCTAGGCCTGGCCCAGAAGACTCTCTGAGGAGGCTGTGTGATGCTGCGGTGGCTCGAGCTCCTGCAGCTTTGAGAAGTAAGTGGGAGTCGTGGGGTGCTGCAATGAAGCCTGTGCGTGTGTGATTATGTAATTCCAAAAGAGAGCGCACTATCGGCAGATGTCACAGTGGGTGCCGGTCGGGTACAAAAATCACTGTAATTCACAGAAGTTTTGTAGTGTCCTGGCATGCCTGCATGTTGCTCTATTGCTAATTTATTATTTACCATGTTTGAAACTGTTCTTGTCTGCCTAATTGGGGTGAAAGGTGAAGTGGGCCTCTTTCGATTAGAACGTAGCATTTTCCCTTCCATTTCTGCTTTTGGCCATCTCTCTCCTCCAATCTCAACCATACCCATTCTTTTTATTATCTCTTTCCCTCTCACCTCCTTTTGTCTACCTCCTCCACTCTCCCTGCTCCCATTGTCGCTCTCCTCCTCTCTCTCCATTTTTTCTCTTCTTCCTTCGCTTTTTCCTTCTGATCCCTTTACCTCCACCTTTTTTGTGCTAAAAGAATGATAATACCTGTAATCAAGTGTGTGTATCCGTGCCTTCCTTTAAGTTCGCTGTGCTTGCTCCCCTGCCCCCTGGCTGTGCTTGCTCCCCTGCCCCCTGGCTGTGCTTGCTCCCCTGCCCCCTGGCTGAGCTTGCTCCCCTGCACACTGGCTGTGCTTGCTCCCCTGCCCCCTCGCTCTGCTTGCTCTCCTGTGTGTGTGGCTCTGGGTGTGTGTGTGGGCTCTGGGTGTGTGTGTGTGTGTGTGTGGGCTCTGGGTGTGTGTGTGTGGGCTCTGGGTGTGTGCGGGGGGCTCTGGGTGTGTGCGGGGGGCTCTGGGTGTGTGCGGGGGGCTCTGGGTGTGTGTGTGTGGGGCTCTGGGTGTGTGTGTGGGGCTCTGGGTGTGTGTGTGGGGCTCTGGGTGTGTGTGTGGGGGGTCTCTGGGTGTGTGTGGTGGTCTCTGGGTGTGTGTGGCTCTGGGTGGGTGTGTGTGGCTCTGGGTGTGTGTCTCTGGGTGTGGGTGTGTGTCTCTGGGTGTGTGGGTGTGTGTTACTCTGGGTGTGTGGGTGTGTGTGTGGCTCTTGGTGTGTGGGTGTGTGTGTGGCTCTGGGTGTGTGGGTGTGTGTGTGGGGCTCTGGGTGTGTGTGTGGTGGTCTCTGGGTGTGTGTGTGGTGGTCTCTGGGTGTGTGTGTGGTGGGCTCTGGGTGTGTGTGGGGCGTTGGTTGTGTGTGTGGGGCGTTGGGTGTGTGTGGGGGGGCGTTGGGTGTGTGTGGAGGCTCTGTGTGTGCGGCTCTGTATGTGTGTGTGGGTGGCTTTGTGTGTGTGGCTCTGTGTGGGTGTAAATGCAATAGGTCCTGCATTTGCGAGCGATTACGCTATTGGCATTGTAAATGACAATGCCATTTATTTAACGATTAAGCTATTGGCAATGTAAATGACAATGCCATTTATTTTTTGTAGGTGGCTCTATGTGTGGATAGCTTTTTTTGTAGGTGGCTCTATATGTGGGTGGCTCTGTTTGTGTGTGGGTGGCTCTGTGATAATGACTCTGGGTGGCTCTGTGTGGGTGGCTCTGTGTGGGTGGCTCTGTATATGTGTGGCTCTGTGTGGGTGTAAAGGCAATAGGTCATGCATTTGCGAGCGATTAAGCTATTGGCATTGTAAATGACAATGCCATTTGTTTATGATTTTAAAAAAAAGTCATGAGCAATGCCAATAGCTCTACCTTTAATAATGCCGAGACCATTGCATTGTAAATGCTTGTTTTTACCGTTACCGAGTCGTCTAAACAACAGGGGTTACTGTTAACCAATTTAAGAAAACCCAGTCATCGACCTCAAAAGGATAAATGGCTGAGTTAGCCTGACACACACAACCACACACACACAACCACACACACACCCACACACAACCACACACACAACCTCACACACAACCACACACACAACCACACTTACAACCACAACCTCACACACAACCACAACCACACACACAACCAAAACCACACACACAACCACAACCTCACACACAACTACACGCACAACAACACAACCACACGCACAACCACACATGCAATCACACACACGACCACACATACAATCACACACACGACCACACACACACACAACCACACCCAACCACCCAACCACACACACAACCACACACACAGCGACGCACAACCATACACAACCACACACACAAGCACACAACCACACACACCCAACCACAAGCACACACAACCACACACACAACCACAAACACAACACACACAACCACACACAACTACAACCACACCCAACCACATAAACACACAACCACACACACAAACACATACACATACACAACCAACTACAACCACACACACACAACCAAACACAGAACCACACACACACAACCACACACACACACAACTGCACACACAACCACAACCGCACACAACCACACGCAAACACACACACAACCACACACACACCCACAAGCACACACAACCACACACACACAACACCACAAGCACACACACAACCAGAAGCACACACACAACCACATACACACAACCACACACACAACCACACACACAACCACACACACACACACAACTACATACACAACCAAACCCAACCACACACACACAACCACAAGCACACACACACACAACCACACACACAACTACACACACACACAACCACACACACACAACTACACACACACACACAACCACACACACACACAACCAAACACACACACAACCACACACACACAACACACACACACAACCACACACACAACCACACATACAACCACACACAGACAACCACACCGTCAGTGCACACTTTCACCAGGCACAGACACCATCAGTCGTCAGTGCACGCTTTCACCAGGCACAAACACCATCAGCTGTCAGTGCACGCTTTCACAGGGCACAAACATCACCAGCAGTCAGTGCACGCTTCCACCAGGCACACACCACCAGACGTCAGTGCACGCTTTCACCAGGCACACACACACCACCAGCAGTCAGTGCACGCTTTTACCAGGCGCACACACACACCACCAGCCGGCAGTGCGTGCTTTCACCAGGCACACACACACCACCAGCCGTCAGTGCATGCTTTTACCAGGCACACACACACACACACAAGCCGTCAGTGCACGCTTTCACCAGGCACACACACCACCAGCCGTCAATGCATGCTTCCACCAGGCACACACACCACCAGCCGGCAGTGCACACTTCCACCAGCCATCAGTGCACACATCAATTGTTAAAGCATCCACAATTAACTATTGTAGAAATGGCAGTATGGCACACTTTACTTTTAAACATATTCATCTAAAGCGCAGCATACCACCATTGCTACAAAAATAAATAAACATTTTTTGGCCTACAATTTATAGACTTTTGTTGCAATTGGTGTTGCAATATTTCGCAATGCCAATAGCTCAAACTTAATTAATGCGAGACCTATTGTATTGCAAATGCTTGTTAAAGTATGAGGCGGTCTTGTTTCAAGTTGTATTAATGTATTTGCAGTTCTAATACTCACTGCGCGTTCAACGATCAACGTGGGCGGAAAAGGGAACCGGCCGCGCGCACATTCCCCTCTCCTGCATCTGCATACCGGGTACCGTACAGCGTCACAGACATGGGCAGATGTCCTGATGTTCGCACCGTCGTGCGACACATCCACACATGTCAGGCGACACAGAACCGTGTCGCGGCACATACTTTGGAAAGCTCTGCCCTAGAACCTAATGTTTTTCATTAGGTCTAATGTTAGCCAAGAGCTTTGTTTTTTATATATTTAAATATATAGACATATATATATATATATCAGTGGTGGCTCCGCCGCTAAGGCGGAGGAGCGTCGCCCCACTGCCATGAAGCTTGAAAAAAAGGAAAAAATAAAATGATGATAACGTAATGTTATTATCATTTTATTTCGTCCAATTGCAGCGGCAGCTTGCATGAGGTGTTGGAAGGGACTGCAGAGCAGGGGAAGAGAGGTAGAGCCCTCCTAAGTGTGGACTGGCTGTTAGGTCAACTCTCTCGGGCCACCCAAAACAATCATGCGCACTTTCCCTGTTCTCCATGCAGGCTGTATTACATCCTGCATGGAGACATGCCCACCCCTCACGGCCCTGGCTGCGGCTTCAGACCAATCACAACGCTCCACTGCAGCGTTGTAATTGGTCAGGGGAGCCTGGCTGCTTACCAATCACAACGGGGAGCCTGGCTGTGACGGAGTCCAAGACGGAGGAGAGCAGGAGCGAGGACGCAGGATCCGATGGCAAGGTAAGCCCCACCCCCGCTACCACCTGCTCAATCACCTGCGAGCCGTGCCTTCCACTTCTGTATTAGTGTGATGTAGTGTCATTCACGGTTTACTTCTGGCCGCAGCAGCATAGAGCATGGGGCACAGGGTCAGCACACCTCAGCCATGGACTTCCCTGCGAGTGGAAGCATACTGTTCTTGCTCAATGTACACAATATGAAGTCGCCTTCAGTGCCAGGGACTTCAGGTGCAATGTGTGCTTTCAAATTCAAAATATATATAAATATATATAGATTAATTTTTAGGCAATGCTTGTTTTTACTTAGGTAAGGCCCAACAGCTCTCCCAGTATCTCTCTGACAATTCTAACAAAGCTCCTAAAGGACCATAATAACGTCCCAAAAGACTGTGGCAGAGCCCCATTCCATGACTGCACCAGTCACGGGGGTAACACACAGCTGCACCATTTTACCTTAATTTCCTAGAGGCTGCAAGGCTCCCTGCTATTCTATCCTAAGTCTTAGAATAAAGGCATTGCAGCATGCATCCAGTGCATCAATCTTTCCAGTGGCAACTGTGCCAATGGGCCTCAATACTCATTTGCAAAGTTATCTGACATTCCAGTGCAAACTCTAGCACAGCTGCAACAATCAGGGTCGGACTGGCCTATAGAGCAATCAGGCAGTGCCCGACGAGCTGATCTGACAAGTCAGCCGTGGGTCGGTTTCTGGCTGTTTGTTAGCCTGTCTTATAATCTGCCTTGCCGGTTTTTACTGTTGATTTCCTTGATATTACAACAAACATTGCCTGCAGCAAGTTCAAATCCATGCAGTCCTTCACACCTTACAAAACACAGCGAGTCATTACATGTTAGAACTGCTCCAATTAGCAAATATGGGTCACTTTTTCAGTTTTCTAATTCACTAATGGGGCCTACTTTTATTTTGCTACCCGAGCCTATCCCTCAACCTTTGTGTACAAAACAGCCTGAAATCCCAATTCAGGGTCCCGGATATATGTACCACTGCCTCCCGCCTTGGTACACACAGATCCCTGGTGCAATACAGGGGTCTTAGACTCCTGTGCCATTGCTTTTCAACCCTGGTATTCAATAATTGCTGCAATTCCAGTGCAGGGAATGCTACTGGACATCTACCCTGGTGTACAGAACTGTCTAGTGCTCCAGTGCCGGGACCCCCGACATCCAAGCCACTGCGCTTCTACCCTGGCATGTAGTACTGCCTTCTACTCTAGGGCAGGAGCTCCAAATATCCAAGCCACAACACTTCTACCCCGGTATGAACGTACTGTCAGCTACTCCAGTGCAGCTGGCATCCATGCTACTGGACTTCCACCCTGGTGTACAGAACTGTCTAGTGCTCCAGTTCCGGGACCCCCAATATCCAAGCCACTGCGCTTATACCCTGGCATGTAGTACTATCTTCTACTCTAGGGCAGGAGCTCCAAATATCCAAGCCACAACACTTCTACCCCGGTATGAACGTACTGTCAGCTACTCCAGTGCAGCTGACATCCATGCTACTGGACTTCCACCCTGGTGTACAGAACTGTCTACTGCTCCAGTTTAGGGACTCCAGCTATTTAAGCTACTGCTGTTCTAACCTGTCATCTTGTACTCTTGGCTGGGCTCCAAATATCCTAGCCACTGCACTCCTACCCCGGTATCCAGAACTGTCT